>NC_135311.1:49935771-50658271 GCF_048772815.1 Callospermophilus lateralis | reverse complement strand
ATCACATCCCCGCCCCCCGCCTTCTCAAAATACTTCTAATTTTCCTCCCGTGATCAGAATATCAATAAATAGAATCCATCTAAGTGAAAAAATTAGAACCTGTAAATTTTTCCATTTATTTTTGCTTCCTAAAATATATTAACTCTGTCTTCTTTTTCCTTATACTCTCCAATATAGCATGGTACCTTCAAATATATTAACGTAGAGCCATTCCTTCTCTCTCCAAATTGTTTGTCCTTCCACAATCAGAGTGTTTTGATTTTCTGCTTACAGTAAAGAACAACATGACCTACAATGACCTACAATATAACCTACAATGACTTGCATGGTGAAGGCCCCACCCAGTGTTGGTATTTCTGCTATGTAGCATGTTCTCCAGAAGTTAAAAAGCATTAGTACAAAAAAAAAAAAAAGGTAGTTCCAGTATCTCATATATCTTAAATATACCAAACTAATCCCCTAAACAGAATTGAACTTTGTTTATTTTATTTATGGGTTAGTCTATTTTATATTTATATTTGAGGCAATCAGGTGTTTCAATATTTGAAGAACTTAAGCAAATGTCTTAATTCATCTATGTCTCAGTTTTTATGTTCTTTCTCTGTCCCTGGCCAACCACATCAGTTTTCTTTCTCTATCAAGCACTCATACATAAAGATTTCACCACAAAGTATACACCCCCATTATTCTCTCAGTCCAAATCCTTTCTCTCTCTGCCCCTTTTATTAAATAGCCAGTAAATGACCTTGATCATCAGCTGTCAGGTCAAGTCACTCTTTTAAGTTTTCTTGATTTCTTAAGACTGATTCAAGTTCACCTATAAATACTTTCAATGCATATAGCATATAGCCAGGTCTGTAATTGCACAGTTATTTCTTTAATATTTTAATTAATTTCAATTTCATTGTCTAAACTATAAACCCCATGAAAGCATAACATGGTAATTGATGTTTCATATTTGTTGTATAATTTAATGCTTATTATCAGAAAAAGAAAATTAATTTGATGCCACTTCTCCAGCTGTAGATTCTTTTAAACTTTTCAAGTTAACTACTGAGTTAATTAAACCTTTCTTTGTCCTCTGTCAATATGTTAACAGAGGTAATGCACTTCCTCCTTGAACAGTGGTGAATTCTCTAGGGCATAATTTATTCCTGCTCTGCCAGCTGATATACAGATTCTATGACCTTCTCTTTTCCCTAGTGACTTGGACATTTATTTAGTCATTTATGGTTATTTAAGTGTCAGATTATATTATTCTCTCTATATGCCCCATAGGACACTGCCAAAGATACCACAGGATCACATATCTAAGGGAATGGAAGCAGCTTTTACAAATCCCGAGAAATATAAATGGAAAGCACATTATAAGAGTCTTACTTCTACTATGTCTATTACAAAACCATTTCTAATATGAACCAAAATGGCCCCTAACACTGGATTTCTGTCTCAGTGAATAGTTTTTATTTAGATAAAACAAAGCATCTTATTGTAAAAGTATAGAAAAGAGATAATATATATTGTGACCCTCTAATATGTCATATTGTGTTTGATTACACTATTATTTGATCACCAAATAAATTTATTATAGAATATAAAAATGAAATATGGAGCAATATGAAAAATATATTAAAATCTGGTAAAAGTATGTTCATAAGCCATGGCACTTTTCTTTCGGATTTCGCATCATCTGAACATTTGATAAATAAATTTGATAATATGTGTAGGACACTCAACTAAACCATTTTCTTATTATTAATTAAATATATAATATCATTAAAGTAACATGGTAATATCTGAAATAAACTAAGGTAACCTTTTATGTGTATTTACCAGTATATTAGGAGTAATTGCTAAGAATTTTCTTTTTACAGGAAAAGGCTTTAGGAAACATTTTTTGTGAAAATAGGTGCAGCCTCTAATAGCTTTCTAGGAAAATGGAAAGACCTCAAAGGGATCTTTCTAATCACCCAGCCCGCCACCATTTTTTACAAATCAAACTGGGAGCCCTTGAGAGGTAAAGAGGTCACACAATCTCCTGTCTGGGGTCTCCAAGGCTGCCTAGAGGATAGATGGGTATAGGAGTGCAGTAATGAGAGCCACCACTGCCTGACCACTGTACTAGTGGTTTTATAATTCAGTAGATTACAGACTGAAATCCAGGAAGGACTGATTTCACACTAAATATGATACTTCTTCCCATTGGAATGGTAGAAATAAAAGATTGCAAATAATTTTTTAAATAGTTCATTTGCATTTGCTAATAAAGTTTTAGTTACATTACAAAGTGTAGAGGAGAAAAAAGTAACTTTATTCCTTACAAGTTTCTGGAACTAGCATATATCCTAATGTCAGCCAGGACTTATATTATTATCTCAATTTTCAAATTTGGGAAATGAGGCTCCCCAAAATTGAAGGATTTGTCAAAATTTGCCCTGCTAGCAAGTAGCATGAATAATAGAAAAACCCAGAATGTCCTAAGCAATTATACTGTGGTTTGTATTATGCAGTGTCCTCATCAAAATATAAGAGAAATTCCACAAAAATCTTGGAGGAGAAATATGACAGACAATCTCTAAATGGCCCCCAGTAATCCTGGGCTCATGGAGTCCATGTCCTCTGCTATCTTTTCCACCTATGGATGAGGTGGGCATAGTCTGTCTTTTATATTGGCTAAAGTACATCAGAATCTTGAGTGTTCATTCCCTAATCACCTCTTAGTTTATTCACTCTAAAAGCCAGATACTATGTTGTGAACTATTCTGTATAGAGGCTTACCTGTCAAGGTACTGAGAGAGGCTCTGGCCAACAGTCAGTGAGGAACTGTGAGGCACCAAATCCTTTCATGAGCAACACAAACAAGCTTACAAAAGGTATCAAACAACAGCTTAAATAAAACCTAACAAAAAACCCTAACATGGAGATACCCCGAAAAGCTGAGCCCACATTCCTGACTCAGGAAATCATGGAATAATTTTGATTGTTTTAAGCAACCAAGTCATGAGATAGTTAATTACGTGGCAATAGGAAACTAATACAGGAAATGAATTTGATTTTATGTAAACTTGAATACTACAAAATATATTTCTACTTTACTTTTCAGAAAAAAAAAAAGTGCCTATTTGTATTTTTGAATCTTATCAAAAAAGAGAAACGGCTGATATTTGTAGACAATTCAGAATATTCTCGGGTGTGTGTTTGTATGCATGTGTGTGTGTTGTGTGTGTTCTAATTAATAGTCACCATGTTTTGAAGAGCAATCGAGAAGCAGCTTGAGTTTTCATCATTCAAAATATTGTTAATTTTTAAATTAGAGACTCTACTTTATGGGGATCCAATTGTAACTATCTCACTGAAATGATGACCTCTGAAATCCAAAATACCTGAATAGGAGTAATACCTACAATGACAGCAGAGCTGTATGGTTTAGTAAACACCATTGGTAACCCACAGAGGGATAATGAGAAACCGAGGTGTGAAAGGGTGAAGATAGAGGCCTTTTGACAGTTTACCAGAAGGCAGTTGCATCCTCCAGAGAGCGAGCGGTGGCAGCTGAGCAGCATACCACATCTGATAGTGATAGTTGCAGATTGCCAGGCTCCAGCCTAGGGAGTCTGTTATGTTAATAAGACCCAAACTGTCTTCACAGCTTCCCCTTCCCACTGGAGCTTAGGACAAAAGAGAACACCTAGGATCATAAAACCTAGAAGGGATACATTATGCAAGATAAGCAAATCTATCAGATAATTATGCTCCAAAGGAGGACTCCCGGGACATGCCATCCACCAAGGCCATCAGAAATGGGCTGTGAAAGACACACCAGCATAACTAGGTCCTTTGGTCACCTTGGCACACATCATGTAGTAGAAATGATCACAGATCTAGCCACATTAATACCCATGGGACTATGGGTCCCCAAAGTTATAGGAGCCGAGTTCTGATGCACCCTCTAGAAGTCAGAGTCCACAATTACTCAAACAAGGATTGAGTGGCAGCCAAGGCACCTTAACCTGTAAGAAATCACAGTGAGTATGGGGATACACAGCACAGTCTACAAGTGCTGAACTTCAGTAACCAGAAAAGAGAAGAACAAGGCATCTGACACAGGGGTTGCTGAACCCAAAATCTTGATCTCTTGCTCCATTTCCAGATCTTAGACAGTGTTTAAGTCAGGAACCCATTGGCTAAAAAGGTGGTCTGTTCCCTAAGAAGAAAGATCTTGCAACATCCACAGCAGTGTACTTTCATGATTTCCCCAGCTCTTTCCTTGAAAGGACCCATAGTCATTGCCCGGGTGACTGGACATGGGAGAAAGGAGAGAACCTAGAGAGTACTTCAAAGCAATGTCTGTGTTACTACTCACAGACCCAAACTGTCTTCACAGCTTCCCCTTCCCACTGGAGCTTAGGACAAAAGAAAATAAATGGCTTTCTATAACTTAACTCAGAGTCTATGAACAAAGACTCACTTTTTGATCATTTCTTTAGTCCCAAAGTATGATTTTATACACTTAACAGTCTGAGGACCTGTACTGCATCCCTTTACTATGGGGTAAGTACTGTTGAGACAGGGGTAGAGGTCAGGCAGTCAGTGTAGAAAATGAAAGGTGGTGGTTGAGAGGGTGACAACTGGTTACCAGAGAGAGAACAAGAGATTGCTAATGGTTAACTTCCCCAACTGTATTCCTTGGCACTCTGAGTTTCTGACAATTAACCTCTGTGCTCCTGCTCCTAGTCAGGTATATAGGGAAGAAAGAGAAAACAATGATTAAAGAGGGGGTTTCTGGGTTCTATAAGTAAGCAAGCCACACCTCCTCCACAGGCGTTCAGCTCGAGGTCCCCTTTTTGTGGATATGTCTGTCTCTATCTCTCTTCTAAATACAACTTGCTTGCCTTGGCATTTCTCTGGTATTTATTCTTCAATTCTAGGAAGCAAGAACCTGTTCCTGATCCCAATGAACTGGTATCACTATCACAGACAAAGAAATCTAAGAAGAAATGTCTTAAATTCCCAATCTCTGTCCAAAAGAATAAGCTAAAGATGTTGCATTCCCACTGTTCCAAGGAAAGTGAAGGTTAGTGTCACCATTAAAACTCTAAAGAATGCAGAGGTGGTGAATCTCTCATACCCCTATCAGTTATTCCTCTAGTTTAACTTCCACTGAGAACAAAGGAATTCTGGAGAACAGCTGTAAAATAATAATCTCCCTTGATTTCAGTGAAGCTGACAGATGAGTTGTCACTGCTAGAGTGGATTAATAAATTGTACATAGACACTATGTTGTCATTCATTTGATAAATGCATTCTTCTTATCCTAATTAGAAAACAGAACCAAAAAGAATTTGCATCCACATCAGATGAAAACCATTCACTTGAGAGTTTTGCCTAAGGAATATGTTAACTCTTCTACCCTTTGTTATGAGGTAGTCAAAAAAAAAAATTCTTCATTGCTTGGGCATCTTATAGAATATCATACTAATCCATTTCATGTTAATCAATGGCATCATGCTGATTAAACAGGATAAGCATGAGGTGACTAATATTCAAGAATCCTTAGGAAGACACACATGCACTGGAAAGTGGGAGGGAATTTCTATGAAGATTCAGGCACCCACTCCTTCACTGAAAATTTTAAGAATCAAGGGATCAAAGGGACTCTAGGGTATTTCTTGCAAGATCAGGGACAAATGGCTACATATTTCATGCCATACTACAAAGAGTGTGCTAGCACACTCTCAGTTACACATAGGAATAACAGACCTGAATCATCACAAAGTGGCTTCTGAAAGGCTTCCTGAATCAAATGGTGTCTGGATGAGCAGAGATTTCTGCTGCAGGTCCATCTTGCAATGCAAGCATCCCTACCACACGAGTGATAAAACCGTCCCAATTCTATTGATACTGGAAGTGTATTTGTGCTAGCAAATTTTTATGGTGAAATGTATAATAGTCTACTTGGGAGAACCACAGCACAGACTTCTGAGTAGACTCACTGCAGACATATATGGATTTTTAGATAAATGTGTACTGTGTGTTACTTGTTCCTGATAGCCAGGTAATGCTTGAGAAAGGGGCATCATATGCAAATATATGCAAAAATTCCTAATTATTAACTGGCTCTGATGGACATATTAAACTGTAAAGTAGGTTGTGTTCAGAAACAATCCATTAGAGAATGTAAATGTTTCATCTGTTAGAAAGCATGAGCAGGAACAGAGAGCACAAGTAAGTTGTCTTAACAGGTAGATTGGACACCATGTTCCTAACTCCAGTTACATCAATGATAAAGCCTAATGCACCTTCAACAGACTGTTAGTAGAAATCTGGGCTTTGGCCAGGCTTGGTGGTGCAGGCCTGTAAGCCCAGCCCAGCAACTTACAAGTCTGAGGCAGGAGGATTGCAAGTTTGAGGCCAGCATTAGCAACTTTGTGAGACCCTAAACAGCTTAGGGAGACCCTCTCACAATTTTTTTCAAAAAAAATTAAAAATAAAAATGGCTGTGAGTGGAGCTTAGTGGTAAAACACCCCTGGGTTCAATACTCAGTAATAAAATTTCTTTTTAATTAAAAAAAGAAAGAAATCTGAACTTCAAAGCCATCAGTACTGAGAAACCATTATTGGAAATTAGAGGAAAAAAGGGTCCTTGTGACATAGTGGTAGAAAGCCTGGCAAAATTTCGTCCTGCCATTATGCCAAAGGCAGACTATCTAAGTGATGAACGTGGTTATCTATCTAAGGAGATTTCCAAATAGTGTTGCCTGGTTTCTTTCTACTTATAGTAAAATACAAAAAGAGAAATGTAAATATGAGAACTGTTAAACAAAAAAGGAGTTAAGACTTGACCGTTACGAAGAATTCTCAGCTTTTCCACAGAACAAAAGATGCTAAAACCGAGGAATTACTTCCTAGCATTGACAGGAGAAAAAAAAAAAAAAGTGGAAAAGGGATAAGCCCCATTCTAGAGAAGTTGAGAAAGTGAGTATACATTTTGTGAAACCCTTAAAATGATCAAAAGGTCAGAGTATTCAGTCACACTGAGTATCCATTAAAGAGATAAAAGTGTACCTCATGGAATGTGTCAATCTAGCAATAGGAAGGACCTGTAGGAAAAATCATCCTGTTGTCCCTTATCTCAGCTGGGATCCCAGGTTTAAAAGGGCTTGTCTCAAAGAGCTCTGTAAATGTGGCTTCCTTCTAGTGGAGCGAACCCCAGTGAACTCGGCAGAAAATCCACAGTTTTTGAAGAAAAAAAGAAAAAAAAAAACCCTCTGAAAACATGGAGTGAAAGGGACAGAAAAGGACAGAGAGTTCAAAATGAAAAGAGACTGTTGGACCATTAAAATTTGACAGTCAGAAAGCAGGCTAATAAAACCACTCTGCTACCTTTCATGAAAAAGGACTCTGGCAGAGCCAAGAGAAAGGAAGAAGTATTCCTAGCCTAAAATCCTGATCAAGGAATATTCAACTTTTGCCCAACTGTATCTCAGAACTGCTGTCGACTATCATGGCTCTCGAGTTCTCCTTTTTAGAACAGAAATCTCTATGGCTGGTTTCCTAGGCTTGTTCTACTATTAATTTGGGAAGTTGAGTGTGGATAACTTGTCTCTCTAGTTTTACAGATCTGCAAATCAAGAGAACTACACCAAAGTAGACTCATCCACACAGGGACCTGAGTTAGATGGTGAGATTCTGAGCCGATGACACAAGACTCCTGGGGACCTTGCAGGGAGGTGAATTTGTTTTGTGGATGGAAGGGTCACACTTAGGGGTCAGAATATGAATTATGGGGACAGGCTCTGAGATGGCCCCAGCGACACATCTTCCTGATATTCACACCTTGAAAAACCCTCTCCTCTGAAGAATAGGAAGAACTCATGACTGAGGTCTAGTAGAAGACTGCATAGATAATGCATAGGTGACATTTCTGTGGATTTTATTACCTAGGACTGTGAGCCTCTTGCTTACAGTTATTTTTTTTTCTCTTTTCCTGAATTGGATGAGGTGAGATTGCTATGTTTTGATTTGTTCAATGGAAGAGGCTCCATAGGTAAAATGAATATGGCCTCAATTCAGCCACCAGCAAGAAAGTGAGATGCTCAGATACTCCAATCACAGGAATTGAATTCTCCCAATAATCACCTGTGTTTGGAAGCAGAACTTTCCTGAGCCTTGAGATGAAGCTAAGCCTTGAGATGACACTGCAACCCAGCCTGACACTTTTCTGCAGTCTAGCAAGGTCCAAGGCAAAGTTCCCGTCACAGTGGACCCAGAAAAGTTACACCTCAACTCCTGACCCTCAGATACTATGAAATAATAATCATATATTTTCTGACCCACTAAGTTGGTATAATAGATTACACAGAAATTAATAATTAATACAATGGGCATCCATTTCATATTTCTACTAACATCATTTATTCTTTAAAATATTTCAAGATTTTTATATATAAACTATTTCAGAAATTTTTAAAAAGTCACTTTTTTAAGGCACAATACCTATTTTTGTCTGGTATAACATTAGGGGATAAATGAAATGAGATTTCTCTAATAACCAGGCTGCATCTTGGGAAATATTTGTTCCAATAAAGACACAAATTGCCTTTGAGAAATTTTTAGGTTTTTTTCCTTTTTTTTTTCCCCAAATCTGTGAGTTGACCACAATAAGCACATAAGCTCCTGAATAAAAATGGTACCAAACTATGATCCATTGAGCCAAAGGGGTTCAATGTCCAATTTGTTCACTGTACTCCAAATGGGAAGGTTCGGATGACTTGTCACCCCAAAACTGAGTCTAAGATATATTAGGACACTGCTTGATGCTCTAAATGTGATGTGTTACCAGAATCTCATACTCGGAGTATTTTTTCTTTCTGGAAATGTTTCCACTCACTCCTCACCTGTGAGCCCCACACCAAGAGGCAGATTGCAGGCCCCTGGATTTATTTCCTGCCCTGTCTAAAGGGTAGTGCTTCTGAGGAGAACAACTCACTGTGGTGGAGTAGCCCTGATGCCTGATTCTTACCAGACATATTATTTCAATATGGTACTTTTATCTAATAAATGTATTGTGGAAAAATAGGACTGAAGTGACTATTTGATTCCCCACAAATATTGTAAATAAAGGAAATCTCCCATGTATGAATAGACAAAGTAATAACCAAACATAAGAGCTAGAATCCAGTTCCATAGATTATTTAGAAAGAGAAAAAAGACCTTTTTCTGTATCAGCAATATCTAAGATAACACTTGACAGATAGGAGATCCTTAATATCCATGTATACACCACATGGATAAGTTGGAAGGAGCAGAACTAATATCTAACCCACTAGTACATGTATTAGCAGCAGTTGTACCAAGGATTTTGCTTGAAAGGAACTGTAGCTGCTCGGTCTTTACCAGGTCACTTTGCAAACCATCCCACATAAACAAATAAAGAAAACCAAAATAAATATATTTTAAGATGAATCTCATAATGTCAGCCAACTCACTAAACACTTTCCATACAAAAAGTTTTAAAATGATACTGTCTCACTATGTGGGGATTTTAATGGCACTTATGTTCTGAACCACTTATCTATATTGTAGGTTCCTTTCCTCTGTACCCAGGTTTTTGAAGCCACAATAAATAAATAAATAAATTCATTAGAGGGATGGAGTAGGGATACCATAAGGGAAGAACAGTAGAATGAAGTTGACCTACCTTTCCTATGTACATATATAAATACATCACAGTGAATTTCACTTTTATTTATACTCACAAGGTGTTAATTAAAAAAAAACACTATAAATAGCAGAAAGATAACTAGAGGGAAGAAAGCATTGTGAGGGAGGAGGGGAAGAACAGGGAAAGAACTGAGGACAGATTTAGAGCAAATTATATTCCACACTTTTATAATTATGCAAAATGAATTATAATGTTATGCATAACTAAAAAGAACTAATATATATATACATATATATATATGTATTTAAATTTTAAAAATGCCCATTCGAATTGTTCCATAATAAGGCATCTGTGAATTAAAGTCCTCTTAGAGAATTAGATGTCTAAAATGTAACTAAAAAATTCTTGAGAGTTGTCAGGCGAGATGACACACACCTGTGATCCCAGAGGCTCAGGAGGCTGAGGGAAAAGGATTACAAGTTTGAGGCTAGTGTCAGCAACTTTGGGAGATATTATCTCAAAACAAAAAAATAAAGAAACCTAAGGATATAACTCAGTGGTAAAGTGCCTATGGGTTCAATCCCTACAACAACAACAACAACAAAAAAAAAAGCTTGGGAGTAAAATTTCACATAAAAATAAAATGTTGAAGGGAGATGATCTGGGTACTTATTTTTCAGTCACACATTTATAGCATGTTTGTGTAAGAAATGAGAATTGAAAGAATATTCCATAAACTTCCTATAAATTTAAATTTTGAGAAAGAGGCGAGATAATAAAATAAATCTAAACTTTTTGAATAGTATAGTAATATCATAAAAAAATGGATACAATTTCAAATTTGGATGAACCCATGGATCTGGGTTCATTCCCTATAGGCAGATTGGTGTGTGACACAACGGAGGGAGGAATGGCAACATCTCAGACATGCAGGCATCCAATGAAAGATCTCTTGACATTCATCTGAACTGTAATAGTCACTTACTCAGGGTAAGTGGGAGAAAATAACCATGGAGATAATGAAGAATCAGCTGCTAGAAAATTGTGGCAGTAATACTTAAAAAGAATGTATTTCATCCAGACAGTGAAGATGAATAGCCTGAAATCTCATTCGGTATCATTATTTCATTAGACACTTCTCTTCTTGGATATTCTATTCCAATACTGGATGGATTATCAATTATTTAATGATTTCTATATAATATATATCATCACAGAAAATTTCATCCAGGGTTTGTACCCTTCCACCATTTTCATTAATATAAAGTACACAGTTGTTCTTGTAAGCAATTCTGTAGCAAAGTTGTATATTAAAATAAAAATACATTATCTATAATCCTATAAAAGGTTTTATTCATGTCCCTGGCTTTTCTTTAAAAGAATAGCTTCCCATACTGCCATTTTATGCACTTGCCCCCTTTTTATCTTGCTCATTGGAGGTTACAGGGAACATATTTAGCCATTTTATATTGTCAGTGAGGTCACTCACCCTCTCCCCATTTGGCTGGTTCGGCTTTACAGGAAACATTAAGTAGGTCAAGAGGTAAACGTACAACCAATAAGCAACGGGAAAAGGCTTCTGAACACTGCCGTCTCGGATCATGTGCTTCATTACACATTTATAGATGATCTAGACAAAGGGCTTTCAGGAAAAAAAAATGTATAAATTTGAATATAAGGAATATCATAGGAGTAAAGAGAAATGTTATTTTAAAAATACCAATCACACTCCAAATTTGTGGGATTTAAGGGGGTCTGTGACCAGTTTAAATAACAAAAATTCAATTTCCTAGGGAAGAAGCCTAAGTGACTTATTTGTTTCTCATCCTGTTATTATGGCCTCTACATCACCTGTATGTTCCCATGCATCACACTTATAATACCTATGCTAAATTGCAGTGCATATTAACTAATGCCTACTGGTTCAAAATGTACATGTGCATAAGATTTTTTTTTTGTCATTGAAATCACATTAATTTCTCCACTGGATAGGCATTAATTAAAGAATGGTAAAATCTATAGAGCAAAAGAGATACTACAGACACTATATTTTATCACCTTCGTTTTACAGACAAAAACACCAGCATCCAGAGAACTTAATAGATTTGTATTGGATAGAGAATATTGGTAACCTGGATCTTAGTTCAAAGAAGTCACCTGACAGCTAAAAACTGTCATTATGTTGTCCTCCTAGGCCACTCTGTCTAGATTATCGGCACTTTAGGTAGAATAGAATTTTATATTAAACCACAGAGTTGACATTTTTCATGTGACTGTTATAGTTACTTAAGCATCTTTCTTTCCTTTTGGAATGTTCTCACATTATGGGTTCTGCATTGCCAAAGAAGATGTCCCCTTGACCTCAGATGCAGCCATATGACCTAGGGTCTTTACCCTCAGTTACTCATGAAAGACTTGAACATGCAAGTGAGCAAACAGAATTTTGCCAGAATTTATAATTTTTCAAGAACACTGTTGGAAGCACCAATTTTTCAAGGGTGGATGTTGCATAATTCCTGCAATAAAATGTCAACAACTATTACAGTGCCAAACTGGTAGTATCTCCCCAGAGGAACTTTGAGGAAAAGACTGGGTGTTACTGCTAATTTTCTACCTCTAAGGCCCTCTCAGGTTTCCATGATGTATCTACTGTCATAAACCAGATTTTTCCTCTACATCTCTGTGGTTTGTGACTAAGATTAGTAAACCATATAATGAGTACTTTTTTTTCTCTATTGTTAGTGTGAGGTGACTCTGCCAGATACTGTGGAGAATGAAAGATGTAAATAGTTCATGCTTCATGGAAGCATTCAGTTTATTAAAATGTATGATACACAAATAACTTGAGAAAAGCAAAAAATAAAAACTAAAATAGATTTAAAATTTTAGAGGAGGGAGAGTATGTTAACACTGCTGGTGCATCTTACAGTTTTCCAAAATTTTCATGCATTGTACAAATTCCTAAGCTCCATCACCGAAGACCATAATACTTATTGTATTTTGGGTGAGGAATTTACATTTTTATTAATACTCTATGAGATTCAGATGGAATAGCTACCATAACTCCACTTATCAAAATCAAGAGAGGATCAGAAAAAACTTTGAAAGAATATAATTCTTTGAAATCTTGCTTCTTGGTTTATTTCAAAGTTTTCTTGGATTTTATGCTTAATATCCCTTTAACTTATCTCTTTACTAAATGTTGTGTGGTTTTAAGTTTCTAAGTCTGATTATGGTATGATCCAAAATGATACTGATTTTCTGATGGAAAACTGGCAGGACCTGTAAGGATTATGAAATCCCCAAAGAATAGAATGAAAGTAATCTAAGCTGCTGAGAGCCACAGCCAAGTCGGAATGGCCTCTGGCATTTTGCCAATAGTATTGGTTGACAGGCAAGGCATTACTATCCACCTGGGCCACTACTTTGGAGTTCTCATGGGGATTCCCGGGGATTCCTGGAGAGTTCCCATTGGTTGGGGAAGTGCAGGAGGAGGGATTTCCAGAGGATATATTTCTGGTGGCTGGTTCCTGGACGAGCCATGTGGCATTCGGGAGAATTCCCCGGGGGAGTGTGTGTGAAGTGTTTTGGTGGAGTTCAAAAATAAAGTTTGTTCCTGATTCAGTGGCTTGTGATTTGTGCCCAGCCAGACTGTGGCACTAAGCAACATCATATCCATAAAATGGCAATCTCATTTTTACCTTTACATTTCTCTTTCTCTAACGCAATGCTACTCCATACCCTAACTACCTTTTATTTGGTCAGTCAGTATAAGTTAGATAATGGAAATAAGCAAACCAACTCCCAAGTCTTAATGGTTTAATTTTGATTAAAGTGTTATTTTTGTCTCATGCTACATATTCAGCACTAACTAGAGCATGATTACTGCTATGCAATATTGTCATTCTTCCTACAGGGCCAATACTGATAAGACAGCCACTTTGTGGAATAGCAGAGGTAATAAGAAGAAGCAAAATATGTCCTTATTCTCTTATTCTAAAATTTCCTGCCCAGATGATTAAAAAAAAAAAAAAATAAGTCATAGAACTGCTCTAACTTCCACTGTGCAAGAATATGGAATCTTACTATTTCTCCAAAGGAAAAGAAGCAGCAAAGTTATGAATTGCTAGTCTTTCCAAAGAATCATTACATAACCCCCCTAACTGGCTCCAAGTTTCTACTCCTGAATCCATTCTCTAATCTACAGCCTGATTAATCTACTTAATGCATAACTGTAACTATTTTGTTCTTTCCCAGAAAACTTCAAGTTTTCCTTCCATTACTGAATAAAATACAGAGTTCTGAGAGCAATACTTAAAGCTTTCCTCACCAATACTTCTCAGACTTTACCAACTTGATCCCTCATGTTCTTCCTGCACAAAGCCTGTAGTCTAAGCATTTGTACTGATGACCACTCCTCAGAGCTCTGTTCCTCTAATATCCTTTCTTCAATAAGGCTATGTGGAAACCATAATTCAGGCTTACTTAAAACCTATTAAGTAGCGATTATTGGTCACATAAGTTTCTAGTATAGTAATTGTTTTGTCCTCATATCTGCTCATCCAAGTATTAGTAATTCTTGAATTTCCATTTTAAATGATTTTTCCTCCATGAAGTGTTCCCTGATGTTCAAGTGATGTTTAAGGTTATAATCCTTAAAGTCTTTTGGAAGCTAGAATATTTATCAGTCTTCAGGTGGAAATTTTAAACTTTTCTGGGTTCGTTATTGAATTGATTTTAAGTTATCCTCAGTGTAGCACTGCAGATAACATTTGTTAAGTAAATGTTTAATTTCTAAATAAACTTATAAAACAGCACCTGAACATGAAAACAATGACAGATTTCATTTTAGAAATCATGTTTTGTGTTTTATTTAAGTAATTATTTTATCTTTTGGGGATTCGTTAAGGCACAACCATAGAATTCATCATTAACATTTTCCCCATATAATGAAATATGCAAACCAGTATATATAACTCTGAGTAGAAACACACAGATGGTAGTCCTAATGATGTCTAATATTCATTTTTAGTCAGATTTCTGAGTTCATTAGGGAGCAACATAAAACTGAGATTACATTTAGCTTAGTTCTTCTAAGTTTGGTAAGTAGGCCTTTCCTTTGCAGTTTATCTGAGTAAGTCTTTATTCGGGTTTCAAAGTAGTCCTCAGCTGTGTTACCAACAAAAGGCAAAGCAGAGCGGTCAGCCACCAGATGGGAAATTATTTCAGTCAGCATCACATTTATTCATAACATTCAGGATATCACATAAAGCAAAAGTGGCCACAGAGGATTTTATTTTACTGCCTAGAAGGAACTCCTGTGTTTTTAAAGGATTATATGTTTCCCTAGATATATTTTAGGCATACTTTACCACTTAACAGGCTTTTTGCAGCTCATTCAAAGCACTTGCCATCTCCCCTTTTCTGGCACCTATTATGGAGGTTATCACTGGTAATAGCATACAGATTAATATGTAATTCTCATATGTGCAATATAACAAATGAGGTAGACTCACAGTTTGAGGGTCATGCTGCTCTACAGCTGATAGTATGATTTATATTTTCTCCCTCAAGTGTGGTATCTATATTTACAGAAGAAACACTATTTAGTTTTTATTGAACAGAGCCATTTTCCTGTCAAGGAAGACATCCTGGAATCCATATAAAATTTTATCTTCTAAGAAACAGTATAGTATTTTCCATTGCATTACCCTAAAACAAAGTGAATTAATAATTGTTGGTTTAATGTCATGTAGATGAATTTATTTATATACAAAAATTATGCAGCTATTAACCCAATTATGCTGTCTATAGCAGCATCCATCATAGATGAGCAATATTTATAATGAAGACAAGAAAACCTGTGCTAGAATTAGAACTAGAGCTATGCTTATAGATTAGACAAGACGAGGAAAAATATACTGCAAAAAAATGTTGGAGATGTAGTTCAGTGGTAGAGTGCCTCTGGGAACATTGCCAATATGACAAAAAAAAAGAAAAAAGAAAGAAAAAAAATCTCTTATTTATATACTGAGCACAGTTGCTAGGTTCAGAGGTTTTTACCTTTGTCAACCAGGCCTTTCTGATTTGCTCAAACTGGAATGAAAAAAAAAACATATGAGGGTGAAAAATATAAAATGTAAAGCTGAATAATTTCCATTGTTACCAAACATGTTGAATAAGCCAGTGAGCTGTGAGAAATAATAAAACCCACAACCACAGAGAGAGGTAAAAATGAGAAACAGATAGTAAATCATCCAAGTTGTTGCATTCCATTTTCCTAAGGTTTGCTGCTAAACTCTTCCTTTCACATAATTAGACTGCAAACTATTTATGGATGATATAAGCATTTAAATTTTCTGTTTTCCAAAGTTAGTTACACAGAGATCCTTGACGCACAAGGAAAAGAAGTGGAAATGGAGGAAGTTGAAATGAACTAGGAATTAAAGCAATGGTGCTTCATTTGAGTCTGGAAGTTTAAGAATCAACTAAATGTGAGTGCCAGCAAGAAAGCAAAGTATATGTGCCTGTCATGCTACCTGCAAAAAAGAACCAAAACAAAGAGAAAATAACTATTCCATAAGAGTGTTTGAAGAAGGGTGACCGAGTGCAGAAGGAACGTGGCAGAGGTACTGTGGAACAGTAAGACAAAGATGGTTTTATAAGCAAGGGAACAAAACAAACAATATCTGCTGTAACTTCTTTCCATTTGAAGTGGATCTTGAACCAAAAAGGACTTTGCATGATAGGAAAGGGATAAACAGGGAGTCTCTAAACATTCTCCACTAAAGCCAAGGGTACCTGAAATATGTTCTGGTGGAGAAGCCTGCAGTCATTATAGATTCTGAGTCAGGATTAGAGAGCAGATGAAAAATCTATGCCACAGCTTTACCCAAGAGAAAGCCCAGCCCATATTGTGCCCTCTCACACAAAAACTCCAGTTACATAGTGCCATTATGAGACACAGCCTGACTGCAGGTTAGCAAAGCAGACAGCTGCTTTCACCCCCTATGGCAAATGAAAACTGACGGGCACTCCTGCCCACCATTCTATAGTCCTACAAAGAAGATAGGTATCTCTGCCCACCTGACCTTGGCCCAAGGAAGCAGCTTGACAGCCTGCCTTCTCTGAGTGGCTCAGACTGCTAAAGCCCTATGTTATCATCTTTTTAACCCTCAGATACTAATGTATCAAAGCCCTAGCTACTGAATATGATATGCTTTACCCAACTAAGTCCACCTGAGTGGCCTGCTACCACATGGCCATAAGAAATTGATGAGAAACAGATAGTAATTGTCTTCCCTTACACACTAGGTAGGCCTTACCTGCTTAGACCAAGACTTATGCCTGCCATTTTATAATCAAATTGCCTTCCCTGACATACTAGGTAGGCCTCACCTGCTTGAACCAAGCAGATCATATCCTCAGTGACCTATAGAAACATGGGGCTTCAAACCTGCACCTATACCCAGAGTCACCAACATACACCTCAGCTGGTAGAGCAATTCCACAAAACCATGCAGGGAAGGTCACTGAGAAACTCACAGGTATCGCTTACATTGATTACTGCTGTAAAACATACGTGCAGACTACATGACTGTGCCCACCTAGAGCCAAAACGCCTGAAGTTAAACCAACTAACACTCACTACATATCCAGGAGAAAATGTTTTACTACAAAAGTTACTATTTAGACTTGGAAAAGGAAAATTATGGCCTGACATGCAACTATCAAAATAGGTACAGTAGAATCATAAAAAAAGGAATGCATGGATTCTTCCAAAGGAATAAAATAACAAGCAATATATGCCAAAGAAAAGACAATTAATGAATTACCTAAAGAAGAACTAAAATTGACTTTTAAGGAAAATCAACAAGAAACAAGAGAACATAGACAAATCATTTAGGAATCAATTCATAATTTAAGTGGGAAATTCAGCAGAGATGACAATTAAAAAAAAAAAAAAACAAAAAAAACAGGCAGGTGCAGTGGCACAGGCCTATAATCCCAACAGTTGGGGAGGCTAAGGCAGGAGAATCGCAAGTTCAAAGCCAACCTCAGCATTTACCAAGGCCCTAAGCAACTCAGTGAGACCCTGTCTCTAAATAAAATACAAAATAATTCTGGGTATGTGCTCAGAGGTCAAGTGCCCCTGAGTTCAATCTCTGGTACCCACCTCACCCCCCCCCCAAAAAAAAACAACAGAAACCACAGACCTTAAGAAATCAAATAAACTATAAAAAATGCAATTGATAACCTCAGTAATTGACTAAATCAAACAGACAAAAGAATTTCTGAGCTTGAAGATAGGACTTTTAAAATAAGTAATATTATGAAAAGAAAGAAAAATTTTAAGACTTGTAGGTGCCTGAAAGCAAACATGTTTTCACTGTGAGCATTCCAGAAGAAGGAGAGAAGGGTAAAGTTCCATAAAAATCCATTTAGTAAAATAACAAACATACACTTTCCAAACATTGGGGAAAATTGACATACAAGTCCAGGAAGTTCAATTAAACTTAATTATATCTAACCAGAAAGGTTCTCTCCAATTATATTATGGTAAAATTGTTAAAAGACCAAGACAAAAAGAAAATTTTAAAAACAAGAGAAAAGCATCAAGTTGCACAGAAGGGAAGCATTAGTAGGCTAACAGCAGAATTCTCAGCAGAAATGTAAGCATTAAGACAGAGTAAGATGATATATTTAAAGTCCTGAAAGTTAAAAAAAAAAAAAAAACACCTTTTCAACCACAATACTATTCTCAGCATATTTATACTTTAGGGGAAGAAAAAAGGAGAAACAAAGGTATTCTAAGACAAAAATTAATGGAATTGGTCACCACCAGACTGACCTTATAGGTAATGTTTAAGGGAGTCCTATATCTGGAAATGAAAGAATAATTTACCATCATAAAAACAAGCAGTAGTATAAAACCCACAAGAAAAACAGATGCACAAATGAGAATAAAAATAGAATTCAGTCTTACTCCTACAGAAAACTAACATGTCACAAAGATGAGGATAAACAGAGAAAGAAAGAAAAAAAAAACATTTATAAAAACAATCATAAAAAATTAACAAAATGACAGGCATAATTCTTTGCTAGTCAGTAGTAATTTTGAGCTTAAATGAGTTAAACTATCTCACTAAAAGATTTAGTGGTCCTGATTGGATTTAAAAACAAAAGAACAAACAGTATGCTTCCTGCAAGAAACTCATTTCATCAGTAAAGATAAACAAAGACTGAAAGAAACAAATTGGGAAAAAACATTTCAACTAAACCGAAGCCAGAAGAAAACAGGAGTACCTATACTATTAGTTGTAATAGACTTTAAGTAAAAAATTATAAAAATAGGCAAAGATGTTCATTATATAATAATAAAGGGATTCAGCATAAGGAAATAACAATTGCAAATATATCTCATGCTGTATTATCTAATTATACAAAGCAAACATTATAAGATATAAAAGGAGAGACAGTCAACCAATACAATAAATATTTAGGCACCTCAATAGCCCCCTTGCATCAATGAATGAATTACTCAAACCAAAGTCAAAGCAGAAACATTGAATTTAAATTATATTATTGGTTAAATTGACTTAAAATATATGTACAGAGCTTTTCATCAAATAGCAGAATATGTATTCTTATCTTTATCACTGGGAACATTCTCCAAGATAGACAATATGTTAGATCACAAAAGGCATCTCAACATATTTTAAAAGAAATATATATATATATATATATATATATATATATATATATATATATATATCAACAATGAGATAAAACTAGTAATTAATAAAAGGAAATCTAGAGATTAAAACAATATACTTTTGGATGACAAGTAGGTCAATGAAGAATTAATAATAAAAATTTTAAAAATTCTTAAAATAAATAAAAATGAGAACACAACATACCAAAACTTTTGAGATAAAACAAAAGCAGTACAAATAGTTAAGTTTATGGTGATAATTTGCCTATATAAAAAAGAAATAAACAACCTAGTGATGCAAGTTGAGAAACTAGTAAAATAAGAGAAAAACTAACCCCACATTTTTAGAAAGAAAAAAATAAAGATTAGAGAAGAAATAAACAAAATAGAAAGTAAAAAAAAAAAAATTGCAAAGAACAAAACTTCAAGTTGTCTTTTCAAAATGACAAAATTGAAACCATATACAGAGGATTATGCCTGTAATCCTAGCTCCTTAATAAACTGAGAAAGAAAAAAGGCAAGTTCCGGTTAAGGCCACCTTGGGCAATTTAGTGAGACCTTGTCTCAAAAAAAAAAAAAAAATTAGGCATGGTGACACACCTCTGTAAGTCTAGTGCCGCAGTCTGGCTGGGCACAATTCAGGAGCCACTTGTCAAAAGAAATGAACTTTATTTTTAGAACACACACACCGCACCACACAGCTCCTCAGGAAAACCCTCAGAGCCCAACTGCCACCAGTGGCTTCCCACAAGCCTCTCAACCTCCCCCACTCCTCCTGCTTTTGAGGTGGATTGGCTGGGTCTTGTGGGTGGAGCCAAAAAAGTCCCCCAATGAGCAGCTCCATGGTATGAAAGGGCGGGGAAACAACCCAATGAGCATCACCACAGAGGAGCCAATCAGCTGGCAGCTGGAAGTTTGCTGGCTGCTGGAAGTTTGCTGGGGCCCCTTCGGCTGTGGCTCTCAACAGTCTAGAGCTTGGGAGACTGAGGATCACAAGTTCAAAGCCAGCTTGAGCAACATAGTGAGGCACTAAGCAACTAATAGAGACTCTGCCTCAAAATAAAAAATAAATAAATAAAAATGGTTGGGGATATGGCTCAGTAGTTAAATATCCCTGGGCTCAATCCCTGCTACCAAAATAAGAAGAGGAAGGAGGAGGAGGAGGAGAAAACGCTAAGAACAACAAAAAAGGCAGTGGTTGGGGATATAGTTCAGTATTAAAGCAACCCTGAGTTCTTTGCCCACTATCACAAATAAAATAAAATATTGATAAACTTTAGAAATTATGATAAACTTTAGCTAGATTATTCAAGAAAAAATACAGTCACAAAAGGAAAAGGAGACATTATGACTGATAACACAGAACTACAAAGGATTACTAGGGACAGTTATGATATGCCAACAAACTGGAAGACTTAGAAAAAAATTTCTGGACACATATAATCTATCAAAATTTAACCAAAAGACATAAAACTTAAACATATCATTAGTCAATATAAAGACTAAAACAAAGAAGAGTTCAGGACAAAATGGTTTCATTGCTGAATTTTTTTTTTAAAAAAAGAATGATTCCAAGCCATAAAATCAAAGATAACAAGTAAAAATAAAGTAACTTCTTGAAACACAATAAACATACACAACACAATTTTCCCATTGCTGAATTAAAAATAAATAAATAAATAAAGTAAAACAAGAAGTAAAGCCCATTCTTCTCAAACTACTTTTTTAAAAATGAAAGGTATAAACTCTTTCTTTCTTTCTTTTTTTTTTTTTTTTTTTTTTTTTTTGGTTGTTGGTGTTTTTAGTCCAGCACCATTATCCTGATAGCCAAAAATGGGCAAGAACCAAAAAAGAAAAAAGAAAATTATGGACTAAAATTTCTTATAAACAAAAATTATCAACAAAATACTAAAAAATTGAATCAGGCATCAAAATGATGTTCATATGCTTTGTTCAAGTGGAATTTATCCCAGGTAAGCAAGGATAGTTCAACAAGAACAAATCCGTAAACACAATACATCTCATCAACAGAACGATGGAGCTAGGCAGAGTGGAGCGTACCCATAATCTAAGCTACTCAGGAGGCTGAGGTAGGAGGATCCTAAATTTGATGCCAATCTGGAAAATTTTCAAGGACACTGTCTCAAAATAAAAAATAAATAAATAAAAAGGGATGGGGATGTAATTCAGAGGGCACATGGGTTCAATCTTGAGGACCATAAAAACAAACAAACAAAAACAGAATGGAGAGAAACATATGATCATCTCAATAATGTCAGAAAAAAAATATTTCATAAAAATGTAGCATCTTTCATGATAAAAACTTCAACAAATCATGTATAAAAAGAATGTATCAAAGAACAATAAAGTCTATAGATAACAAAACCACAGCCAACATTATGTTGAATACGGAAAGTTCAAAGTGTGTTTTTAAAAATCTGGAACAAAAGAAGAATGTACATTTTTACAATATTTATTTAAGGTAGTACTGAAAGTGCTAGCCATAGCAATGAGGCAAAAACAAAACAATAAAGGGAGTCTAGGAAAGAGAAAAAATTATCCTTCTTTGTGGATGAAATGACTTTACATATAGACAAACCTAAAAACTCTATTAAAAAAAATGGAAGATACATACAGTAAGGTTGCTGGGTACAAAATCAACATATAAAAACTAGGAGCATTTTTGTGTTTGTGATGCTAGTTATTGAACCAGGACCCTACCCATGATACACAAGCACACTACCACGAACTACATCCTGGCCCCATCAGAAGCATGGTATGGGATTAAAAAAAATTAACATATAGATTAATGGAACAGAATAGAGTAGCAAAAAAAAAAAAAAAAAAAAAAATTTCTGAACTAAAGCCAAAAGATCTTTAACAAAGCCATAAAAAAAACATGGTTAGAGAAATGACAGTCTCTTTAATGATATTAAGGGGAACTGGACATCCATATATAGATGAATTAAACTAGACAATTAAATATAAGGTGTGCAACTACCAAACCACTAGAAGAAAGCATAGGGAAAACACTTTAATATATCTTTTATTAGTCCACTGTTCTATACTATAAATATCTGAGGCAGACTGATTTTATAAAGAAAATAGGATTTTTAGCTTACAGTTTTGTTGGCTGAATATCCAGGATCAAGCGTTCCCATTTGTTTGCTCATTGATGAAAACCTCATGGTTGGTGCAAGTGGTATGAGCAAGAGTATATGTGAGAAGTCAGGCTTGGTGGCACATTCCTATAATGCTCGTGACTCTGGATGCTGACACAGAGACTCACAAGTTTCAGGACAGCCTGGATAATTTAGGGAGACCCTCAGTAACTTAGCAATAGCCTGTGTCAAAATGAAAAGGGAAGCCGAAAGGGGATGTATGTCAGTGATAAAGTATTCCTGGATTCAACCCACAGTACAAAAAAATAAAAAATAAAAAAGAGCTCATTTAAGAAGAAGAAATCACATCTCAAGAGGAATCCTGAGAGAATATGGAGTTCTGCAATACTTTCAGAAGGCATACTTCCATTTACCTGGGCCCTATCTTTCAAAGAGCCAACTACTACCTCTCTAAGGATGAAGCCTTCGATACACAAACTTTTGGGAAAGAAGAAAATCCAAACTCTAGGACCATCAGCATAGTCAATGATATTTTAAAGAGCACAAACAATAAATCAAAATTGGACAAATTATATCAAACTAACAATCTCTGTACAACAAAGGAAACAACAAGCAACAGCCAAGCCACAACCTATGAAATAAGAGAAAATATTTGCAAACTATTCATCAAATAAGGGATTACAATGCAGAACATATAAGGAACTAGAAAACTCAACAGCAGAAAAAGAAAAAGAAAAAAATCTGTTTAAAAAATAGGAACATGATCAGAATGGACATTTATCAAAATAAAATTTAAAAAGTCTAACAAGCGTATGGAAAATGTTCAGCATCACTTATCATCAGGGAAATTCAAATCATCTCAACTGAGTTAGAACATTTCTAATAAAAAAGACAAAATAGCAAACACTTGTAAGAATGTGGACAAGGGAGAACTCCTGTACATTGTTAGTAAGGATGTAAATTAGAATAAGCATTATGTAAAAGAGAAGGTAGGGTCCTCAAACAGTATGAAAAAAAAAATGAACTACCACGTGATCCAATTATTTCTCCACAGAGTATATAGCTAAAGGAAATAAAATCACTACACAAAAGATACTTGCATTCCACAGTTATTGCAGCATTATTTCTAATAACTGTTAAATGGAATCAACCAGGGTGTCTGTTGATGGATGAATGACTAAATCAAATGTGACATGGATACAGAATGGGAAGTTATTCAACAATAAAAAAATGAAATCCTGTACTTTGCAGCAAATGGGTAAATCTGGAGGACATTATATTAAGTGTAATAAGCCAGGCACAGAAAGTCAAATATAAAAAGCTTTTGCCCTTATGTAGTAAATGAACCAATGATAAGCTGCTCCAATTTTTATGCACAGGAGTAAAGAAAATGTACATGGAGTTGTGGAGTGACTGTGATTTTAACTCAGAACACAAAGCTCACTCCTGGAACACATGTCGCAGACGATCAACAAGCACAATACTCTATCCAGAATTAATTTATGCCTTTCACATGATGAAAATAGATGAGACTTCCTGAACAAAACCACAGGAAGAACTGATGACACCATATATCTCAAGAAGAATCATGGCCCAAACCAGAAGAGTCTTACAAGGAAAACCCAGGAAAGTCAGTTTCATGTAGAACTTTATTTTGACCATGCTTCTACCACCTAGGTTATTCTTCTTAGTTCCAATTATTTAAATGTACCTCATAAAGAGAACCCATGTACATGATCTAAAGAATTGAAAAGTAATATAAATTATGTTTTGTCTCTTATTATTTTCTCTAAAATAGTTTTGAATATCCATCATATTTTCAAAATTCTTAAGAAAACAATTGCACAAGTTGACGATATTAGGTTATTTTGGATCAAAGAGTTTAACATAGGGGCACTATAAATATTATTTTTACCTCTACTTAATCAGATAATTATTTGTATGTAGAAGGAAGATGCATTAGTCAAAAATCGTGATCCAAATCAGAATGCAAGCAGGCTTAGCATTTCTGAAGGGCAGCAAATATCTAATTCCTTAGGTAATTAAAGTGCCTACGGTGAAGTAATTCCAAAGTAAAAGAGATTCTCATATACAAGCTTCAATCAATAATAATAATTAAAATGTAGGCGAGGACATGACAGCTTGTCATGTTAATTTGTCTCCTACCTGTGTTGACATGCATTTCAATCCTGAAGAGACACACACTTAAAAGTTAACATTGTATTATATCTTTTCGCACAACAATTTTTGATATGTCAGCTCTATAAAACAGTGTTGCTTTGTGATCAATCCTGGAAAATAGGCACAAATAAGGTGCCAGAGATACCCATGGGAACCCATTCTGTGTGCTAAAGACATTAGTGCTGATATAGAGACATATTCGACTGTTACACAGGCATCAACGTGGATTTAGCAGGTCAGTGTTATACAGGTAGCATCGCCAGGCAACCACAACCCTTAGCAGTTGGCAGAGGTGTGAGGACTTGTTGGAGAACATTTATGAGATGTTCTCAGGGATGGTAGACTTGAGTGGGAGGCCCCTTTATATGGATGAGTCAAGATCTATAATGGGCCTGAGATTTCACTACTTCTAAGCTAACAAGTGTGCAGCAGTTTCATGGATGCTAGCAGAGAACACATGATCTGGAAGATAAAGGACATCGCTGTTCATGCACAGCAACCACACAGCAACGTGAACTTTATGTAGTAATGATTTAACGGAAGGACAGGTCGAAGGTATCCCACTTTGTCACAAAGACACACACACACACACACACACACACACACGGCCTCTTTTGTCTCTTGAGTTCAGATCTTAAAGACGTTATCAGGCTGATTAATGTGTATGAATGCACAAAATAAGTATTGATTCTCAATTTATTTTCTGTAAAACAGAAAATGGATTAAACGTAGTAATTGAAATAGAGTTTGGAATATCATCATTTTGTTAAAGATGAATGACAGGTGAGTTCATAATAATTTGCACATTGCTCTTTTCATCCAAGGGAATAATTAGGTTATTGTAAATGTATTTTCACACAATTGGAAAATATATACACAATTTTTCTGCTTTTTTTTTGTTGTTGTTGTTGTTACTAAGCAAAATTACCTGGTTCAAAGGGACAGTCACTCTCTCCCCAGTTGAAGAAGGAAAGATGTGTGCTGGCAAAATTAGAAATCAAGACTGCCTATGACATTCTGATTATTTTAAGAGTCTACAAATTACTGAAGAATAAATATTCATAGTGTGATAGAATAATATATTTGGTAAGAACCCTGTTGGCAAGAAATCTGAAGCTCAACAAAATAAATGTAAAGGGCTACAGAAAACAGACATTTACATTAAAAATATCAAATTAGAAATGTTTTGAAATGCTATGTTGGTCCTGATTTACATTGATAAATGATTTATCTTAACAAAAAAATTGATAATTTATCAAATACACATATGCTAAGAGAAAATATCTTTCCCTCAGGAGTTTTCCTTGATTGGTTTCAAAGCTTGGGGAGGATGGGACTATACCAACTGAGCCTCACACCTGTAAAACTACAATGGTCTCCTAAATGATTTCCAGGGTCTCTCTCTAAAACTCTAACCTAAAGGTGCTACCCACATTTTTTTTTTTTTTTTAATTAGGGACTCCTGAGAACACATGTATTCTAGACCCAAGCAGGACAGTGTAGGGAAGGCAAAAGAAGCACGTATCTCAGGCACAAAAATATAAGGCACTGCCAAAAGTACAGTCATCAAAGTAAATGCTATATTAATTAATATTTTCAAAATTAAAGTTAATGTGAAAACATACCTCACTATAAGAAAAATATCAAATTTTGTATAACTGCAGGAATTCACTCTGCACTCAAATAACTGTCGCACAGGTAGCTTTCCCTGATCTCCTCTGTGGCCCTGAGTCTTTTCGAGGATCCCCATTCACCAGGTAAGTGACACGGAACAATTCATCAGTTTCTTCATGCTTTAGTTGCCCCATTGTGAAATGGATATTAATAGTTGTATTTTTTCTTGAACTCCATGGGATGGTTGAAGGAAATAAATAATTATTTCAAAGTCCTTGTCATAACACTCAGGACATACAGAGTGCTAGATAAATGTTAGTTATTACAATTATTAACTCAAGCATAGCCTTTAGTATAATTTTTCAAAATTAATCACTATTTTGTATAAGACACCTTTGATGTACCAATCACCTGACTGGGCACTGGATGTTCCTGCCTTCACAGAATTCAGAGTCAAACACCACTTAAGCATTTATGAAAATTAATTTAAAACAAACTAACTTTTCTGTAATTCTTCAAATCATGATGCTTATTTAGTTGGTAACGCTAGAAAAAGAATTCTTCTAATAATTTATGAAAACAGGAATTGGTCTTTTTGGTATTTTGCTTGAACTTATACCTATTAAAATATGTTTAAAATTTTGCAATCTTGGCAATTACTAATTTTATCAAGTATGACCTAATCACTCTACATAATTCAAAATACTGAATTATTTTTATTTTATTTTATTTTTTTAATTAATTTTTATTGTAGGTTGTTCAAAACATTACATAGTTCTTGATATATTATATTTCACACTTTGATTCAAGTGGGATATGAACTCCCATTTTTACCCCATATACAGATTGCAGAATCACATCAGTTGCACAACCATTGATTTACATATTGCCATTCTGGTGTCTGTTGATTTATTGTTAATTAATGACTTAACATGGGCCTATAGTCAAATAGTTATTTTTTTTCATCAAATAAATGTTCTATTTCCAAATCCATCTGGCTTTGTTTTTAATATTTTCCCTTGATGTTTCATAGGTTGCTTTCTGTCCTGATTTTATTACCTGTTCCAGATCTCCTACCAACTGGCTCTGGTTTTCATTTTTAAAATCCAGAAATCTTCCTACTTTTTTATTCAAAATTATGTAACAAATCTCTAATGCCAACAGAATGAATCTCTACTCCTTTGTTTGACCTAAAAGACATTTTATGAAAAGTGAAAATCTTTTTTCCAGTCTTATCTGTTTTTTTTAAACTGATATATAGTTGAGATAGTATAAAATTCACCACTTTAAAATGTACAATTCAGTCATTTTTAGTATATTCAGAGAGTAGTACCATAACTCTTATCTAATTCAAAACCATTTTGTCATTTACAAAGGAATTACTCGCCTCATTAGCAAGCACTCACAATTCTTCTCCCACACCCAAGCTCTTGAAAACTAATAATATATTTCCTACTTGTGTAGGCTTACATAATCTGTACATTTCACAGTTATAGAATCTTGCTCCTCCCCTTTTCTGTCTAGCTTCTTTCATTTGGAATAATATTTTCAAGGTTTGTTACATTGTTTCATATATCAGTACTTCATTCTTTTACATGGATTAATAATATTTCATTACACTGATATACGACTTTGAGTTTAACCATTTTTAGCCTAACAAATTTTCAAATTGTTCATGTTTTGAGTTTTAATGAATAACGCTACTTATAAATGAGCATTCATGTGCAAGTTTTTATGTAAATACATGTTGTCTTTTCTCTATTGCATTTACTTAGAAGTATGACTGCTGTCTAAGTTTTTGAGGAATACTCAAAAATCTTTTCTCCAGGAGCTACATTTTACATTTACAACAGCAATGCAGGAGGTTTCTAACTTTTTTGGATATTGGCCAACTCTTTTTTCTGTTTTATTAATACCAATTTTGTGTATAAGGATTAATATTTCATTGTAGTTTTACTTCTTTCCCCAGTGATAAATTGTTAAGCTCGAATTCGGGACCCCCAAAAGACCACCAGAGACCCAAGATCGATGTAAGCAGCAAAGAGGTGTTTATTGCGAGCTAGCTCGGTCCTCCTCCTCGCACACACACAGCAACTGGTGACGCTGAGAGGCCCCGAACCCAGGGTTTGCAGCATTTTTATACATTCTTTGGAGGGTTTTTCTTCAATGTTGCTGGCAGCTAATAGATCAGAATTGTGGTTGGTAAAGGTTGGATAGCTATAGCAATTTATTAAAATAAGAAAAGGGTAAAATTTGCCGCATCAGTTGATTTCCTTTCCAAAAAATATTTTCTGTAGCATATAGTATTGCTTAATAGCATTTATTCTCTAGAACTGCTTTCAAAATGAAAGTCATTATATTGAAACCTCTTTATTTCTTTATCAACTATATTTACATAATACTAAATCCTTTGCTGGCAGTTCAACAATGTTCATACCATCTTCACCATAAGCAGATTCCATCTCAAGAGCTTCTCATCTCTTAAGTTTGCTCATGAGATTGTATCAGTTGTGTTACATCTTTAGGATCAACTTTTATATATGGTCTTCTTGCTATTTTCACTTTACTCTGGAATATTTTTATTTTGCTCTTCAATACAGGACACTAAGACTTTCTCCATGTCATTATCTGAGGCCTGAACTCCAAGGGTCCTAAAAGATGAGTTTTAGCCACTCCCAATGATCCCAAAAGAGAAAATGAGTATGAGTGTAGCCAATCCAGGAAGCACAGGGTGAATAGTGTCCTGTGCTTTGACTTCAAGGCACTAATAACAGTTTCAGGATCCTATAGGGGGAGACAAGACAGGGGGCAGGAAGCACATATAGTTAAGCAAGTCTGGTCAGGCTGTGGGCTGCTTGACAATTATGTCCGGTCTGCTTATACAAGGTCTTGAAACTGCCAAGGGAATCATTATTGCTTGTGATCAATTTAGTTTCCAGTCATGGGGTAGGAAGCTCACTGTTTCTGGAATTTAAAATTAGCTGAGGAGGAGAAATGAATCAAAGAGAGAACTGGTCAGAGGAAAAAAATGGGATTAGTTAGGCAGTGATCGGAGATTTCTAAGTACTGATTGCTTCAATGATCTGGAACCAGACACTGTAAAATCTGGAGGTGAGTAATCTCTTGACCATGGTGTCCTAGTAAACCTTGAAAATATCTGAGTTAGTCTTATCTTGGTGTCTCTTCATCACTGAAGGGGGAGAAAGAGATTAGGTAAATTAAGGGCAAATCAACAAATACTCCTTAAATGATTAACATGTCTGTGCAGGAATCTGACACCTAGATTCTTTGGTGTCAATATCAAGGCAGAGATGTCAAGATTCTCTTTATACATTTTGTCACCTATTGGACATCTACAGGCCCATGTGAAAAGTTGGTGCTTTCAGCACAAGCAGCCCTAAGTCCCTGAAAAGCATCCTAGATTACCATTCCTATCACAACCACACGTCAGAAGTGTTGTCTACAGTAAAGCTAGGGCAACACTAATAATACATTGTTTTGCTTCATGACCTCCCAAAATAAAGATTTTCAAAGTCAACTAAAAGCAGACGAAGTTGAGTGTCTTTATAGATTCTCCTTCATCTATAACATCATCTGTAAGTGTGTTTCTCTTCTTATCCTTTTATGTTTCCTGAAGTACCACTTAATTTCCGTGAAGAACTCTCCTTTGCACTCACTAATTAGCTGTTCAGAACAAGAGTCTTAGCTTTAAGTCTAATTTGGCTTTTAACACACCTTCCTCACTAAGCTTAATAATTTCTGGATTTTTATTTAAAGTGAGAGATGTTCTGCTCTTCCTTCTACATAAACATTTAGAGTTATTGACAGGCTTGATTTTTATATTGTTATAGTTCAAGGAATAAAGAAGCCCTAGGAAAAGGAGAGATTGGGGAATGTTGCATCAGAAATATCGATCAAGTTTACCATCCTATATGGGAATAGTTCATGGCACCCCACAGCAGTTACCAGAGGAACATCAAAGACAGATGACCCTAATGATGCCAGATTTAGAGACAAGTAGTTAGTGTAGCTAGGTCAATGGGGTCTGATATCTGGTCTAATAGAGAAAATGGAGTCCGATCTGAGTATGGGAAATCAGAAACTGAACTGGGAGATTGAAAAGTCCCCAAAGCCTGGCCTATACTGCCCATCCTAAAGAACTGTTAATGAAGCAACTCCCAACAAACAGGGAATTGCTAATTAATTCACCTGGGCCCCCTTCCTGCCCAGATCACACTCCGCCCATCAGCACACCTGTTTCCTGCCTTTGACCTTCCCACCAGCATCCCCCCAGCACTACAGAATAAAGGGAAATAAACAAGATAAAGGAGAGGAATGTAGAGGGACAAAGAAAACTTTAGATGTAAAAGGGATGCAACTACCTCAGATTTTGCGCCTTTTGGGTGCCCTGTTTCCTCCAGGTAGAAGCCTGTTCGGCTATGCTTTAAATAAAGCCTCTTACTTTCTACTCTCTACTTGCCTAGGCGTGCTTCTCTGGTGTTATACTTCAGCGTACAAGGAAGCAGGGCTCATTAAGGTAACCAGAGGTATCACTAACAGATGTAATAATAATGAAAAAGTTTTAAATATTGTTAGAATTATCAAAGTGTGACACAGAGGCCTACAAGTGAGTGCATGCTGTTGGGAAATTTACGACAAAACACCTCTCATTGGCAGAGTAGCTGAAATATTTAATTGGGAAAAAATGCATTATCCTCAAAATATAATAGAGTGAAGCATAATAAACTGAAGTATGCCTGTAATCTAACTTAAAAACCAAAGTTGGGCTTAAAAACAATAATATATTTTGATATGTGGCTGGTTTGGTTTTGCTGGTATTTGGTTGAAGACTGTTGCCTCCATAATCTAAGGAATTAAGTGTTTCCAAAATATTCCTTTCTAATAGTAAGATTTTTTTTCAGCTTGCTATCTTAAGGCCCTTTGTTAAGAGAAATTTATATCTATAAAGGAAGAGTATCTCTCTAGCTTTGGAACATGGAAGAAAGGGAGTACTTTTTCACTAAGAATGCAGATGATATTGATTTAAATTAAGATCATGAATCTCACCTTTGTTTGAAGACCATCTTTTTTCTGACCATCTTTTCTATACTTGGGGCTTTTACTTTCAAGCTTCTTTCATTATGTATAAAAAAATACATTTAGGCCTAAAGTTGAAGCTTTATGCCTATAAAATGTACACTTCTTACACTATCTTCTCTAGCACCTGATAGCTAACACATTAAAATGCAAATTTAGGGAATGTAACTAATCATCATAATCAGGAAAAAAGAGATAATAATGAAAGACCCCAGCCCAGCAACCTTAGGCTTAGTTACAAAATTATTAGGGCACGTCACAAACCTGCAGACAATGTGTTTTTTAGATAATCAGTTAAGTGTGACCAATTGAAAAGGGAAAAACAGGATGGTTGGGAAAGAGCAGAAAAACAGATTCCAGGGCATGCCTGAATAAACAGGGGCTAATAAGCAGGAACAGAAAAATCAGAATGCTCATATGTAACTGTCATGTGGTATTGTTCCAGGAACGTAAAATGAAAAATAACTTTACCCTTTAGGTAACCTGTATGCTGGGTTCAAAATAGCCAATAAGAAACCTGTTGTTTACCGCGCGCGAAACATGCCCCTTGACCCTATAAAAAACCTGTACCCCAAAGCCCGGTGTGCCAGCTCTCCAAAGCTCCGGCTGAGGTTTTGCTGAGCACCCGCAGGCGTCTGTGTCTGAATAAACCTCATGCGTTTGCAGCCAGTGCCTCGTGCGTCTTTCCTGGACAGGGAATCGGTGGGTCTTTCAATAACAGGTTGGAAAAACTTGGCAAATAAAAAATATCTTAAACCTCTTTTCCACAAATATTAGTAAAAAGCTCTAGTCACCTGAGTGAGTAAACTTAATTTGTTTCATCTGCCATAAACATAATTTGAACACAGATATTTTAAAAACCAGTAGGTTTATTGTGATTATACGTAGCACATGGCTAAATTTTTTGAAGGAATGCTATAAGTCTTTTCTAATATATATAAATGTTGTTTTGTAGCTTTTAATATACATGTTTTATACTTCTTTTGTTAGATTTATTCTTCACAATTTTATTTCTACCAGCACAACTGTGAAAGTGTTACCCGGCAGCAAAAGATCTGGCCAGGGAGGGAAAGACCCTAGGCCATAAAGATTACTACTCCAAAAAAATTCAGAATCAAATTGGAAGGAAAAGAAGTTTGTTTCAAAGTCAACTTTGAGGAAAGGTAAAAGATGCTTTGTTGTTTCAAAAGTCCAATCTCTCCAAAACTGTGGGATTATGAAAACTTTTAAGAGGGGAAGGGATATGTTAGGACAAGAGAGGAATTCCACAGGTTCTGCCTCCTTCCCTGTTCTTGGCAGAAAGGCGTCTAATAGGTGTTCAACTAGTTCTAAGTCTCTGGAACCTCCTTATCATACGAAAAGAAGCTAGAACTTCCTTGGGTCAGCAGCTGTATTTCTCTTTTAAGGAAACATGCTATCTTTTTAACTAAGGAGAAGAAAAAGATATTACAAAGAACTCTCTTTACAATACCAAGCCAGGGATGGTGGTGTATGCCTGTAATATCCCAGTGGTTTGGGAGGCTGAGACAGCAGGTCATGAGTTCAAAGCCAGCCTCAGCAACTCAGCAAAACCCTCTCTCTAAATAAAATATAATAAGGGGCTAGGGATGTGGTTTAGGGGTAAGCATCCCTGGGTTCAATCTCTAGTTAAAAAAAACAAGACTTATAATACCAAATAAAGGATGTTAGAGACATAGATTGGAAAAACAGAAGGGAGGTGGATCACAGTCTCCCCAGTCTCCACTCTCAGCATGAGATATTCTTTTTATTTTATTTCCATTTTCTGTGTTGCCAATGTATAGAAATGCAATTGAACTTTAATGTCATGATCTCTCAATCTTACATCCTTGCACACTCCTTTTATTAGCTCTAATTATATATGTATGCGTATACATACTTTCTTCAGTCTTTTCTGTATATAAGAACATACTGTCTGCACCTATAGAGAATTTTACTTTTTATTTTCCTGAGTGAATCCTCTTTTCTTGTTGTTAATCAGATGAGTAAACTGTTCGAGATAGGAATTGGGGAATATAGAAAAGTAAGGTAGACTGAGTCTCAAAAAAGAAGTGGCTTTAAACCATTGGAATAGAAACCCAAGAACCTTTAAGTTGTGGAAAAAAAATACATTCCAGAGCAACTCAGCCATGCCCTTTGCCTTTTCCCTTGACCCATTCCCTAGCTTGCAAAATGTAACATGAGTGCAATGTTCAAAGTCTGGAAAAATGGTCTCCAAATTGTGTAACCCCACCCTATATCCACCTCTAGTCCAGCCCCTAGCAACTCTCCCTCCATAAATATTAATACCCCATGACAAAATGTTGCTGACTCTTCCTCTGGAGATGACCCACATTCCGCCTTGAAGGTGTATCCCTTCCTTTATCCCCAAACTTCTCTTTCTCAAGATGGATGGCATTCTTCCTTGCACTCTCAAGATGGCTTTATTCTCCCTTAAATGTGAATTTTTTAATTTACCTCTCAAAATAGTCTCTTCCCTGAGAAAGCCCACATTCTCCCTTTAAAGTGCACCTGCTTTTATAAATAAATCTGTGTCTGTAACTGGAATGTGCTGAAAATGGTTTTCCATCTTGTATGCCAAGGGCCCCACATCCTGAGTTCTGTCTGGTCCCTATCTTTGGTAATTTCTCAGACCTCCAGTAAAACTTTTAGTCTTCCACCATTAATATGATGTTATGTGCTTTTTCATAAATACTCTCACAGAGGTTGAGGAAATTTCCTTCTTTACTAGTTTCCTTGTTTAGAGACTGAATTTATCATAAAAGAATTTGGGGTTGTGGCAAATGCTTTTTTCTGTAGTTACTGAAATATTCATGCACTTTTTTCCCTTCCATTAGTATGATATGTTACCTTGATTTTATGTTGGAAACAAGTCTTAACTTCCTTTCAAAAATCTATTTGGTCATAGTGTATGATCTTTTTGATACATGGCTAGTTTGAGTTTGATAGTAATTACTGGAGGACTTTTGCATCCATAATCTAGGGAAATTGTTACTAGTCCTAAACCATATGCCTGACATTGGGAGTCCCAACAGAACAAGGTTGGCCACTTGTCTTGATTGACTGAACAGGAGACAAGTAATGGTAAAGGAGAAAGAATTTATTCTCATTGTGGTTTTACTAGGAAGAAAAACAGGCTAGCAACTGAAAGTCTGTCTCTCGAAGGTGTTAAGAGTATTGTGGTTCCATCAGGGAAGGAGTAAAAGCAAGAGTCTGGGTATTACATAGCTGGTGTCTTGATCAGGCCATTTTCTGGTTGATCATTGTCTTAGGATCAGTCTTCTCATCAAGAAAGTTGTTGCTGCTTGGGGATGGAGGGAGTTTTGAATCTCTTCACAGAATGCTTATCCTTCAGATCTGCTCTTCCTAGACACCAGGGCGACTATTCTACATAATAAACACACATTAAGGCAAAATGGAGTTAGTTAGGTTAACAAATGGGTCATCCTTCAGGTTTAGGACAATGATTGATGAATTCTATGTACCACTCCAATTGTCTAGAATAGGATGTTGTAAAAGCTGGTGGTTGATAATCTGTTATGATCTCCTTGTAAATCTTAAATGTCTCTTAAATATATCTAATTCCTCTTATCTTGGTGTCCTCAGCCTTGGAGGGGGAGGAAGGAGATTAGGTAAATTTAGGGCTAATGCAAACACTTTTTAAAAGATTAATATGTCTACCTGCAGAATTGAGCAGGAATCTGACCCAAAGTTTAAGATAGCTAAAGGAGACACATGGAATACAAAGGCAGACATGCCAAGGTTTTATTCTCCACAAAATGTCTTCAGATTTGAGTGAAAAAATCAGTGCTTTAGTAAGAACAGTATTTTCATCCCTGTTATAGCAGTCTGCAGACTCTTAGAATAATTTGAAAGTGTTCTGTTTTTCAATAAATTTTATAAAACATTGGTTTATTTCATATTAAATATTTGATATTATTCATTACCAAAACTGTCTGGTCTTGAAGTGTGTGTGTGTGTGTGTGTGTGTGTGTGTGAATGTGTGTGTGTGTGCACGCACATGTGCACACTAAACTTTTTTTTTATTCACTAATGAACTTTTTTACTTTTTATACATTTATATATGTGGAAGCAAATGAAACTTTCTTTTCACCTCATGAAGTTTTGATAATTTGAGACTAGAAAGTAAACTCACAAAGGGCAGATTAACAGGAGAAACAGCATACAAGTTTATTAAGAAGCAAGTGAACAAAAGTTATACAAAGTACAAAATTCAAATAAAGAGTCAGATGTTTGAAGCTCAAATACATTCTTCTACAAAGTAGAAGCTTTAGGCAATTTTAGAGGAAAAGTAAATAATTTTTCAGGAGGATGAATGGGTTCCCCCAATATTCCAGAACAATGTTTCTCTAAGCTTTTGGGATGATGACAAGTTATGGGAAGATCATGGTGGGGCTGCCTATCTCTGTAAATGGCACACAGAAAAATAAGAGGTCTTTCCAAGTGAGTGTGGTGATTGCCCTTAGCTTCTTCAGTAATTTTCCAGTGTTAAGATGATTTCAGGAAAGAGATCCAAGAAAATTGTATTCCTTCCAGAGGAACTTCCTTTGTCAACTAAGGTAACTTCAGAGCAAGCTTTTTACTACACTCCAGGGGACAAAGAGGCCTGAGAAACTAAAAGCTGGGGAATTGGAGGGTTGGGATAAGAAAAATCTTGACTATGCTTTTTCAGTCTAAAGTACTGTGACAAGTGCAGTTCTTTAGCGTATCTCTGTTGAACATCAACATAGGTCAATTTATACTTTGTATTTTTTCTTGGATTAGTTTTAGTTCATGTCTTCCTAAAAATTTGTTTTTTACATCCAGGTTATCTAATTTGGTGGTATATAACTCACCTTAATATTTTACTATCCACACTTTTTGTAATGTGCTAGTAATATTCCCTCTTTCATTCTGGATATTAGTAAATAATATCATCTTTATTTTTTGCTTGGTAAGTCTAGCTAAAGGTCTCTAATTTAGTTTATTTTGTCAAAGAACAGATTTTTTATTCTGCTGATATTTTAATTACTTGTTTATCTCTTCTTTAATGTTTATTATTTCCTTCTAATTATTTTGAATATTCTTTTCTCTGAATTTTAATAGTTTATTAAGATGAATGATTAAGTTATATATTTTGAAGTATTTCTTGTTTTTTCTTTCTACATATTTTATTGGTGCACTGTACTTGTACATAATGATGGGATTTGTTGTTACATGTCCATACATGCACATAGCAATATGATTTGGCCAATATCACTTCCCAGAACTTACCTCCTTTCACCCTTCCCCCACCGCCTGGTGCCTTTCCCTTACTGATCTTTTGATTTTCATGAGATCCCTGTATCCTGACACACACATTTTTTATTTTCCTTTTACTTCTTTGCATTCCACTTGTGAGAGAAAAATTTGACCTTTGACCTTGTGAGTTTGACTTATTTTGCTTAGCATAATGTTCTCAAGTTCCATTCATTTTTCTGAAAAAGACATAACTTCATCTGAAATATCTTTTCTTTTATAATGTTTATAACTTTAAATTTTCCAGTGAACAATGCTTTCAATGAATTTCATAAATGTTAATATGTTACATTTTTCTTTTCATACATTTTAAAGCTACTTTTTAGATTTTCATCTTTATCTTTCTCTCATCCATTAGTTATTTAGAAACATTTTTTACTATATACGTATTTGTGAAATTCCCACAGTTTCTTATAGATACCTGATTTCAGTCTACTTTTCTCTGGGAATATATTTTGTATGATTTTAGTGCTTAAGCATTTCCTGAGATTTCTTTTATGACCAAACATTAATAAGATTTCATATATTGAAAAATGTTTATTCTGCTACACTTGGTGGAATATTCTATAGAGACTGGCTATGACTAGCTGTTTTTTTTGTTGTTGTTGTTGTTTTTTCATGTTGTCTAAGTCTTCTGGTTCCTTGACTAGTTATTATATTTATTAAAACAGGAGGATGGAATTTTCATGCATTACTGTTGAATTATTGACTTCTTCCCTTTGCATATTATGTTTTGTCAACTTTTGCATTTCAAATTTTGGGACTCTGTTGGGAGGCACATATAAGTTTCCAAATGTTGTATATTGCTGATGCATTGACCCTTTCATCATTTTAAACTCTCCAACTTTGTCTCTGGTAACAATTCTTGAAGTCTATTTTGTCTGATATTTTTATTGAAATTCCAGCTCTTTTGGTTACTGTTTACATAGTACACAATTTTTATGCATTAATTCAAGTGTATTTGTATATTTATATCTAAAATGGCCCTCTTATATGCAGAATATAGTTGAATATTGTTTTATTTTATTAATTCTTCTAAATTCTGCCTCATGTCTGGAGAGTTTAATCCATTTACTAAATTGCTAATAGTGTAGGTGTGCTGATATATTAGGGCTGGTGTAACAAATTACCACAAATTTGTTAGCTTATAACAGCCTTAATCCATTCTCTCATAGTGCTAGATGCCAAAAGTACAAAAACAAGTTATTGGCAAGCTTCGTGCTTTCTGTAGGAATCTCCAGGGGATAATCTATTTACTCCCTTTTAAATTCTAGTGACTGCCAACAATCCATAATATTCCTTGGCTTATGGTAGAATAATCCCACTTTCTACCTACAATTTTATATAGTCTGTTTTTGTTTGATTGCTTTGTTGTTTCTTTATTTTTATTTCTTTTTATCTTTTCCTTTAGACAAAAAACAGTTACAAAGACTTTGCTCATCATTATATTTGGGACCTATTTTATTTCAGTATGATATTGAGAGCTTTACTGCAATTACCTCTGCAACTCTCATTTTAAATAAGACCACATACTGAATTTCTTGTGGACCTATGTTTTGATGAGATAGCATTCAATATACTACAGTAAGATTTATTTACATCTGCCATTTTGCTGTTTTCTACGTCCTACATCTTTCTTGTTTCTCAGTTTCTCCATTATAGTCTTATTGTTTTTTTATGTAATGCAGATTTATTAAGCATAGTATCTTAATTCCTTTTCATTCCTGTACTATATGTTTTAGAGGTATTTTCTTACTGATTGTACTGTTATCATTAATAACTTAATCTATAAAAATTTAATTCATATCAATTTACTTTTAATAGTAGAATCTACTTTGCTGCTCTGTAAATATGTTCTTTACTCTTTCTAAACTATTACTTCAACAAATTCTAAGTTTAAGCACTGGATTTCCATCAACATAGATTTTTAATTAGTGCTTTATAAATTTGTATTTTGATATTAGGTAGGTGAAAAAATTAGTTACAACCAAGTTTATATTTTATTTACTATTTTTTTCTTTTTGATCACCTTTATTTATACTCTTTATTGCTTCATTTGAATTGCATTCTATTCTCCTTTTGTTTTACACTAAAAAACTTCCTTTCTTTTTTCTTATATGGCTGATCTGCCAGCAATAAACTCTGTTGGCATCTGTTTGTCTGCAAGTTAGTTTTTCTCTGTTGCAATATGTGATGGAATCAGGATCATTCTGGGTAGATTGGGCTGGCAACAAGAAAACCACACAAACACAGAAAATACATTTTTTCAGCATTCAGGATGTCTCTGCAGCCTTAAGAATCAAGCTCCCACACTGGAGGGTGAGGAAAGCAATGGAGGCAAGAGGCAAGAGGCAGGCAAGTGAGTGAGCACACCTGAACCCCTCCTATTTACTGGGGAGAAGCCATTCATAGAATTTTCCACCCAAATAAGGAAAGGTGTCAGATTTCAAGGAGTTTGAGTCTAGCTTTCCAATGTCTTGTGGTCAATAGATTGATTGCTATCTTGGCAAGTCACACCCATCTCAGGTGCCCTGTGGAAACACAGGCAGAGCAAGAAAGGGCACACATGCCTCACACAACCCAAAGAGCACTCAAGGACAGGCCAGTTCTCCCATCCACTCAAATGTGCATAGCTCACACACAGAGCCCATGAGGACTCAGGCCTCTGTTATTTATGAAGTGTAGTTCTACAGGATGTAGGAGGATTCGTTGATTTTTTTCTTTCAACACTTTGAATATGTCATCCGACTACTACCTAGCCTTTATGATTTCTAACAAGAAATTATTTGTTATTGTAACTAGGGATATTTTTTTTTACCTAATGATTTACTTCTCTTTTGCTGTTTTTAAGATTCTCTCTTTGTTTGGGGACTTTGAAAAATTGATTATGATCACATTTCTAGGTGATAATCTCTTTTAGTTTATCCTACTTGGAATTCTTGTTGTTGTTGTTGTTGTTGCTGCTGTGGTTGGTTGTTTGTTTTGGAGGTGGGGTATAAGTTAATGTTTTCAAACAAGTTGAAAATTTTTCAGCCATTGCTTCTTCAAAGATTTTTCCTGGTCCTTTCTTTCTCTTCTACTTCTCAGACTTCCATTATGTGTATATTAATGTGCTTTGGACTTTTTCACAGGTTTCTGAAGGTCTCTCCATTTTTCTTTTATATTTTACTCAGACTGCATAATATTGATATATCAACTGACTAATCTTTAAGTTTAAAGATTATGTATTCCATCTAATCAAACCTGTTAAGTATTCAAGTAAAGTTACATTTCAGCTATTATATTTTCAACCCTGAATTTCTATTTGATCCTGTTTTTAATAACTTCTTTGACTTTATTGGTTTTTGTGTTTGGTGGTACAATTTTCTTATACTTTCTTCTAATTTCATTCCCAAGATTTTTTTGGTTTTTACTTTGAGCATGTTTAACATAGCCGATAGAAAGTCTTTTTCTAATAAATGTAGTATCTACACATCTTCAGTTTCTATCAATTGCTTCTTTTCCAAAATGCACAGAACATTTTTCTTATTTTTGTATGTTTCATGTATTTTAATTGAAACTGGACACTTTTGAGAATAAAATGGCAGCTCTAATGACAAGATTCTTTCCAAACAGAATTTGTTATTGTCATTGTTTGTTGCATTTGTTATCTGCCTAGTAATTTTCCTGAACTCATTATGTTAAACTTGTTTTCTTTACTTGTGGCCATGAAGACTGCATTTAAATAGTTTAATTAATTTAATTAACTTAGTTACCAAATTGAACAGAGAATTTCTCAAATATTTCCTTAACTAAATCTCCCAGCCTTTACTGAAAGGACCCTCTGTGTATATGCTGGGCTTTGCCTGCAGCATTCACTTAGGCAGTTTAAAACCCTGCCTCAGCCCTTACTTTCTCCTTGCTCACAATCCGAACTTCAAACAAAAATGAGAGCTTAGTGTTCTCAAGTATTTTATAAGCATACACACAGCAGACACATTTGCATGGCCTTCTTTATTCCAGAAAACATGCCTGAACTTTTCAAATTCTCTATGGATAGCTCTTTCTTCAGCTTTTGTTTTTAAGGGTTTTTGGTTCCTTTGATTTTGTTACTGATTGTTATCCTCTGAATCAGAAAGCTGTGGCATTAAAGTATTTGCTTCTAAATGCTTTTGATAATTGCTCCTTGGGAAAAGGCCTTTAGCTTTAAATATAAGTCAGAGACAAGTCTTTTGAGTGGACTCTTTCTGGGAAATATCACATGGATCAAATAAGAACGGTTATCTGGGAATGTGGTTCCATGCTGCTACCTCAAATACTAGGAATGTAAGCTGTTATTTTGCAAAAATCTTACGGAATTGGGGAAAAATAGAGTGGGATTAAGATAAGTTAAATGCCATGAAACTCACTGCTATTTCTAAAATGTAGACTTTTTTTTTTTTTTCCTTCTGCATTGATGTAAGACTGGCTACTTTTCAGAATTCAGAAAGAAGTGGTTATAACTATTTCTGAATTGTTTTCATATTTCTCATGGAGAGACAAAGTTTTGGAAGTTTATACTCTGCCCTTTCTGCTATCATGTAAGGATGGCCTTAGGCCTTAGCCTAAGTTTCACCAGGCATGTCTTTGGAGCCCTCCAATATGGTCATCAAGCATAGCCACTTCTCACAAACCTGAAAAATTCAGAGTGAAGTCTCTGTCATGTTGCCTTAGCCCTGATAAAGACAGGAAGTGAGAAAAAGCAAGTTGGAACCATCAGATCAGATGCCTTAACCTCGGGATGAGTCATGCCACTGAGAAACTCTGGTAACATCTGATTTAGATTGAAAGTGCGGTCAGAAGCCCCCAAATTTAGTATAAGTGATGGAGCAAATAAACAGATAGTTCAGCCAGCCGACACTGATGTCCACATGCCAGAGAGCCTGATGAGGACCTGGACTGACATCCCAGCTCTTCTCATCCTTTTCCTGATCCTCTGCATCATCCTCACTGCTCTCAAACTCTACAGCCACATCTTGACCCTGGGGAGAATGGCACCTTCTTTCTATGACCTTCTCCTCAGCCAGGTATCAGTTCCACCCCAGGAGAAGCCTCCATCCCTGACGTGACTACTTCCGTCCAAGTGAGTGTGCATCTGCTGGCCTTAAACCTAAGGCTTGAGACTTTAGATCTGGTACTTGAGCTTATTATGCAGAGGGGATGTCTGTCATGAGCCCGTCATGATAAAATGTGTTTGCAGTGCTTAGAATTAATCTAGAATTGTTTTCTATGGATTGATGTAGTGCCTAGCATTAAGGATTGTCATTTTCTTGATTAAGAACCTGTAGAGTGAAATTGTATTGAATGATTTGAGTGAATAAAGCATTGAAAAGGTCAGAAGTGCATGGACATTCTTCATTTCTCCCCCTGACTGCATCAGTTGCATCTTTGCCCATCTCAACATGCCATCACTCCCAGGTTTCACTCTTTGCTGCAGTTATAGCCTCTCTATTTTATTTCTGCCAAACTCCCATACAATGGCACAACTGTATGAAACTACCTATACTTTACAAAGCTTCCTCTTTTTTTTTTTTTTCAAATTATGTCAGCATTCTCCCTGCCTCTAGTATTAAATGCCTTTTTACTCTTCCTCCTTCAGCCTTTTAGTGGAGCTTATTAATCAATAAAGGCTCCATCCATTTCCACTACCTTGTATTGTTCCCAAATTTCTTTTGTTTAAAGGTGGATGTGGGGGGCCACCATGAGCTCCTCTCTCACCTTGAGCCAAGGTGGTGTTGGTCTGGGATTGCATGCTGTTTGGGGTAAGTGATTCAGGTGACCTTCACCTCTGCTCAGCAAAGAAGTTTGCTTCCCCAAGGCTCTGAACCTGGGCTGGGTCAGCCCACCTTATTTGGTGAGGAACATTCTATCGAAAATTCTTATTAATTTCCCTATAAATAAAGGGATTTATGCTCTCTCCTGCTTTTGCTTTCTAGTGTGAAAGCAGGACCCTTAAGGTCAGAGAACCATCTCTCCCACTTTATGAAAAAAATTATTTCTGTTGTCTGTGTGATCTTTTCTCTGCCATCCCACACCACGAAGAGGGATCCTGATTCTACCACCCATGTAGGTGGAATAATTAATTACCTCATTTGCCCTCAGTATATAGAGAGGCTTTTATTATAATGTGTATTACACTTGACTTATCTAGTCAGTTCCTCACACAACCCAAGGTTGTACCTATTTGAGTCCTTTACCCTAGGCATTCTCTCTGACTAGAATGGTCAACTGGTTGGTGATTTTCGAGGCAGGTTTCTTTATGTTATCCAGGTCATCCCTTCAGAGAGACCTTCCTTGATCATCCAATCAAACCTAGCCTTATATCAATTCTTACCCCTTTCTGCTATTTTATTCTGTACTTATTACTTTTTACTCTTTGTTAGCTTTTTGTGTTTTTATTTGCTGTATCCTTTTACTATTATGTAAGTTCTTCTTTGTTGTCTTCTCTGTCAATAGTACCTACAAAGTATCTGTTATGATTTGGCTCTTCAATGTCAGCCAAGTGGTAATATGTTGAAATTTAGGTCCCCAATTCATCAGTGGGGTCTTTGGCCGGTGACTGGATCATGAGGGTTCTGACCTCATTTGTGGATTCATGACTTACAAGGTTTTGGGGGAGAATATTTGTTATAAAATTGACTTCTCTTTCTACTTCCCTACAGTCCTGAGTGAGCAGCTCTTTTTTTCATGGAGACACAAAGTTTTAGACAAATGCCCATCTAACATATTCTAGCTCACCAAAAAACCAGAAACAATGGAGCCAAGTAATCTTGGGCTGACACTTCTGCAATTAAAAGCCATCTTCACTGGGTGTGGTGGCACATGTCTGTAATCCCAGCAGCTCTTGGGAAGCTGAGGCAGGAGGATCACAATTTCAAAGCCAGCCTCAGCAAAAGTGAGGTGCTAAGCAACTTAGTGAGCCCCTGTCACTAAATAAATACAAAATAGGGCTGGGAATTTGGCTCAGTGCTTAAGAGTCCCTGAGTTCAATCCCTGGTTACCCCCCCCCCCCAAAAAAAAGAAGCATCTCCTTTAAGATAATTTTCTCAAGTATTTTGTCACAAAACAGCAGAAATATGAACAACACAGTATTTGAAACATAATAGAAAAAACTGGGGATGAATATTTACATATGTGAACCTATCAATGTCTTTATTAGCCAAGCAAATTAATTACTAAGGGAACTTTCAAGATAACCATGATACTTCCTGTGATATTGTGAGATTTGTATTTGGTCTTTATCCTTGCTTTCTGAAATACATTTCCTACTATCCTTAGAATCTTTGGAGTGATAAAAATTTATTTTCTATGCTAATAAAAAATAACTGATTACAGGTAGACCCTAGGTAGCTTCGGGAGGGAAACTAGTCATCGGAAAGACTCTGACTTGACTAGAGAGTTTGGACCACCATCTCTCCCTATCTTTAACTTCTAGGTAATAGAGAGGCACTAGAGGATAAATTCATCACCAAGGATCAGTGATATAGTAAAGCATGCCAATGTAATGAAGTCTTCATAAAAACCTTAAAGAAGAGTGTCAGAACTAAATGGCATTATGGACAACCAGCTGGTGTCTACAGTAGAATTAGTGACTGGAATACCCACATTTTGATAAACAGTTTCTTTTGTAAGAGTAGGAAAACACCTTTAATTTTTCCTATATAAAAATTCATCATTCCTTATTCACTAAAACTCCTCCATTGATAGCAGCACTTCCTGTTAAGTACTTTCATAATTCAGTCACAGCTTTTGGTGGCAGGGCACCTGCCTGTGGCTCTGGCTAAGCCCTGAGATAGCAACTGAAGTACATATTTTGACTCTCCAACCACTATACATTTCATGTGAGCACAATCAGGAAAATTATTTAGAAGAAACAATAGTACTATATATATTATTTAATAAATAAGTACTAAAGACTTTAGTAATTTATGTAGGTAATTTCCTATCCACAAATCATAGAAAGGTAGGATTCACTGATCCTAATCTTACAGATGAAGAAATTAAATTTGGGCATAGTTAGAAAACTTGCAATGTAGTATAGGCCAGAAATAGATATAATTAGGGTTAAAATACAGGATTGAACCAAACTTCAAATTATACTACAGAGCCATAATAACAAAAATAGCATGGTACTGGTACCAAATCAGACATGAAGACAAATGGTGTAGAAAAGAAGACTCAGAGATAAACCCACATAAATACAGTTATATGATACTAGAAAAAAGGTGCGGATGATATACATTGAAGAAAAGACAGCCTTTTAAAAAAATGGTGCTGGAAAAACTGGAAATTCATATATAGAAGAATAAAATTTACCCCTATTGCCCTGAAAAAAAGTCAACTCAAAGTAGATAAAAAATCTAGAAATCAGATAGGAACCCCTGCAACTGCTAGAAGAAAGTGCCGGCCCAACTCTTCAACATGTTGGCATAGGAACTGACTTCCTTAACAAGACTTCTAAAGTGCAAGAATTAAAATTAAAAAATCAGTAAGTTGGATGGCATCAAATTAAAAGGCTTTTGCACAGAAAAGGAAACAAAAGCATAACGAGAGATTCAACAGAATGGGAGAATTCATGTAGGGCATTAATATTCAGAATATACAAAGAACTCAAGAAACTTAATGCTGTATATATATATATCCCAATCAATAAATGGGCAAATTAACTAAATAGACACTTCTAAAAAAAGGAAGAAATACAAATAGCCAACAAATATATGGAAAATTGTTCAATATGTCAACCAATTAAAAAATGCAAATTAAAACTACATTGATATTTCAATTCTCTCTGATCACAGTGGCAATTATCAAGAATATAAATGACAATAAATGTTGACAAGGATGTGGGAATAAAGAACACTCAAACATTGTTGGTGAGACTGTAAATTAGTGCAACCATTATGGTAAGCAGTATGGAGGTTCCTCAAAAAAATAAAAAACAAAACAAAACAACATCAACAAAACAACAGAAATGGAATCAGCAGATAACCCAGTTATTCCATCCCTCGGTTTATATCAAAAAGATTTAAAATCAGATACAGAGTCTCAGTTGCATCAATGTTTATAGCAGCACAATATACAATAGGTAAGCTATGGTTACAACCTGGATGCTCTTCAACAAATGAATGTGTAAAGAAAATGGAGTATATATACACAATGGACTATTACTCAGCCATAAAGAAAAATGACATTATGGCATTTGCTGGTAAATGGCTGCAACTGGAGATTACCATGCTAAGTGAAATATGCCAGGTCCCAAAGACAAACACTGATACATGGAAACTGAAACAAAATTATTATCCAAGTCCCATGGAGTGAGGAAATGGGTTTCCCTCCCATGGAATGGGCTGGCTGAGAAATAAAAGCTAAGAAAAGTAGAATAGCAAAATTACCAAAGAACACAGAAAGTTAGTTTCAAAGACGGGGCAGAGATGGAGAGGGATCCAGCATCTAACAAAGAAAGGAGCCTGTCTTTGCTTTATTTATAGCAGAAAACATCAAAGAAATTCTACGGAAAGTTCTCTAATAAAGCAGGATAGAGGTGGGCTGCTCAGTTCCTAGCAGGTCTTGCCCATCTCCAGTGCTGCCTGGGACCGTCTAGCAGAGCAGAGGGGAAGTTCACTTGCATCAAATGGTCTATCCCAGCCAAGAGAAGTTCCAATTCCAGATCTAGCTGCTCCCTGGCAACAATGCTGAAAAGGTCCTTATATATTTTACCAATGGCTTCTGGCACCAAATAAGGTGGGAGGGGATAAAAATAAAATCAAAAAAAGAGATAGAGAAGGGGAGTAAGGAATTTCATCAAAATAGAGGAAAATTACATAGAGCAGATGAAAGGGATTGAAGAGGAAGAAGAAGGGACCAGAATAGGGAAAAACAGTGGAAGGAATCTGACCAATCTTTTCAATGTGTGTGCATGGATGTGGCACCATGAATATTGGCATCAGGTGTATATACAGGGCACTCACTTAAAAGAGAATTAAAAGTAAAATAAATGGATTGGAGAGTGATGGAAATGAAGTGTGTGTGTTGGGGTGTATGTGCAGGCAGAAGTACTGAGAACTGAATTGGAATAGTTGTGTGTGTTACATGTTTTAATGCTAGGGTATCAGGGTGTATTCTGGTATTGTATATAACTAAAATAAATAAATAATGCAAATGAAAAATATGTTTTCCACCTAAACAAATAATGCAGGATTGTATGGTTACTGAAATTCAAAAATAATGAATATTTACAACTGGTAAAGCATAAATAGTGCTACTGATAATTGACCAATGTTACAGGGAAATCAGCCCTCCCAGTATTCATGTAGATAGAATAATTGGAAAGAAAATTATGACCTGGTAAATTTAATAAAAAGTGTATCTGGTTAAGTGTCAGAGTTTTAAATGAATTTGATTAAAGATAAATAAATATATATATATTCAAGGATATATACATGTCAGTGTGTGTTCATATGCTCAAACTTATGTAGAATAAATTTAATGAGTTTGGTAGAATTATGCATTGTCTTCATTTATTATGCATATTAAAAATAAGATATATTGTTTTTACAAACAAAAGGAAAGAAACAGTAAACACCATACCTAGAAACCTCAAATTTAGGTAAATAAGAAAAATAGAATTTTATTAAAATGCAACTGTTTGATGTAATATTTGTTAAAATAATAATTTAAATTATACATGCTGTAGTTTATCTTCTCAAAATTTACTATTTGAAAGAAAGAAACTAAAAATCACTAAATAAAAAATCAACATATCTAGATTCATTCAGTTAGGCTTAAACCCTCAGGTGTCCATTTCTACTGAGCTCCAAGACTTAAGCTTTTTACTTTAAATCATATTGGTATATAGAATATACTTAGCATTTTATATATTTCACTATAAATGTTTAATAATCGCCAGTGTATCCTCTCAATCACATTTTTCCTTTACATGATCTAGTAAATAGCATTGGGATTTAAAAATATGTCAAAAAAGAAAGTTCAAGTTTAAAGAATATTTTTGCCAGAGAGAAATCACATATGTACAAATTTGAAGGCAGCAATCTTACGTAGCAGCAAGAGGCCATGCTGTAGAGCCTGAAGATCTCGGGTTTTATGTAAATATTGAGACTCTGAACATCAAAATATGACACCTTGTTTTTGAGAGAAAAAAAAAAGGGCCCCTTCTCTCTCCAAGTAGACTATAAAAGGATTGTCTGACCTTCTAAAGAAGGTCATAAGACTATCATGTGAGAAAAAATCCTCATACTCTAAGGAAAGAAGTGTCTCTATGTCTGATAACACAGGGACCCAGCAATGAATCCTAACAAGCAGGGTCTGATAAGTTCTCTCCAGTTTCTTGTCACTAGACCATAGCCATAGCCTTTTGTCCAATCATGTCTCCACAGCTATCCACTTCATTTTCAAGATTACCATAAAAAGGCATTGGTTTCTACTTTTCCTTGAAGCTTATTTCTGAAGCTTATATGTCAAAGGAAACATATCAAATAAATGTATTTGCTTTTTTTTTTTTTACTTTTTTTTTTTTTTTAGTATAGGTGCTTCAGTCATGAACCTTGCAATGGGACAGGAAGTCTGATGCTTTTTCCCTTATAGATTCAATATATTGGTTTAAAGTAGACTCAACAAGTAACCCCTGCCTGTAGCCTATGTTAAATAAGCTGTCAATCTTTAAAAAGAGTATCCCTTTAAACATGCTTCCAAGATTTTCTCTTTTCCTTTGGTTTTCAGACTTTTTCTATTACATGAGTATTTTTGTTTTTCTTTTTGGATTTGTACTATTTGAGAATCATTGAGTCTCTTCAACTACTAGTTATAAAAGTATCTCAGCTCTTATGATTTCAAATATTGATTCTTCTCTGCTTCTTTCTTTTTACCTGGACTTCAGTTACGCATGTGTTTTTCATTAACAAGTTCTTAATATGTCTTATTTCTGTATTTTCTATAATTTTATATCTGCTTCAGTCAGATGATTTTTTTCAGATATATAGTACAATTCAACAATTATTCCTTCGCCTGGTTCTCATGTTACATTCTTTAAGTATTAATTAGTTATAGTTATTTATTAACTTCAGGAATTCCATTTAATTCTTTTGTTTAATTTTTCTAGTTACATGCCACTTGTGTCTTACTAATCACATAATTTTAGAAGTCATTTTATAATTAATATCTCTTGTAGGTCTGTCTTTTCTCTTATTTTTTCTTATCAGTATTTGGTTAGTTCATGTTTCCTTGTATGTCTTGATACTATTTTTTTTTTTAATTGCAAGATTGGCATTGTAGTTAAAATACTAAAAAAAAAAAAAAAAAAAATGGGATCTCTGGATAATGTCACTTTTCTCAGAAAAGTTTTTCTTTTTCTCCTGAAAGACACTCTTAAATTGGATCACATTTATCCAATCAGGGTCTGCATAGATTCAAAGTCTGGCTTCTTTACTCCTGGGATATAGCCTTGCAGGTTCCTCTTTGAAGACTGAGTTATTAGCTGGGCTTCTTCTCTCCATGTCAACCTCTAAATCCCAAGTAAAACTGTCAAAGTCCTTTTTATCCTCTTTTATAGCATTATCAAAAGTAAAATTCCACCAAACTGTGTGGAATATCAGATTTAGCTTCTGGATGTATCTTCTCTCCTAATCTGGGTTCCACAGAATATTTTTCCCGATTTTCTGGTTGCTCTCAGTGGAAGGAAGGTGCTGCAGCCTGGCTGGCTGGGCAAAATAGCCAGGGGGTGATGAACAACTTGTGTACATTGATTGATACAGCAGGAGTTCGAGCCGTTTATTGTAGGACAGGAGGGGTATATATACATTCCACACAGCTTATCTTAATTAACATAAACTAGATACAGCAGTCAACCAATAAGGAATCTCCACACTTAATGGCTCCCTAGCGTTACTTCACAAACCACTCCCTCTGGCAAAATGCCAGGCGCCATCCTGACTTGTTTACAGACCCTAACAGGAAGGAAAGTTTTTGTGCTATTATTGCAAGTAGATTTGTAGCCATTTATTTGAATATACAGATGTTATATATCTTCTTTATTTACCAACATACAAACTGAGACTTTCCATATATATAGGTAATTTTTCTAAAACCATTTGAATGTATTATCTTTGAAAGAGCAAAATCATTAAATATACTGAATACTTAAATGAGGCTCTGTTCTATAAGAATTAATGCTAGGACAAGGAAGATAATAGAAATATGGATGAGAGAGCTGGACATAGTTTTAAAGATATCTCCATCAAGATACAAACAGACCAGTGACATATTTCGTAGGGCACTTCCTGGGGAAACTCACCAGATATACAAAGACTGACCCCCCCAGGTAGGAAGACCAGAAAGCCTTAAGACACAGTGACAAAATCAGATATGATTCTGAAAATTGTTAGTAACTATGGATCCACTTGACAAGAAGGGAAAAGATGTGGGATATTCCACTTGACAGTTGAATGTGAAGTCAAGTGGGGTATAGCAGAAAGATGAATTCTTCTGGGTCAAGGGGATTAAGTTATAGTCCCCGGTCCTTATAAATAGAGGTAACAAAATTTAGGTCAAATGCTGGGGATTTATTTAAGATTAAATATAAGTGGGGAGGGAAGATCAGAGGTGCTAACAAAAAAGATTTAAAAGATGAGAGGGCGGGTAAAAGACTTGAATTTGACTATTGACAACAAGTATTAAAAATTAAAATAAAACAATGAAAGTGAGGAAAAAAGCGCAAACTGTCTAGCCAAGCATTCACATTCGATAAAGTTGTTAAAATAAAGAAGTTACTGTTTGAGTCTGGCGTAGTGTCGCATGCCTGTAATCTCAGTGGCTCAGGAGGCTAAAGCAGGAGGATCAGGAGTTCAAAGCCAGCCTCAGCAAAAGCAAGGTGCTAAGCAACCCAGTGAGACCATGTCTCTAAATAAAATACAAAAAAAAAAAAAAAAAGAGCTGGGGATATGGCTCAGGGGTCAAGTGCCTTGGAGTTCAATGTCTGGTACAAAAAAAAAAAAAAGAAGAAGAAGTTACTGTTTGAGAAAATGTTGAGAATTGGTAGAGACTGAGATTCAGAATCAAAATCCAAATTACAGAGTGACAGGTACTTAATCTTTCTTAGATGACTATAATAGTATTTTTTAGCTTTTACCCAATATTTTGTCTGTCCTTTAACATTTTAAATCTTATATCTGCATTGTGTCTATATCATTCTCCCATGATTAAAATGCCTTCAATAGCCTAAAATCAAGCACCATCTCATTACAGCTCATTTGGGTGTTCCCACTTCCTCAGTTGCCCTTGTGTTGACACAGTGTCGACTGTATCCCTAACAGTAGGAAATAACTCTGTCTCATTCATTTCTTCAAGTCCATGTTTCCTCTCACAGTGTTAACTATAGAGGCAGTGTTCAGGAGTTGTTTATTGGTACACCGTTCAATTTTTGCTCGTCAATTTAATGTTGGCAGGCTTAAGCAGGTCTTCAACCCAGGATCGAATCAGAGTAATAGGACAAATTACTACACCAAACAGAGAATAGTTAAATGTTGCAATAAATCATGAGTGTCTAATGAAAAGAAGCACTCTGTAAACTCTTGCTCAAGGTATGATCCTCATCTATTGAGGAAAATTCTTCTCACCCTCACCTAGTAGTCTAGACCACGCAAATGAACCAGGGTAATCAACAGGCAACAGATGTTGCAGCCAGATGGCCCTTTAACTTGAAGGCAGTTAACTTGTACTCAGGTGGTTTTATTTCTTTAACCGTGTTGTATAGTCTGTCCCCTTATTTTATGTTCAGTAAATAGAGGGCAGTTAAATATTTTGTGCTATTAATTTAATTAATGTAAATTTAATGAAAAACAAAAAGATAAATGATTGAATTTCAGAGGGCTCAGTTTAATTCACACAATATAGTTCAAGCTTTCAAACCTTATGCCCTATGATTGACCTTGCAAAACCAAATTTATTCTTAAAACAGCAAATGTTGATTACTCCCTCAGCAAACCATTTTTACATGATACATTTTCTGGTCCTGAAAGTAGGGAAAAATTAAATTTTAAAGTGGATAGATAAACTTGGAAGTAAAAATTTCAAGATTATTACATAAAATGGAAAGTTGCAGCGATATTAAGAATGGATAAACTTTCTGAGATTACTTTCCCATAAGACATATAGAAGTAATACTACAAGAGCACCCTCAAGCACTATTTCAAAAAACATAACATTATCAATAGAGAAAAAACAATAGCAGCACACAAAGGTGTAGCAATTGGATATGGGCTCCTGTTTTGAAGAAAACAGCAGGCTGAACCCAAGACTAAGAGGTAAGGTAGCTCTGCAGGCTACAGCTCCTGACTCTTTGAAAAAACTGTCAATCATTTAAATGGTAAGATTATCATGAGTGTGAAATAATGCCTCAAACAATGACACCTTCTAATACAAAAAACAACATTGTTGGTATACAATCTATTGAGTAATTTATATGAAGTTTTATAAAAATTTGGTCATCAAAGACATTATATTATTATTGCTTCAAAAGAATATAAATTCAAATACTTCCTAAAGCATAGCACAATTATTTTATTTTTAAAATTATTTTATTTGGCCCAAAGTATCCTGTTTTCTCCTGAAGAATATAACCACTAGCATAATATTATAGAAAAAGAATAGTAACTTCAAATTACATTTCTAGGAAAAGTTCTACAGCTATCAACCAGGTATTAATATGTCCATTTTATGAATGAGGAAAAATGATTCTGCTGTTCTTTCTTGAAAATATAGAAGTAAATGGCGATAAAATGGTCCTTGAATTTCTGTGTCTTTGGATTACCTTTAGAAGTTCAATCAGTTATACATTTCCCACAGTATGAAGACAAGGATCCTATAGAGCCTACATACCCCAGCTTTCTCACCTAATAATCTAAAATCTCAATAAAATGTTCTTTCTTTTTTTGGGGTGTGGGGGGGAAACTGGGGATTGAACCCAGGCCACTTAACCACTGAGCTACATCTGCAGTCCTTTTTTGCATTTTATTTAGACACAGGGTCTCTCTGAGTTGCTTAGGGCCTCACTAAGTTGCTGAGGCTGGCTTTGAAACATGTGATACTCCTGCCTCAGCCTTCGGAGCTGCTGGGATTATAGGCATGCACCACTGCCCCTGGCTAAATCAGCTCTTCTTATCAAGAGCATAAACAAGTTGTTTACTACTAAATCAGACTGATCCTTTTAGTCCTTATTTTACATAATCTCATGAAATTTTTATACAAAATACTATATTATTTTTAGTAATGTCTAGCCAATGTCTTCCTGGCTCCTCTTATTTCTGGTTTTCTTCCTTGTCTCCTAATGGCTATTTTTCAAGACGAGTTGCTGCAAAATAGGTTTTATTGAGAAATAAAATTTGAGTGAAGTTGTTTAGCAATGTAAGGATGCTAGTTAAACTGGAATGTGAAGGGAGAAGTTTGCAGGAAAATACAACAATTAGGGCAATGTCTCTTAACACAGAATTGTGACTATAATTTCAAGGAATTGCAATATGGAAGGTGCCCGCTGGGGCTGAGATAGGGAGGGGAAGAATTGCAGAAAATGAAGGCAGGGAGATCCTAGAGTTACCACAGTACATGAAGCTTCTTTTAATCTATAAGGTCTTTGAGTGAAATAAGTGGCTACTGAGAGTTTTAACAGGAAAAGCAACATGGCTGACTTCAAAAATGTTCATTGTAGCTTTTGTTTAAAAAGATATTTTGAGGGGATGTGTAACCGATGTGATTCTGCAATCTGTATACGGAGTAAAAATGGGAGTTCATAATCCACTTGAATCAAATGTATGAAATGATATGTCAAGAGCTTTGTAATGTTTTGAACAACTAATAATAAAAAAATTTAAAAAAAAAAGATATTTTGAAGACATAGGATAAAAGAAGAGATTTTAGTTAGAAGCAATTGCAAAACGTACTTGAGACATTGCAGTGTTTCTACCATAAGTATAGAAGTAAATGTGGTAAGAAATAATGGAATTCTAGAAACATTTTGAAGGTAGGACTGAGAGGATTTTCTGATGACTTCATTATGAGATATGACTGCCAAAAAAAGTTCAAGAGGAACTTTGACAGTTTTGGTGTGGGAAGCTGGAGAAGCTAATCGACTTCTCTCTAGTTGGAGAAGGCTGTGCTGCAGCAGATCACTGTGGTAGGGGAAAGATAGGGAAGCGGACTGGTCAAGCTGCACATTTTGAATATATTGAATTCAACATGGCTACTAGACATGTAAGTGAAGATGTTGAGGAAGCAGTTGATTGTGTGTTTGGAGTTCAGAAAAGAAGTTTGGATTGAAAATAGAAAAAAAAAAAAGACATTTAGAGCCATGAGTCATAATGAAGTAATCAGAATGTGAATATTAATTGAGAAGAATACTAAGAACTGAGCCTATAGCAATACCAACATTTTGGGGTAGAGAAAAGGAAAAGAAAACAATAAAGGAGAAGAGAAAAAGTGATTAAGGAAAAAGAAGAAAACCGGGAGAACACAGCATGCATTAACTGGATGTCAAATGAAGAATTCACACAGACATTTCCTCAACTTATTAAGATTTGTCTTATGATTTCTAAATTTTGCAATAGCTTGGAAGTGATATGCATTCAGTATAAACCTGTTATGGTTTAGATGTGCTGTCTCCCAAAAGATCACATGTGAAATACTGTAAGAAGGTACAAAGGAGAAATGATTGGGTTGTGAGAGTCAACCCAATTAGTGAAATAATCCCCTGATAGGGATTAACTGAGTGGTAACTGAAAGTGGGTAGGGTGTGGCTGGAGAAGGTGGGCATTGGGTGTGTGGCTTTGGGTATGCATTCTTATCTGGCAAGTGGAGTCCTCTCTCTGCTTCCTGATCCTCAGGTAGGCTGCTTCCCTCTGCCACACTCTTCTGCCTAGATCCCTGAGGAAGGGAGCCAGCTTTCTATAGACTCAAGACCTCTAAAACTCTGAGCCCTTAAATGAAATTTTCCTCCTTTAAAATTGTTCACATTAGGTTCCTATAGTCATAGCAATGAAAAAGATGACTAAAACAACCCTATTTCAAAGTGTAAATTTTGACCTTTTCCTGGGCTTCCAACACCCTCTTACAGGCTCGGCAGCAGCAGGGAGCTACAGCTCTCTTCACTCACAGCCCATGTCCCGAAGAGTATTGTGCTGCTGGGCTAAAATATTGGGTGGATTAGGTGTATCAACTCTGTTTTTTACTTAGGACGTTTTTAATTTCTGATAGGTTTTGGAAAGTAACCTCATTTTTAAATCAAGGAATGTCTGTGTTAAAAGAGGAGTGAACAAGCTCACACACTCCTGTAATCCCAGCAATTTGGGAGACTGAGGCAAAAAGATCACAAGTTCAAGGCCAGCCTCAGCAACTGAGACCCTGTCTCTAAATAAAAATAGAAAAAAACAGGCTGGAGATGTGGCTCCATGGTTAAGTGCCCCCTTGGGTTCAAACTCTGGTACCAAAAAAAAAAAAAAAATGTGAATGATTATGTCAAATACTGCCAATTGGTAAAGATGAATCTTGACCAGTGAATTTGGCATCATTGAAATCATTCATGACTTTGATGACAGTATTTTAAATAAAGTTGGGTTATGTGTTTTAAGGTAGATTGGGGAAAGCGATATTAGAGAAAGAAAATATAGAGAATTTTTTCAGGAAATTTGTGGTGAAGGAGAGAAGGAAAAAGTAGTAACAGTTTGTGGGACTGATATCTACTTTTTATCTACGTTACGATGTGAGATAACATGCATAAAACAATGCTATCCTATTTCCTAGCTTCCCCCACCCCTTATATATTGTCCTTTCTTGCAAATTCACCTATGTATGCCAGGTTAAAATCACCACTTTACAGATCTGATCATTTATTAAGCCCTGTTTTTTCCTAAATATTTCTTCAATTTTCTTGAAACTCCCTAGTCCATTCTACTTTTTTTCAAATATTACTCAAGCAATCTATGAATATAATGCTTCCTAAAACTTTCACTTTTATCTTCTTCTGATACAATCACCAAATCACCACTGAGTAAATTATTTCATTGCAATACAAATCTGCTTATGTTAATCTCTTCCTCAAAACAACTTAAATAACTGTTTATCATCTACAAAATAGGTTCAAGATTCTGTATTTCTCTAAGGAAAATCTAACTCTATTACCTCTTGCTTAAAAGCCTACAATGACTATGCATCATCTACTCGATAAAATCAAATCTCTTTAATCAGGCACAATAGGATTTTGCAAATCTGGCTCTTGCTCATTCTTTGGTTCACCTTCTACTTAAACTTGGAAGCAAATGAAGGACAGAAATTTTTCTACCACGTGTAGGACTCTATGTCTGATTTGAATTAATTAATTATGAAATGTACAAATGGATGCCAGATGAATGAACTCTATCTTCTTGACTTTTGCAATGCCTACCTAACATGCAGTGAAATTGCAATTGTGGTTAAAATTCGTGACTTGGAAAAGACTCAGACCATTTCTTACATGTCCATATATTCTTCGGGTTTCCACCCAAATAGAAAAGGGGCTCTCTGCACTAGTTTTTGTCTTTCTCTGTTTTCTATCTTCTCTAAGATTCCCATTAATACCCTGAGAGATTTTCTTTCTCTTCACTTTTATTAGAGGTATGATCTAAATGGGATAATAGAAAATTATCCAGCAGGAAATGGAATAAATTACAGTGATTTTATCTCTTATTGCCTGGGCTACAAGTACGAACATATGCTACTTATGTACTTTTTGATATTGAAGATAACGACAGGTTTATGGCACTGAAATTTTGAAATTATGTCATGAGTTAAGAAATCTGCATAATATAAATCACAATGGATATCCATCTGTTTCATATTATATTGAACAGTTAATTGTGGCACAAAACTCCATCTTCACCACATATTTCATCAATTCTGTTTTATAGGATGCGTATTTTAATATGATATGACATTGCAAATGAATGTCATTATTATTTTTCATTAAGGAAGAGATAATTATGAAGAAAGAGGCACATTTTTTTCTGTCACACTTAATGCCTCAAGAGTTGCAGGTCTGCTGATAAAAAAGGCATCCTGAGGCTCAAAGGCTGAACATGTCTGACAATAGCTGTCTGCCTCTACAAATAATTAAGTGTGCTGTAGAATGCATGCTGTTTTAACTAACCTGTAAGTGGACACTGGCGGATTCAAAGAGCAGTCTGTCACTCATTATTAAAGAAGAAAACCCATCATTCTTCAAACTACGTTTACATAATCACACGGAAATCTGAAACCATAATTATTTTTCCCTCTCAAATAATAGAATCATTTGTTAAGGAACAATTTTTAAAAGTTCTGTTATTTTCAAATTTCAGGTCCCTGAAACAAAAGCATAACCATACTATATAGCCATTTGATATTTTGTACCCTCTCTTGGAAGTCCCATAGTATCACTTCTCCATACTCCATTCTTGAAAGAATGACCAGCCTCCCAGATGCAAGGGAAAAGAAGACATATTCTCTATGGTGAGGGTGTTAAAATATGTCTTGAAAACAGCACACTTTATTTTTCCTTTCCTGGATTGATCTTCTTGGAAAAAAAAATTTGTCTCATCATTATTTTAATCTGAATGTTCTGATAGTAGCCATCTCTGTAGAATTTTTATTGCCTGAATTTGAAGGTTAAAAGAAAGATGTTTTGGAATGATTCATGAAGTAAAAATTTTTCTTACAGAATTCAACCTAAAAATTGCTCTATATTTGATAGAAATATGGATTATCTAACACAGTTGCCTACAAAATAACAGTATTTGTCTTCCCTAATCTTGAACTCCTTCAATCCATTATTTTTAAAATTTGAGCTCAAGAATAACTCAAAAGAGTACATATTTAATTACTACCCAATGGTGTATTACTACCTTGAAAAGGTAGAATAATGCTATAGTATCATTAGTTATTTTTCTAGCTAGATATGTAGAGTTACTAAAGAAAAAGCACATAAAAGTGGAGGATTATTTTATTAGACAGTAAAACCATATTGTTTTTCCTATTCTCGTGCCACTCAGTACAGGACATATTTGACACCAGGTATGTGTAGTGTTTTCTTTATTCACCAAGTAATTATCTAGTGGACATTAACTTGGTGTCTGCAGTTTAACTCTGATACCATCTACCTAGAGATAGTATCAGATTCCACAGGTTGAAAGCTCAGACCCAGGAGACACATTGCACTTTAGAAGCCAATTGCAAGAAGTCTTAGGTTGTTCAACTGACCATTAGGGTTCCTGTAACTGTCTTCTTGACTTTGATAAATTTGTTAGATAAGTTCACAGAACTCAGAATAACACATTTACCAGCTTATTGCATTAATAATAAGCAGAAAGGATAAAAATGAACAACCACATGAACAGATGCATAGAATAAGGTATTTGGGCAAGAGTACAGGTTTTTATGAACTCATCAGCCTGGCAGCTTCATATGCTCAACAACCAGGAAGTCTTTTAATCCTGTAGTTCAGGGATTTTTATGGAGCTTCACCAAGTAAGCAAGATCATTTAACTCCATTTCCAATTCAATTCCCCTTCCCATAGGATGAGGAATGCGATAGTAAGTCCAACTTCTAATTATGCCTTGGGCTTTCTGGTGACCAGCTCCCATCCAGAAAAATACCAAGACAACTCCAATAGAACAAAATACATTCATATTTCCAAGGAAATATCAAGGGATTAGGAGCTTTGTGCCAGGAATGAGGGTGAAAGGCTAAATATTGGAACCAAAGGTATACCTAGAAAACCTAGCACTCAGGAAACTACATCAGTTTTATTGGGGGTGGGAGTGGCAGAGACCAAACAGTAGTTTTACTATATTGTAATATTGTAATCATGTTCTTTAACTACTAATGCAATATTAAAGAAACTTGAGATCAAACATTTAGAAACTGAGAGGAAAACGTCCATCAATATTCTCAGTGCCACATTCATTGAGGTGTTAGGGCCATTCATTTTTATTTTCGTTTTAAACTTAGACAATCTTTAGGAACTTTGCACATGTTCCTTTCTCCACACAAAATTCACTCCCAAACCTTTGTAATTTACCTAACTTTTCATTTACTAATATCCATCAGAATGTCACTGCTTTAAACTGGCCATCTCCTACTTTCCATTTCAAAATATAACCCCAATTCAACAGAAAATGTCTTTAGTTGGTCTGTTTCTCACTACTGGCACCTGGTGAGTGGCATGATGCCTGGATAATAATTAAATATTTGTCATATTAATGAATATATGAATGGTCCTCTATACAATGACAAAACAAAATCAGGCCATTCAGTGATTGGATTCCCAACTCTAGGCACTGAAAGTCATTATATGACCCTAATAAGTAGGAATCTGTTCAGCATTTCATTCATTTAATAGGAAAAAAAAAGTATAGATTTGTTTTGATGTCTTGAAATTAAAATTTTAACATTGTTCCTTAATATTTAACTGAAAAAGCCAGAGGTGCCATGGTGCACACCTGTAATCCCAGTGGCTAGGGAGGGTGAGAAAGGAGGATCACGAGTTCAAAGCCAGCCTCAGCAAAAGCAAGGCCCTAAACAACTCAGTGAGACCCTGTCTCTAAATAAAATATGAAATAAGGCTGGGGATGTGGCTCAGTGGTTGAGTACCCCTGAGTTCAATCCCCAATACTACAACCTGGCCCGCCCCCCAAAAAATGTTACCTGCAAAAACAAGTGAACTGGGCATAAAATAGAAAAAGAGCACAATATAATCTTGTATTTGCCGTATTCATGTAAGCCTCAACTTAAAATGGTTGAATTTAGTAGCTTTCAACTTCGCAATGATGCACAGGTGATAGACACACAGATTTTGAATTTTGATCTTTTCAGTTTAACAATATGGCATATGGTACTCTACACTCAAAATGCTGAGCAGCGACAGCCAGCTGCAGCTGCCATTCAAAAATGTAATCAGGAGGATGGATCACAGCTGATCCTCTTCAGGGTTTTGTGCTGCTAAGCTATGATACTTGGTAAGTGAGGAATTTTGTTTCTTTGTTGTGTGTTTCAGAGAAGGGATCTTACTATGTTCCCCAGGCTGGCCCTTGACTCCTGAGTTCTTTCAGTTCTCCTGCTTGAGTCTCACAAGTAGCTGAGGCTACAGGCATGCCACCATATCCAAAAGTTAGCTCTTTTAAAAGCATTTTTTTACTTTTTACTTTTAATTTTTTTAATCTCCTCATATTTTATTGGTACACTATATTGTACATATTGATGGGGGGGTTATTACATATTCACACAGGCACACCATACAATAGTGTATTTGATCAATATCACTCCCTAGAATTTTCTTCCTCCCTCCATGTGTTCCCCCACTTCAATCCTTTTCCTCTACTGGCCTCCCTTTGATTTTTAGGAGGTTCACCTAAAAAGAACACCCACCTTGTTCTTCTTTTTCCTCTCTAGCTTCCACAAATGAGAGATAACATAGAGCCTTTATCCTTCTGAGTTTGACTGATTTTTCATAACACATGATCTCTAGTTCCATCCATTTTCCTGCAAATGCCTGTAATTTTCTTTACAACTAAATAAAACTCCATTGTGTATATGTACCACATATTATTCATCCATTGATGAACACACTGGATGGTTCTATAGTCTGAATATTGTTAATTGTGCTGCTCTGAACATGGGTATGCGTGGATCACCGTAGTAAGATGACTTTAATTCTTCAGAGTAAATAACAAAAAATGGTATAGCTGGGTCATATGGTGGTTCCATGACTAGTCTTTTGAGGATTCTCCATACTGACTTCCACAGTGGTCATACTAATTTACAGTCCCACCAACAGTGTAAACTGCCGCAGTCTGGCTGGGCACAAAATAACTGAGCCGCCACACAACCCTGTAGGTTCAAAACAGGAACTCCTTTATTCTCCTCCCACGAACACCATGCATGCGGCCTTCTCTCAGGACACACCACACACCAACTGGAAAATCCCTCCTCTGGAAATCCCTCCTCCAGCACTTCCCCAACCAATGGGGTCTAATATTACAATTGAATACAAAGCTTAACATAACCATTATCATCTCAATGGCTTGCTGGCATCACCTCTCAACCACTCCTTTCTGGCAAAAATTCCATGCATCATCCCAACTTGGCTGTTGCCCTCAACAGTAAACATGTTCCTTTTTCTCCACATCCTCTCCAGCACTTGTTATTATTTGTATTCAATAATGACGCCATTCTGACTGTTGTGAGAAAATAGTGCAGCTGTGATTTGCATTTCCCTAATTGCTAATGATGTCAAACATTTTTTCATGGATCTAGTGAGCATTAAACATTGTTCCCCATTTGTATTTCTTCTTTTGAGAAATGTCTGTTTACTATCATTTGCCCATTTATTAATTGGATTATTTGCTTTTTTGTTATCAAGCTCTTTGAGTTCTTCATACATTCTAGGTATTAATCCTCTGTCAGAAGAATAGGTAACAAAGATTTTTCTCTCGTTCTGTAGGTACTCTCTTCGCATTCTTAATTCTTTTCTGTGTAGAAGCTTTTAAATTTAATGTCATCCCATTTATACATTAACTCTTGGCATTATTTCCTGAGCGTTAGGAGTCATACTGAGAAAATTGTTTCCTGTACCTATATGTTAAAGTGTTGACCCTACATTTCTTCTTGGGAGTAGTTTCTTGTTGGTTTCTGGTCTAATTTTTAAGTCTTTGATTCATTTTGAGTTAATTAATAGATTTTTAATGCAGAAATTTGTACCACAATGGTTTTTTGTTTTTGTTGTTGTTGTTGTTGTTTTTGCTATTTTGATAACATTCAGCAAACTTTAAAAAATAAGAGATTTTTACCTGTTTGGGGGTTATATTCTCTGCTAAAAGAAACTTTAACTGTGTTATTTATAGAAGGAAAGAAATAGCACTAAAAAGACATAAAATGCTGTTTGGTAATGTATAAGTAATCAGAAGATATCTCTATTACTATTTTATTTTATGCTTGCTTTTCTTTTTCTCCAAACATAAATTTCAAGACTATTCTGGAGCAATAATGTAAATGTAGTTTTATGTTAAATATTTACATTTGGAAAAAAATAAAATAAATTCCATCCTTTAGGTGTAAGAGCTGTAAATGGCACTCTTTCTGAATAATATTGTGAGCATGGAAACCAAGAAATAGCAAAGTGGAATTAATGAAAATAGCACATAAATACTTTAAAGTTGGGAAACTCAAGCACTCATTGCTGCTTTCCCTAAATTATTGTATTTTTTCAGGTTGAGAATAAAAACGAATTATTCATTTGTTTTACATATAAACACTTTTGGATCTTTTGGATGCTAGAATTATTTATTCTAGTTCCCATTATCTCCCTACTTCATATTCCTCTGGTGTATGGAGAAGTGGAAATTGTTGTGATAGCATCTATTCTAACTGTTGTATATTCCTTAAAACTCAAATCAAATCAAAACTCAAAACTTAGACTTCCTATAGTGTTCCTCCTCTCCTTACAGCTGGAGGACCTGGAATTTTTGAGGTCTGACAGGGAGGACAGAAGAGTCCAAATAAGATTGGCCCCAATTTTGAGATTTACAAAACGCATAGCAAGTAAATGTCTGTCTTTTCCTGTCGTGAGCTTCCATAACAGTCAGAGAAGAAAGAGAATAGGAAATGTGGTGCAGGGTGTATTTTGTATACTGACATGATTAGAGTTTATGGCAGAAATTAACAGATCTTCAGTGGTCAAAGGTCCCAGACAAGGGCTACTGTTGACTCTCTATATTAATAGATTTTTACCTCCATGACCTCATATATGTCTTTCACAAATGTCCTTATAGATGTTTCTCTCCAGGTAGTCAGGGAATTGCAGAATACTGTAAGTGAGATCCCCTCTTTATTTTGTTGGCCTAAGGGTTTCCTTACCATAAAATCACTAACTTGAAGGAGAAATGCCATTTCCACAGCACATGCAGTCTAAAGTAAACTTAATTTGGCCATTTTTCACCTGATATTTTTTGAGGCACCCTCACTATAGTGTAACCAAAATCACAATTCCTTCAGTATGTTTCTTCTTAATGTTCTTTGAAAATCCATACTGTCTTTTTATGACCTGTGGACATGCACATCCAATTACTCACTGCCCTTTTGAAATTTATATCTTCCAAGTAACCCAAATAAATTTCTATTTTACATTATAAATGATTATCCAGATGAACACTGCCAATGAGTAGACGCATTTAACTACCAGTTGACATAAGTTCATATTTTATCCTATTTTCTTAATGTATCATGTTTTCTTATATAAAATGTTGTATAATATCACAAGTATGCATTAAATTTTATAATTACATTAAAATGATTTTATTCTAATAATTTATAATAAAAAATGTTTTTGCTGAAACTTATGGCTTATCATGTTTTTATTATTTACAAGAATATTTTATTTTTATAACATTTCAAAGAATCTGGGACAGATATTACCATGATCTAAGAATTGAGACTTTGACTGGTTCTATAATTTTTTGATTTACCAAAACCACACAAAGTATAAAATTAAAACTTGAACTTGTTATTTCTAGGGCTATATTTTGTGTACTTTCTATCATACCACATTGCAGTTGTTCTAATAGTTAAAAAGTAATGGGAGAAAAGAGACACTGATTGCTAGTTTTCATTTGCATCATATAATGGTGTAAAATCTGGATTTCAAATGAAATTTATTTTCAGATGGAAGGAAAGTAAGAATTTTTTTTTCTCTAAGAAGGTATTTAATACTAGTGAACTTATAGATTGGATAGACAATTAGAAAATCAGTTTCCTTGCCTTAGAGTTAGTTGAAAATGTTAAGTAAAAAACCTGTCATCTCATTAAAAAAAATGTTATATTTAATATAGTTAGTTAGTGTTTCCTCTGTGTCAGACCCTATTTTAGTAGCTGACAAACTCACCAAAATTTCAATCTCACCAAAATTTTCACCTCAGCAGGACAAGACAGATAAAAATTAACAAAAGGATAATGTTCCCTTTGAATTAATCTAGTGATCTTTTATTCAATGAGAGCTATCAAAAACTATACCTGGTACCAAGTAATAGTTTTAGATATTGGTCCATTGAGGCTTCATTTTACTAACACTGTAGGATCCCAGAAATGTAAGGCTTCAACATGTACCAGAGCAAATTAAGAGAACCGTGATGACTGCCTCCCTAAATTAGTAACAACACATCTGTCTTTTAAATGTAGTTAAGTTGAAAATCTTAATTCAATAAGGAGGGTTGGTGACTTGGAGACATTGCTTTATCTAAACTGAACTTTGGATTCCACAAACTCAAAACCAACAAAGAAATAAACGGTTCCTCTTGTATTTATTTTCTTTAAATTGTAATGACAACTTCATTCTTTCTGTTACTTAACGGGAAAAAAAAATGGTCATCTGGGACTTCTTATTTCCTCTCTTGCTTTGTATATCATCTACCAGGAACTCCTGTGGGTGCTAACTTCAGAATCTGTGCCTGACCACTTTCCCATCACCCCAGCTAAGAGGGGTCCCCTGCCCTCTCCTCTCTGACCACTACAACATCTTCACACTACTCAATCTGTTTCCATCCTTCTCAGAGCAGCAAGGGCACCATCTTTCAAAATATGAACGAAAACAATTCAGTTATTCCACAGATTCCACCCACGGCTATTTCTGATTCACTTAAGGTAAAATTAAGTCTTTAAAGTAGTTTTATCTTCCCCATCCTATATGATTCCTTCTCGTGTCCTACTATTATACCCCTTGCTTATGTTGTTTCCAGCAAACTGTGCACCAAAATCAGTTAAAGACAGTCCTCGTCTTCAATTGTCTTTACCAGCTATCCACAGCACTCACCGCTCACTTTGAAGTCTTGGCTCTGATCTTATAAACTCAGGAAGGTCTGCTGCACGCATTCATCTAAAATTTACCCCACATCAAGGAACACACTCTGCTGCTGGTCCACCTGATCCTGCCCTGCATTTTCTGCTTTTGTATACTACTATTTTACTATTGCTATTTACTTTATTACTATTATATAATATACTTGTATTTATATCTTTTTTATTATTTCTCTCTGTACTCTAAAGTCAAGTACAGCATTTTTTGCTTCATTAATTTTTACCAAAATTATTTCTCCTGTGTTGTTGCATCTCAATACCAATTTGATAAAGAATGGATGAAGTCATTTAATTTAATCTGTGGGCTCCCCTCTGATATTCTAAGGCTTCGTTTCTTTTTTGTAATAATCTTTGATTTGTTTGAAGAGGACTCTACAACAGCATTCTAATATAATGACATCTCATTTTAGCACATAAAGCGTGCTGCTTACACATTCATCACTTTGGGAAAATCAATCAAAATAGCAATGTGAACATTCATGGTTCTAATAATTTCCAGTATTCTATGTTCCATGGAGAGAAAAAGAAAGAAGGAAATTAACCTTAATCAAATATATTAAGTCTAGATGAAGCAGATGAAGGACACACACACACACACACACACACACACACACACACAGTATTTTTCCTCTTATAAAAGTCATGTAATGTAATTTTTTTTAATTTTTTATCTTATGGTTAATGTCATTTACCTAAGAATATATGACTGAAGCTTTCATGAAGCTTCTATGATTCAAAATTCTTTGTTTTTTACTAAAACTCTTCCCAGTAAGGAAACAAAATAAAATTCCCCTATGAAGTAAACTCCTCAGAATTCTATAGCTTAAAATGAGCATCAACCAAAATTTTGAACTATAATAATAATAGCATAGTACTGAATATTGTAAGTTTATAAAAAAGATGAACATTAACAAAATAAGGAACTTCACTTCCTACCTGGAAACCAAGTTAGTTAAAATGTTCAGGTAGTACTCTCATTTCTTTTTGCAATATCTAGCCTCACCAGGATATCCTCTACAACAGAGCAGGCTTTGAAGTTCACAAAATTTGATTCAACATTGGCATATCAACCTGACTTCAAAGGGATTTACACTGCTGAAGAATTTCACTGAGTTCAAGAAAGAAAGGAGAATCTAAACTTCCTGTGAAATCTAACTTCAGAGTACCTGGTACTTTCAACAAAATTAGATACATCTGGGTATCAAAAACAGGGATTTGAAAGTACAGTTCAATTCACACAGAGCATTTCTTTTTAATTTCCTGTTTGTTGAATATTGTGATGTGACAATATAAAAACTAAAAATTGGAAGTTCAACATTTTGGAAATGAAACTTTGCTAGATCACATATTTAATTCTAGGTAAGAAATAACATTGACATTAACTTGTTTTGTCATTTTCTACAGCACTGATTTGTCAATCTCATTTTTACCTTCCCCTTGAAAGCTTTCTTTAAAACTCCACTTATTTTTTATGATCATGAGTTTGGAAACTTGATTTCATTTGACATTTATTTTATTTAACATTTATTTCACTCATTTCATTCAATTTTAAAACTTAAATTTCCAGCCTGAAAATTGCTTTAAGAAGTTTTCAACAGTGTCTTGCATTTTTGTTTCTTTTTATTTTTTCTCTCCCCACCCCATTCCTTGCCTTACTCTATACCATTACAGTGGGTATAAGTGTATAACTATGGGAGTGCTTCTTATCCTACAAGGCCCATTCAAATATGTCACTGCTCTGTTGTGTCCTTTACTATTTCCAGAACTACAAGTCTTGTCATCTTAACATTGATTTGTGTGACAGAACAACTCTAATCCATTGGTATTCTCCAAAATCAATCCTGTCTCCAATTCAATTAATGAAAAAATTATATAAAATTGCTTTAAAAACTGTTATTTTTGATTATTACAAAGTCCTCCCTATTATAAACAATGCATAAACAGGAAAAAAAAGATTTTTACTAAGAAATAAAATTTAAAACTGAGCTGTTTAAATGTTGCTGTTTTTACCTGTATGTTCTCATCCAAATGTGGAACATTCCCAGGGAGAAGAGTGTCTCTTAACTCGCCAAAAGCCCCAGCTTAGGATTCAGTACCTCCCCCGCCCTGGAATTCCCAGCACATTATTTCCCAGCTGGTTGATACCAAGGCAAAACATCCTTTTTATGGTTAAAAAAATCAGTTGCTGAAATGAGTTCATATCAGTGTTGTATTGGGGGAAAGGTGATGACATTAAATTTATAATTACTAAGTTCTGTTTTCTTGAGAGGTTTAGTACTCCACAACTCATAACAATGCGCACACTTTATAATGTACAAAATCCTTTTATATGAATGCCTCCTTCAACTGTCATAACTGTCCTATCGATTTTCATATTTAAATTATTGAAGTATATATGAGAAAGCATTACTTTATAAGTTAAAAAAATGATATCCAGTATCAGAAATTTCAGTGACAACTATGTTGTATTCAGCTATTTTTATAGGTGAGGCATCATGCTAACCTATAAAGAATGTACCAGAATTATTCCCATTTTGTTAATGAGAATATTAAGATTTAGAAGGATCAAATCACTCTCCTATGATCATGCAGTCAGAATCAATATTCATATTTAAGTCTCTCTCCAGAGTAAAGCTCTTGGCTACTATACTTATTAGAAATTAGAACTGAAACGTACCTTAGAAATCATTTTGTCCAACCCTACATCTTAATTAGGTGGAAATTGAGACAAAAATATTTTTCTGCTCAGAGTCAAAGAGCTCTGGGAAAGAACCCATCCTACAAGCCTCTGTACTCCACACTTTCCCCCACAGTGCCTGAGGCACTGCCTAATGCCATCTTTGGGACAGGTCCAGAGCCTACAGAGCCTACACTTTATTTTAAGGGTTAGGGCCTGCTGCCTACTAATTTCTGGCAGCTGGGAAACCTACCTGTACTGTAGGTAGAACTCCAGATCCTTTATCAGCCCTAGACAATGAGGGAAAATGTGAATCTTAGAAAAAGTTAGTTGATCCCCATTTAGAAAATGTGTGTTGGTTAAGGGTCAAACATACTGGTGTGTATCTTCACCTTTGTTATGAAATTTAAAAGTTTTAATGATGTCATTAGAGCTTTTTTTTTTTGTTTGCTTGTTTGGGTTTTGTACCAGGGATTGAACTCACAGGCACTTAACCACTGAGCCACATCCCCAGACCTTTTTTAATATATTTATTTAAAGTCAGGGTCTCACTAAGTTGCTTAGGCCCCTGACAAGTTGCCAAGACTGGCCTTGAACTTGTGATCCTCCTGCCTCAGCCTTCCAAGCACTGGAATTACAGGTGTTTGCTACCATGCCCACCCAGCTCATGAGTGCTTTTGAGAGCTAATACTCTCTCACATCAAGATGCAGTAAAAGACTTAAGAGAAGATATTATATTGATTCTGAGGCTAAGTTCAGGCTTTGGATGGGAAAGAACAAATAGCCTACAAGTGTACGCACACTCCTGATTTGACTTCCATGATTGTTCCCGAGACAAACACTAATGAATAATAATCAATTCATTAAAAAAGAAAATAATTTGGATTTGCTTTTGGAAAAGCAAGGACATACACACAAATAGGATTAATTAATCTCCTTAGAAATTTTAGAGCCCCAAATTTTTACATAAAACTAGCTGTATCAGAGACAATGATTAACCAATATGTTTCTTTTCCTACAGGTAACATAAATAAACTAAATCTTCTTGCCTTCTTCTTAGTCAAACATGACAGCGACTGAATTCTAGCAAATAATATGTGAGTGGAAATAATGAATACTGCTCCAACATATAACTATGTATATGTATAAATGTATAAATCCTATGTGCTTTTTTCCTTCCCAAAGTTGATCAGATAAGGACAGTGACGAAGAGAAAGGGGAGCCACTAGTGAAAAGTAGAGATCCCTAAGTCATTGAATAGAGAATACGTCCTCCTGATTAAGGATACTTTATTAGGACATCAACATGAGTAAGAAATAATCCTCATAATGATTGGGACATTATTATTTGGATATTTGGGTGGAATTCTTCTAATATGCCAGCTTTTATTATTGTAACTGAAATATAAACACAGCCCTAGCTTTTGTGTCATACAGGAGTTAATTGTGCATGGTTTATTACACTACAGAATTTCAGAGCACAGATTGTAGCAAATATTAGCCATAAGACATTAGACAAAATTTAGTTCAATTGTTTCGTTTTAAAGATGAGGAAATTGATCTAAATTACCAAGAGGAATTCTAACCCTCTCTTTCTTCTTTGAGCTCTAGGATTGATAAGTGCTGCTGCAGTTTTCCAATTTTTTTTCTCTTTCAACTCTTTCTGTTACCTCATGAATGATTCTGTTACTAATTAATAATTCTTTACATTAAATCCACATTACTTAAATAATTGTTGCTGTCTCCTTCTCCTTACTGAACTCAGCTGTTGACATGGGAATTCTGTGTCATCTCTTGGTGACTGAAATAAACAATCATGTGCAGCAAATTGTCTTGATATTCTCTTTTGAAGTTGACTGTGAGGGAGAGGGGACACATTACAGTGGTCCCAAATGCCCTACCTGGTGCTACATCATGGTACAGATGTATATGGCACTCTAGGGATTATTCTAGGAAGGCTTTGGCATTCTGAATTAGCTTTACTTTATGTCAGAACATGTATATGGGTAAGGTGGCAGAGTTGAGAATGACTACCTTATGCTAGACTCATTCTATATTTAATGTAAGCATGATAAATTTCCAAGAATTATAGGTTATAAACTAAATTTCTTATGTTCTTTTATACCATTTATATCCTCCTAGAATTTTTGTTTAAACTTTTAGTCAGGTAAACTTAAAGAATATCTTAATTTATCAAAACTTAATTTCTTATTTTATATTATCAAGATATTCTGGATCATTTTTTTCAGCTTCACTTTGTTCTCTTCTTTGGGAAGAAGGTAAGTGCATTTGTGCATCAATCCTGACAATTCTTAGCTCCACCTAAACACTTGCTTAAAATAAACTTCTTAGCTCTTGTATTTTCAGAGTTCATTCACTCTACATCCACTACGAGATACATCGTCCATCTCTTTTCATGACGATTGCCTACATGTTTGTCATTGCAAATTTACTGCATGCCTAAATCCTGTATGCAGAGCCGCTGAGTTTTCCCCCCACAGCAATGGTAATAGGAATCTTATTCTGCTTACATTTTCATTAGATGAGTATGTCAGACTGGGTCAGAGATTCAACATCTTCACTCATATTAAAGAACACACAGATGATAATCCACTTCTTAAAGAAAATAACTAAGTGCATTCCTTTCCTATAGCAGCTCAGGTGGTTTATGCTACAACTATTTCATTTCCAGGTGCAGCCTTCCCTGTGGACTACTCGCTTTGCACTTGGCATACACTTATGTGCATCCTGAAGGTGGTTCTGTGAGGCTGATGTCAACATAGCTGTCTCTCACAGTTTCCCCTCCTATGTGTGACAATTTATCTGTCACACTCAACCCAGCTAATCATTGGAAAGCTAAGATGTCAATTTACATATTCAGAAGATTGGGACTCTCCTCACAGACAGAAGTTGTCCTTAGAGTCTCAGGCCTGTCAAAGGCCAATATTTGTTAACAGCTTCACCCAAAGTGGGGTACCTGTTAATCCCATTAACTGTTAATCCCATTTATTGACACTAAAATGAACTGAAGTTTGAGTCCCTTTAAGAGAAGGGTTTTCTTAGTCTGGTAGTAGATAATCAAAGATAATCAAACAATGAGAAGGCCTTGATGAAAACATGCTACTTTGAAACTGGAGTAATCCAACCCTGTGAGATGAATTGGAGGGGCAGACAAGGAAATGGTCCCTCACCTCTACAGCCACAAGACTGTATTAATTCTGCCTGTAACCTGTATGAGTTTAGAAATAGATTATTTACTTGGATAAGAGCCAGTAGACTCTTGGTTTTGTTCTCATAATGCTCAGAGCAGAAAACCCAGGTAATCTACCCAACAGATCTATGTGACAATAAATTGAAATAGTTTCAAACTGCTAAGTTTGTGTAATTTGCTTCATAACATTAGAAAAATAATACAATATTTTTAGCCAATTATCATGGTCTATTTTTATACAAAACTAAGAAATGAGGTTTCTTCCTTGTGTTTGCCTGTAACTGATGTTGACTTGGAGGGAAAATTCTTGGATAATGACTATTTTAATTCTAATAGTTCTATCTTCATTAAGTATGCATAATTTTATTTAAAATAAACTTAAAGATTGACATTCATTTTCATTTTATATTTTTGGTTATTTTCTTCATTAATATGACTTGTCACGATGAAAACAATCAGCTCTCTGAGGCTGACATAGGTTAAGTCTTATGACTATGTTTAAACACACAGGATATACTTGCACCAAATTTTTTAAAAATTTTTTAAAATATTTCTCAATAATTCAGTCATAAAAGTAATAAACTATTTATGCACACAATTTGAATGAAATTCAAAGGAATTATAGTGAGTGTAAATAAACAATAAGAAAAATTAAAAAGTTATATATGGTATAAATCAATTTATATAATATTCTAGAAATGGCAATATTATAGAAATAAAAAAAATAGATTAGTGGTCACCATCACCTAGGAATAAGGAGAGAGAGAGGGCTAGAAGGAACACGGATGTGTTGATAAAATAAACACTAAGGATACTACTGTTGATGAAACTGCTCAGCATTTGATTGTGATGATGGCTATGAGAACTTGCAAATATAATAAAAGTGTGAAGAATCAAATACACCCCCACATATATACAATGACATTCTCAAACCTGAGAGACTGTAATATGTCAAGAAACAGTGGATCAATCTTAAAAATATGATGATAAGGGGTTGGGGTTGTTGTCAGTGGTAGAGTGCTTGCCTAGCACGTGTGAGGCACTGGGTTCAATCCTCAGCACCACATAAATATAAAATATTTTGTGTCCACCTATATGACTTGCCACCACGAAAATCATAAGCTCTATGAGGCTGACATAGGTTAAGCCTTATGACTGTGTTTAAACACACAGGATATATTTGCATCATGAATATTTCTCAGTAAATAAATATTTACAAAAATATGATGATAAAATATACTGAACTAAGGAATAAGTTAAAGACTGGGCATGATGGTGCACACCTGTAATCCCATCCTAGCAACTCCAGAGGTGGAGGCAGGAGGATCACAAGTTCAAGGTCAGTTTTAACAGCTTAGTGAGGACCTAAGCAACTTAGAAAGACCCAGTCTCAAATTAAAAAATAAAAATAAAAAAGGACTAGGGATATAACTCAGTGGTTAAATGCTCCTGAGTTCAATCTTCAATTCCAAAAAAAAAAAAAAGTTAAAGAAAAAGGAAAGACATTAAAATTAAAGCTGACAAATGCTGTAAGAAGAATGCTATATGGACTCCCTGATTAGGGAAATGAATTTATTTAATATGCTGATTCTAGAAAAATTTTAAAATACATTAAAACACTGAAAGAATGACTACCTCTTACAAAAATATTTCTAGCAATATAAAGGGCCAATTCATTATGCGGACAGCTAATAAAAATAATAGATTGACCAGTATAAGCATGAATTCAGTAATAATGTGTTCATTATTTGGAGAAAGTAATCATGGAGACATCTGTACAATTGAGGATGTAGAGAAAATTGGAAACTCAGCATTTTTAGATAAATGAACTAAGGAAACTATTCACCAAAATACAATTATCAGAAAAGGGGCAGATTGTTATAGAAGACAATTATTTGGGTCGTGTTGACTTTGAGAATCCTATAGGTGGCAGTATAGAGTAATAATGCATACTTGGAACTACTGCTCAGAGGAGACATGTGTTAGGGGTTTTGTTTGAATAATAAGCCCTGCAAATTCAGAGTATGACAAAAATTGCCCATTTAAATGCAGAGTGAGAATTTTTTTTAAAGGCGAAGAGCAAGAATAAAATCTTGGAAAAAAAATATGCAAAGACTATGAAGAGAGAGAATAAGCCTGAGGGGAAAACCATGTACACTGAGGGAGAGCAAGTAGACGTGTAATGTAAACCAAAAGTGGTAGAATTTTCTGGAGGGAGTGATCAAAATTGTCAAACACAAGATGGATCTTGAAAGATGGAATTGAAGAGAACTACTTATAATAATTAATTGAGAAATGATTGTTGATTAATTAAAGCTATCAGCTTGATAGCTAAGGTTTGAGATCCAAGTGGGGTGGTAGCTAAACACCTCATTCTTGTCAGGTGGAGTAGAAGTAAAGAAGTGATGTCAGTGAATGACAATGATATTTGAGAATGTCCTGGACAGAAGGTAAAACAGGCATTCAGGATCTAAGGATGTGACATTTTAAACACAAAAGTGATTGAGGCATTTGCATATGCATTATGGGGAAGTAATTAATAGAGAAAAAGAAATTATGAATTTAAGACATGGAGAGAAAGGCAAAATTACCAATGGAGGATGGCTTTGTCCCCAAATACATAGAAATAAATATAATTAAATTTATATTGATATACATACTTATATTTGTTGAAAAGGAATTAAAAGTGTTGCTTTATTTTGCTTTTCCAATGTCCTATGATTCCTATAAGACTTCAGATTTGAAGTATAATTCAAATAAAGTAATTCAAAATAATTCACACAATTTATGGGATTAATGGGTGCTGATTACAATACAGTGTAATTTATTTAGCTCTACACTTTCAAACCTTGTCATCAGTGTGACAGCTTATAATTGTTTTTTCCAAATAATGTTTGATTAAGGCATTTTACAATCCCAATCACCATCACTGTGTGACACTGTAAGACCAGGAGTATGCTACACTGTATTAATTCACACATGGATGCACCAAGCACTTAGCCCTCAACATGAATGGATATTGTGCATTTCATGCTCTGTCATGCCTCATTGCATTAATAGTCATGTGTGTGCAAAGGTTCATAATAAACGGCTATTTTACAACATTTTCAAATGCACTTGTCACAAATGGAATCACCAAGTACTTCCTCTCCAAGCAATCTTGTTTCCAAAAAGCTTGTCTCCAGGAGGAGGTTGGCATTTGACATAATATAAGTTGCTTTTATCTATTTAAGGTTGGAAAGGCAGATGTAATTTTAGTAACTCTTCACTTATATCTTACTTTTAGAAGTCATTGTCACGTTTCTTACTATTGGATGGATATACTCCACTGTACTGCTAATAACTGATATCCTGAGGGTTAGCACTTATAGAAGGGTGAGCACTTAGCCGTAGGGCTAGAAGATTATATCATCTAAGGTAATATATCCAAGGTCCCTAGTACCTGAAAAATAATGCATTCTGAAATTTATTGCCTTATTTCCACATTAGAAATGTAAAGTAGAATAGTCATAATGCTTTAGTCACAAATAATTAGGTTTAAAACTCTAAAATGGTCATACATAAGGTATTCTGGTATCACTGCAAATTTTATGAAGTGTATTTTATTCCCTTTGGACTGTGAGTTTAGAGAGAGTTCATAGAAAACTGTGAAATTTTTCTTTATTCCGATCATATTGGAAACATATTGATTCCACTCATATATTAAAAATACTTCCAAATGTTGTGACTGGGGCACACCAGAGCTTGCTGTAAGGGAGAACATGACCTAGAGCCTTGACAGTGGGTACTTTTCCTTATTTTTTTAATATCTTTATTTTATTTATTTTATTTTTATGTGGTGCTGAGGATCGAACCCAGGGCCTCTCGCCTGCTAGACGAGTGCTTTACCACTGAGACACAACCCCAGATCTTCCTTATTTTTAATTAAGCAATTAACAAAAATGTGTATGTTTTCATTGTGTGCAATGTTATGTTTTGATATTTGTACATTGTATAATGATTACCACAATCAAATTAGCACATCCAGGGTTCCCAATTATATGTGTGTATGAGTGTATGGGAAGGACCTTAAAATTGGCTCTCTTAATATCATGGAAAGGGAAATAAGCCAATCCAAAAAAGTCAAAGGTCAAATATTCTGATTTGTGGATGCTGATCCATAATGAGGCGGGAGGAGCTAGGGAAGAACAGAGGAACTTTGGATTGGGCAAGGGAGAGTGAGGGAAAGAGAGATGTGATAGTGGGAAGGATGGTGGAATGAGAGGGACATTATTACCCTATGGATATGTGTGATTACTGCATGATGTACAGAAGAGGAATGAGAAGTTGTGCTTCATTTGTGTACAATGTATCAAAATGCATTCTGCTGTCATGTATAACTAACTAAAAATAACAAAAAGAAGGCTCTCTTATCCAATTCCAAGCAAGCAATACAGTATAATTAGCTATAGAAATCATGCTTTACTTTAGAACTTACATTGAATTTGTCCCTTTTGCCAACATCTCTTCGTGTCCCTTATGACCTAGCCTCTGAGAATCACCATTCTACCCTCTACTTTGATTAGTTTGATTTTTTTTCTATTGCACATGTGAGTGAGATTATACATGGCCATCTTTTTTTCACTTAGTATAATGTCCTCCTGGTTCATCCATGTTGTCACAAATGTCAGGATTTTATTCTTTTTATGAATGACTATTATTCCATTGTGTTTATATACCACATTTTCTTTATTCCTTCCTCCATCCAGTCCATTTAGGTTGTTTCTTCATCTGTCCATATTTTATTAGTGTCTTTGAAAATCATTTTCTGAAGATAAGAAAGTGTATAATTATTAAAATCATGGGTAAGAAATCGTTATCAATAAAGGCTGGGTAATAGGGGTTGATCTTGTTATACTTGACTGAGGCAAAATAGTAAAGGTGTCAATATAGTATTGGAATCAAAGAAGACCAGTTTATGGATCCATCAGGCAAATGGTTTTTGAATGAGGCCAGAGCTCTACTGGGGACTCAACTTATTGAAGAAGAGACTTTGCACTGAAATTTCTTCCTCAGACACTGGCCAAGTATTGCAGAACAAGACTCACAGAAAAGGATCGACACCATGGAGTAAGGAACAGAAAACACTTAACTACAAGAACTCTTAGCAGAGGTTAGAAGACTTGGCAGGGAAAGGTTGCCGTCAGCTCCACATTAGTGGGCTTGCTCTCTTTGTCCTCCAAATGGTCAGCGGGAGGCTCATGGGAGCACTAGACCCTTCTTGCTTTTGAGACTGGGTGAATTGAAAGGTAAAAGGGTGAGAAGGTTTCAGGTGCCTTACCATCTGACTGACAGCATGAATACTCTGGGGGAGAGACCCCTGGCCACCTTCTACAGTAGAATTTTATTGTTGTTGTTTTTAATATTCTAAAAAATAATTCTAAATCAAATTAAAACAACATTAAAAGTACTGCTCTTCCAAGGAATTGAACTACCAGATTAATAAAGAATTAGAAGAAAAGAAACAGCCAATGAAATAGAGATGTTGAAGACCTGGCTACAAAATTAAGAGAGCTTAAGAACATTCAAGCATATTTCTCTCTCTCCTTCTCTCTCTCTCCTTCTCTCTCTCTCTCTTTCTCTCTCTCCCATACACATACACCTCAAGATATTTGGTCATTAAGAACCCCCAAAATTTCCCAGTAGGTAAATATATAAAAAAAAAGGAAGAACAGTCACTGGTGAGACAAGGATTAACTGCGTAGAATAAGCAGTGCAAATATAGTAAGAAATCAGACAGACATAATCATAAGATTAAATTCAAGGGACTTGCGTATAGATCCAGGAGTGTGTGGACATAAATTGGAAAGTTCATGAAGGTTTCAGAAGGATCAAAAATGAACAACAACAACAAAAAGCACACACACACACACACACACACACAAGTGTGTATTCCTGATATATATGATATATACACTTAATTATATATGTTGGAACATATATATGTATATGTAGCATATATATTTACATTATATATATATATATATATATATATATATATATATATATATATATACTTAGTATATATATACACTAATAAAGGTGAGGTAATGATTAAACAAAAAACAACAACAAAAGTAAAAACTTTTAATTAATTAATTAATCCAAGAAACATCAGTTTGTAGATTGAAAGATTCCCTAAGTTCTAGGCTAGATATACAACAATGCAAATCATAATAAAAAATGTTAGGTCAAAAACAAAACACCAAATTCTAGACAGAAAAAAAATGCACCTAGAAAAGGAATGTGTGTGAGTGTCTCTCTGTGTGTGTGTGTGTGTGTGTGTGTGTGTATATATATATACATATATATATATATATGTACATAATACATACATCCTTTCTGAAAAAAGTGTCATGCTTGGGCAGGGCAGTCATTTCTGAATTAAATGAAATTGGAAGGAGAATATAAATTTAAAAAATTCTTGATATAACAGGGAACTGTTATAAGGGAAATTAATACTAGATTATTAAAAAAAGGAATGTATTGACAATGAGAAAGTGACAAAAAAAGAAGTAAGGAAATAAAATAAATTACAATGGCAACTCCAGAATAGTGAAAGGAAATGGAAAAAGGAAATGGAAAGGGTTGAGCAACTGGAAATAAGAATATCAGAAAGATATTTTATTTGCATTTAGGGAAATGCAGAGGAATTCAAGTATCTTTCATGGGAAAACATTTGAGATATAGCCCTTATGAATAAGAAGGGAAATAAAATATAACTGTTAATAAAAATGCAAACTTTTTTATCAGCAAGGGAAAGAAAGTGGAATATACAATACCCTGAGAGCACAGTGGCTCAAATCTGTAATCCCAGCGATTCTGCAGAGTAAGGTCAGAGGATAGTAAGTTCCAGGCCAGCCTGCTGGTCCTATCTCAGAAAAGGACTATGCATATAGCTCAGTGGTAAAGTATCTCTGGGTTCCATCCGTAGTAAGATGTACACACACACACACACACACACACACACACACACACAGGCATGCACACATGAACACATTAAACAAAGAAGCAAAAGCAAGGTGAAAATGAGAAAATATTAACGTGAAATAAGTAAACATGAAATAACAAGATAAGTCTGACATATCATTTAGTATTATATATTGTTAACTGACTAAATTTTTCTCTTAAAATACAGAAACTGTCAGATGAAAGGTTGGAAGATATAGCCAAGATGATGTTTATAATAAACATATTCTAAGCATGATGAAAATTAAAATTTAAATTAATAGATGAACAAATAGATAACAGCTATATGCAAACAAAAGACAAGCAAGAGAAGTGATGTTAATATCAGACAAGGTAGAATTTATGATGAAAAGCAATAAACAGGATAAAGGAGGGCACTGGGTAATAAAATGTCATGAAGTCACAAATTCATACACATAAAATGAGATAATAGATTAGAAAATAAAAATCATAATTAGAATTGAAAGAACTTGATAAAATACTGTAATATTTGCAAGAATATGTGACTTGTCTTTGTTCATAGGTTTACATTACATCATACCTGAAAGGTCTAAACACATACTAATTATATTCAGAAAATATTTGTTCCAACATTTTACTGTTTTTATTATTATTTTCCTTACTTAGATTTCTGGCTTACATTTAAGAAAGCCATGAAAAACAACAAGAAAAAAAAATCCCAGACATTAAGAATCTGCCTATTGCGATTTCATATGTACGGTGTTCATATCACTGGTTTAGCATGAATGATGAAGTGTACTATAAGGAGGGCGTAGTGCAATCATATTCTTTAATGAAGGAAACTCTGAGAAAAGAGTTAGAAAGTTGTTTACTGCTCTTTTGACTTTGCCTTTAGTTTGTAGGGGATATATTTCCCCTGTTGAGAGAAAACTTGCAAAAGCTCCAATGTTTTGATGTATAGTATCTGAACTCCAAAGAGAATGTAATCTTTGTGGCAAGTGATCCAAAAGAAGTCCTCATGGAATTTGAGCAAGCTCTGAAAAGATAACCACAGCAGCAGGATGCTTCTCTAGAAATGAAACACTTCTAAGAACAGACGGCAAACGTGCAGTCTTAGTTTATTCAGTTTTTATGTTTGCTGTCTTCTAATAATCTCTATATTTCTAACAATCTCACAATAATCAGAATGATCCCCTCTTTAAAAAAAATATGTAAAAACTACAATTAAATGTTTGACTCTATCTCCTGGAGTCAAAGCATATCTTTTATGTAGCTGAATTTATGAGATTGAACACCCAAGGGATTTTTTATCCTTTCTGAAGAAAACAAAGCAAAATGAAAAATATTCATAACAAAAAAATTTATGCTTGATATACATATATGGACACACTATTTTAATATTAATAAAATTACAATAAAAATGCTACCATCATTGTTAAGTTAATATATTCAACTCTGATATTCTTTCAATTTTTTTCCAAGAATATTTAGTATAGGTGATGATGTTGAGTATATGTTCATAACTACAAATACTTAGGTATAATGTGAAATATTCAGTGTATTAAAAATATACATAATTATTTAAATGTTTAGTGATGAGAAATTAAATGCCTGAATAATTGACGGAAGTTTTAGTTTCATATAGATTTACACAATCCAATTAAAAAATCAAGAAGCACTGACAAGAAGATATATAGCTAACAAAAACTTGCATGGTCTTAACAGTATTATTCATAAGCCAAAAATTTAAAACAGCTTAAATGTCCATTAGCTGATGAATTCATAGATATTGTCCATGGAATATCCTTATCATGGAATACAATTTAGTGGGAGAAGAATGCACTATTGACACAGGCTGAGTGAAGGAAATCAGATTAAAGACAACACATATTTCATGATTCCAATTTGTATGGACCATCTTGAAAAGATAAATCTAAAAAGGCAGAAAGTAGATTAGTGGTTGTATGGGGTAGGGAGTGATGGGCAACAGAGTGAAGATTAATAGTTCATAGACATTACGGACTTTAATGGGGTGATGACAATGGGTGATGTTTGCACAAGTTGTTAAATTCACTAAAAAAAAAATCATCTGTGAACATACATGTAAAATACATGTCGGGAAGGTTATGAAAATGTTGCATTTTATATAAAACAATAGGAATATTAAAGCTTGAAAAGATAAAAGTGAGTAAAAGACATGCAAACAATTCAACCAAGAGGAAATCACAACATATTTAAAAAATGTCTTTCAAATATATTAATAATGAAAAATAGTTTGCAGAAGATTCCCTCTCCATACTCTAGAGACCTTGTTAGGGAAGGCAAAGTTTCCTAGTCAAAAGGAAACTGAGAAGTTTTATTTCCCCTCAAAGGAAATAGGGGTTTCCTGACTCCAGCCAAAGAATATGGTTGAGTAGGAGCTGCGGTGTCCTCCCTTGGCCAGAGGAAAGATAGCAGTTCGCTCTGTAGAATGCAGGGTCTTGGGGGTTCTCCTCAGAGGGTCAGTGAGTGAGGCTGGAATTTATTGAGCACAGTGAAGCAAGCGTGGGCCTAGGAACATGCCACATAAAGACTGACCAGGTGTCTACATAAATGATCTGCAGCTACATTTCAAGGGTGGGGGAAAAATCATTATTTTAAACAAATCACTATAACAAAAAGTCTATCGCACATTCATGTTAGACATAGTTTAACTGATTTATTTTAGGTGTCTAGATTGCAATCAAGTGGCTTGAGCAGCTTTACATACCAGCCAAAGAGGGTAGAATCACTCTGGAGGAGATTCCCATGACAAAAGAAAGACATTATCTCACAGAGTGATTTGTGTATGAAAATATCTTAGCCCCAGGGTATTGTCTTAAGGACCTCTTAATAAAAAGACATCTTGAAAATAGTACTCATCCTTGGCCAGGTATCCAATTACTCTCCTTATTTAAGCACTTAAAAGCTTAAAATGAAAGTACTGTTTGCATTTTTTTTTCCCCCTCCAGCACTAAATGCTCTAAACTATAAGATCAGCCTGGGGGCAAGTGTTCTTTTTCAGTTTTATTATTGGCTCAGCACTGTAACATTGTAAGTGCTCAATAAATGTTTGTTAAATAAATTCATCTTTAACTTGCTAGTGTAATTATCAAATGTGAAATTTTACTGTGAATGATCATTTCCGTGATTGGGACAAACAGCCTGGGCTTCTTTTTGTTATTTCCTATCCTTGCCCAGGTATCCAATTACTAGTCACAAGGAAGCTAGGTCAAATACCTTACTTCCAGGCAAACATTTTGTGCTAAATATGTGAATCTGATAATATTTAGCCATTACTGGCTATACTCAGTCTTCAACAAGGGAAATATAATTGTGCCAAGCATTCTCATCAAATAATTACAAATTAGTCCTTTAAAGTCCATACAGATAGAAATCAGTCTTATTGATTTATAAAGTTCAGACCATCTGCCTTGGCTCTCAGATTTGTATACATTTATAATGCACTATATCTTTCCTATATTTTTCTGAATTGGTTCTGAAAGACCCTAGCCCAGTAACCCCAGGCCCAATTGCAAAACCATCAGGGCGTGTTGCAGACCCACGCAAACACCGGAGATGTTTATCTGATAATCAGTTAAGGGTAGCCAGTTATGAAAGAACAGGATGGTTGGGAAAGAACAAAAAACCAGGTCCCAGGGCATTCTTAGGCAAATAGGAACTGATAACATAAAGTGAAAAACAACTTTGCCCTTTAGGTAATCTATATGCTGGGTTCAAAATAACCAATAAGAAACCTGTTGCTTACCGCGCGCGCGAAACCTGCCCCTTTATCCTATAAAAGACCTGTACCCCAAAGCCCGGTGTGCCAGTTCACCAAAGCTCCGGCTGAGGTTTTGCTGAGCACCCGCAGGCGCCTGTGTAACAATAAATTGCCTCTTGTCTTTGCAGCCAGTGTCTCGTGCGTTCTTCCTTGGACAGGGAGTCGGAGGGTCTTTCAGTTCTATGATTGACTTTTCTGCTTGGTGGTGATGCTGAGAGAGACTCACACATGGTAAGCATGAGCTCCACCTCTGATCCAAGCTCACAGCCCCTCCATGATTGACTTCTCCTTAAAAGTTTCACAAGGCACACATGACTAAAGTTACTCATCTATAATTTTGTATGAAAATAAATTTTGTTAATATCAAAATTTAAATTTTCTTCTAAAGTTAACTCAAGTTAAAACCTTTTCTGCACAATATCCCAAGTTTCAGTTTTAAAATAACTAATAAGATTTTATTAGCATTGTACTATATTATATATATTTGTTCCATTTATATTACTTAAAGTTTAAAAATCCTTTTTAAGCCCACAAATAAATAAGTTCTGATATTCTAGCTTATTACCCTATAAGGACATTTTTTCCTTTGATTTTGTTGGAGTCATATATATGAGTATAAATATCTTATAAGGTCAGCAACAATGATAATTATTTCAATAATGTTTTATATTTTTTATATACTACTCAAAAATAATGAAAATGTTTAATACTAAAATATGAAAACTAAAATAGGAGGCTGATTTAACTTGTGAAGTCACTATTAAATATAATAAGTCAAATTTCAGTAGAATAATGAGATTCAAAGCAAAATATTGGTAGGAAGAAAATGGGAGAAAAAATATAGATTTTTAAAAAGCATTAGAAATGGAAGGAAGAAGGGTGTAAATGTACAGCATAAGAAAGAGGTGGTGGGAGGATAGATATTTTAGGTTAAAACATAGGAACTTATGTATTAGAAGAGAATAAAGATAAAAAACAGTGAATAATTCATTGACTATCCAACAGGAGAATGGAAAATATAAAAGAGAAGAGGGAAATAAAACTAAAATAAAGACTAATGTTTACAAATGCAGAGAAATATCTGGCACAAGGAGTCAAAGCCTGAGCTGATCCAGGAAACACCTTCACAGAGAATGAGCCCTGTATGGGTGGGTGCCCAGGGCAACTTTTTGAAAGAAGCTAATCCTGCATAGAGTTGCAATCAGAATTTGAGTAGAGGGAGCAAGACATCCACATTCTGAAGGTGGAGTCTGAGATGGGCTGTCTTAGCCAAAGTAGAAGAGGATGCTCATCAGGAGAGGTGTCTGGGAGGACAAGATGGGGAGATATCAAGGAATGCATAATTACAATTAGAAAAAAATATATTTTAATAAATCTATTGTGCAACAAAGTGACTGTGTTTAATGATGATACATTGTATTCTTGAAAAATGTAGACAGCGGAAGTTATGTTTTATGTCATAACTATATGAATTAATGCACTTGCTAATTAGCTAGATTTAACCATTTCACTGTGTGTGTGTGTGTGTGTGTGTGTGTGTGTGTATTTCAAAACACCAGGCTATACAGGGTATAAGCATACAGTGTTATCTGTCAATTCAATATAAATAAATGAGATGCTAGTGGTAAAATAAATATTTACAAAAAAGCAATAGAATCTCTTCACAATGGAGAAGGCCACCAAGACAGAACTTTTAATGAAAAGATTCAGGAGCGGTAATACAACAGTGACACAAGATTACCCAAACTGGTGTATAACTGATAAAATGCAACCGAAAGAACACACATGGCTTGTCTAATAGTCTTATTAATGAAGCAAAATGTAGATCTCATTGTGAGGAAATATCGGACCAAAAAAATTGAGGGCATGTTACAAAATTGCTGAGCTGTTATCTTCAAATTTCAGACATAGAGGGCAAAGTATGACTGCATAAACATTTCTGACTGGAGGACACTAAGTTGACAGCTAAGTAGAAAACATTACTCTGAACTGAATTATTTTGCTATAAATTATAGCATTGGGACAATTGGTAACATATGATTTGGGTCAGAAAATGATATACAATAATGAATTAGTATCCATTTTTTGATGATGATAGTTTATTATGGTTATATAAGAAAACAATTTTGTTTTTAAGAATGATCCACAATATATTAGGATGATGTGGCATCAGGTTGGCAATTTATTTTCAAATGGCTTACGAAGAAAAGTTATTTGTACAATACTTCAACTTTTCTGTAAGTCTGAGACTGTTTTAAAAATTGTGCTGAGACTAAAAAATGAATATGAAGAAAATTTATGTGTTCATGAAACTATTACATGTGTTGATTGAGGTGGATATGTTGATCAAAACTTAATAAAATGTACATTTCAATGAGAAAATGTCATTGCATACAAATATGCACTTAAATAATGTTGGTTAAGATATTTAGCTGTGTTTGAAAATAAGTAATAAAGATTGTGATTGAAAATGATGGTGGAAACTCACTATAGTAAGAATGGCCTGGACTTGGGCATTTGATGTAAGACATGTGGCATATGATCTCAAAAGCTCCTATAGAATGGAAGACAAACCTCTGGCACTTGGCAGAAAATTATAATCAGAATCTGATCATGGAGTCTAAAGTTGGAATTGTCCATGTAGAAAGAGTTACTGAAAGAGCTCCAATGAGCTGCTCAAATTACAGTTGTGGCACAACACCAAAAACTTAAAAGTGCACTGCCTATGACAGAGGCAACTTCTAACAAGACCAATGCATTTCATGGGGCCCTTCAGGCAACCAAATCACCACACAGAGAGGGACTTACTCCGTAAAAAAAAAATCTACTTGCATTAGAAATGGAAGGAAGAAGAGTGCAAAGGTGCAGCATAAGAGGTGGTGGGTGAAAGACAATCAACACATCAGACAAAATGCCAATAAAAGAGAAGATATAGAGCAATATAAAAAGACTACAAAACAACTATATTTATAATTCTTCACAGGTAAACAATAAAATGATGTAGATAAAAGCAATTTATAAAGCAAGAAAGTACCGTTAAAAAAACAGCTAAGAAACTTTGGGAATTAATACAATAAAAGGGTCAACACAGAATAAACTTCATGCAAATATAAAAACTAAAAGAGAATTTAACAACTGGCTATGGCAGAAAAATATATAACTGATTATAAGATGTGATGGGAAGATTTCAGGATTGCAACACAGAAACAGTCCATGATAAGAAAAGGAACTAAGAGATGTAGAAGATGAATAAGTAATTACAACGTATGTCTAACAAAGAAGGGATCAGGACATTGGGAGGGGTGAGGTAGAGGAGACATACCCAAAATCAACCAGGAAAAATTCTACAGGTTGAAAATTTTCACTATAGATTATATAATAGATTTTTAATATATATCTAGATACATCCTAGAAAAATTGCCAAATAAAAAGCAAAGGAAAAAATACCACAAATCATCAGAAAATAAAGATAAATGCCATGATAAAGATACTGAGGATAGGACTACATGTGAAAAAAAATCTAGGTATTATAAGATTATTCCTAAGAGTACACTAAGAGACATTTTAAAACATTAAGAATCCAAAGTCATCACTTTAATGGAAAGAAAACTGAAGTCAGAAATGGAGATTTGAGCAGCAACAGTGACAAAATAATTAAAACAACTCATTAAAACACAGTAGTGAGAAACAAAATTAAAAAATAAAATCAATGCATTAAAGACAATATCAAAAAGGGATTTTGGAAAGACAAATAAAATTGACAAACTACTTAAAAGAAAATTAAAATAGAATCCGTACGGAAATAATATTAGTAATAAAACAATATAACTGCAGATATAAAAGAGTTGTTCATATTTAAACAATTAAAAATATAGATTAGAAAAAAATATTCTTTTTCCACAAAAACAACCTTATTATAGACACAATAAGAAATAATAACTCTGGATAGGCTTAATACACTAAAGCAAATGGAGCATGTTTAAAATAGACTCCAAAAATTGCACAAGAATAAGACAATTCTCTTTAATTCCTCATTGATTATCCATTTTAGTGTTCTTCCTCTTGCCCTTTGGTGCATGTGAGAAAAGGGATTAGGAAAGTATGTTCTTGAATTATAAAATGAGAAAGGTAAAGTCTGTATCTTGTTTACCTTTTGAATCTTTAAACACACTCCAATTACTAGAAATTAAAAACGTTACTAAGCCAAAGCAGAAGTAAAAATAGCTTTGGAATGACACTTATAATTAGATTCATAAGGAAAAATTATTAGTCTCTACCTGAAGTTCAAAATTAAGCTGTGTTCTAGTGTGCAAAAATACTTTGTATATTTTATATCTCATGAATAAATAATTATTCCTCTTGGGGAACCATTTAGTTCATCAATCAATATCCAGCATTTTCTTTTAATAGTTTCCTAGAAAAATGAGAAAATTGATCACTATTAATTAGTAATCAGTTACTTGCACTTAAAAAAAACATAACTCACAAGCAATGACTTATGTTGAAAAAAATATTTATATTATTAAATCGTAAGCATTAAGATATGCTTTCTATACACAATCATATACCTTTAATAATGTGTTTAATAGAAGTAAACTTAATCTATGATTTTGAAATAATCAGTGTTTCAATATTTCAATTGCTAAATATATTTCACAAGTGGTATTCGAAATATCCAGAAAAAAATTAGCAGATCAGATATGCTACCGTTATGGAGCAAGGGCTCACTGTCTGACATGTATAGAAACTAATGCTCCACCAGTTTTTGCAATAATAAAAGACATCAAGTCTCCCTGATAGATGAAGTGACAGTATGAGAATTTTTATGAAGGGAGGAACCAGAAGCTGCCAGTTGATTGAATGATGAGAAAAGGGAGTCAAGAGTTTTCTTCATGCAGAAGTAAATAGCCATCCTGCCTCTTCAAAGACTGGTTGTTTCTTATTTAGGGGGATTTACTATGCTTTTCATGGGTGATTTTGAGCTTGTGACCTCAGTTAGATCATTGCGTTGATAGGCTAGATTCTTATGTGTATGTCTATTTTTGAAAAGCTGGTTTCAAATCATCCTTGAGTGGATATGGGGGCTTTTTCTGAAAAAACAAAAACAAAACAAAAACGAAAAACTTAAACACTTTTTATGCCATTGTGATCACTCACCAATCTCAGTAATTTTTTTTTCTGTTCTTGTATTTCTTATATTCCTACTTAAACACCCTTCTAACAGGGCAACAATTAATGGTTTATCTTTGATAATGGATGTAATCATAATTCACTTCTTTTGTCCAAGTGGAGAGCATCTAATCCAGTTGGTCTCTTGAGCATGTTGATTGTATGCTTATCTCAATTTTGTCTCTAATCCAGAACCTCACAGATCTGGGTATGTGTATCATCGTCCAACTAGAATTTCTCAAAATAAGAAATCTTTTCAGACTCTGGTTTTCAACAATCTTTTGGGAACTTGGTGCTCATGTCACTTCAGTGTTTGAGCCTTCAGTGTTGGGATTATTTGAACACCTTCCCCAAGAACTTTTCTCATGGAACAGCAGATGGCCTATTAATCCACTCCTCAAGACGTGTGCTATGAAGATCAGGCGTCAACATCTGCAGCTTAAGAATGAACCCAGAATTTCATAAGAGTCTTATAGGATTTGTTTTCCTAGAGAAACTCCCTCTCCACAATGTGCCTAGCACTTACTGTTCTCTGACTCCCGTTTGCATTTTTCCTATCAGAATCACATGGTTTTTTTTATCCATTCTGCCATGCATTTCTATAACTGCCTTTGCATATCAGCCCAAGCAGTAGGATAGCAAACAAGAAAACACCAGCAGGGGCTTACCCTCCCCTTTGAAACCACAGTACCACTGATCAGTGTGTAATTTTGGATCCTCAAGACTGCTGTCACCACAGATGGCTTGGGGCTCAGAATGTGAGAGAACTGAGAAAATGAGAGAAGGGGAACTGGAGAATTCCCATGCTTCTTAAACTAGCATTAGAGTGTCCTTTTGGATCTTTTTCAGTCAAGTGGCCTCTGCCTCAGGGGCCACAGCTATGCTTCAGATTGCATGGAGTTCAGACCAGGTAATAGGAAAAAGAGAACCCAGGGAACTTCGTCCCCAACCTACCTGCTACCGCTTATTTGACAGATCCTTAAACAGTTGCTGCACACATTCTTATAGGGTTAGTTTTCCTTACTTGTCAGATCTTATAGATGCAGTCATCAGTAGAGATAGTGAAGTGGGCTTTCTCCATCTGACTCAGAAAGTGAAACTCTGCAAGAGACTTAGAAAAACCAGTTGTACAAATAACAGCCCAGAGCCCTGCAACGGATCTCAAGGTCACAAATAACATTTCTCTTCCTCTTCTTATAATACTCAATCTAGATTTCCCTTCCCCTCAGCTACCTCATTTTCTGATCTTTTTTTTTCTCTCCCTGATAATCTGGAGTAAGGAATCTGAGCACATAATGAAGAAGCTTTTTTTCATACTATGGTTGCCACAGGTGTCCATTTCCCAACAAAACTGGATAAGGGGAAGCCAAGAAGGGCTCACATGGATCATGGGGGTAATAAGAAAATTTCTCCTTAACCCAAAGTGTGACAGTCTCCTTGCCTCCTTCATATAATAAGAGTCAGCTATAATTGTCAAGCTATCATTACTAATTTTTCTTAAGGATATTGCTTCAAGGAATGTGCTGTGATTTGGAAATGGTTTGAGTGTATCTCCCAAAGTTTTATGGGCTAGAGGTTTGTCCCCAGTGGGATGACACTGAGAAGTGGTAGGGCCTGTGGAAGGTGGTTATGTCAGAAGGCTCCACCCTCAGAAGGGAGTAATGTAGTTCTCACAGGAACTGTGTAAGTTTCCTGTGGAAGAAGTTTATTTTAAAAGAGTAAGTCTGGCCCCTGAATCTCTCTTGCTTCCTGTCTTATTCTGTGACCTTCTGCACAAGCTTATACCACTGTGATGCCATCTGCAGAGAGGCCCTCAAACAGCGGATGAACAGATGGGGCTGACCAGTTTTGGACTGTCAGCCTCCAAAATTTCTTCCATTTAAAGTTCTCGGACTCAGGTGTTGTATTATAACAATGTGAAATGTTCTAGTATAAAGATTAGTCCTTTATCAACAGTTCAGAATGAAAAGGAAATAATGAGGTAAGTGGACTTAGTGATCAAAAAAGCCAGTGTTCAAATGCAGGTTACTGCCTTTTCACTTTTGTATATTTTTAACATATCTTATATTGGTTTTACCAACTATAAACTAGGCATGAGAAAAGAACCTGACTATATGGGATAGTATTTGGATTATGTGTTTTGACCTATGGAAAATAGTTATCATAGGGTCTGACACATGTTAGCCCATTTTAATTATTTTTAAATATTTAATTATTTTAATTCACCAGGACACATGATTAAGGCAGCCCCAAGTCCCTATTTTTCCTAAGATGCCCAGTTTTTGTGTACATACCTAGCATAGGTAATACTAGTAGTTCTTTTTATTTTGAAAATAATCTCGTTGGACATTAATATTTTGGGCTTACCACCCTCGTTACAATTGATACCACCTCCTTAACATTTATAAAATCCACCACTTTCTCCCTATCTTTCTTTTCTTTGCTGTTGTGAGATTGCTTGGAGTTGTTTGCCTGGATTACTGTTAAAGCATTTTAGCTAGTCCTATTCCATTCTGTTTGGCTCCTTTGATCCTGTTGCAACACTGACAGCAGAACAAACTTTCTATGTTCAAATAAATTCATATCACTAAGATGGTTCAAAGACTTTTCCAGAGACATCTTTATACAAATTTTCTATCATGGAACAAACAACTTATTAGAATTTACAACCTACATATGTCTTCTCTCAACAGGTCACTGCACTGAAGCCCTATCTTCTGGATATGATGAAGCAAAGGCATTGGTTTTTCTAGGTAACCTAAGTAATCCTTTATCCCCAATTAACTACTCTAAGAGAATGCCAACTCTGATGCCATTTCTTATTGGAAAACAAAATGAAGAGATACTTATCAGGCTAAAATTCCTCATTAATTGCTTGAAATTATAACTATAACATTTTAAAATTCTTAGAATTGTAGCAATTTGTGATGTCAGAATGTATAATGTTTTAAATATCTACATCTCATCCCTAAACAATTAAAATGTTCATTAATAAACAGTCGATTTTTTATTCAGAAACATGTACTGTTTGTATAGCAGGTGTAACTGTTGACATTTCCAAAAATTTCAAGGCAGAACACACACAAGCAAATGTCTCTTCATTAGATCAAAGTAAATAAAAATGTTCAATAAATAAGCAAAATGATTCTCCAAAAATAATTTACTCTCAAGTGAGAAGAAGAATTGAAGCTTGAAAATAGTTGAGAATGTTTGAAGCAGACACAATCTGTCACCAGTTCTGAAAAGTTATGGTGATGGCATCATTTCAGGCCAATTGGTAGACTCAGAGGATCTGATAGTCTCCTTTATTTTGTCACTTGTGAGAGGACTTGAGGACAGGAAGTCTCAGTGAATATTCTGTGCAAAAAACAAAACAAAACAAAACAAACTATATATATATATATATATATATATATATATATATATATATATGGCATTATATATATAATGCTTCTTTGCTCATATTCTTGTTACAAATTTTATTTGTATGGTGCCGTGTGGCTCCAGTTTTATCACTTATTAACTTCTGTATGAATTTGCTTACAATCTTTTCTTTTTTAACCTTTTCATTTTGTGACTTGCATAATTCTAGGCAAAAACAAAAGTTGAAGGTGAAAGAGACATACTCAGGACAACAATGGAGCACACAGAGGTAGTCCTCAACTGCTTATGGGGATGATACCTCTTGCAGCACCAGTAGCAATGGAGATGTACTTTGGCATTGCTGACATGCAGTGTGACTTAAAAATGTCTACACGTGAATCTGACATTCTACCAATTGTTATGGAATATGACTGAGACTTCCCACATATTATTTAGGTTTGAGGGCATAAATATAAGTTTTGTTTCTATAAATTTTGACCAATTTTTTTAAACTGATAGCTATATTTATTCTATGAAGTTTAGATAGAAAATAAACAGAGGTAATTTATTGGGAAATCATTAATATGAAAAATGTTCTGCAGAGAAGACTGTATATGTTCTGCTCCAAATATATTCTAGTTTTCTTTGCTCCTATTCCTGTAAACAATCTTTTCTCTTTCTGTATTACAATATTTTTATTCCAGTAAAATATATTTCCATTTTACAAGATATATCTTAGCTTTCATATATACATACCTGAAAATTCAAGCATTTGCCCTTTATTATATATAAAGCATATATCCTTTATTCTCTCTTATCTCTCTCTTGTCTATGGCACCACAGTACTTAGTTGTCTGTTTATTTTATTCCATATATTCCTCAAATTCTCTTAGGGTAAAAACTATAGACAGCTCATTTCTAAATACCCATGTCCAGCAGAGTGCCTAGCATGTGGTAGCACTAAGAAAAGTTCGATGAGCTAAGAAAGGGAGGAATCCAACAGAGTAATTATCTATAACAAGCTCAAGAAACAAGCTGTAGCTACTGATACATATTTATAAATCCGTTTATAGGGAAGGTAGTTGAAGCTTTATGAGTGGATAAGATCAGTAGGAAATATGTATCAGTGTTTTTCAAATTTGGCAACACTTTAAAATTACCTTAGGAAATTTTTAAAATGTGAAAAATGTCCAGAATCTACCCTAGAAATTTTTAAACATCTCCATGGATGAAGCCAAGCAGTTCTGTTTTGTAAAAGCTCACCAGGTGCTTGGAACATGGAGGGAGAGTTAAGAAATACTGGTGAAGTTAAAAAAAATTACCTAATGCAAAAGCCATTACAATACAAACATCTAGGATCAGGATAAGGAGTAACCAAAAATAAATGAAGACAACAGAAAAAAAATAAAAAGATGAAGGGGAAAAGAAAGGAAGGAAGAAGGGGGAAAATGGGAAACAAGGAAGGAGGGATGGAGGGGGGAATAAGGAAGAAAAGAAAGAGGGAAGGAGAAGAGAAGAAGGAAGAAACATAACTCCGCAAAGTAGGGGCATCTGAGGCTGTAAGGTCACAGAAGCAGGACAAAGAAGTGTTATGCAATAAAGCATAAAATGCCAGACAATTTTCCTGGACAGTAAAAAACTAAAATAAAAGCGTCAGAGAGAGAATTTAGGGGTCACTGGCAATCTTATTAAGAGCAGTGTATGTCCTGGATAACCAAGACAAGAATTAAAGTTACAGCAAATTAAAGAGTAAGTTAAATGTAACAACTATCAGTTTCCCCCCAAAAAATTAGCAATACTTGTTACAAAATATAGTCAAGAAATTAATTCAATGTTTATCTTTTTTTAAGATACATTGTTATTATTTCTTAATATTTTGTTTAAATTGTCACCATAAAAATGTGATAATATAATTCTTTTTTTTATTGGTTGTTCAAAACATTACAAAGCTCATGACATATCATCTTCCATACATTTGATTCAAGTGGGTTATGAACTCCCATTTTTACCCCAAATACAAGTTGCAGAATCACATCGGTTACATATCCACATTTTTACATAATGCCATATTAGTGACTGTTGTATTCTGCTACCTTTCCTATCCCCTACTATCCCCCCTCCCCTTCCCTCTCATCTTCCCTCTCTACCCCATCTGCTGTTATTCAATTCTCTCCCTTGTTTTTTTCCCCGTTTCCCCTCACAAACTCTTATATGTAATTTTGTGTAACAATGAGGGTCTCCTTCCATTTCCATACAGTTTCCCTTCTCTCTCCCTTTCTCTCCCCCCACTGGTCTCTGTTTAATGTTAATCTTTTCCTCATGCTCTTCCTCCCTGTTCTGTTTTTAGTTGCTCTCTATATATCAAAGAAGACATTTGGCATTTGTTTTTTAAGGATTGGCTAGCTTCACTTAGCATAATCTGCTCTAATGCCATCCATTTCCCTGCAAATTCCATTATTTTGTCGTTTTTTTAGTGCTGCGTAATACTCCATTGTGTATAAATGACACATTTTTTTTTTATCCATTCATCTATTGAAGGGCATCTAGGTTGATTCCAGAGTCTAGCTATTGTGAATTGTGCTGCTATGATCATTGATGTGGCAGTATCCCTGTAGTATGCTCTTTTAAGGTACTCAGGGAGTTCTTTGTATATTCTGGAAATTAGGGCTCTATCTGAAGTGTGAGGAGTGAAGATTTGTTCCCAGGATGTAGGCTCCCTATTTACTTCTCTTATTGTTTCTCTTGCTGAGAAATATAATCCTAAAAATAAAACCTAATCCCCTAAATCATATGAAACTTATATAACCAGAAAATAATTTGCTGTGGAATCATATGAAGGTAGACAGGTATAAAGATGTAGGAACACAGAAAAAGGAATTGATCTGTTATTAGTTCAGTAGGTAACCCAAAAGCTAATTTTCATGTATTTTTATCAGATAGATTGTCATCTTAATTTGCCATTACATCAATAGTAAATACTAGGATATTCCTGATCAGAATATCTCACTGACATTACTACTCCAAAACTGTCATGGTGTAGATCAAATAGTGTAGAAAATTGGGAACCACTCCCAATTGATTAAAACACTAATCCTAACTAAGTCAATATTCACTCTCAAATAATTTATCTCCTTCAGGAAATAGGAGCTATCAGAGCCCAGTAAAACTCTACTCAAATAATCTTGGAGGCCTGTTTTAAGACACAACATACAAATCCTAATTATTTGTTAATATAGTTTTTATTTGCGCATTTGTATAAAATGGAAACTCAAAGAGTATAATTGACTAAATTTTTAAATCAAAAAGGTATCTGGAAAAGGAAAATATATGCATATGCATATTTTATGGCTGTACGTTGTGATTCCTAATCTTTTCAGTTTGGAGGATATCTTTATATTTTTACTTATATCACACATTTTGAGTGCAATATTTTCATTTATTGACCTGAAAACAATGGAATATTTGTACTACAACTTGTGGACCTGTTATGTAAACACCCAGATCTGGTGGCTCACAGATTAGGAAATTGCACTGGAAGCCCAGGTTTCATTTTCTAATTATTGGTTTCCGAAAGAATATTTTGTTTAAAAGTACAGGAATAAGAAGGACACCTTTAAGTAATTTATCTAAAAATTTTTAATCAGGTGTCATGCATTTCTGGAATTTTCTGAGAATATAGCCACTAATTTCTTGTAAGTTTTCAATATGAATCTTCATCCTCTCTGTTTCAGCTTCTTAGAATGGAAATTCAGCTACGTGCAAAACTATCTCTTTATGAAAATCAAGAATATGAATAAATAAGTAGTAAATAGAGAGTCAACTCCATAGAGGTACCAGACTCTTCCACATGGGCTTTGGGTACAAAGATTCTCCCTCTGGGAAAAAAAAAAAAACACGTATCTCTCTACTCCATATCCCTCTGTAGACACCATTCCTTTCTTTCCTCTCCTTTGCAGTATGGCTCCTTGATACCTCCTTCCTAAGGTCTTTGAACTACCTCCAGTATAAATTCAGTCTGCCTACACAACTAAAGAAAACTTGTTAAGATTATTGGTGACAACATACTCTGGAAAGCATTAGGGAGGTTCATCAGAAAACTTGGAATGGAACCACCATTTAACCCTTTATCCTACTGCTTGGTATATATGCAAAGGACTCAATCAACATACTATAATGATGCAGACACATCAATGTTTATAGCAGCTCAATTCACAATAGCTAATCCATGGAACCAACCACAGTGCCCTTCAATTGACAAATGGTTAAAGAAAATGTGTTCTATATACACAATGGAATATTACTCAGCCATAAAGAAAAAGGAAATTATGGCATTTGCCTGAAAATGGATGAGACTGGAGACTATTGTGATAAATAAAATAAGCCAGTCCCCCCAAAACCAAAGGCTAAATGTTCTCTCTAATAAGCAGATGCAAAAACACAATAAGGAGAGGGGACAATAGAAGTTCATGGAATTAGACAAAGCAGAATAAAGGGAAGGTGGGGATAGGAGTAGGAAATGAATTACTTTCTTATGTTCGTATATGAACACACAACCAGTGAAATTCCACATCATGTACAACCAAGAATCGGAAGTTTTACTCCATGTATGTATAATATTTCAATATGCACTCCAGTGTCATATATATATATATATCTAAAAAGAACAAATACAAAATAAAAATTTTTAAAAAGATTATGAATGACAACAATGTGACCAAGTCCAGCATTCACAGTTCAGTGCTCCTGAAATCCTCAGCCTGTCAGCAGAATCTGTTTTTTCCATTGTCCTAGCTCACTTCCTATAATTGGCTATTTAGGCAATGCTGTCTGAATTCTTCTACTTTACAAATTCCTCTTTCCCAGTCTCCTTTCTGATTCATCATCCTCTTTCCTATCTCTAAGTTTTAGAATTGCCAAGTTTGGTATGTTGAGTTGCCTAGTCAACATCTCTCTGTAGAATTAATTCGCTCTTGAAACTTAACCAGGTCCAAAGCCAAACCCTTGATTCTCACTGAAATGAATAAAAGCAAATTTAAATAGTGTTTTTAAAATCTTGCCTCTGCTACAGGAGCTCAAACAAACATTCTCATCTCCTTCTTGAGCTATCTTTCTCTCATACCCCTGCCCCAAACAATTCAGAAGCAAATTTATGTTGACTCTGTCCTCAAAACATACCCTGTCTGATTCCTTGGCTTGAACTCTAAGGTATTACTACAAATCAAGTAGCCAACATTTCTTGCCTTCATGATTACTTTGTCTTCATATTATCTCTGTATCCATGATTTCCTCAAACATTTCTAAAATATCTCTCCGTTATTCAAATCCCTACAGTCTTCTCATGTAAGGTAAAATCTTATCTCTTTAAAACTTCCCATGAAATCTAATCCCTATGCTTTGTTCTTTATATGTGGCAACACCTTTCCTGACCATTCTGATTCAACATTTCCTCTTTTCCTTTGCTTGCATTTTGCCAATATGCACACTTTCCTTTAGGCAACGGTGAACTAGGCTGCCACTTGGTCCTGAATGTCCATCATTTCTTTTGGATCCTCCATCCGTACAGTTTTTCACTTTGCTCTCCCTCTGGCATGGGTGGCATCTAAGTCACATGATTAGCCTGCAACCCAGACAACTGTATAGCATTAGTTTCTTGTTTTACTTCCTCATTTTCACTGGACCATTTGCTTGATGTTGCCTTGGGAAGGTGAAGGTCTAGAAATTGTTAACCATTGATGATACTATTATTAGGAGTCAAAAAAGTTAGACTAGAACCTCAAAGCTTGATAGAAATATCAACTAAGATGTTAAACTCAGAGCAATATTTGACACTACCTGCATGGATAAAATCATATCTTATTTGAAGTTCATAGACTCTCTAAATATAACTATCCAACCAAAAATGAGATATACAGTGATAAAACAAATCCTGTTCTTGTGGTAGCCACTCTAAGAGATGGTCCCCAATTATTCCCTCCTGATAGTTGCACCATAGTGTCATCCTCTCCCACATTGTATTACTCTTGGGGTGTGTGACCCCTCAAATATGACAGAAGTAAAGGCATGTGACTTATGAGGCTAAGGTATAGCAGAAATGCTGGCTCCTGTCTGTCTTCTTCTCTCTTAGATGGTTCACTGTGGGGGAGGCAAAGGGCTGTGTCATATGAGGACACACAGATAGTCCTATGAAGATACTCACATGGCAGTGAATAGATGTCTCCTGCCAGCCACCATGTGAGTGGGCCATCTTGTCATCCTCCACCTCCTGTCAGGCCAATAGATGACTGTGGCCCCTACCAGGTCCCTCATATGACATCTTTAGCTAGAACCAGTTAGCTGATCTGTTGATGGCTTCCTGACCCAGAAAAATTTCAGGATGCTTCACATTTATTATTTTATTCATACTTGGGATTAACTTGTTGTTTAGTAGTAGGTAACAAATACACTTTTCAAAATTAATGTTATATGCTTGTTTAGGGTACTCCTGAATAACCTTCCAGGATGAGACAGCAGCATGTGTCTAGGTGATTGCCTCCTGCTTCAAATTCAAGAAAATACGGACACTAGTTTTTCCAACAATACCCCAAATTGCAGAGACTGTAGTAATTCCAGATATCCTGGTATGCTAGTATCAACACAGGCAGCAGTAACTCCCAGTGCTGAATGCCAGGAGCTATCAAAGTTACCATTTCTAGTGTTCAGCTGTGAAAACAGAAGTGTCATCACCCTCCTGATTCATTGATGTGATTTGGCTGTCATTTTGACCTTTACTTTTTCATTGTTGCAGCCAGTTTTCCAGTCTGATCATATGAAATTCCAGCAAACCTGTGGATACACCAGGTTAGTGTAACTATGGCTGCTGTAATAAGTCAACTCTAATTTTCAGTCCTTTACAACATAGATGTTCATTTGTTATTAATCAACATATTAAAGGGTGTCTGAGTCAGTAGATGACTCAATTGCTACCTTAAAACTCTGTCAACAGAAGAGCAAGAGAAAAGAGGGAATAGAAAAATTACCCCACTTTAGCCATGCACGTCAGCACATGCCCTTAATACCAGTAACTGAGGAGGCTGATTCAGGGGATTCCTAAGTTTGAGGCCAGTCTCAGCAATTTACCAAAGCCCTCAGCCACTTAAAAAGACCCTGTCTCAAAAAAAAAAAAAAAAAAAAAAAATTAAAAAGGATTGGAGCTATAGCTCAGCCTTAAAATGCCCCTGGGTTCAATCCCCAGTACAAAATAAGTAAATAGACTAATAAATAAATAAGCAGACAAATAATAAAAATAAAACCCTTTAGGCCATAATATAAACTTTGCTGTAAAGAATATCACACTTTAAAATCTTCCTCATTTTTAAGAAGTACAATAATTAATACCTTCAGTGGTGATGGCTGTTATAATAGCCTTGGATAAAGTCACAAAGTCAAGAATAGCTTATTTATAGGTTAGAGATGATTGGGGATTTACTATATTTGCCAAGAACAGTTCAATCAGAATATATACTATCATTTAACCAAGAAATAATTATAGAAAACTTTCAAACTTAAAGTAAAGCTCACATACAGAATAAAAAGCAAGTATCACTTTTGATTAATTTTTGGATTTTTTATTGATTCTTGAAAAATCAATTATCTTTTTTTCTGATAGGATAACCATCTCAAAAAGAGGACACTTCAATTTAAAATAATCTATGCCTAGGGATTTTTTTTAACTCAATCATTGATACATTTATTAAGCAAATATTTACCAGCCCTGCAATATGTATGAGACTCTCTACTAGTTAGTAGAAAGTTAACAAAAACACTGTGGCAGCCATTGTAGACTTTTAACTTTGGTTGAAAAAGTTATAATTCCTCTTTATAAATGACTCACAGAGCTGGTCAAGGGCCACATGCTGGCAACCCCAGCAGCTCTGGAGGCTGAGGCAGGAGGATTGTAAGTTAGATATCAGCCTCAGCAATTTAGTTAGGTTAGGCCCTAAGCATCTTAATGAAACCTTGTCTCAAAACTTAACAATAAATAAATAAAAAGGGCTGGGGATGTGGCTCAGTGGTTAAGCACTCCTGGGTTCATTTATCAGTACCAAAAAAAGAAAAAAAAGGTCTCACAGATTTTGTATCCATATCTATCACAAAGAATCATGTTTAAAATAACAGGAAGCCCAGATGGGTGACACAATGAACAGGGCTTATTTATCTCATGCACATGCATTCCAGCTACAAACAATGGCGGTTGTTTCCTCTGCACAGTAAAGGTGGACCTATAACCTTGTGATTTTCTTCAGCTTTCCCAGTGAGTGTTTACTATGATCGTAAGATGCATTGCTGTATCAACTAATTGTAAATGCATAATAATGTACTCATTTCAATGGAAGACTAAGAAAAGGAAAAAAAAAGTGTTTAGATGAAAAGACCAAAATTCCACAGGAAACCACAACATATTTTTATTTACATTTAATTAGCCTAAACCTGGATTTGATTGTCACTGTTGATAGAAAGATAACTCAAAAGGATTGTGTGAGTTAAATAAAAGACTTTTTATGTCTAAGACAAGGCAATTTATTGTGTTGTTTTACACAGCAACTGACCAATGGAGAACTTGAAAGCAGCCTGTAAAGAACACATTCATAGCTAATTCTCAGTTTTGGTAAAAATAAATAAATAAATGGTAAAGAATTAAGAAAATATTAATGCTAATATTTTAAAAGGTGTTTTTAAGATACAATGGAGATTACATATGTATATGCATATATATGTATGCATAACATGTGAAGACAATCAACTCTATATCCGTTGTACATTAGATACCATGGTTGGGTGAATAAACAGAGATGACCATGTTTGTTAAATACTTCACAGTACAGTGGAAGTGGAAGAGACAGATACATAGGTAGACAGTTACAAGACAGTATTCTCTTCAATGTTGAGTCATCAAGTAAAATGGGACATCTCTAAAGTTCCCATCCATCCACAGATACTATCAATCAGAATATTATAGAACATTTCTTAAAAATAGTACTGCTGGTGTTCCATAACCTGGATCTCTGGACAATACTGGAAACATCCTGCAAAATAGAAAAGGTTTCTGTTGTCATTTAGTAGGCAAATGCATGTCCTTGAAATGGCTATTAGATTCACTATAGTCTTCTGAAAGAAGTGATATTTGTGAGGAGGAGAGAAGTAAGTAGAGAACAATTTCCCAAGTTTTCAGATGCTAATTCATGAAGGGAAATTATTTTTCTAAAAATTATGAATTACATATATTTTCAGAGACATTTTTTCATTCTCTCATCATTATAGGAATGTCTTCAACTTAAGGAACTGTCCCAAATTAAAGGAGGCTAGGTAGACATACAAACCACATGTAATATACAATCTTGAATCGTGTCTCAGGATAAATCATAGTATTTAATATATCAGCATTAATTTCCTGGTTTAGACAATTATATTGTGGTAACAGAAGACATTAACATTTTGAGGATCCCATCTTCAGATATATAAAAAAAAATCCTATAATTATTTTTGTAACATTTTATAACTGCTTTTTATTTTGTAATAAAGATTTTTAAAAATCACAGGTGGTAAAAATATAATGAAATTGACAAAACTGTTTTAATAATGTATTTTCTGTTTCTCTATTTTTTGAGTAGTATTTGCTATCACTATATAAATTTCATAGTTGGCTTATTTATATATTTTCCCTAAACTGCATATTTTAAATCTTAGGGTCAGTATCACAGGAAACTTAAGGTAATTTTTAACAGTTTTAGTTGTAGTTTCTGATAGAAAAAGTGCTATTTTTCTAAGGCCCATCACTGTGGTAGTGTTTTTTCAAGAAATAAAAATTAACTGGTAATATTCTTTGAATTAATGGTCCAATAAAATATGCTAGACTCTCAACCCAGCCCTGACACATTTTTGGCACTGGGAATTGAACACAGGGGCACTTGACCACTGAGCTACATCCCCACATCTCCAGTTCTTTTTATTTTATTTATTTATTTTTTTGATAGTGTCTCACTAAGTTGTTGAGGCTAGCTTCAAATTTAGGATCCTCCTGTTTCAGCTTCCCCAATTGCTGAGATTACAGGAGTTTGCCACTGCTCCTGGCTACAGCTGTTATATTCTGAAGATGTTTTCCAGTTTTATATAGTTTATATATTACTATATAGTAACTTGTAGAAACTCACAGAACTATTAACGTTAAATTACCTGGATGGACTCTATAGGGAATCTATGAAAAAAAGAGGTCAACTGGAGCTGCAAAACCTGACACATAAACATAAGATTCAGTAACTTGAATCTTTAATGACATGGACTGATGATTGATATATTATCTGAGATCACCCACTGGGATGCCCAAACACTATGAAATTCCTCTCTTTCATCTTTGAAGCAGATAAAAAGATGATCAAATATTGAAAGTTGTATATATAATAGTCCTAAAACATTAACATCCAAAGCTCCCTTGAGAGGCAATTTTATTTGATTTACAGAAACCCAATAATGTGGATTAATATTTTGAAAAATTCTTCACTATAAATAGTGTTTAGCAATCAGTGAAATTTCACTTTGCAATATGTAAAATCTAGTTAATTTACATACATTAACTTCTAAGAGTTGAAAGGTCTAACTTAGAAATATCAGTTAATTTGGAAGTTTTTTGTTGAATGTCTATGATTTTCATGAAAAATCAGAGTTTAAGTTTATGATTAAAGAAGACAACAAATTATTTGCAAATCTCTTTATTAAGAAGTAACAACCATTTCTGCATTTTTTCATGAATAACTTAATTATTCGTATTACTTAAAAGAAACTGACAAGTGATTCAGGGCAACTTCTCATGCTGTGCCCAAAGAGATTTGTTATTTACACACAGTAGGAATACTCCATTTTGGAACCTGTCATTCTGTTAAAACATCCACACTAAAGGAGGAGGCCCTACACATAACTATAGCACCTTGATTAACAGTCACATTTGAGATCTTCCTAGCCAACAGCCATTAGGAAGCTTTCAGATACGTAAGTGGACATTCACCATCTTGGACATTCCAACTTGGTGAGATTTAAACATGATCTTGCTTTCAGTCAATGTCATATGGTAGAGAAGATGCATTTAGATGATCTCAGATAAACTACAGAACCACCAAAGACAATAAATGGCTTTGTTTTCAATTTTGAGGTTTGTCTTTTTCAATTTTGAGGTTTGACTTCAACTGAACATACCCAAAATAAAGAATGTGTACATTGTACATTAGATTTTCCTCAGAGGGTGCAATTTCTGGGATCACAACATCTGCTACCAATTCAGCAGCTTCTGTTTTACTGCTGTAAACTTTTTATTTATTTACTTATTTATTTGTACGGGGGACTGAACCCAGGGGACTGAGCCACATACCCAGCCCTTTTTATTTTTTATTTTGAGACAAGGTCTTGCTACGTTACTTAGAGCCTCACTAAATTGCTGAGATAAGCCTTGAACTTGCCATCTTCCTGCCTCAGCCTCTCAAGCGACTTGGATTACTGTGTGTGCTACCACACCTGGCTGCTATGTCAAATTTTATTCTGCTTCAGCATTCAAGCATTTGGCATAAAGTAATAGTTAACTCTTTGTCTAAGATAAAAATGCATTTTTGAAAGTTTTCTTTAATTTCAATAAAGTATTTGATGGATTTTGTGCTTATCTTTCAGTTTAGTGAAATAGGAAATAATGGAAATATTATAAGACAGTTTGCCATCCCATTGAGAACCTCATTAGAATTGTGTGTGTGTGTGTGTGTGTGTGTGTGTGTGTGTTTGTGTGTGTGTAAAAGCAATTCAGAAAATAAGAAAGAGACTATCCATAACATAGATATTTAAGTGGTAGTGAAATGTTTCTGGAAGACTTTTTTGAAGTAGAAATCTTGTGTTGAATCCCCCAAATTATGAAAAATTTGGAAAACAGAGATCAGAGATGAGTGTGTTGTACGCTGAGAGAAAATCATATGCAAATACTAGAGAATCATGAAGGAAAAGGAAACAAATTCACTAAAGCAAAGTACAAATTTCAGAAAATAGTAAAGAAAAATAAACAAATTCAATTGATTTATGCAAAGGTATATATGCAATTTGACTTATTTAAATGTCATTTTTTGTTCATAATTAAATATCCTTGAAGAGAAACATGGTTGTTGGCCATCACCACACATTTTTTCATGTGCAAATGAACATATCATCTTTTGCATTTAAAATCAGAAAGCAAAAATTCATTATGTCAAACAAATATAAATTTAAAATGGCACAGACAGGTTACTGACGGCTAAAATAGAGATGGACAGTTTGAAAGAAGTAGAAATTGAAGCATGTAAATGATCGTGAAATATACATATGCTGAAATATTGTTCTGAAGTTTTTTCTTTCTTATAAACTTCATTTTATATATCGATTACTGAAAGATATTTTTTTCTTAACTAGGAAAAGTCATCCTCCAGTATTGGGTGGCAAAGCAAATGGAGTACTCACAAAACAATAGTGAAGAACATCTGAACTCATAAGTCACCCAGACAACCCCAAGTGATGGGAAATGTGGAAGAGGTTTCAGCTAAATTGCTCTTATGTGCATCTAATTGTGAAATCACTGCTTCTTTCAATCTTGATCAAGAATACTAGCTACTCCAGGAAAATACAATTAATACCTGAATAGGTGTGTTATTTTTCTTTCACTGTGTACAAAATATTGATTCAAAAAATGAGCAGTAATCTTCATTTAAACAAAGTAGCTCATTACATGATCAGAGTTTTAATGATGATGATGACAAAATCAATCAGGTACGCTTTTTTAATTTGATATTTAATGCTCTTTCAACAAATTCGAAATTATTTTGACCCCACATTATCTGTCAAAGCTATAGTTGTTTATTTTTTTAGTAATAAATGAACACCTTAATCTATTTCTACTTACCATTTGTTGATTTATTCAAATATTATTAAATATCTGCTCTCTCTCTCTCTCTTTCTCTGTGTGTGTGCGTGCATGTGTGTGTGTGTGAGTGTGTGTGTGTGTGTGTGTGTGTGTGTATGTTATACCACATAGTACGTATCTAATAGTGCAGCTCCATCTCTTCAGAGTTAAGTGACATTACCAGACTTCACTTTTTGATGCAAATTGCTAGCATGCAACTTCTTACATTGTCCTAACCCTGCCAAAATTATTATCACAAAGCTCCTATATTTAGACAATTTGCTTCATGTGCACTTATTCATTCCTTCAACACACATTTACCTAGTATTTATTTGCCAAACAAAGTGCTAAGTACTGAATATATAAAGATGAGTAAGTTCTTGTATTCAAGGAGTTATAGTCTAGTTTAAAAAAATGCAGTCTTGTAAATAAATAGAGGTAATAGAATTTCAAATGTGCAACAATGCAAAGCTTTACAGAAAAAAAAAGTTGTCATTGAAGGGAAAGTCAAAGTCAGAGAATGGTTTCTATGAAAAGATGATAGTTGATCTGAATTTTAAAAACTGATAATATATAAAACATAAAATCAAGCATGAAAGATGCCTCAAAAGTCAAAATATGTCACCATTGGAATGGCTTGGATTGCTTTTATAAGTCTAGTAAAATTTAAAAATTATTGTCATGTGTATCCAAAGAATGACTCAGATATGCCTTGGTGACTTATTATCCTATAGGATTTTTATTAGTCTTAGTTTTTTGGTTTTCTTTGGGATGCTGGGGAATGAATCCCTGGGTATTCTACCACTGAGCTACATCCATAGCCTTTTTTATTTTTTAGAGACAAGAGTCTCACTAAATTGTTCAGGCTGGCCTGGAACTTAAGATTCTCCTTCATCTACCTCTGGAGTCACTGTGGTTACAGGCATGGGCCACTTTACCTAGCTTCTAGTTTTTAAAATAATTCCATTCTTTGATGTAAATCTTTTATCTCCACACAATGCCATACTTGTAAAATAGTGATAAGGTCATCTACCTCCCTAAGTGACTTTTAAAACTTGATAGAAATACTGTAATTTTCTTTTGTTCTGAATATTTGTGTATTTGATTTTTAAAGAGAAAAATATATGGAGATACTTGCATGAAAATTGCATCAGGTAGAACTCCACTAATGACCTGGAGAAGAAGAACACTGTTTATAAAAGAAATGTAAAGATGAAAAATGTTCCTATCAAGTCATTTGAAAGTATAATTAAAGGATTAGAAACAGTTCTTATATCACCAGATATCTATATACCAATGCACAGGCTCTAGATATTAGAGATAAAATTATACAAAATATAGAAACATCATAGGTGCTTTGATGAGATTCAAAATTAACCTAAAATAACAAAAAGTAACACCTAATTTAAAAGAAAGCTATGCATTATCAAGGGAAATGGATCTAGTGTTATATAAAAAGAAAGTGTGTTCATCAGTAAAAAAAAAAGAATGAAAAGGATAATTAAGGTTAAAATGAAATATAGTTAGATGAAATACAAGGAAAAGTCAGTAGAAATTATATTTTTGCAAAATTATGCCAAACTACATAAAAATATGTTATGAAATCAGGTGAAATAGATCATACTTTGTAAGCACACAGTATACAATAGCCAAAGAGACAAAATAAAATACTGAAGGGGGATTCCACCAATAAAATATCTATTAGACTTATCATTTGGCAAAGCTCCTGATAAATATTTACCTTGACTTCATGAAAATTTCCCTGTTAGAAAGTGGTCTATTCAAGAAGGAGGGGATACGTCAGTTAACATTTCTGCATTTTAAACTGATGTATGCTCTAGTAAATATTTCTCATTGTCTTCTCTTGCTAAGGAAGACCCACCATAATGAAATCAGACAGACTGACTGGCTTACAGTAGATATGTATTATTTATTTATTTTGTAATTCTGGAGTCTAGAAGTCTCAGTTATGGCTGTTCCCATGCCTCAGTCTGGGCTGTTTGTTGTCTGTGTGAGTCAGCTTTCCATTGCTGTGGCAAAATGCCTGAAAAATCAAGGTACGAGGAGAAATGGTTTGTTTGGGCTCATATTTTCAGTCTGTGATTGGTTGTCTCTGTTGCTTTTGGGCCTTATGGCAAGGCAGAACATCTTAGGAGGGAGCAACAGTGAAACAAAATTTCTTAACTCAAGGTGAATGGAAAGAGAAAGTGCCTTCTTTCAAGGGCAACTTCCACTATCCTAACTAGATTCTACCACCTGGCAATAATGCCACAGGCTAGTGACCAACTTTTAGCATATGGCAACATTGGGGGACATTTATGATCCAAACCAGAACATTCTGTCCCCAGCCCCCCAAAGACTCATGTCTATCTCACAGTGCACAATTTATTTAGTCCATTCTCAAGCATCCCCCATGACTTAATAGCTGCAGCATTTTAACAAGGCTTCACTTCACACTGTTAAATATGAACCTAGCTGCTTGAGCACCGGTGGCTTATTTTAAAACTGAACATGCTTTTCTTCTCTTTCTTCTTCCTTTTTCTTCTTTTCCTCCTGAAGTGTGGGGAAAGAAACATTAACATTCTTCTTGTCCTATGTCAAGATATTGTGTCCTTTGTTGAGTTCACTGACTATAAGAATAAAGGAATTCAGACTGGGAACTGATGCAAGCTGGTCTGAGGAACTGCTATCAGAAGGCCACCATCTGGGTACAAATCATGTCTCATGACAGGGTCCTGTGCCTAGTTCCTCAGTTTCTCCTTAAAAAGTCCTTTGTTCCCCATTGTGAATGGGACAACAAACTTTAAGATCATAGCCTGGTGCTCTTCTTATTTGTTAGCAAATCAATAAAACTTCTTCATCTTTTTTGTCAAAACCTTGTTCTTATTTATATCAGCATGGGCAAACATGGGACTGAGCTCTCTGTATCAGCACTGCTGAAAAGTCCAAGCCCCAAACTTTCATCAGAGACTCCTGAAGCCATGAGCCCCTATAAAAGTCAAAAAGCAACTCATATGTTTCCAAAACACATTGCCCCATGGTAAACATGACCAGTCTGAAGGAGAGTAATAGGGATAGTATCCTAAAATCATGGCTGCAGTGACCTGTGGTCACCTGGATGGCTGAACATGAGAAACACATTTTGAGGAAACAGTTCCCTAGGTAGACCTGTACTAAAAAGGTTCCCTGGGTCTCTTTTCCAATAAGAAGTTTACACTTTTCATACCTTTAGGCATGAAAATTTCTGAAATGATTTCTAGGCATCTTTGATTTTTCTGGTGCAAAGCTCTCAGCTTCTTTTTAATGGTGCTAATTAATTAAAGCATTTATAAAACTATCAAAGATTCATCATCCTTGGCCACAACTTAAAATGTGCTTCTTTTTTTCTGGCCAAACTGAGAGTTTTTTTCAAATCATTCTGGTCTGATTTTTGCTCCAAATTTTACTTTAAATCTGACAAAAAGTAGTAATATCCATGCCACAGACAGAATTCTGTGCCATCTTGAAATTTCCTCCACCAGATTCATTAACCCATCACCTTAAAACTCAGTATCCCATAAAGTCAGAGCATGGATAAACTGTAGACATATCTTCTTCCAGAGCATAGCACACTTTGCCCCTAATATGATTCCCAATAGAGTCATCACTTTCATCTGAAACTTTATCAGCTCAGACTTTTACTCTCAACATTTCTATTAGAATTGCCCATTAAGCCATGTTAAGAGCATTCTAGGCTTTCTCTCACTTTTTTTTTTTTTTTTTTTACAAATGTCTCCAAATTCCTTTCACAAACTACCTCAAGGGCCTCTGTCTCACATTGTCAGGTACAGATGCAGCAATGACCCTACTTCTTGAAATCTGTTTGTTATATTAGGAAGCTTTTCATCACTCTAACGAAATTCCTGAGAAAACCAACTTAAAAGGATTGATGACTTATTTTGGTTAATGTTTGTTTTCCTCTGTTGTTTTTGGATCTGTGGTGAGACAGGGCATCTTGGTGGGGAATGTGTAATAGAATAAAGCTGCTCATCTCCCAGTTGGGAAGGAAGAGACAGACAAAGGAACAAGAAACCCAATATCTTTTCCAAGGCAAACCTCAAAGACCTAAATTGCTCCCACTGAGTTTTACCATTGATGGAGCCTCCTAATGGTTCCACTGGTTTCCAATAGTTCACATGCTGACAACCAAGCCTTTAGCATATGGGTCTTTAGGAAACACTGAAAAACCAAATCATATAATTATTGTCCACTTCCTAGGTTTCTTATTGCCACAACTGTCAGATTGATTTAAGGCCAACCCTACCATTGCTCATTAATATACTTACCTCTTTAAAGGACTTATTTACAAATAAAGTAACATGGTGAGGTACTGGGGGTTAGGGCTTTTACACATAACTCTTGAGGGGACAGAGTTGATCCCCAAACTCCCATCTTAAAACATGGATTTAGAATATGGGGCAATATCATTCAAGTGCCCAAATATTGAATTTAGAAATTTGCTTTATATTTTAAAAGATCTCCCTGTGGTTTTATTGTTAACAACAAACTGGATAAAAATTTGTGTTGGTTCAAATGTAAAGATTTGACTACTATGGGCAGGAGTTTAACCCAAGGTCATGTGATGTCTTTTCTAGGCATGTTACTTGGTTATTTCATATTACTCTCGTTAGTACAAACTTAAAGATTCAAAATAGATACAGGAAAGTTATTTTTGGTCAGATGCTGACTTTGGTTGGTAATGGCTGTCTGAAGTATTGTATTAAGAGTTCGGACACCATATCCATGCTCCATGGGAAAATGTTCCTAATGTATTACTTGTGTTTTCCCTAGAAAAGAGAGCAAGGGCTAGCTCTGCATGTGGTCTGTATACACCTTTCTTATAATAGCCAGTCTCTTTGATTCCAAGGAAAATATAGGTTCCAACTGCATAATACCCCAGAGCACTCAATTTTGGACTTGGCTAGAAATTTTTGTTATCATCTTAGCTAAAACAAAGTCCATGTTAAAACTGTTTCTTTCTCAGTTCCTCTAGCACTTTCTTTTCAGGTTCTCCCACTGATTTATTTTATGGAAACACAATTTAGCTTTCCCCATCCTTCCTCAGATTAAAATCCATCCTGTTCTTTAAATTCATCCTGTCATTATTGCCATGCCTTCTCTCTTGTTGACTTCTCCACCTCCTTTCACAGAGCAACCCACCCTGCTCTTTTAGGCGTTATTATTCTGTCCATCCCCTCTCCCCACCTTCTTATTCCTTCTTTAAATTTCATATATATATATTTAGCTCAAGATAACAATGCCCTCATCAGCTTTGTTGTCTGCACCACAGTTGAATCAGGTTGTAAATTCTGTTGCTTTTAAAGAATGAATCACCAAGTCCTCACTCCTAGATTTTTGAAATAACAAATGTTTAAACCTTCATTCCCCAATTAAAGACCAAAGTGAAATATTCGTCATTCCTTACAAAACTAAAAACTTAAACCAGAATTTTAGTAATAAATCACTAAAAGCAAAAGTGTCCCATGTCTGTTCACTGTATAATTCACACTAATTTGGGGCACAGGTAAATATTTAACATGATTTTTCATGACATCTAATAGTTTTTCATTAAATAATCACACTGACTTACAAGAGTAATTTGGGGCATTAGGAAGAATGTTTAAATATTTGCATTTTTAAAATACTTGGCTTACCAAATTATTTTTAAAAATTCTATTTTTGTCATAAACACTGTTTGAAAACGGCAGAAGCATTTATAAAACTATCAAATGAATACTTAAGTTTAAAAATACAATCTCATGCTAACTTATGGATTTGAAGGGGAAATTAATTTGTTTTCAAGATATTCTGATTTAATTTGTTACCTTGCATTCATGGAATATGTAAAGATTAAATAGAAGGAAATTTGACCAAAGCAAATATTTTTAATTCATACAAGTTGAGAAGACATAGATTTTAAAACAAAACAAAACAATTTTAAAACAAAACAAAACAATTCTATTATAAAAGAATCCTCTATTGTGTTATAACTTATATTCAAGAGTGATATTCAATATAGAACACAAAAATAGAATAAGAAAGTAAGATTTTCATTATATTTACATTGAATGAGAAAGCTAGAAAGTAATACTTCTTAAATTATCCTTTAGTCTTATAGTAACTAAATTTTCTTCACTTTGTAGAATTTTTTTCAAGTACTGTTCCTTTTTCTACATAAATTATTACAAAGAAATTACAATATTTTACTAACTATAGTCTAATTAATTTTCTGCTTTTTGTGTAGAGAAGCATCACAAACTATTTTATCAGACAAAATAATCAAAGGTTTTTCTTAAAATATATGTTCAGTGCATATCTGTTTGATGTCTCATGCAAAGGCAACTACTGAAAACTACATTAGGACTTCAATTTATAAGTGTTTGTTCCAAAATTATAGTAGATAGATGCTAATCACACATTTTAATCCCTTGTAACTGTGTATACTTTTAAGAAAGTTGGTTAGGGTTAAAAATGCAGTCAGTAGTGAAGGAAGAAAACAAAGCAAACAATTTTATTTCAAGACTAAATCCCTTATTCAGGATGCTAAACAATTGATCTAATCAAGATTGTCAAATGAGTTACAGAATACTGGAATATGTCACTAGATTAATATTATCATTTATAATTGAATGTAGCAAGACACTTTTAACTCAATATTTCCAAAAGTAATTTATTATTTTCTTCTCCAAACTAATTTTCTTTTCTGTATTCTTGCTTTCAATAAATAACTTAGGGGGATAAACAAACAAGCAAATAAAAAGCAATACACTTGAGAGTGAAAGGGGTCTTATAAGCAAGTATGAAAGGATGATTTATAAAAACCTGGACTGTCTCAGGAAACCTGGGATGGCTGCTCCGACTATTTGTGAATATTGCAGCCATTCCTCAGCATCCATGGGAAATTAATTGCAAGACCCCAGCACATAACAAAATCTGAAGACACTCATGTCCCTTATAGAAAATGGTGCAGTATTTGCATATAAGCTATGTACATTCTCCTACATAATTTAAATAATCTCTATACTACTTATAATACTTAAAGAGTTGTTACTCTGTATTACTAAGATAACAATAACAAGGAAGAATCCTCTATAAGTTCAGTAGACATGATTTTTACCACAATATTTTCCATCTGAAATTGCCTGAATCCATGGATAGAGAATTCACATTAGGGAGCATCAACTATACAATCATGCACTTACTTGACTAATCCGAAATAAGACATCTCATTCATACCACATTTTCCTTCAAATAAAACCAGTTAGAGGGATCTGTTTATTTCACCTTGTATATCTTTTTTATTATCTCTGGGTGAAGCTCTCTCATCATTCCTTCTCACACAGGACTTCCAGCCTCTAAACCATTCACTAACTACTACCAAAGTGATTGATTTGCAAAATACAAAATGTGATCTGATGAGACTGTCCTGGTTAAAATAAAAATAAAAATATAAGGAGTTCTGTTCTCTGCAATAATAAAATTTTCAGATGAAGTTTTTAAGCACTTCATGTGGAACTCTTTATGGCCCCACTTCCTATGAAAAAATTCTTACTTTTGCTGCATACACCTCAGCTCCTAATATTCTGTCTAACACTACATTCTATCCTCCAGCTTCCTCTGATGCATCACCCTCTGACTTTCAGGTCCTAGTTTTATTTGCACAAAATATTTCTTTATATCATACTCATCCACTAACTCATACACACATTCTACAATTGAAAAAACAGATTTTTATTTCTCTTTTACAGTATTTAATAAGACTGTAGATTATCTTGGTTTTTATTCTGATTCCTTCTCTAAGACCACTTTCCATTTTTGAAGGGGATTAGTTGTCTTACACTTCTAACTTATGGTTCTAGTAAGAAATGCCAATTATAGAATTAATTCCCTAATCATTGTTGATTTCCTTGGTAGGCACGCATTCCAACCAATGTCCAGTATTCTGTCTTTATAATTTTGATGACGTAGCAGAATTTAGAGATACGGGTCCTATTTTGATGACTAAGCTAAGCCACATGAGGAATGTGGGCTGCCCAAAACCAAGTCCCCAAAATGAAGCAATTTGAAAACTGCATCAACAACACAGAAAGGGATTTTAATGTTAGATAAAGCCCTGAGTACTTAAAAATGTTCTTATTCTTAGTCCCACATGTCTTTGAAGCCTACACTTCCCATGAATATATATGATTTTTAAATAAGTAAAATAATATCAAACAAAATAAATATATTTTTTTTATTTACTTTTGTATTTTTCCATTTTTTTTTCAATTGCAAACAAGTGTCATCATGGGAGAATCATCTACCCTGGTTATCTCAAAACAAGAGAAGCTTTCTCTACTCTTCCATTTGCATAGCAGTGGATTTATATTAGACAAAAACATTCATATATTATCATCAAAAAACTAAAAATATTAGCTTAAAATGATGTGACCAATCATGTTCAATGAACATAGATTTTAATGAGTAAGATCTGAATCACCCTCATTTTCAGTACTTATGTTTCCCTCAGACTGAAGTATCTTTGCCTTCTGAATGTGTTTCTTCCTTTTTAATATGCTACAAAAAATAGGCAAGACAACTAAAACGTGCATTATGTATATGCATATGTGGTCATACACTACATATATAGATATATGTGCATTTGTGTGTATATATTTGTATATGTTTGTAAGTGCACAAAATTTACCTTGAGTTAAAATATGGTAAAGAATAACTTAGAATAGGTAGGTATTCAAGATGTGGTCCTATTTAATATGTTGCAAATGAAATTCACCCCAATCAAAATGTTTTGTGTATTTATATAATACATTCTAAATATTACAGTTATATGCAGGAAAGTCAATTGAGAACAGCCGAACATCCGTCACATTTACTTATGTAAAGGAATCTTGAAGGGTGTTTCTTCTACTTGATACAAGTTTTCTAAACTCAAAATGCCTTAGAATACATGCACATCACGTTTATCATGGTTTCTAAACATTATTTGTCAGCACCATGGGTCAATGTGATAAACTTGGTACCTATAGACAACTTCATATGATGATAGCAAAATATATATTTTTCTGAAGGTCACGTGGAACATTTTAAGGGACATAAAGCACCTCCATTAATTTAGAATAACAGAAATCATATGAAATACACTCTCAGATCACTGTGGAATTAAACTGAAAATAACTAGCAGAAAGATATAGCTGGAAATCCCCCACACTTCAAATAACTACATAGGTCAATTACAAAGTCTTGAGAGACTCTGAATTATATAAAAGTAAAAATGCAGCTTACCAAAATTGTAAGAGGTAGAGAAAGCAGTGCATAGAAGGAAATTAATGGCCTTGAGTACATATATATTAAAAAGGAAGAAAGATTGAAAGTTAATAATTAATCTTTCACATTTCTACAAAAAAAATCTACGAATGTCTACAACAATGAAGAGACATTCCATAGTCATGATTAGTAAGAGTCAATTTTCTCCAGATGTTGGCTTTCACAAATTACTGTATGGATTCAATATATTGTCAATCAAAATCCTGAAGATAATTTGTAGATATTGACAAATTTATTCTAAAGTTTATATGGAAATAAGAGACACATAGAGGAGTCAAAACAGTATTGAAGGACAAAACAAAGTTGGATATTAATAATATCCAAATTAAAAACAGTGAAAATTTATAGTAATCAAGACAATGTGGTACTGGGCAAAGAATAAAGAGAGATGTAAGTAGAACAGCATGGGAGTGCAGAAATAGACTGGTTTAAATACAGTCATTCTACTGATCTTTGACAAGGAAGCAAATTAAATGACATAATTTTTCCAGTAAACAATTCTAGAAGAACTGGCCATTCAATTTAAATAAAAAAAAATCTATTACAGTGCTCATCCCCTTAAGAGAAATTTATTCAAAATGGATGACAGACCTACATATAAAGTTGAAAACTATAGAGATCCTAGAATATCAACAAGGAGGAAGTTTAGATGATCAGGGATTTAGCAAAGACTCTTTAGATACAACAGGAGAGATACAATCCATCAAAAAATAATTGATAAACTGGACTTCATTTAAATTAAAATTTTCTTCTCTGTAAGGGATACCATCAAGAAAACGAAAAAGACAATTTACAGATTTGGAGAACACACCTACCTCATAAATCATTGGCAACAAGTATACAAAAACAAAACAAAGCAAAGCAAAATCTCTTAAAACCATTACAAAGAAAGCAAAAGCAGAAAAAAGTTCCAATATCTGAATATATTAACAAACACCATACCAAGAAAGATACACAAATAGGAAATAAGTATATAAAAAGATGTTCAATATCATATGGCATCAGACAATTGCAAGGTAAAACAATGAGATATTTCTAGACAGCTATTACAAAAGCTAAAATCCAAAATACTGACAATACTAAATGCTGGTGTTGCAACAAACAGATTGCTGATAGGAACATAAAATGGTCTAGCCACTCTAGAAGAGTTTGGCAGTTTCTTACAGTCCTCTGTCTATTTTATCTAGCTTCTTAGGATTTATTCAGAAAGTTAATATGTTATGTCTTCACAAAAACTTGCATCTGGACATGTGTAATACCATTATTCAAAAATGTCAAACTTGGCAATAACCAAGGTGTTCTTCAGTAAGTGAATCGATAAACAACAATGGAATATTACACTCTTGTAAAAAGAAATGAGTTATCAAGCAATGAAAAGACTTGAAGAAAACACATGCATATTACTAGAATTTAAAAAAAGGACAATCTTAAAAAGGCTACAAACTGTATGTTTTCAACTATATGACATCTGTAAAAGGTCAAACTACAAGGACAAGTAAAAAATTAATAGTTGCCAGAAGTTACAGGGGGAGAGAAGAATGAGTAGGAGGAAGACAGGGATTTTCATATTAAAATAGCTCATATAATAATATAATGGTGGATACATGTTATACATTTGCTCAGACCCATTGAATGCTCACCAAAAGAGCATCCTAATATATACTACTGACTTTGTTGATAATGAAGCATCAGTGTGGGTTCATCAATTGTAACAAATGGACTACTGGTGGGGGTTGTTGTTAATAGGGGAGGATATGTACAAGTGTGGGCTAAGATTACATCTGAAGTCTCTATATCATTTTAAAAATTTTTCTAAGAAGCAAATACTTCTCCATAAAAATCATAAAAATAAAAACTTTTACTATATGAAAAGTTTACCTCCATAAAATTGATTTTAAGAATTTCAGTGCCAATCATTATGAAATTTTTTATACCCATAAATCCCTTATATATCTTACTTTCCCCTTTTTCTCTTCACTAAATGCCAAGCCTAGTTAAATATAACTCTTTACCTATTTCATGTATCTATATTTTGCAACCAACTGTGGCTTAAAAAAAATCTTATGTTAACTAGTCTCACTTCAAATATATGATTCTAACCATATCCTCTTTCCTTGAATCTCCAGTGCCTCTTTTGCATTTTGATTTCTCTAAGAAAATATGAAAAATGCAATATAACTTTCACAAGCTCTACCACTTATGCCTATCCGCCCTCATGGATCTGGACCCACACATCCTAATTCAATAGATAAATATTTAATAATATTATGATTTTCCTTACTTACAAATGACTTTTCCTAGAGACCTATAGGTCATTCATTTTTTATTATAATCTGGTTGTTTTTCCATGATATCTGTGTTTATTTTCCAACGCAAATTTTTCGAGATGTGTAGCATTGTCTTTCATTATCTCATATTGGATCTTTGTTTATGAGAAAAAAGTTAGAAATCATAATTTAAAATTCACAAATTTGCATAAATTTATTTTTTGTACATTTGTTTTGTGTACACTTAGTGAAAATATTTGAATTTAAATTTTAGTACACTTATTAACTATAATTTTATTTACTTACTTGGAGACTCTAAACAGAACTCTTTTTGCACTTGTAATTGTAAATCAGTATAAATGGATCCATAAATTATATGAAATTTATACAAAGTGAAATGAATCAAAATATTAAAGCCTAGAAATTACTGACCAAATATGATGTCTCTTCCAGTCTTTCTACTGAAACTTTTTTGCAAAACTCGCTAATGATTTGCTCGCCTTGATACCAGTGGCTGCTTCTGAATTATCATTCTACATGAGTTCATCTCTGATGAATTTGTTCTGCTGAATTCTTCTTTCCCAAGTATCTGCTTTACTTTGCATTCTTTGAGTGCACCCTCCTGACTCTTCTATATTTCCCAATTGTTCCTTGTATTCTATTTCTCTAGCTCTTAAATGACTGACTCCCTAGGGTTCAGTCTTGATCATTTTTTTCTTTCTCACTACATTGCATCCCATTGGGATGTCATCTGCTCCTAACTCTTTAGCTGTGTTCTAACTGAGGACTTGTAATTTTTTTTCATGCTCCAATATGTATTTTCATCTATTTACTGAGTGAGCATTTTTATTCTAATAACTCAAACCTAATCTTTTGATAATGTATCTCGTGTTTTTTTTCTCAAATTCCATACCTGCTTTTCTTATTCTATTTACATCAGAGTTAATTTTGCAATTATCTAAGAACGATATTGTATTCTACCTTCCACTTCAGCTATATCCAGTTTATTTCTTAAAAATTCTTCCTAAATGCATTTATTAAATTCATACTACCATTTCCTTTAATTGATGCTTTTCAAATTTTCTTCTTCCTAACTGGCTTTCTGCATTACATTTTTATTCTCTTCAAACTACATCTTTTCCACAAGATCATAAAAATAGCAATATAAATCAAATAATTCAGCATAGCATTCCCCTTCTTTGAAGTCCCCTGTGATTCCCCATTGTTTATAGCAATGATTTTCAATTTATTAGTAATTATTATTTTTTAACAATAGCTATTATTTGCTCTTCAGTGAAATCTAAAGATTTAGAAAGTTTCTCTGGCCAAATCAGAAAAAACATGATAGAGAATGGAAGGTACATCTTGCCCACTGAATCTTCTAGTCCTTTGCATCCTGGAGCATCAACAATGGAATGCAAGGAATTCAACATGAAGGATCTGAACTCCTCCAGTCAAAAGCCTCACACTTTTTAGCATGTTATTGGTAAAGTTAAGTAAACCATTTCAGGAGCTGTTGAAGAGCCTTCATAAGCCAGTTCTTCTACCTAGCTGCTTTTTTTTTTTACCACTCTCACATAATTTATATTATTATTATTGTTATTGTTGTTGTTGTTATTATTATTATTATTATTATTAACAATACCAACGGACTCACCATTCACTGACTATACCTTATATTTTCATGACTATCCTACTATGCTTTTCCTTTTCTTTTCAATTTCTATGTTTACTAACTTCCCTTAAAGAGTGGTTCAAATGTCTCCTCCTCTTCAAAACCTTTTCTCAAGAGCACTTTACATGAATGTTTCCCACAGCATTGATTTTTTTGTACTGCCATGTATTGTGCATATATCTTAATTAGAATGATACATACGAATACAGTCTTTGTTTTACTCAACCTCATCTATACATTTCCAATGTTCCCACACTTCTCCCAAGTTGTATAAGTTACTTCTTAACATGGGCATAAGAACAGACAAATATACAGAATTAAATATAAAATTTTTATTAAGTGTTTATGGTCTAGGAAATTTGCATAGGACTTAATTTTCCATTCTGTTTCCCATTCCTATCTAGCCTCAGTAGTCCTCTCATGTGCCTAAAAGTTTCTTTCATATTCATTTTTGAGGCATTTTGCATTTTCCAATGATGCCTGCAACATTATATTACTTTCCACCACTTCTTCTAAAATACATACCAACAAACTATTGTCTGTAGACCAAATGCAAATGGATTTGTACTGATTATTTACCTGTCTCTTTCTCTTTTTTCTTTTTTGTTTAGCTAATGAGCTAAGAATTTTATTCTACATGTTTAAATGGTTATAAAATAATGACAAAAATGTGACACATTTATGGGCCCCACAAGGTCTAAAATATTTATTTATTTTGTCTTTTGTAGAAATTTTGCCATTCTCTATTCTAGATATCTGAGTACTCCTTAAAAGGTGTAATCTAATTTTCCCCTTGGCCTAAAATCAGGTGGGTTTTTGATTTCCTTGAAACCAATACATTGAAAAGAGTGTGGTGCTTCATGAACCTAAAGGCAAGTAAGAAAAGACCAGTAATGCTGACCGTTTTCACCAAAGCATCTTTGCTGAAGCCCGGAAGTTGCCACAAAGAAAAAAAAATGAAGAATAGAAAATATCAAGAAAATAGCCACCACTGGATGGTGCTTTTTTTTTTTTTTTTTTTTTTAATCTATTTAACAATGCAGTGGAGCATTGGTTATCCATCTGTACCTTCTCAACTAAAATATTACCTGATATTTTAAACATCCTTGCAAAATCTAATAATATTGCAAGCCAGACAGGAAAAAAAAAATGGCATGCTTTAGATTCCAGTTCTATATTTTTCAGGAAAGAAAAAATCATTTCTGTTGTTGTAACTCAGAATAACATTCCCCTTAAGGAGGGATATTGATGCAAAGAATATGTGAAAGGAACATCTGGGTTGCTGAGAATGTTCTGTTTCTTAATCTGAGTTAAGTGCACACAGTCGTATACTTGTGGAAATTCGCTGAACCACATACATATTATGTGTTTTCTAACATACCTCAACTTTGAAAGTATCTATTTTAAGGCACCAATTATCTGTGGGTCTATATTTATGTTAAGTTAAAAATGCCTACAGAACAAGAAAGAGTAAAATGTACAAAAAGGTTAGAAAGAAAAAAGACATAAAGGATCATGTAATGCAATCAAAATTTCATAAAAATAAACCACTTGCCATCCCAATTAAACATCATACACAAAGTTATGGAGCAATTTAGGAGATAGCTTAGCAGATTTTATGACCCCCAGCTTTATGGTAAATAAAAATGTGTTTTTTGTTATATTGCAGTAAGAAAATAATTTTAACAATTCCTACTTCTCTATCACAATATTTAGGATCTGAACATATTCATAACTCATATGTATGTGTCCAGCTTTTGTAAAAGCAGTCTTTTTTCTTCTTCTTCTTCTTCTTCTTCTTCTTCCTGTTCACTGCTGACTCAGCAAGTTCCTGGAAGCTTTGACCTCAGAACACCCTTTTGATCCTAAAGACCTTATAAGTATCTGTACTTAAGAGATCCTGTAACTCTGCTGAAAAGTCATAGTCCTTGGTTATTTCCATTAAAGAGGTGTAAAAGCTGAGATTTCAGTCTGTTCTCTCTCGGCAGGCACCAAGCCTTCATTAGGTATTTTTCCTACTACATAAGCCAGGACTTCATCAAACTGCATCCCACTGGGTGTAAAGAATGTTCTTAAGTTTCTCTCTAGAGACGTATCTTTTGCAATGATTCCTCTGTCCTTTTTCACATTTCTAGGTCACCTTTAAATTATGCTTTACAATACATGGAGATTAATCAGCTAGCTTTTTTGAGAGCCACATTCTGTTAATCAGAACAGCTCTGCTGTGCTTCCGCTCTGTGGTTGTCTGTTAGCTGCTCACTATTCTTTTTGACTTGGTACCATTTCTTCTCATCAATAGACCATTTAACATTTCATATTTTTACATTAAAACTTGGAAGTTTAATTTTTTTTTATTTTTGACTTTTACGATTTTGATTTTTGTCCAAGAGTAATGTAGACCCACTTTTAAAAATTGGGAAATAAAGAAATTATCATAATAATATCAAAACAATTATAATAGATAACATGCATGTACAGCTTACTTCAAAGACATATACTAATTTACTTATGCATATTAATAACTCCATATTTATATCTCATCTGGTTTTACCATATTCCGTGCAGGCAGAAACAGATTGGTTAAAGGTGACAAAACGGAGGCAGAAAAGCTAAATTGTTTGCCTTGAAATGACATGACTAGAGAGTGACTGATCAGAAAATTGCATCTTAAGTATTATTTTCATTTTAGTGATTTTTCTTCATGTAATAAACACATATAATGAAAAAAATAATTTTATATAACGGAAATCATTCAATACTAAAACATTAAACCCTGCTGTTACCACTGAGAATTATAATAATTTTCTTGTTTTGTTAAAATTTAAGATTTTTGGAATCTGCTATTTTCTGGATTTTAAGGTAATAAAACAGTTGTTTTTTTTTAAAATCTCAATATTTAACAACTATTTCTCATACACATAAGTGAGATTTTCTGGTCAATGGTAGCTCTGTTGGGCTCTGCTTTGGATGAGCTAGCCTTGGCTCCACATGTCTTCCCAATACAGAATTTGGGACGAAGGAAATACTTCTATTTAGGAAAAGTGCTTGTGAGGGAGTATTAAAGTAAAGGAGCACTAGAAAAGCCATTCAGTTGCAGTTAAACCATCTGTCCAGATGTGTCAAAAGGCATAAATGTGCATATTAAATTGGCAAATGGGTTTCTCATGGCCAACCCGGAAGTCAATGGTACCAGAAAGCATGCCAAGTACAAGGAAAGAAAGAATGGTCATAAACCAACAATACAAACTGGTGTAATACTCATCTGCATACTGCAAACAAAATATGTACTTGCTCCCTCCTCAAATCACAGGAATATTTTAATTAAAAATAAAAGCAGGTCCAAAGACCAGACCTTTGATCCAAATTATGTGTTGTGGGGCTGTTCTTGATGTGAAGTACTTCCCAATTAAAGAGACAAGCTATCTGCAATCTCCATATCTAAAGTACACTGAGGGAAAAGGGACAGCATCTACAATGAATATCCCCATAGAAACAAAAGGAAATTTATATATTCACAGAAAGCACTCATTCTTAGAAATTCTTAAATCCCACTGGTAGGAAATGTGGGATTGCCTTTAACCTGGTACAGCATACAGTTCTCAATTTCCTGTTTATCCCATAAACAATTTTGTCCACCATTCTCTAGGCATTTGTCTATGTCTTTGAGAATATCCTCTTTTATTTAGAGGGACTGGAGATGTGCCCTCCTTGTCACTGAACAAATTTTTGTCTTCTACTTACTTGTAGAAAGTTGGGGACCAAGGGATATTTTATTCTAGAATATTTTTAAAATCGAGCTAAATAACACTTTTGGGAATACATCTCCAAAACATTTGCTAACATTTTGGCTTCTGTTTTGTTTTGTTTTAATTCTGATCAGGTCTATGTGCCAATAGCCATAGTAACATTTTTTTTTTCTAAGATATAACTTTTCTTATTCTCTTTTTAGTTTATCAGGTGCTATGGATTGAATTTTACTCCCAACTAAATCCATTTATTGAAACCCCAATGATGGGATTTAGTGATCGGGTAGTGGGGAGGTAATTAGATTTAGAGGAGTTCATGAAAGTAGAGTCCTCATGTTGGGATCAGAACCCTGAAGACAGGAGTCACAGGATGTCTGCTGCCTGTCTCTTTTCACTCTGTGAGGATATAATGACAGGGTGAGCAAACTTCCAGCCTCCAGAATTGTGGAAAATAAATTTTAAGCTACTCGATTTATGATATTTTGCTGTGGCAGCCAAAGCTGACAGATACCTCAGACCTCTATAAAACCACACCGTAGACTCTCATGCTTAAGAAATTTTATCCAAAAGAAATTATATAGTGATGTTCCCTTAATATAGTCAGGCTTAAGTAGAGTTTTGATCCCTAATTCCTTTCATGTTCACGTTATGCTTCCATGGGCACATTTTGGGATTGGCTTATACCTTTAGATTTTACCTTAATTTGAGAATCTTTCACTAAGTGGAGATGAAGGAGAAATTCATGTTTTGACTCTGCCTGTGTGTGGTACAGTAATTTCCCTTCTCTACTTGAAAATAACATTTTGGTTTGTTTCCCCTGAGTTCATTTCTTGTTTGAATTATCATTTAAAATGGAACATATGATGGTCAATTCAGACTACCAGTATTTTGCTCAAAAGTTTTTCATAAAAGTTCAAAGTTTAATAAGCACATATCCTCCCTTCCAAGTGATCATTTAACCCAATGTTTCACTCCCCTGGTTGGTCTAGACTCCTATTATTATTCTCCGTGTGTCTGTCCTCTCCCTTCAGCTAATGCCCATAGTCTTTTGCCAGAGTATGGGCATCAGCTCATCACAGCATTCCATTCATAGACAGACGGCCAATTCTACATTCAGTTTTCTCTAAGCTAAAATGGAGGAAGAAACCCTCAGATATAAAAGGCTTAAAATGACAGGTAATTATTTCTTGTTAATATCACATGAAGGGTAACGAGAGCCAGAAGCTCGTCTAGTATCTGCAGGACAAAGAAGAGAGGGGAATAGGTTTTCAGCTTGTGCCTGAAAAGTGCCACTTCCTAGACTTTTAATGCATGTGAACTAATAAATCCTCTGATAGGTTTGATTTTAGCCAGTTAGGGTTGATTTTTCTGTCACTTGTTCCTAAGAGAACGCAACCGATTCACTTTATTAAGGAATTTGACCTTTATCCTAAGAGCATAGCAGACATTGAAAGTTTTCCTTTTAGAGAGAGAGAGAGCATATGAAGAGCATTTTGAAAAAGTCACTCTGCTGCAGTATGGAGAATGGAAAAGAGCACAAGTGAGCAGAAGACCAGTTTCTAGATCAATGAAAAAATCCAAAGCACAGAGAATTTTAGCTTGAAGTTGAGTGGCAGCACTTGAGAAGGAGATGTGTTCAGGTTAAATATATTTAACAACAAAATGAGACAAAAATTGGTGGTAAATTAGATTTGTGGAGGAAGAAGAAAGAAACAGTATAGCTGGTTGAAAGAACATAATTTTTAAAATTATTTATTTAGTTTTTGGTAAATGGATGCATGCTAGGACCAGTTAATGTGATAAGGAACATTGGAACAGAAAATGTTTTATTAGAGCGAGAACAAAAGAGTGGTTACTGGGGTTGTGGTCCAGTGGTAGAGCACTTGGCTAGCATGTGTAAGGCACTGGGTTTGATCCTCAGCACTACATAAAAATAAATAAATAAAATAAAGGCATTGTGTCCATTGACAACTAATTTTTTTTTTTTTTAAAGGAGTGGTTACAGTGGAGGTGGGGGGTGGGGAAATGTAGGCCAAAAGATATAACATAGCAAATATGTAGGGTGAATAAGTAAAAGATATACAACGTGAGAATTGTGGTGAAAAACAGAAAATTATATTCAGAATTCTTACTGAATTAATAAATTACAGGTGGTTTTGGCATGGGAGTGAGTGTAAAGAATGAGTAATTAGGCAAGATGATCTATGTTAATTTATTCCCAGATTAGCCATTTTACTATATACTGTATATGTGTCTTATAATACTTATACCTTAAATGTACACAAAAATTATTTTAATTATTGTCTCAATTTTGAATAATGAGATTGTAGTCATGTTGAATATTATGTGCCTTTGAAACTCTGAAGTGATATTACTAAGAAAGTATATAGAGTTAAATATTTGAAACTTAGAAAATAAGTCTTGGTTGGAAATATAAATTTGTGAGTCTTTACATTAAATTTGAACATGAATAACTTTTTAGCAGCACTTAAACCTGCTCTGTGATTATTTTAGAATATCTTTTCTTGTGATCATAGAAAAGCTAGAGTTGACAGCTATTCCACTTATACAGAACTTTTCTCTCACCAAGAGTTTATAATCTCCTGGAGGACAGGAAATTGACTTCTAGTATCTAGTATAGTAGCTTGCATTTGCTAAGAGGTTAGTAAGATTTATTTCATGAATAAATAAAGATTGCAAACAGTGTCATCCATCTAGAATTTCAACCTGAGATTTTTTTCTTTTCTTTTTCTTTTTTTTTAAATTTTAAATGTAGTTTTAAAGTGCCTTTGTTCCAACTCTCTCCCATGTGTGACTCCATCCATTCTGCTTTGCTTTGTCTTGTATATGTACTCATATACAAATGGCCATTGACAATCAACTCTAGTTTCATCTTTCTCTATACTTAACAAAAGATCAGAGTGTATGTATATAAATATTTTCCATACAAAATTTTTGCTTTGTGGTTACTTTGAAGCAAAGCAGTAGTTGAATATGGAAGCTGAGAAAGAGTCTACTTGCATATGGAACTAAAAAAGAACCTTTTTAAAGTATTTTATTCTACAGCTGACAGTACAGATTTTTGGAAAGAAAAGTATTAAAAATGGATTGTGTATGTACAAAACGTGATCAATCCCAGGGGGCTGTATTTCAATTATCATGAGTACTTCAAAGGAACTGGAGGAATATTAAGATGTGACCCACTTGAAGTCTTTGCAAATATTCTCTTCCATTTATATAGCAGAAGCATCTGCCAGATAACTAATATAAAGTGGATTTAATTCAAATAGTAGCAGAAACTACTTTGTGTGCCGTTTATTGCCACAGCTGCAATGTCAACTGATACATCAGGGCCTCTACCCCACAGATACACATAGAAGGCCAAAAGGAGCTAGCCAAGCCGACAGGAGTTACATTAAACTAGCCTCAGCTGCAAGCCCTTTTCTGCCTATCTTTCTACAGCAGAACGGCCCTTCACTGCCAAAATCCTTGTGACCATTTGTCATGCAAATGCTACATTTCTGGATGCCAAAGACCAAAAAAGACAATGACACCTGGAACCACAGTATACTCACCAAAGACCCATTATAAAATGAGATCATGTTGGAAAATATGCAGGTGTTGATCTCCAACAGCTTTATTTAGGAAGTAAAATGATTGGGCATGCAGCCCTAGGTGCTTGTTCTAGCCTTTTCTTTTTTGCTTCTTTAACTGCCTACTAGCATATTAGTCTTGGATGGACTGTATTTTCATGGTTTCATTGCCTTAAAATCCCTTTTTATGGAACTAGAAATTGCAACAGAATAAATTTCTGATCATGCTAATTTGGTAGGATAGAATTTACAAAATGTTGAATTGATTCACTTCCATCCCTTTCAAATCATCCTCATATGGTCAAACTAGAGTGGTCTCCCTACTCAAATCTGGAAAATTTCCCACTACCCTTAAATAAATGAGCTTATTCTAGTAAACAATGTTTCTTCATTCCTCAACCTGCCCTATAGTACATATATGCTGTTTTGTACTAGGTATCCAGAGTATGACAGCTCTTCCATCAATATGCTGACTTGAGTTCTTTACCAAGTTCCTTCAAGCCATGCTTAGCCAATATTCCTCTTCTTAGATCGACTCATGTGATGCTCACTAATATTCAGCCAGGCACCAGAGACTCCTCTGTGTTCTTCCTCATGCACAGTTCCCAGGAGCACCTTTCATTCTCTCCGAGCTGTTGTTAGATTTTGGCAGGGTTAATGTCTTCCTCTCTAAGCCTTCAGACTGCCAAAGTTTCATGTTGGCTTATGTCTTTCGAAACCTAGAAATAAAGAAATGGGTGAAGAAGAAGAGGATACTCTAATATTATACCATCAGTCCATTTTAGAGCTAAGTAGAACTTTTCTTTCAGTTTTTTATTGATAGTCTTGTCTTTTCCTTTTCTCTCCAGGATAGCTAGTATAGATTCTAATAATATCAGCATTCTTCTTGAGGTTCTTGTTGAAGGTCTTTAATTTTAGTTAAGACACATTCCTTCTTAATTTAGTATAAGCTCCTACATAAGATGATCCTTAACCCCTGAAAATTTTACCTTTCACCATGCTACTAGTTTACCAGTTCTATTTAAAATCTCACTTCAACTCATAAATTCAATAAATATTTATTGAATCTCTCTACCATTGGCTGGGCATTTCTCATAAGTTTTTGATTACTCATAATAACCAATGCATTTATTTTTATTTGCTGAAAAAGAATTGCTCTATATAGCAGTTCAAAACAGAATCCTAAAGGATAAATTATTTCATTTCTTTTTAGAAAAAAAACAAACACTAGAAATAACAATGAATTTGTTCCCAGAATTATATCTTAACTCAGGTGCAACTTGAATAAGAGTATGTTTTTGGTATTTTATGACCATAACTTCTCTTGATCATCCCATTCCAACCCATTTGGACTTCCCTAAGACATGGGGAGCCACAGAACATGCTGACTAAAGAGTTTCTATCAAAAGCCTCATCAAACCTCTGATACATTCCATGCCATCTCTTGTGTTACAGTTCAGTGAGGAACCTCAATTTACAGAGGTGGTTTCAAAATTTCTTTGAATATCTTCAGTAAGTCATCTGGGAAAGCATTCAGTCTATAAGGACATATGTACTTAGCAAATTGGCATTTGGGACATCTGCTGAAAAATCTGAAATAAATGGGAAAATTTTGTGTTGCATGCTATTAGAGTCATTTCTTCACCTTTGTTAGTATAACTCCTTTTAGGAAGCTTTGTAGGAGGAGCAAGTTAACATGCAGTAATTTTGAGCTTTGGAGAAAAGAACAGTGATGGAAAAAATTTCTAACTCCTTTTTTGACACTTCTCTATTATAACTCAATGAATAATATTTGAAGTGTTGTTTTCTATTAATGAAATGAAATTTAAATTTTACTTCTTGAGTCCCTCTCCCTTTTTTCTTGTAGTTAGAAGCAGATTATTGATATTGTTGTGTAGGACAAAGGAAATTTTTTAAAAAAAAATCTCTGTGAAATGTAGCATTACATAAATAAGCTTTTGAGCTAATTGGTGATTTGTATTTGTTATTCATCAGGTTTTTTTTCTCTTTTGTCTTTTTTTAATCATTCTCACATCAGGTCCCACTTTTCAACCCATCATCTCACACTGAAAATATTCATGCAGGTGAAAGTTTTTAAAACTATCGCATCCAGATAAAGCAGGGATCTCCTGCCTCAGGAAGTTTAAATTTTTACTTAAAATATTGAAAATATTATTAATTACATATTTTTACATAAGTAACTCACCAGAAGATAAAAACTATATGTGACAAAAAATAGAGCATTTTATAAAAACTGTGGGAATATATAAATCAAAAACCTACTTCCTTCTTTCGGTGAAGGTACTGAGCTTGTACAGACCTCTATTAAACTTGGCAGAAAGAAAAATATTATGAAAATTATTCTCTTCACAAAATATTTGCAAAAATAGAAGATCCAAATGAAAATCATATCCCAGTGTTCTCTATTTTGTGTGTACATTGAGCTAGATGCCTAAACTCTAAAAGTATTGCTCACACATAGCATGAACTCTCTGTAAAGAAATAATAAATCTTTAAACTTTTCATTCAGGTGTTTAGGTTGGCTAAACTTACAAAAGAGCAAGTCATTATTATCAGATTATAGATTTAAAAACAAGGTTAAATATTTGCTGCATTTATTTTTTCTTTAATTTCCAGAGAGGTATCATTCTCACAGTAATCTAGTTAATGGTGCATCGGTGGATAAAAAAAAAAAAAATCAAGGCAATGCCCATCTGCAAAGAAAACCTAGTGGTAAATATCATAAAAACAGCAATTCACTTTTAGAAAGTATTTTACAAAGCATTTTCACTTTTCTGATCTTGTATTTTCAAAGTAAGTTTTGAAAGTGGATATTAACATCCTTATGTCACAGAAAAAATAAATAAATAAATCAAGCTCAAAGAAGGTGAGACTGGGTTCCTTGCCAGTGCCTCCTTTGGCGATCTCTCAAGAAGTCCCATTCAGGCAGACAGTTACTTCTTTTTCATTTAAACCACACTGTATCTCTACATAGCACTGGTTTCCTTCTGGATCACAGTGTGTAACTATTGGTAGTTTATTTTCGTTCATTATATTCTCCTTCTGCTATCATCAAACATCCTTGAGATTGAGGCCCTGCTTTGCTTTTCTGTGTAATTCACAAATGTTTGCTGTGGTTTTGGTGCAAATACTTGTTGGATGAGTGTATTAAAGAAGTAATTTATGATGGGTTGGCACACACCTGTAATCCCAGAGACTTGAGAAGCTGAGATGGGAGAACTGCAAGTTCAAAATCAGTCTCCACAACTTAGTGAGACCCTCAGTAATTTAGCAAAACCATATTTCAAAAAAAAAAAAAATGGCTGGGAATGTAACTCAATGACAAAGCGCCTCTGGGTTCAATCCATAGTATGTGTGTGTGTGTGTGTGTGTGTGTGTGTGTGTGTATGTATGTGTATACACACACACACACACACACACACACACACATATATATATATATATATATATATATATATATATATATATATATATAATTCACTTGGCATTTGGTGTTAAAAATGTTTGATAAAGAAAAAATATCCTTTGAACATAAGCAAAAATAATTTTTATTTAGTTTTTAGAAGAAGTTATCTCTAGTTATTCTAGAGTTAGTTTTGAGATTTTCCTTTTAATATAAAAATGATCTAAGTCACTACTCAGCAGTTTGTACTAAAGTTCTATCAGAATGGCAAATTTACATAAGCTGTAATAGATATTCATTTATGCTTCTATGTATACATGCAGTGAATAAGATGATGAAGAATGGCAGACAGCAGGGATCTATACACTCAGACCCTGCTCTATAACAACAATTGATGTACTAAACTCATTTTTACCATTACTATTCCCTACAGAACACATATAGGTGTGTAATATATTCTCAACCTAATAAATGTCAGTACATTGAAAACACTTTTGTATATTTCAGAAAATTGGCCAATTTTTGTATCTCTTGAGGTTCTGTAAGTTGCTATTTTGATGATAAATAAAATAAAAATCTTTCCATAAACTATCTTTTTCTAGATTTTGGAAAGTGACACAACTATATTAGTGATTCTTACAACCAAGTTGAATAATTTGGGCATAAATATCCTAGTACATGACAAATAAAAGAATCATTTATATAATGTGTGCTGCAATATATTGTTTGAAAGAATATATGGTCTAAGGGAGACCTACAGCTACTATGGTACCAACCAAAGGAATCTGGGAGTGAAGCAGAAGTGAAAACTGAAAGATTGGTATTGTGCTACTTTGGTTCCATGGAGTTTACTAGGAGCAAAGCCAGATTCATTAAAACAGAGTCATTAATTTAGTGACAGATTTTCAAAATGATTTTATTTAAGTACTGTGTGTAGGTTGAATTGTATTCTCAAAAGATACATTGAAGTCATACTTCCTCACCCCATCAACTGTGAATGTGACCTTATTAGGAACAGAGTCATTACAGATGTGATTACTTTAAAAGAGGCCATACCAGACTAAGGTGGGTCCATAATTCACCAAGACCAATCTTTATAAAAAGAGGGAAACTTGGAAACACACACAAAGAGAAGACAGCCATAGCACCACTGGAAGAGGATGAGATTGGAGTGATGCATCTACAAGCCAAGGAATGCTGGGGGACAGTGGAAACAGGAGTAGGCAAGGAACTTTCTCTGGAGACACTGGAGTCCTCCAGAACTGGGAAAGAGCAAAATTCTACTGTTATAATATACCTAGTTTATGGCACTTCCTACAGTAGCTCTGGGAAACCAGCACAAGAACCTTCCTGTATACTAAAGTACTGTAAGGACTATCTTGTGTAGTTGTTCTCATCCATTTATCATGAGTGGAATCTATATTAGTATGGGAAAAGAAAAGACTAAATCCTGTGGTTTGGTTGTCTTGAAGACTATAAAAATCTGGATAATAAAGATACTATGATTATCAGGTACTTGGAAGATGATCTTTGGTGTCTTCCACAACCAAAAGTGATAGGCAATGCTGTCCTCATTTTTATAGGAGATGGAATGACGTTCAGTAGATCAGAAATTATCCCAAGGTAAAAAGCTATGTTTCAAATATAAATCTACCTACATGTTAGAGTCTGTAACCAAGTCAGGATGGCACCTGGCATTTTGCCAGAGAAATGTTAGGGTCTGTAAACAAGTCTGGATGGCGCCTGGCAAAATGCCAGAGGGAGTGGTTTGTGAAGTAACTCCAGCAAGCCATTAAGTGTGGAGATTCCTTATTGGTTGACTGATGTATCTATTTTATGCTAATTAAGATAAGCTGTGTGGAATGTATAAATATCGCTCTGGTCCTACAATAAACGGCTCCCACTCCTGCTGTATCAACGTACACAAGTTGTTTGCCCGACGCCCCCTCCCACCCCCGTTATTTTGCTCCAGCCGTTCTTCGGCACCTACACATGCACAGTTCTTTGCATATTGCCTTTATCTTTTCTTATAAGTCTGTATAATAATTAGAAAAAACAAGGTGTCTGGTTTTTATTAATTGAATTGACTGGACAGTTGAAATTCTGTTCTATGACAAATTAATGGAAAGGAGCTTGCCCAGACATTACAAGCATTTATCTGAACTGTTAGTCCTGTCAATCAACATAATTACCAGATTTATTTGTTACTTCTCCTACATACTACTTTTTAATGTGTCTAATTTATGGCTTATATTTTTCAAAACTCAAATAATTGATTTGTCTCTTTTGGAAAATGGAAACCATATTATAGGCAACTTAATTAATTAAGTTTATTTAATAAGAATAGGCTTAATTGTAAGAATAGGCTTTGATGTGCTATAGTTCTTGGATTCCAGGTTCAGTTCTGCCTCAAGTAGCTGTGAGAATGCAGTGGTTTCCTGAATCTTTAGGATCCTAGTTTCCTCATATGTAAAATGAAGTTCATAATAATTACTTCACAGCACTACCACAGAGCCTTGTTGCTTAACCTAGTGGTGGGCATATATTAGTTTATTATTACAATCATGTCCCAATAATATACTTTACTTAGAACTGAAGAAAATATGTTGATTATATGAAATTTACCACAAATGTATTGTGAATTATAATAATATATTATCATTTAAATCATAACTTTATAGTTTCTATCATTCAAATGCATTTCAAAAAAGACACAGAAATCAAAGAAGGCATTTCTTTCCTGTATTATTTAAAGAATTTTCCTATAAAATAAAAATGCAAAATGGTTCTGAAAAGCTAACCTTCACAATAAGAATGAATCTGTAAATGTTCAAATTCTAAAAAGAAAAAATACAACTTATTATATAAGAAGGTTTTTGTATCAAGCTGCTTCCATTTTCCTCAGATAAAACACAATAGTCCCACATTTTCTATCCAAACAACTTTTGCATTATAATATGAACCAAAGAGTAAAAATAAAATGTACTTATTTATTTTTCTCTTCCAAATATAGTCTTACCAAATGATACAATCCTACCAAAAAAAGTGTTGAAAAGAAAATGATGATGATATTAGGAAGACAAAAGTATTTATGTTTTTTCTTAAAATATGCTACCATAGGAAATATTTAAATTAGCTACCTTTTGTGTGTGCACGCTGAGGACTGAACCCACAGCCTCACAAATACTAGGTACAAGTTAGTGCCACTACTGAGTAACACCTCCAGCCCCTAAATTACTTACATAACTGTGCTGTCACTAGGAGTGACGACAGTCAGGAGGGAAGTATAGTGGTTGATAGTGTGGACTGTGGAATCAGAGGCTGGGGTTGTGACCCCATCTTTACTGCTTACTATCATCAATTTCTCAGTTTCTTCATGTGCAAAATACAAATATGAATATTTATAATTTTATGAAATAACTGAAAGGATTACACAGATGTACATAAAATGTTGGAAGATAGGGCCTAGAACATAGATATGAACCAATTTAATGTTAGCAATTATTATTGTAATTAAAATTAACTCTTGTAATGTGTCATAGGGAAAGAAAATGCCTAATAGATATTTTTTAACAGAATATTCTTTTATTACTTTTCCTATTACATCTGTTATTATATCCTTTACAAATACAATGTCAAATATCATAACCATATCAACTCTCCCAATATTTCATACTTCTCCCTTTTTCCCCCAGTGATGTCATTATCAATGCAGAGTCCACTACTGGCTTATAGTTCTCCCATCCTTCCAACTCCAGTCATCTTAATTTCTGTTCTTATATAGTTCTTCATTGGAAGGGAAATATTCAGTATCACATAAACTGAAACTTCAAAATCATATCACACTCTTCAGGCATAATCTTTGTTCATTGACATGCTCATATCTCTCTAGGGTTTTCTTCCTTCTCTATACTATCTTTCACTCGCCTCTTAATAATACCTCAATTTGCCACTTGTCCATCAACAAGTATGAGAATAAAAATTGTGGCACTTTCCTTCATCCCCAAAAGGCCAGCCTCTCTTGCTTCTTATTCCACATAATGCTCTTCGTAGGTCTCCATATAACTCTCTTCCTCTGTAAGTCCTTGAAGAGCTGCTGTCACCTGAGGTTCCAGCCTCATTCTACTCAGGCTCAATTTCTCACTCCACACACTTTCCCTGGGTGATCACACCAGCTGGATGGTTTAGTAGACTCAGTATTCTATATTCCCTTTATCCTGATTATTCCCAAGTGAATATATTCATTCTGATTCCTTCTCTGAGATGCCTAAGCATACTAACTTACTGCCTAGGTAGTTGCACTTGGGTGTCTCACAGCTGCTGAAAACTCAACCTAAGTCCTAATTCATCATCCACCTTCCAAAATTTCTTTTTGAGGTTGTGACCTTCATAGGTCCTTAATAGCCCTTTATTTCTCCCCTGTGGTGAGACAGGAAAGCCAGAGGAAGCTGGGGTTAGGCAGTCCTGTTTGTGCAGTCTTTCCCCTTGCCGGTCAGGCTTTTGTTGTGAGGACTCTCTGGGCTTCATTCAAAATGGGTATTTTCTACCTCCCTCCAGCCGAACTCAAGATTTTTGTTTGTTCTCTGATTTTTACTTGAAGAACCTGATGGGTTTTTGGAGATAAACCCATGAAAGTGTGGGCAGGTCCTTAGTCAGAAGATTTTAACTATCAAAATAGTCTACCCCATTAGCCCCTAGCAATGAACTCATTATCCTTTTAAGTGTTTCCACTAGTTCGGCTCCCACAGCTTCTGCTCAAGTAAGATACTCAATATTCTCTACTGTCTCTATATCTTACTCTTCTTTGACCAATATCACTTTTTTTTTGGTACAGTTTAGTCTAAAATATTTCAGATCCATTTATTACAACTTATAAACATTTTCCTAACATTATGCTTCTTTAATTTGTTTTAATTAGTTACACATGACAGTACAATGATCTTGACATATCATACATTTGAATCAGATGGGATATAATTTCTCATTTACTTGGGAATCAACTTAACAAAAGAGGTGAAAGATCTATACAATGAAAACTAACATTATACTTTTTATGTTATTGATGTAATTTTTTTTAAAAAAATGTTTTTGGGGGGTTGAATGCTTTTTTTATTAGTTGCTAAACTTCAGAAAAGTTATATAAGCTATCCATTTTTCAGTGTGTTTTGGTAGAATAGAGAAAATATTGGAACAATATTTCCCCTTTATCTACAGAAGGTACATCTAATAGATATTTTAAAAATAAATAATAAAAACAGTTGCGGTGTATTGAGCACTTGTTCTGAGCTAGGCCCTACAATGAATACTTTTACATGGATTTTCTTCTGTGCCATACACACTATTATTTTTGCAATTTTACAAATAACAGAACTAAGCCATGTAAAGATCTCTTATCTCCACACTCCAGTACTGGAAGAGCTAGGGTTGTCTTTACTGTTGCTAAGCTATGTGCCAAGCACCGAGAGGAACATCATGATGTAGAAAGCTTCCATTAGGCCTTTTCTCCTGCCACCAAGATGCAGATAGAATTTTCACTCTGAACGTGATTCCCAAGTTGAGTTCCCTTAGAACCAGAAACTAAAATAGACTTTTGTGAAATCATTCATAAAAGGAATGCAGAGAGGGAGCACTTTGGGGAGAAGGAAAAAGAGGAAAGCAACCCAGGGCAGGGATATCTCTTCTGCTGGAGATTAGCTGCACCTGGAGTAACAGTTATGCCACCCAATTGGTCCTACCTCAGGACAAAGCAGGCAGCACTTTGTACCGTGCATTAGTCAGTCATAAGCTACTGATAGCTTGAGATAGCACAAAGAGCAAGGAATCCAGAGGTTCATAATCTCCTGAACAACAGCTCTTATTGCTTCGAAGTGCATACTCTGTACAAGGGGCTGTAATGTGCTCGCAAAATCTGGGGAAAGTGCACTGGCCCAACAAAGGGATCTGGGAATCACACCAACAGCATAGACTCTCTTTTTCATAGAGACTAAATGTCCCTTCAGTATTTCCCTTCAGTCAGTGAGTTGTTGTTGTTGTTTAAATATTTTTTTAGTTGTAGTTGGACACAGTACCTTTATTTTATTTATTTTACGTGGTGCTGAGGATGGAACCTAGCACCTCACATGTGCTAGGTGAGCGCTCTACCGCTGAGCTACAACCCCAGCCCCAGTCAGTGAGTTTTATATTTGAGCACTAATTCAAGTTAAGAAACTAAGATTCCACCAGGTGTTGTGGCGCATGGCTGTAAACCCATTAGCTCAGGAGCCTAAGGCAGAAAGATCATGAGTTCAAAGCTAGCCTCAGCAATGGTAAGGTGTCAATGAGACCATGTCTCTAAATAAAATACAAATTAGGACTAGGGATTTGTCTCAGTGGTGTGCCAAAAAAAGAAAACAACAAACAAAAAGCTAAGATTTTTACTGCTCAGTGATTTCAGCATTCTGCTTATTCATACGTATGCATACACACACGTGCGTGATACATGCATGATATGTGTGATACGTGACTAATAGACACGTCAGTACTTTTATTGCCTGTCTATCCATCTTTACCTGGCACATTATGATCTACTAGCATTTCCACAGATCATCGTGAACCAGGCATCCTTGGTTGCTCTTCTGACTTTCCTATACATTGTCATGCTGGGATCTTATCATCCCACTGATACATGGAATATATGTTAGAAATGACATCTCCAGCCATCAGCCCTGGCTTAGGACAACCACTGATCTCAGTGGTTTGGTGCCCTCCTTACAAATACACAGTTACTTGGAAAATAATTATCATTTGGGTTTCCAATATTTTAAGGTAGACCCAGCCTAGTGTGCCATTATTTTGAGCTATTCTATCCTTTTACTCCAATATGTCACAGATTACTAGCTTTTCTATTCAATGAAGTCTGTTTTGTTTTCTAAGATAATAAGAGCCAGTCAGATTGTATAGTGGAATTTCTTTCCAAATGTCTTGTCAGAGTATTAAATCCTGTGTCATGGGAGGATGTTTCATTATCAAAAAACTCCAGTTTTCAATTATAGTCTGTCCCCTTTGATCCAGCACTTTCAGAATACATTCCTGGGCATATTTTCCTTCTTCCCACTGATTCATGTTAACCAGTCCTGTAGCTCCTTTGGTATATAATCCATATTTTCCTTTAGGAGGCCAAGCACTTTCACAGTCAGCTTTTGCTTAATGCTAGTCTCATTAATATGTTTCATATAGTAAAATAAATAAAGGTCAGCATTCCCATAGTGATTTTTCCATTTTAAGCACAAATGCTATTTACCAAAATGATTAATTTTACCTAACTGCTACTCTTAGAAAAATGGTTCACTTGAAAAGTTTTCAAAATCCTTCTATAATTATGCATGAATAAAGCAGATAAGGATAAATTCCCAAGGAGGGTATCCATTGTTTGTAAGGCATCTCCCTCATTCAAGACCTCACCATGGCAGAGACTGCATATTAAGGCCAAGACATCTAAGTGTTCCAAGTTCTCAAGAGCATCTAGCTAAAATCTGAAATCTCAGGATCCAATTCTTCTTGATTAAGGCTCTAATTTTCACATAGGATACTTTCCTACACTAACACTCGACCTTATGACCTTCTGTATAGATCTTTCATTATTACAATCAGGTCCTGCCTGGTCTTTACCTCTGTCTCATCTCTAGCTGTGCACAAAGAAGTTCTCCAAAAGTGCTTCTAGGGAGGCTCTCTGACACTTCTACAAGGCTGGTCATAGATGTGAGTCTCTAGTAACACTTGGTAATAGTCATAAAATGTCACAGTCCTTGTAATTATGATTTATACCACATCTCTGAACTTTTAAAGACTGTGTACCACCTAGAGAATCCCCCTCCATAAGCAATCTCTTCTAATTAATCAATAGCAAGTCAGCAGTCACACTGCTATGGTGTTACAGGTACTGATGACAATTCACCTATCTTATTGAGGCCTATATTGTCATCCTGCTATCAAGTAATTTACCTTTGGAACCTCTTTCTTACAGTCTGATCACTTTTGGTACTATCTTAGATCATAGATTGGAGAAAAATATGTATACATGTTAAACCTGGCATTTGAGGACCTCAATGTCATACTTGTAGACATTATATTCTCTACTAGATACCCGCCCCCCTCCAAAAGATGGAAGCAACTCAGTTACATATATGTATTATAATTGAAAACAAATGAGTCATTTTTTTAGATTTGTAAGTCTGTGAGAAAGAATATAAACTACTGCATGCATTTGACCTGTGAAATTCTAGTAACAGAATGTATTAACTGAGTTGTGCACAGGTTAATGCAAAGAAACTCTACAATATTTCAGAAGATTATAGTCTGAAACTTCCCTACAATTGCTTTCAATGACATGTTAGAAATGTAATCTCTATTCTTAAAGTATGTGATCAGACTATTAACACCTGTGCATAAAGAAAATTCTTCTCTATGGAATCACACAGAAATCACCAGTAAAGTGTATATTATGGAATTATATTTCTGTTTGCTCAATATTTAATAGGTTCTGGGTAAAGGCAATGAAAATTGTGGCTCTGTGTCCTTCCATATATTCAATGCATTATAAGTTCTTGGAGTGCAAAAAGATTATGTCTTTTTAAATATTTAAATTAAATTAAATTATCTTAGCTGCTTCAGGTTTGGTTGCTGGCTGCCAAAATTTATTTGGTGGTCTGAACTAAGGCTGAGGTTTTTTGCTCTCACCTCAAGCCACACAAAATGAAGGCTTCCATGTGAGGCAGAGTTCTCAATTCTTTAATTCTTGAGTAGGCCTTCTGAATAAATTAAATGATAACATAACAAAAACTTTCCTTACCACATTACCAGTAATTAATCCTTCATTCATGAATATAAATTTCCATTCATATTTTCAGGAAAACCAAGAGCAAGGTAGAGATAGCATCTGAAGACAAGGGTCTGTTGCATCAGTGGTGGAAGTACTAGAAGCAGGAAGGTCTTCCCAGATGCGCTGCTGAGGACTCTCATTTTTTTAAAGCCATTAAGAGCTTTAGATGAGAAATTTAATGGAGACTTGCTTTAGACATACATATTTCAACAGTGATTCCAGACCTCCATCTTTTGAATACACACCATTAATAATGAACCTGTTAGGGGGGATTAAACATTCAGTTTCATAGTCCACCATTCTCAAAGTATCTTTGAATTCTGACACCCAACCTCCTTCCCAGAAACTTGGACACACAGGGAATAGACATGGAATATTGTGTTTAACTTTCTCATTTAGCCTGAATGTTTCCAGTATCAGAAAAAAAAAAAAAATGGTTCTCCAGTGCTTTGCATAAACTGGCCTTTCTGAGCCCTTATCTGTATAGAAATTTAGTTTTTTAGCCACTACAGAAGAAAAGCCAGTTTTTCTCTAGGATTGATCTCTACAATAGCACAGTAAACTATAGCTAGTAGGAATTTGTTGCCTTGACATTGTCAACATCTAAAATTCCTCAAATGAGAAATTTTTCTCTCCAACTCTGTAATATAAAAATTAGATGCCCTAAAAGTTTTTATGTCTATTTTAGAGGTACAACTTATCATCAAAATCATGTTTATTGTAAACGTTTTCTTGGCAATTTACTTGTCATAACTGTCTATTGTACTGACAAACTCAGCTGGCAATAGTGTGTGTTTATTTTCATGTACTTATGAATTTGTGAAGAGATGCGGTGACAATAAAGGTAAAAAAAAAAAAAGTTATGACTCTCCAACCTCCAGATGGCGAGATATGTTTTGTTGTAGTTCCATATTCCAAGGTATGAACTAAATCCAAAGTTCAGAAACAGAAATACATTATGATTTTATCATGCTGAGAGAAAATAACTGACTTGAAATTAGTCAACCCATCCAAACAGTCACATAAAAATGTTGCTTTTGGGTATGTGAAACAGACAGGAAAGTGTGAGTTGGGAAAAGCAAATCAGTATGCAAAAGAAATTTTAGTTTTATGATTTTTTAAAAAAATTTTCAAGGTAGGAACTTTAAAAGAGATAGAAAAAGAAATTTTGGAAATAAAAAAGTTTGTCTACTAACATATATTGTTGGAAGAAGTGAGATTAAAGAAATTCATATAACATTTTAAATTTCTTAAAGTTGTCATATTAGCTCAAGATTCTCAGCCTTTTTATGTCAAAGTAGCCTGCTATATATCAACCATAACATTGTCAATTATGAGCAGAGGCATCTATATTGCAAGAACACTAATTGATTCATGTCTGTACAGTTCATCCAGTATATATTTATTGAATGTCTATCTTGTACAAGTCACTATGATAAGTATTTCAACTCTCATTTTAAACTCTCTTTTCCCCATTATTAAGAAATCAATCTTTTTTTAAATTTTTGCATTTTTGACAGATGGCAACATAAAGTTCATGATAAATAATTACAAATAAAACATTCTGTCTAAAACATTTTATCTAGTAGTATCAGTAAGCTTTTCATTGACTTCATATTAACTTATAAAATTTGTTTCTCTGAAAGAATCCTGAGAAATTTCTTCTGCTCATAATCCTCTATAACATATTCAGTTTTCAAAACAATGCCTTTCAACTTGGTATTATGGATCTCAGATTTGATAAACCTAAATAAAATTAGGTGAGCCATATGAAAATAAAAGTTTTAACATTTTAAAACATCTTTCCTGAACTTTCAAGCTACCTATATACTTATTCATATATAAAATGTATGTTATATATGAAACCTATTTTATTAATAGCCTGTAGCTCAGAGGCTGAAAGAACATTTAAAAAATAAAGTGTAAACTGTTTTAAAACTTTCATTATATTGCTAAAAGAAAAATTAGAAGACAAATTATTTCAAGGGACCATTTTAAATTCTATAACAATGTTTCCTTTTGACAGTCTATGAAATTAAAATATTTACAGATAACACATTTATAATCTAAATGTCATTTTGTCAGAAAAAATATGCCTTCAATTCAATAATTTAAGTCAAAATCGTTTCAGATATTTGCTATTTCATGCTAGATATGGTGTGATGGTGAATTTGACGAGGTTGAGGAATACACAGTTGGTGAAACAACTGTGAAGTTGTTTCTGGAACAGATGAATTTTGAGTTGGTAGACTGAGTAAAGAAGATCCCATTCCTGGGCAGGCATCATGAATTCAGTAAGGGGTTGGACAGAACAAAAGAGGCAAAGAAAATGTAAATCCACTCTATATTCTTGAGCTGAGACTTGCATCTTTTCTTGCTTTGGATATTGGATCTCTTGGTTTGTATTTCAAAATATATACTCCATTGGTTGTATTTTTCTAAAATACCTTGACTAATATTTAGGCCTAATCTTACTTATTGGTTTCTATAAAAAAACAATTTCAGTAAAGAAAACAAATACCTATCTGAGTATTTTTTTCTTGTTGAATACTTCATGCTTTCACAACCTGCTTCTGAACATTAAGATGAAATAGTGTTTAAAACTGAATAATGTGGAAAACAATACATGTAAAACATATAGTTGATTCTGTCTATTTTTGGTTTTATGGCTTATAAAGTCACTATGAGTACTGAATTAGCAGATGCTGAGTCTTTGGCCTTTGGGAAAATATAGGGTTATTTTTTCAACACATAACCTTTTTTTTTTCCTTACCCATGTTTCTATTTAAAGACACAGTAGTGAACACTGTCCAGTCATTCATATTGAACACATGTATTTTCTCTATATACAGAGAACACATCACAGTCATCACAGCCTTCTTGCATTTATGAACACCAGAAAAGTCTTCAACACTGTTTGACAGCCATTTCAAACAACAAAATCACCATTCAAAGGCACAAGAATCTAAAAGACATCACATCAAATGTGAACATGGAAGCAACACTTTTTTATAATATAAGAGCTGAAACACAAAGTCAGAGCATCACCTTGCTTTGACTGCAGGTGAAATCTTGCCCTTTAGGAAACTCATTGCTTTTGCAATTCTTGCCACATCCCAAGGGACCATGAAATCACAGTACTGATTTGAGGGTTACATGTAAGTTTTAGTAAACAGACAAATTTATAAGTACAAAATATGGAATAATAGGGATTAAACATGTTTTTAGTAGTAAGAGCCGCCTATTAAACAACAATTAGAAAATCGAATTAAGAATGCAATGTATCTTTTTATAAGAAAAAGGGAAAATGAAGAAGAGGAATTGGGAATATGAAACTCATTTTCATTCAAATAAAATTATTTCATTATTGCAAGTATATCAACAGAATAATACTCCACCTGACATATAAGATCATTAGTGCATTGCTAAGAAATTTCTTGTGTCTCAAGTTGCTTGATTTGTCTAGAGAATAATTTGAAGAATTCTGTACTAGCACCCTTCAAAATAGCTTTCTCAATGACCTACTCGACCATATTCCTTGAATAGAAAATTCATATTTTCATAGCAAGTTATTAAAAGTTCAAGATTGAATATGTATATATAATGATATACACATAATATTTATGCACATGTTTATAATGTGTATGCAATGCACAACATACCTACAACTAGATACCAACAACTATGAGAAGACATTAAAACAATTAATATAGTATGAAGAACCCTTTGCAAAGCTGACAATTAGAAGATGGTGATGTTATCTTTGATGATTTTTCATGTTATGGTTTTTTCTTTTCTTCAACCATAAGCTACTTGAAGCCAATGCTAAAATTTTGATAGAATTTCAAGATCTTTTGGTTAAGAACTCAAAAGACAACTTGACTTGATCATAACAGCTAGAAAGTAAGGAAAAAACACTGGGAAGTAAATGAAGATCAAAAGGGAACCTCAAATTGTGCATATAAACTCTTCCCAAATTGGTGTCAGACTGTGGAGTACTCTGTTCTATGGTGCTTAAGTCAGCTGCTGCTCATCAAATTGGAGAGAGTACTTAGAATGTGATTTCAGAAAAATTAACTGCCAGATCAAATAAAAATTTCTAGATTTTTTCAGAGAATCAAAGCATAATCTTCGATATCTTGAGAAAGACAAACAAGATTGTAGACTTTATACTACCTGATTTCAAGACTTAGAGTAATATAGTAATCAAGCAGTCTAACTGGGAATGCTATAAAGACAGACAAAATAGATCAATAAAATAGAACAAATATCCCAGGAATAGATCTACATTTTATTTTATTTTTCTTTAAACAGACAAACAAAAAAGTCCAAATAAATCGAATAGGGAAAGTGAAGTTCTGTTGGCAGGGTGGAGGTGAGGGTAAGTACGGGAAGGATCCTGAATAACTGAACATCCTTTTAGGTAAAAAGAACCTTGACCCTATTTCACATTATATATGGAAAGTAATTTGAGATTCATATGAACCAAAATGTAAACCTCAAGCAATTTCAAACTTCCTTCCTTCCTTAACTTTTTTATCATCTGATACAGTAAGGGCTTTACCTATGTACTGAATTATATGCATTTGTTTCTTTGCAATGCTGGAGTTTGAACCCAGGGCCTTGCACATGCTTTCCAAGTGCACCACCATTGAGTTTTATCCACAGCCTAAATACGTATTTTTAAATCTGCTAAGTACCTGTTTCTTTCATCGAGAATATAAGTTGCAGAAAGATGATGTTTGAATCAATGTTTCTCTTTTATAATGTACCACAAATAAAATTCTCAATAATATGTATTGAATAAATTAATGACTTCAGAAATTTCCCTAAGTAACTATAGATAACCAGGAGCAAAATGTGGTACAATATTTCTTATTAAATTCATTAAAGAATTATGAATTTTCCAGATTCATGAGAACAATCAATTCTTTACATGTTAATAGTAATATAACTGTTATTTATTATGAACTTCCCGATTATTAGTGCACCATGTGAGATGTGGTACTTATACATAATCATGTTTTACTTTATAATATTCCATAAGACAGGAGTCCTAGTAATTAAATAACTTGTCTACAATCACATAAGCAAATGGTTGAATGTGAACTTAATCGCAGTATGTTGAAACAAACCCCAGTTTTGTAATCTTTAAGTGAACCTAAATATATATTGATATACTTGAACATACCATGCAACACTTTAAGAGATACGAAATCACAAGACACTTCATTTTCAATTCAAATGTACCTCTATAATAGAATGAAAGTCACAGAATAACCTCAAGTTAATCTACTTGAAAAAAAAAATTGGCTTTCCTATCAATGTCAGATTAAGCCAGCAAGTTTACTGATAAAGCTGAATCTATGAAACTACATATCTCAACAGGGATGCTGTTTTCAATAAGGGTAGTATTAAATATAATAAAGCAGCAAACAATTTCATGAACAGTTATAATCAGAAAATTCTTCAGTAAACATGATTTGGTTCATTAAATTTAGTTAAAATTTCAAGTCAGTGTTTACTCAATCAATTCATCCAACAATGGTTTCAGAGCATCATCTGTCTTGGAAAAAAGACAATGAGCCCACCTATAAATAGTGGTAACAGAGGCAATAAAATAACCAAAACACAGAAAAGAAAAATGGTCAGCATGGACCCCCAGAACCTCCCTAACTAAATAATTGATCTATCAGTGTCCATGTTTTCCAGAAGAGTAGCAGAGAGCAAGGCAGATGAGCAGATGTTGCAAGTCATGTAAGTTAGAGAAAAAAGGTCAGAGAAGGAACTGGCTCCAGCTCAGAGAGGGTACACATACAGTGGCAAGCACAAAGTTTTAAAGAAGTCTAAAATTTCTTTTTGTCTTTTATTTTAAAGGAAAATTCAGAATCATCCTACTGTCTGAAACACAGTATCTTCACCTCGGCTCTGCTAACATTCAGGGTGGATTAGTTTGTTGTGGGGTGACCTGTATAATTAGGAAGTTTAGCAGCATCTCTGGCTTCTGCCTATTGGATACCAGTGACATGCTTCCCCAAGTTGTGACACCTGAAAATGTTCCAGACACAGCTGAGTGTCCCCTGGTGGGAAAAATTATGCTGCTTAGAGACAGTTGATTCAGTATATTGGTCTGTGTTTTAAAATTCAGATTGTTTGTAATTAAATTTCATGCTTTATTAAGTAAAAACATGTATCTCACACAAGTACTTCTAATAAGTTATTGAAGTTTTTTTTTTTTTTTAAACTAAAGTTGCTGTATATTTGTGGCCGAATTTGTCATATTTGTGGCCTATGATTTTATATTCATCAGGTAATGAAACTAACTTGTTAAAATTATACTCAGCATTGTAATCTCTAAAGTCATGTTATTCATCCTCTCAGCTAACTCAAGATGAATCTTTATCTTAAGGACCATTATTTTATTGAAATTGTATACAAAAATGTTTTTTCCTAAAAATATTTTTAATACGCTAGCTCTATACATGAAATAAACATGAGATATGCATCTTAATATATCATGAATTTATTGTCATCCAAATCAGTTTTGCTTTACGAAACTGAATTTAAAAGTTGTAGGCCCACAGAGTTTGTGATACATTAGAGAGGGAATTCCTACTGCAATTTATCCATTACTGTAGTTATTTAACAAATAATAATGGTCACATTCCTTGTGTCATGCATTGTTTCTCAGGAAACAAAGAACTCACTAGCCAAAATCCCTCATGGAGTTTATGGCCTCATTAAGGGGTAGATAATTAGCAAATAAACAAATATAGAAAAACATAATGCTACATTGATAAGTCAATTTTAGATAATAAAGCAGGGTAAGGGAAAGACCTTCACAGGGAATGTTCAAAGAAATCTTATATTCCTAAATGACATTTGAGCAGAACTCTGAATAAAGTAAGGGAATGGGCTTCGAGGGAAGTGGTGAGAAGAACCTCCCAGGCAAAGAAGAAATAAAGTGCAACATCTGAAGTTAGAATTGGCCTAGCCTAGCAAAGATCAGCAGATTACAAGTGTGTCCAACTGAGGTGAAGTGTGTAAACCAGAAATACATGAGAGAGGAAAAAAGGAACAGCATGAGACAGGTCATACAGAGCCTTTTAGTTGAGGTCATATTGTCTTTTCCTGGGAGTTGATAAGAAGGTACCAGAGGATCTGAGTGGAGGAGTGAGGTGCCCTGATTTGCATTTATGAAGATGAGTCTGGCTGCTGTATGGAAGGTCATCTCTAGGTAAAGAAAAGCAGTGAGAGTTATTACAAAGACATTGCCTGGCCTGAAAAGAGTGAAAGTGGTTTGAAAAGAGCAGAAACACTGGAGGCAATGAGAAGATAGCCTTTTAAGAACATATTTTGAAGATAAAATCAACAGGACTTGCTCTGGAGTTGAATATGCAGTATGATCGAAGTATTCAAACGCAGCTTATAGGATTTAGGTTTGAATGACAATGTGAAAATGATGTCATTTTCCAAGACAGGGAAGATGAAAAACAACAGACGGGGTATGAGTGCAAGAGGGGACTCAATTTGTTTTCCAGACATAAAGCAGTACCATTTTATCTAAAGAGTAGATGAGATTTTTTCCTCTTTCTGTTCTCTTTCAGTTACTGATTCTGTTTCGCCCTCCCCTAGTGATAGGAAGGTGTTACAGCAACTTTCTTATTCTTCCATGATTTATTTATTTTCTTACTTTCTGACTGAGCCATAGAAAATACAGGAGTATTTTCACAGGTTTATCACACTTCTTTTTTCTTTAAATACAGCCTTATCTTTCTAAGCCTGAGTAGCTCAAAAACAAAACTCAGGAAAAAAATAATGACATGAGTCAACTGAATTGAAGAGGCCTGCCTTTCTCAGGCAACTACTAAATACTGACAAATATTATTTTAAAATGTAAATGTTTACATATTAAAGTTTTACTTCATTCTCACACCATTTATACATAGTGGAACCTCTTTGCAAAAATTTATAGTTTGACCTGATAAAAATTCAAGAGTTTTCACTGAATGCATAAAGAAGCAGCATATATAGATTTAAGTAGTATGTTCACCAGTTTTTCATTACTATAACAAATATCACAGTGAATCTCACCATTGTGTACATCCACAATAAACTGATTTAAAAAAATAAAAAGTGTAGGTAAATGGCAGAAAAACCATTAGAGGGAAGGCAGAAGGGAATGGGGGAGGGAAGGGGAAGAAGTACTAGATATTGAATTAGAACAAGATATATTCTGTGCTTTTATAATTATGTCAAAATGGATCGCATTGTCATATATCACTAAAAAGAACCAATAAAAATATCTGAAATATCAACTTAGAAAAAAAAAAAGAGTGACAGTTTTAGGATTTTCAGTCCATAGCTGACCACATTGCTTCTGGGTTTGTGGTAAAGCAGCGCATCCCAGTGGAATACACGGTAGAAGAAGATCTCACTTCATTAAAGACAGGAATAAAAAAAAAAAGAAGAAGAAGAGATCCAAGATCTCCTTCAGTAATATATTTCCAATGGCCTAAGACCTCCCACTCACTCAGCCTTCTGTATTTTATACCATATCCCAGCAGTTCCAAGATGGGGAACAGGACTTCAGGGAACATTCCAGATCCAACCTATAGAATTCTAATGCTGACTTACATTCATCTCATAATGCGAAATATATTTTAGTCCATTTTCAAATGTCCCCAAAGTCTTAACTGTTCCAGCATTACTCAGTCCAAGTCCAAAGTCTCTGAGACTAAAAATAAACTCAGCTGTCTCTTTAAAAAAATCATAAGTACAAGTTCCATGCATTCAAGATAAAATGGCACAGGTAAACATGCCAAAAGGAAGGAATAGGAAAATAGCAAGAGAAATTGGACTAAAACAAGAGCAAAATTAAGCAAGGTGAACATTAAATTCTAGCCTCCATGTCCAGCATTTGAGGCACACTGTGGAGGGATGTAGGCTTCTAAAGGTTTGGGCAATACCACATCTCTGGTTTGATGGTTACAACCTACATGGCAAATCCTTTGGGCTGGCTCTGTTCCCTTGGGCTGGCTCTTCTTTTTGTCTCTATTTCAGTTTTAGATTCATTCTCATAATACCTCACATTGCTGCTTGCAGGACTCTGACCCTGCCACACACCACCTGGCTTCCCAGACTTTCCTTTGAAATCTCTGTGCAAGCTTCCATGATTCACATTCTTCATGCCGGAAAAATCAGCATCGTGTGGATAATGCCAAGGTCTGATGCTGCTATAAGCCATAGCTGGGCCAGCTCAATATAAGACTGCAGTGGCCTCTGGCTGCCTTGACAGAGAAACACTGGAAAGAATCCCAGGGAAAAAATCCCTTGGGTAATTTGTGCAAATAGTGTGCCCCAGGGTTGTCTTGTCAAAGAAAGTATTTGAAATGAGTTTACATGTCTATAGATTTAAGTCTTCACTGGATGAAGTCTGGGAGACTCCTGACATATGCTCACAGCATCTTTCCTATTATCCTGGTACAAAGTACTAGGTTTCCTTTAATAGTGCTAATCTGTTTAGCAATAGTATCCTCTTTGGAAGCACCTTTAAACATAATTCTTTTCTGTCCAATTGTGAATTTTCCAAGTTTTTTCACTATGCTCCTCTTTACTCTTAATTCTTTCAGTAAACTTGTCTAAAAGCACCAAGCAAAACTATGATGCCACCTTGAAATTTCTTTCACCAGATAAATTGGTCCATCATCTTTAAACTCAACTCCTACAAAGTCTCAGGACATGGATATAATGCAGCCAAATTCTTTGTTATGGTATAAAAAGATTGGCCTCTTTCCAGTTCCTAATAGAATTTTTACTTGTGTCTGAAACCTCATGAGCACAATTTTTACTGTTCACATTTTTATCAGTATTTAGTCTTTCCTTGACTTGTCCAGTAAGCTATACTTACAGCATTCTGTTCTTTCTCTGAATTGTTTCCCCAAACTTTTTAAAATTCCTCCAAAAGCTTATTCCTAAAGCTCCTCCACATTATTTCAGATATCGTCGAAGGAACAACTATACTTCTCAGTACCTTTTTCGGTTAGTATTCTGTTATTGAAAGAAAATACTTGAGATGAACAACTTAAAAAGAATAAAAGTTTGCCTTGGTTTATGGCATTAACATGTTGTACAGAAAACTGCTCACCTCATGGTATCTAGGAAGCAAAAGAAGAAGAGAAAGAGACGGGTATCCCACAATCACCTTCAAAGTCGCATCCCCAATAACCTAAACTCTGCCACTGGGCTCTATTTCTTATAATTTCCAACACATTTCAATAATGCCACACTGGGGATCTTGTCTTTAACACATGGGCCTTTGGAGACATTCCAGATTCAAACTATAGTAAGGATATTTTCTACATAAATTCATTGGGGGAAAAAAATCCACAATAAGTGATTTTGTAGTAAAAAAAAAAAACTACCTATATTTTCTTACTCTTATTTACTGATATTTGGTTCTCTAGTTGAAAATAGAACCAATAATAAAGAGCAGGTCAGTATTTATAAAATTCACCTTGAAATATGTCATCACAAGTTCACGGAAAACTTTCTTTGTGCGTTACCATTTTTAAGGTAAACTCTCAATTGAAAACACTATCTCAGCAAAGAAAGGCACTATTTTCTTATCCATTGATATCTTAGGAATAATGATCTCCTGCCAAGCAAATTTTAAAGATACATGAAATAAAATAAATTGAGAAATCAGACAGATAAGAACCATGGCATCTTCCCTACTCAGAAACTGCTTTACTGGGATATCTGAAAGCAATTTTATGCTCTGTAAAATTTAGGGAGATAAAGATAGGAGTAGTTGTATACAGAGAGAAAAACAAACAAGACATTGGTCTGCTGAACTGTTCTACCTGGGGTCAATCCTGATCTGATACATTCATCTGACTTCTTAGTAAAGAAACAGCATGTAAAGTTTGAAAGCAATTACTTCCAGTCTAGTTATTGTCCTTTGAAATTCACTTTTAATGCTCACGAAACAAAAAAAATGAAAATGTAGTTGATACAATGTCCTTACTAAGTCAGATAAATGAATTTTATTGTACTCTAAGCAAGAAAAGTACATTCTATTATTCCATTATGCTAAAAGAAATATTAGTGACTCCTGGGGTTTAGTAATAGGACGTAGTCTGTTCTACCTCTAGGTCATTTGATAATTTTAAGTGACCTGTGGAGTCTGAAAATGTTTTTTTGCCATTTTCCATCTCTGTGCCAGCAGGATTGAGGGGAAAATGATTAAGATCAGCCTTTATGTGCAAAATAACCACAGATGAATGTAAAAGAACACTTTGTATTTTACATGTGAAGAAATCACCAATACTTATATTGTAAAATAGGTGATTATAAAAAATAAATTCTACAAACTCTGAACTAGCTTTTTAATATTTGACTATGAAAACCACCAGCAAAACTAGGCGATTGTCAAATAAAACAACAAAAATAGTACATTTATTACATCTTAAGTTAAACTCTGCCAATGAATGCTAAGGTCACTAAAATCACAATTATCATAGAAATCCCTAAAATCTAAGATCCAAAAAATTCAGTATACTATAGTTTTTAAAAACTAAATTTAAATTTTATTTCTAGTACTTTTTAAAAGTAGAAATGTAGTATAATTTAGGACAAGGGAAAGTCAACAAATCATGGGTTTTTTTTTTTTTTTTTTCAGTTCTGTACAGTTTTATTTTTGTTTCTGTTTCACTGAGGATTTTTTTTTTTTAATCTAAGATCTGCAGGGTTAAATCCTATCTGTGGAGCTATGGTAATGATGTTAGTGGGAGTGGTGGGGTTTCTAGTCTTAAATCATCATTGTACCTTTTCTTTGAAATTATCTTTTTAAAATTCCTGCTGGTCCCATATCGTCTCTGGAGACACATGTCTAACATCTTTTCTCTGCTTGGTCAGGTCTTCTGATCTTTGACTTTTCCATCAATAGTGTGAGGTTCTTCGGCTACATCAGTCTTTCTTCAGGCATGTGGAAGCCCCTGTGTTATAGTGTGAATATGAGATCTCCCCTAAAGCTCCTGGGTGAATGCAGCAATGTTCAGAGGTGAAGTGATTAGATTCTGGAAGCAGTAATCTAACCAGTGAATTAATTGTTTTGTTGGATTAAGAGTTTTGAAAGAACTGCTTGGGTGATAACTGCAGGCTTGTGGGGTGTGCTTGGAGTGGGTAGGTCACTGGCAGCCCTACCTGCTTGTCCCTCCGACTCTTTCCCATCCCTTCCCAGCTGCCTTGCAGTCAGCAAATGTCCTCTGCTAAGCCCGCCTTCAATGATGGTCTGCTTCACCTCAGCCCCCACAGAATTGGCCAAACTATGGACTGAACTTCTAAAACCCTCAGCTCAAAATAAACTTTTACTCTTCTAAATTGTTCCTGTCATATATTTTGGTCACAGTGATGAAAATCTAACTAACATACCTTACACAAAGTCAAATACTCTTCCCCTTCTTCCCAGAGCATGACTGTGAGTTTTTCTGGTTTTCTTTTTTTTTTTTTAATTTTTATTCTTGGTTGTTCAAAACATTACATAGTTCTTGATATATCATATTTCACACTTTGATTCAAGTGGGTTATGAACTCCCATTTTTACCCCCTATACAGATTGCAAAATCACATCGGTTACACATCCATTGATCTGGTTTTCAATGGGAATGTCAATTGCCCTGCAATTTCCTACTTATTCAACTAAAACCCAGGTCTAACTGATCTTTAGGTTCAGAAACCACATCATGTGCCTCTCATTCTTCATTTTCCTTAAGACTTGCAAAACTACACATACAGCGTGACACCCATGTTACCCTCATTTCCAAACTTTCCAAAAAAAATCCCTTGGCACCTGTAAGAGGTAGAACAATTCTTTCCCTAAACTTCTGTGTAGAAGCACCTTGCAAATAATGACTGAACGTGGGGTTTAGTCTCGGAATATTTTTTTTTTTTCATGACAGTTCTAGCAGCTTCTGTAAACCCAAATAGACTATCTCTGTGGCTTTAAGACATTTTATTATATCACATAACACTACAATTCAGAAATTCAAGCAGAGATTTAGTTGGAAAAATTTTCTATCGAACATGGAATTGAATGGCTAAGAGTCCCTCATTATTTTCACCTTTTGGTTGGCCTCCTATGGAGAGTTCAAAAGGTTTTTCACAAATACCAAATCCTTTAGCAAAGATCCTGGGAATGCTGAACTCAGCTGAGTCCCTTTCCCTCTCTAGGTGTGCTCAGGGCACCTCCACAGGGTTTCTTCCATAATAGGTGAACCAAGGAAGCTACCTTTGTGTCTATGGGGGATTATTATTATTATTAATATTATTATTATTATTATTATTACTGTTGTTGTTATTATATGTAATTCTGAAGAGTGACTTCTTTTTTTATTTCTTACATACATGACAATAGTGGAATGCATTACATTCATAATTATCCATTCACAGCACGGATTTCTTGTAACTCTGTATGTGATGGATTATTTTTAACCTGGGAATTAGTTAGGACTTAACTTTCAAGTTTTGAGCACTTTAAAATGATATTGTTGGGGCCAGGATGTGGCTCAAGCGGTAGTGCGTTCATCTGGCATGTGCGCGGTGCTGGGTTGGATCCTCAGCACCACATAAAAATAAAATAAAGATGTTGTGTCCACCGAAAACTAAAAATTGAATATTAAAAACTCTCTCTCTCTCTCTCTCTCTCTCTCTCTCTCTCTCCCTCCCTTAAAAAAAATTATATTGTTGGTTTGTTGCGTGCGTGTGTGTGTGTGTGTGTGTGTGTGATTTAATTGTGGTTTATTTCTTTTGTGCTCAATCAATAGAATTTCAATGTTTTAAAGTTGATTGAGGTTTGCTTTATTGCTCAGCATATGGTCTATTTCTACTTTAAAATGTAGACTAAACATAATGTATACATAGTTAAATGTTCACATATTCTAGAAATTTTGGTGCAGTTTTCTATATATGTTAGTTAATTGTATAGTTAATTGTGTGTTACTTCTATCATGCTCAGCTAAAGTTATGATACTTGCTTATTTTTCCTTTTAGTTCATTTATATTATGTTTTTAAGCTTTTCTCTAGAGATGAATAAAATAACTATTTTTATGTCTTCCTCGAGTTCACATTTTTATCATTATGAAATTTTCCTCTAATTGTCATTATATTCCCTGCCTTAACATCTCATTAGTCTTAAATTAATATTACCATACCAAACACCTGTTAAAGAGAGAGTAAATTAATTTTTATTTGTGTAATTTCTAGATAAATAGCCTCAGTCAAAAGTATCCATAAATAGCTGTGACATGTAAAACAATTATAAGACATAGTCAAATAAAACATTTTTATTACTCTTAGATATTCTTATACTTAATCTAATAATATAGAATTATTTTGTTTTGTACTGGAAGAGTCTCTCTCTCTCTCTCTCTCTCTCTCTCTCTCTCTCTCTCTCTCTTTCTCTTATATAAACATAGCACAAAATCATATTTACTAGTGACCACACTACTAAAAATCTTTGACTCTTTTAGTGGTTGCCTGTCTGGATTGATTTAAGTAGTAAAATTTTAAGCCTTCTGTTGGGACAAGCAAAATTATTTAACAATTCAAATTGAAGGAAAAATATTTCTGCCCTCTAAAGCAGTTAATTGAAGGTGAGGCAAATTTTTATGCACTACTCATTAATTGATTTTTCCTATTGTGTTTTTGGGCTCTTTTTGTTGTTCTTTTTTTTTTTTTTTTCATTTGTTTGTGCTTAAGTTTGAGCTTAAGTTAGAGAATAAAACAGCCTCACTTTTGCCAAGGCTGGCTTTGAACTAGAAACTAGAAATCCTCCTTCCTCAGCCTGTCCAGCATGTGCTACCACAACCGGCTTGGTATCAACTTTTAAGCTTATAAGAAGTATGGCTTGCCACATGTGTGTCTTACATAAAACACCACATTGTAACCCATAAGTATACATAATTATTATTCATCTATTGAAAATGTAAAAAAGACAAGCATAGGAAAACATCTATTTAATGAAAGATACTTGGTAATTAGTTACAAAGTGATATTAAGAGAAGAAATTTAATATGTTTATTTGAATTAGAGCCTATGCAAATACATGTGATTATGATTTGTGAAAAAAATGTCAAATAGAAAATTTATGACTGCAGAAATTCATTGAAATTATGTGAAATATATATACAGAAACATTGACGATAGCAGCAATAGCTATTGCAACTATGACAGCATTTATATGCCACATATCATACTGAGGATCATAAATGTACTATGTCTTTGAATGATGATAAGAAATGGACAAAAATCAATGATTTCACTCTCAGTTTTCAGATAAGGAAATAGAGGTACAAAGTATTTTATAAAGGCTTTTTGGGTAATAATCAATATAACTGATATTTGGATTTGAGAATTTTATCTCCAGAACCTGTGTTTCTATTCACTGTTATGCTTAAATAGTACAAATAAGACATAGTAGAGGGCAGGAGATCAGAGGAGAGTCACTTATGGAAGTGTGGCATACCAACTCATGGAAAAAGCAAAATAGTAGTCTGACTTGGGAAGGAAAAACCTTCATCTTAAATTTATAATCCAAGAAAAATTTAAGTCTAAATAAAACCTCAAACTTAAGAGTGTAATTAATGTAAATTTTTTCACCAAGTTTAGCAAAAAGAGATAACAGGAGTACATGCTAGTATAAACTCAATCAGTAATGTTGCTTAAGTTAGATTACCAACAAGTTTATAGCCAATAAAACAATAGAATTAAGACATGATTATTAAGCTCTTACTTAAATTAGATTTTTAGTACAATTTTTATGCTATAAACTTGATTCAGAGTTCATCCTCATTCCATGCGTGGAAATTAAGGAGCAATACAATTTAGGAATAAACTTCATTTTTGACAAGTCCCATACTTTACAAGGTTGCTGAACAAATCCAAACGCAGAAGCAGCTGTAAGTGGTGTAAAAAGATAGTTCTCCAGATAGTTCTCCAAAACAGAGCCTTAAATGGCTGTGAGAAAGAGCACACCTGTAACCAGAAAAAGATTTGAGCTTGCTTTTGTCTGGAATTTCTTTGTTCAGAAAAACAATAAATGTGCCTTAGGAATCGTATAACCCGTTTTCATTTTGCTTTTCCTGGAATTCTTGGAAATTCTTAAGTTTCTCCCCCACTCCTCTAGACACAATCAAAATAAGATGTGCATGTTCTTTTTTATGGAATTAGCAAAATATCAATAAGGTAAATGTACTGAATTTGTAGCACATTTGAGCTCACTAACTATAGAGACCATCCTCTAAATGCAGGTCAAAGTATATGCAATTCTTCATGCATTCAATCAAGTATGTTAGTATTCTGCAGGTAAAATATATTTTCCCCTCTATTCTGACCTCTATTTTCAATCAATTTTGAAGCTTTAAATGATTAAGCCTTCAAATAAATAATTAACATGTCTGTGATAAACTGTGTTTGTCATAAATAGATGGCAGGCACAGTTTTCCATTGAAAGCTGAGGAAAATTACCTTGTTAAAAGTGTAACCTCAATAGAGGTAGTAGTCTACAAAGGACCTTTATTTCCTACAACTTTAGAGATCATCACAACATACAGTATAATTTCTGATGACTGGAATTATGCCAACAACAGTTTACCACACTGCTAAAACAACTCTTCCTTTAGTGAACAAAGACCACGTTTAAAATATTATTGTCTTTGGATTTCACTGTTCTTTAGGTAGAAATAAATTTTCATTATTCTAAGTTACAAAAAGCATTCTCGCCTCTTTTTTTTCATAATCCCTTTTCAGTTATTTTATAATTTCCTCCCTTCTTCTTGCCATCTCCATTCTTGCCATCGGCTCTATGTATAAGAATCCTATAAAATCTAGTCCTAACTCTGGCCAATTCCTCCACAAAACGGTCTCTAAGAGAGAATCTATTTCATGCCTCTCTCCTTGCTTCTGGTGATACTGGTCATCCCTGATATTCTTTGCCTTATGGGATGAAACATCCAGTGTCTACATGTGAACTCAGGAGGCTTGCCCCTGGTCTCTATCCTGCCCTTTTCTCTTTCTGATAAAGACTCCCTTTATTTGATTTGTCTGTCTTAATCCATCTTGATATACCTTCTAATTCCTTTTGCAAGGTGCCTTATTCAAAACAAAGCCAAATTTTGAAATATGGGAGGACAAAGATTTTGGGCAAGACATCATGTAACCCATAAGAGCAATGATATTTTTTAATCTTATTCTCATTTATATCTATACATTTCATGTTTACAAAACTAATTTACTTGTTGATGAAAAATAGATTTCTTCTCCCCCCAATTTTCCAATTAAAAAGAGGTAAAAACTGTATCTCAGTCACTTTCCAGTTTGTATGATCTTTAGGAAATAACAGCTATGGATTTTATTTTTTCATCTGTATAAAGATATTGAAAGTACTACCCTAGCTTTTGCACAAATATATTGAAATCAAATAAGTGTAAAAGTGATATGAGTCAGTAGAGTACAGACCACAGACACCTTTGATGTTTTATTCTTACTTCAAATGTATAAATTAATGTTAACTTGCAAATATCTGATTTACTCACCCTACAAGAATGCAACTATTTAAATATTATCTTTTTTGAAAAGAGAAAGAATATAAAGATATTCATGAAGCAATTTGAGATTTTTTTCTACTATTTTCAGATGTCTCCTAGGTTTTAAGCAACTTTTAGAGAATTGTTATTTTAAAACTTTGCAGTTTTCAATTTGATTTACATAGATTTGATTTTTTTCAGTTAGTTATTTCATTAGTAAATTATGTAATTATAGCAATAAATACTACTAGCAAAAGCAGGTTGTGGGATACCTACATGGCTCTTGATAAGTGCTTTTTTAAATTGTTGCAAGGAAACAGCATGGCCATGTTAAAAAAAAAAAAAAAAACAAACTAGTTACTGGTGGTCAGAATATTGGGGACATTAATTGGAATGATTTCTGGAAAGAAAAGAGAATTGTAGTTAAGAAGTCTTTCTGGGCTGGGGATGTGGCTCAAGTAGTAGCGCGCTCGCCTGGCATGTGTGCCGCCCGGGTTCAATCCTTAGCACCACATACAAACAAAGATGTTGTGTCCACCGAAAACTAAAAAAATAAATACTAAAAAATTCTCTCTCTCCCTCTCTCTCTCTCTCTCTCTCTCTCTCTCTCTCTCTCTCTCTCTCTCTCTCTTTCTCTCATTAAAAAGAAAAAAAAAAAAAAGTCTTTTTGGTTACCTGGAGGTAAGTTAAGACAACTTTCCCATTACTTAATTTCATGTTCCACATGAAATATTTGTCTCTCTCCCCTATATTATTAATTCCTTAATGATTTATTGTACTATCAAATATATTTTTTTCTCTCTGTGAGAATAGTTTACATTGTCTACCAAGTTATATGCCCATAAGTAATATCTTCTTAATCTTTATATTTTTTTCATCTTCTCCTGACATAAACTTTGTACATACTGAATTTTTCCAAATAGATGAATGTTTCTTTAAATATATTGAATTAGTTTTCTATTAAATTAGAAATGTATTTTTTGGGGGGGCATTGTCATTATTTTTGTTTTGTTTTGTTTTAGTACTTAGAAATTTTTTTGGAGGCTTTAGAAATAATATGTGATATGCTGTTTAATTTGTACTATTGCACTATTTTTATGAAGAAACTTCAAGGAAAATAAAGATTTATCTATGATTCAGAAAAAAATAATGCTGAGATATTTCTAAAAAGTATAAATTCGTTATGTGTATTTAAAAATCATGTGTTTTTAAATTTTAGCAGTTCAACTCTTTACACATTAGATAACTATATTCTATTAATAATCTGTATTTCTAATCACATAATATTGCATTTTTGGTTTTGGACACAGGTATGCTTATTGATAGAGATCTTCATTGTTGATTAATTTTACCATAAACACAAATCAATTACTGTACTACAATAAATACAAATTTAAAATTAAACAATGTATTATAGATTTAAGTTGCAATAAATATTTCATGGTCAAGGAAATGTGAAAATTAGATAAGAGTTCTGTTTGCCTTTATCTTTTTTTTTTTTTTTAATTTTCTGCAGTGTTTCAGTTGGCCTTCCACATGTAAAGCAAATGCTCCACAACTGAGCTACAGCCCTAGCACCAGAAAACCACTAAACTGAATTTAAATTATCCAGTGCATTTTGGTATCTGAGTATCTGGTAAAGAGTGTTCAATATGTGCTTGTAAATGTATTGATTGATTAATTTCTCTGATTATTATATTAGTCATTTAGCACCTATCTCAATCATCAGACTATAGTATTGTAGTGCTTGTGTTTAAGTCACTCTTATTGTACTTAACAATAGCCTCAAAGTACAAAACTAGCCACTCGGATATGACAGTGAAAAGCCATAATGTACTTCTTTTAAGTGAAATGCTGAATGTTACCAACATAATAAGGATAGAAGAAAAACCATATGTGGAGATTCCTAAGGTCTATAATATGAAAAATTTTTCTAGCTGTGATATTGTAGAGGATAAAGACATCATCGAGTTTTTCTGTCTCACCTCAAATTTCAAAAGTTATGGCAATAGTAGTTAAAATTGAAAAAGAATTAAATTGTGGTTGGAAAATATAGCAGAAAATGTGTTCTGATTGAGGGTAACATGTTGTGCCAGAAAACATGAAGCTGATATTATGACTTATTGTTGTGACTCCCTTACTCTGCCTAATTCATAAATGAAACGTTGTCATAGGTGTGTTGGTTAGTTTTCCACTGCTATTACAAAATACCAGAGGAAAATCAAATTAAATGAATGATTTATTTGGGCTCATGGTTTCAGTCCATGATCTGTGGACCCCATTGTTTCTGGGTTTGTGGCAAGGCAAAATATGGTGGGGAGTATGAGGTGTAGACAGACAGACACACACACACACACATCATATATACACAGAGAGATAAAGAAAGAAAATTAAAAACAAACAAAAATCAGAGAGACTGGGCTGGGTTTCAATATCCCCTTCAAGAGCATGTCCTCAATGATGTAATTTTCTTCCATTAAGACCAATCTCCCAACGCTTCCACCATATCCCAACAGCACCATGGTCTAGTGACCATGCCTTCAACACATGGTCAACACATGGCTTCTGGGGCACATTTAGTATCCGACCATAACACTCCACTCCTGACCCCCAGAGGGTCACAATGGAAAAAAAAAATGCATTCAGTCAATCCTAAGAGCCCCATTGTCCAAAGAGATCCAGTATTAGTGTACAGACCAATTCCAAATTTTTGCTGAGATTCAAGACAAACTCTATTATGATATTCTGTAAATTTTTTAAAAACAATTTACACACTTTCAAGATATAAGGCACAGGAAACATATCCATTCTGAAAGGAAAATAAAGGGGAATATGAAGGAAGGATTAGATCAGAGAAAGACCAAAACCCAGAAACCCAGAAGGGCAAAAATTAAATCTTTTTCTTTCTTTCTTTCTTTTTTAGTTTTAGGTGAAAACAATATCTTTATTTTACATTTATGCAGTTCTGAGAATCAAACCCAGTGCCCCATGCATGCTAGGAAAACACTCTACCACTGAGCCACAACTCAGCCCCAAACATTAAATCTTATCACTCAATGTCCAACATTTGGGGCACATGAGTGACATGAGCTCCAAAGGACTTGGGAAGCCCTACCACCACAACCTTGTTAAGTCCATAAAGCCACCCTCTTGGTCTGGCTCTACTTCCTGTCTTCAGGTTTCCACAGCACGAGTTTCATGCTATGAACATATCTAACTTCTTGGGCTTTCTATTGCAGCTTCAATTTCACTCTTATAGCTTCACATATTGCCCTTTCAGAGAGTTTGCAATGATTGTGACCCTGCAACCCACTGGCTGACCTTTCAAGCTTTCCTTTGAAATGTCAGTGGAAGCCTCCATGACCCCATAACTCTAGCTTTCTGAATGCCTACAAACCAGCATCATGCGCATGAATAGCAAGTTTTACTGCCATCATGAACTATACCTGGGCTTCCTGGAATCACAGTTGCAGCAGCCTCTGAGTAACTTTCTAACTGAACATTAGGAAAGATCTATGTAAGTAATGCACAGCAGTGCGGTGCACTTTCTCAAAAAAAGAAAAAAAAAAGTCTTTGAGATGGGTGGTGTCTTGCTGGTTTCTGAGATACCTTCAAGGCATGTTTTCTATTATCTTGGTGCCAAGTATTTTACTTCTTTTAAATGGTTCTAATCTCTAGCAACTCCACTTACCTCTACTGCAATTTTAATGTGTTCCTTCCCCAGGAGCTAAAAATCTTGTATCTTCATGTTCAGCATCTGGGCACATGATGACGTGCGCTCCAGAGGGCTTGAGAAGCCCTACCACTTCAACCTGGTTAGCCAAGGTTACTAGGCCAACACTGCAAGTCTTTCAAATCATTCTCCTTTGTTACTCCCAATTCTCATGTAAACATGGATGAAAGAAGCCAATAATATCCTGTGCCACAGCCTGAATGCTGTGCTGCATTGAAAATTACTCCACCAGATAAACTAGCTTATTGCGTTTAAACTCTGCTTTACATAAAGTCTCAGGACATGCACAAAATTTAGACAAGTTCCTCTCTAGAATGTAACAAAAATGGCCTCTAGTCCAGTTTCTAATAGAGTTCTCATTTCCATCTGAAACTTCATCAGCACAGCCACATTTCTATATCATCTAGTCTTCTAAACCCTCAGCAGAATTGCGTGATAATCTCTACTTAGCATGTAAGGGTCCAGCGAAGCGTCGGAGAAAGAGACCACAAGAGACCATCCTCATGCAACACGCAGGGGAAGTTTATTTGGATCCGGTTCAGCGCGCTGAGGCTCTAGGCAGGCTCGCACAGAAAGGGAGAGCAGCCCAGAGCCCCGAGCAGAGGTTAAGCAGAGCTTAAGTACACTTTTTGGGGAAGGCGGGGGGCTTTGCATACATCAGAACAAATCATCATGAGGCGCGGGAAAATTGAACAACAACTCTGAGACCTGATTAGCACGTTCACTGGCGGGAACAGATTGGACAGGGGTGATTGGTTACTTCTAAGCGGGTGCACATTTAAACTGATTGGTTTTGGGACTTGTAATGTCTACGTGCCATTTTACACAGAGTCCCAAGTTATTAGACAACCAGAGGAGCCAGTGAGAATGTTTACTGGGCAGTTCGGGTATTGTCCTAACAGCTACAGAGATTACAGGTTCCGGGGTTAGCAGAGGAATTGTAACAATACTCAGTTTTTTACTCTTTAACCCAAGCCTTGTAGCCTAGAAGCTTTACAATGTCCGGTCTTTTACACTTTAACTCGGGCTCTGCGGCTTAGAAACAGCTTAAAAATTTCACCTTTACAAGCAATGCTATTGTTTTCTCTCCCCTGGTTCTCCAAACGTTTTCAAGCTCCTCCCCTAAACCATTTCTAAAGGCTTCTGAACCACATCATAAAAGATAGTGACAGTAATAACCTTGCTCCTCAATACTAATTTTCTGTGTTAGTCAACTTTCAGTCACTGTGTCAAAATAATTGAAAAATAAAGGAGGAAATATTTATTTTGGCTTATTGTATCAGAGATTTCAGTCCATGGTTGGTTGGCTTCATTGATTTTGAGTTTTTGGAAAGGCAGAACATTATAATTGGGAGTGTGTGATAGAACAAAGATTCTTACGTTATCAGAGCCAGGAAGAAAAAAAGAAAAGAAAAGAAAGAAAAAAGGAAGAGATAAGCACTGGGTCCCAGCATGCCAGCAAAGACCTAACTTCCTCCACCAGGTCCCGTCTCCTAAGGTTTCATTACTTTCCAATAATGCTTTAGTCTGGTGACCAAATTTTCAACACATGGATTTGGAGGAATATTTGTTTTAGTCGTTTTTTTCCACCACTGTGACAAAAAGACTTGACGAGAACAATTTTAGAGAAGGCAAAGTTTATTTAGTGCTCACAATTCAGAGGTCTCAGCCCATAACAGACAGCCCCATTGCTCTGGGCCTTAGGTGAGACAAAACATTATGGTAGAAGAGTGCAGTGGAGGAAAGCCACTCAAGACATGGCTCTAAGGAAGCTGACCAAAGGCTCTGTTCACCAGGGACAAATTACAAGTCCCAAAGGCACAGCACTGGAAATGTACTTCCTCCAGTTACATCCTAACTGCTTGCAGTTACTGCCCTGTTAATTCATTCAAGTAGATTAATGCACTGATTGGGTTAAGACCTTCTTAACCTATCATTTCACCTATAAATTTTCTTGCATTGTGTCTCACAGCAGCTTTTGGAGGAGACCTCATATCTAAACCATAACAACATTTAAAAACCATAACAATTAATATGCATGTGAAGGAAAACACAGTATATATAGAAGGCAGTAATATCCATGGTTCCTTGCATCTACTGGGGGTTTTGAAATATTCCTCACAGATAAGAGAGGACTCATATACATGTACATAAGTTGAGCATTTCTTAGTTTGATCAACAAAGCATGTTACAAAAATAAGGAGATACAAGAATAATGGGGAATAAAGATATAAATCTCTAAAGAATAATTAACTTTTCAAGTCTTTCTATTTTAATTTCTTATAAAATTATTCAATATTCACACAGGAAGCCAGAGAATTTCTAAGATTGTTAATAATCTGGCCCTTCTTACTCTCTGAAAATAACTACTCTCAGACCAAATTGTGGGGGGAAAAATAGAGCAACAAATTACACACTCACCACTGACAATTAAATAAAAAAATAAAAAATTCCATGTAAGGTACAGGTTCCTCCTTTACTCTGTGCATTCATTTCTCTTTCTAAATAACCCCTCACACTTTTATTTTAACTTGTTTAAATTTTCTGTTTCAATGTTTAAATCACTGTGCACAAGAATTGAACTTGATTTTATGTATTTATGTTTACAATTAGATGCCTAGCACTGAGTTTGCTGCCCAATAGACAATGGGGATTCAGTAAATGTTTGATTAACTATAAGTGACAAATGAAAATCAGTAAATATGAAATGAATTATAAATTACAAACAGATGACTGGATGTCCCTGTGAGGTGTTAAGAATTCAAAGATAAATTATACATCTACACTGAAGTAATATATTCATTATGTTTTAAAGAAGACAAGCAGATACACAATTCATCAATACTGAAAGCTGGGTTGTTCATAAATCCAGCAAGATTATTCATAAAAGTTCCAGAGGAAGACAGGAGAGATAATGATGAATTCTGTTAGTAGTCAATAGAGGTAGAGGAATCAGGAAGATCTTGGCACAGAAACTGATAGTTGAGTCAAGTTTAGAAGGATATATAGAAATTTTGCATCATATAGAAAACAGAGAGGTCTGGTCAAAAAATTTCAGACAGAGATAAAGCACCATAACTAACACACACACACACACACACACACACACACACACACACGCACACACACACATCTCACTAAGGCATGCAATGTATATATGCTTAGTACTTTGGAGTATAATAATCTCATTTCCTATGAACATTTAGCATCCAAAGATCATCTAATTTTGTCTATCCAGTAACACTTTTTTTCAACATACTTCTTAAAATGTATTGAGCATTTCTCTTGTTGATTTAGCTTTGCCATAGCGTCTGTTTCACTGTTACGAAGAATCCCACAAAAGTTTTCATATTTATCTATGCAAATAGAATATGAAGAGGCTGTGTCCCACACTAGAATAAGAACTCAACCAAATGCATTATAAAAAAAAATTGCTTGACTACCATAAGAAAAAAAAATCTACAGATTTATCAGTGCTCTCAGAAGCTCATTTCTCTTCAGTGATATTAAAATGATGATCTTTCTTTTTTATGTATAGCAAATCCAGGGAAGCAATAAACTTTCCATTTTGTGTATCTATGAGATGCTGACCTAGCTTGCTATAGACATATATCTTCTCCGAGAAAGCTCATCCTATATTTCATCAAAAGGAAGCAGTCTGACATGAGAGAGTGGACCTAATAAGATGGCAGCAAAAAATGCACCAAAAATTTCTCTTCCAACCTAGACAACAGTTGAAGTGAAACTAATCTAATCATTCTAATGTAACGATTTTGGAATTCAGTAGTCTATCAAAGGTTTGCAAGTTTCAGAGGAAGTCTTAGGCTGTAAAACCAGATTAATTTGAACTCTTGACATAGTGACAGCTCCCATTCTCCCACCGTCAACCTAGACACATATTCCTGGAGCAGCTTGCTGAAGATATCGCAGAAACCAGATGGACAAAAAGGGATCTGGCTCCAAATGTTATGGGTCCACATTCTGATCATTGATTGCTACTTTTTATCACAATAGTGCAAATAAAAAATGTTGCTATTGTTGTTAGACTTTCTTACATTGTTACAAGCCTCTTCCCTAAGGTTGTAGTGACTTCCAAGGATTTTAAGATCAATGGGCTTCCCCTTTGAATTTTGCCCTTTTCCCCTTCAGGAGTCAAAACCCTGAAGTCTTGGCCATTCAAAAACAACTACATACTGGAGGAAATTAGAATGTCACATTCCCTCAGGAAGGTGCAGGCTCAGAAAAGCTCTGAAAAGACATCTAATTTATAGCTCAGCTGATCCTAGCACAGAGTTCACCAAAAACCATAATGAAAATGAAAAATAGAAAAAACAAAAATCAGAAAACTCCAGAAAAGGGGAAGAATGTGATTTCCAGAGTTGACAATGGCAGAAAAAAGAATCAGTGAATTTGAAGATAGGGCAATGGAAATTTTAGTCTAAAAACATAGAAGTAATAAGTGACTGTGGAGAAACATCAAGCTCACCATTGTCAAAGTACTAGAAGAAGAGAGATTAAAAAAAAAAAAACAGGCAGAAAGAGTATTTGAAGAAAGGAGATCTGAAAACTTCACAAATTTGATGAAAGATATGAATATATACATTCAAGAGACTTAACAGACTCTAAGTAGAGTGGTATTAAAGGTCCTCATACCAAGAAACATCACAATCAAATTGTCAAAAGTTTAAGAATCTTGGAACTGGGGATATAGCTCAATTTGTAGAGCGCTTGCCTCCCATACACAAGGCCCTGGGTTCAATCCCTAAAACCACACACACACATGCATACAAAAAAAATTTTTTTTGAAACTAGTGAGAGAAGCAAAGTGTCATACACAAGGGATCCTTAATAAGATTAATAAAAAAAAATTTTACGAGAAACTTTGGAGCTTAGATGACTATAGCGTGGTACATTCAAAGTACTACAAATAATCTACTAACCAAGAATCTTGTATCTGTGAAAACTGATTTTAAAAAGTGAGGAAAGTTTTGAGCTATTCTGAGGTCAATGAAAGTTAAGAGATCAATGCATTAAAATAACACTGAAGTTTATACTTTGGACCGAAAGTATGATGTAATTTTGTGACATCAAAACTTAAAGGGAACTCTTAAATAAGAAAAGATTTCATTGGTCACTTTAATCATGTAGGAAACAGAAAATAGAACTATATATCTTTGTTAAAAGAACATCAGATTTAAGAATTTTCTGTAAACTCACCTTTACTGAGATCTTTATTTCTATGATTTAGTGTCTGTTGACCTTTTATTTCAACCCGTATGTCTCCATTTATCATTTCTTGCAGGACAGATCTAATGATGTCATATTTCCTTATAATGTAATCCCCATGGTCCCACAAAGAGAATAGCTAAATAATATACATAAAAAATAAGAAAGGAATTTAAATGTTTCACACCCCCCAAAATAGAAAAAACTAAACACAAAAGAAGAGAGTAAAGTGGTAAAGGGGGAAGGTAATTTTATAAAAGGCATGTACAATAAAGAAAAATGCCAAAATAAAATTCCCCCATATCAACAATTGCTTTAAATGTAACTGAATTAACCACTCTAATCAGAAAATAGAGATTGGCAGAATGATTGAGAAAACATAATCAATATATGTGGCCCAAAGAGATTAACATTAAATATAAAGATACAAATATGTTAAAAGATACATATAATGAAAAAGTATAGGCCATGCACACAGGAATCAAAAGAAAGCAGTAGTGCATATATTATTAAACAAATCAGCCTTCATGTCAAAAAAGGGTTACACAAGATAGAGAGGGAAATTGTGCATAATAAAATCTTAAATGTAGCACAATATAATAAGTATAAATACATGTACAAATAATATCTAATCAAAATATATGATGCAAAATTGACAGAAATTGAAAGGAGAAATAGCTCTACAGTATTCATTTATATACCTATGTTCATAGCATCATTACAATAGGTTAAACATGTAGGCATCACAAGTGTCCATCTATGGATGAAGCTATAAATAGAACATGATAAATACTTACAGCAGAATATCATTCAACTTTGAAAAGAAAGGAAACCTACCAGGTACTAAAACATAAATGAACCTTGATGATATTAAAAATAATTCAGCCACAAAAAAACAAGTATATGATATAATTTGCATGAGGTACATAGAGGATTCAAAATCATAGAGACAGAAAGTAAAAAGTTGGTTGCCGGGAACTGAGAAGAAGACGAAAATATTGCTTGAAGGGTACACAGCTTTAGTTTTATTATGTCTAGAGTTCTAGAGATGGATTGTATTGAAAGTTGTGCAATGGCATGGATATGTTTAAAACCACTGAACTCTATACTTAAAAATGGTTAAGATAGTAAAATGTGTTAAGTATTTTACCACCACCACAACAACAAAAATTGGAGGAAAACAGAAAAATATATATGTTGGGGCCTCATGTTACCAGATCTTCCAGTTAAATACCTCAGATATCCCAGAAGGAATCCTAAGTCCCATGTTGCTCTCATCTTCAAAATACATACTTCCTCCATACTGCAGACAGGTTCTTCTAGTCAGATGACCAAATGTATGTCTCTTAGTTTCTATCTCAAAACTATTATTTAAATGCAATCATAAAATATACAACCTTTTGGGATTTTTTTTTTCACTCAGCATATTTCTCTGAAGATTTATCTAAATAGCTTTGTATATGAATAATTTATCCTTTTTATTGCTGAGCAGCATCCAATAGATCGTATACCACAATGTGTTTAAGCATTTACCACTGAATGATGTCTGGATTATTTTTGCAATTACAAATAAAGCTGCTATGAACATTGTATATAGGTTTTGCGTAAAAATGTTTCTATATATTCTTTAGAATAAATGCTCAGGAGTACAATTGGTAGATGAAATGGTAATTGGATGTTTTAATTATTGTTTAATAATCTGTCAAGGTGTTTTCCATAATAGCTTACTATTTCACATTTTCACTACTATAAAAGTGATACAGTTTCTCTGATTTCTTTCAAACATTTCATGTTGTTTGTTTGCTTGTTTTTGTCATTCTGTTAGGTGTGTAGTGATATCCCATAGCAGTTTTAATTTGTATATTCCTAATGACTAATGATGTTGAACTTCATTTAATGTACTTACTTGCTACTTATATATTCTCTTTGGTGAAATTCCTTTTCATGTCCTTTGCCAATTTTCTTTTCTTTCTTTGTTTTTTTTTTTTTTTTTTTTTTTTTTGTGGATATCAGGGATTGAATTCAGGGGCACTTGACCACTGAGCCACATCCCCAGCACTATTTTGTATTTTATTTAAAGACAGGGTCTCACTGAGTTGCTCAATTCCGTGCTTTTGCTAAAGCTGGCTTTGAACTCCTAATCCTCCTGCCTCCACCTCCTCAGCCACTGGGATTATAGGCACAGGCCACCATACCCAGTCCTTTGCCCATTTTCTACTTTGATAGTTTGCTTTCTTCCTGTTAAATTTTAAGAGTTCTATATATATTACATGTACTACTCTTTTATTGAACATATGGTTTTTTAAAAACTTTCTTATACCCCATGGGAACCTCAGTCCACAAAAGTCCCTGCCCGTACAGGGACACTCACCTTGGCCCATACCCCTGCATAATGATAACCTAGGAAGTCTTCTTTCTTGGCTTTCTGAAACCATTTTTATACCTGCTTAAGAGGCCTACCCTGTAGAGAGTCCTAAATTGTGTAACTAATAAAGCTTCTCATATTCCATTTGTGTCGTCATCATTCTAGACATGAGAAACAACTTCTGGATTGCAAAGGGATCTTTCTTCTCCTAACTTTATGTTTTTCTTTCCTTTTTTTTTCCTTCCCTGTCATTCTAGAGATGAAACCAGGACAAGCAAGTATCCTATCACTGAGCTATACCCTCAGTCTAAACAATAATTTGTATGCCTTTTATTTATTTTCATTCTGCTTTTTTGCTTTTTTACTAGCTAGCACTTATAGCACTATAATGGGTAAAAGTAAGGAGAGCAGATACATTCACGATCATAAAGAACAAATATTTAGTCATTCCACATCAAGTCCTTCACTTAATCATGCTTATAAAGATATTTTTTTCCAAAACGTTTTCATTTTCAGGGATTTGACCGGAACTTATTTTTGGAGACAGTTTTTCAGACTGTCACCACATTTGTAGGAGAAATTTTCTGTACTTTTAAATTGAGTTTGCTTTTGTATTATAAGATTAATATTAGCTTAGTAAAATTATTTGAGGAATTTTTTATTATCATCTACTTTCTGGAAGACATTGAATTTAAATATTTTAAATTTTTTAAATGCTTTCTAAAATTCTTCAGTGAAATTATCTGAATTTGAAGATTCTTTTGGGGAAGATTTAAAATTAAGAACATACATTTATGTTATGTTAGTTATAGTGGCTTGTGGTTTTTAAGGAAATGTTTCACTTCAGCTTCCCAATTAAATTAGTATGCATAGAGGTCTTTTTGGTAGTACTCTCTTTAGTCTTTTTATGTTTGACAGGTATGTAGCGATTTCTATTATTTCATCCCCAAACTAGAAATTTGCATCATCTCATTTTTGGTTTGTGTGACCTTGCTAGAGGCTGGATAATTTTCTTAATTTAATCAATCTTTGTTTCATTAGTTTACTCTATTATTTTATTTTAAATTTCACTTTTCTTCTTTTCTTTATCGTTTCCCTTCTCTCTGCTAGATTTGGATTTATATTGTGCTTTTTCAAGGTACCTGGGATAGTAGTGTAGATTAGATTGATAGCTTACTTTTACTAATGTTTTCATTTAGTGCTATAAATTTCCTTTTTCATTCTACTTTAGTTGTGTAACACAAATTTTGATATGTGTTTCCATTTTTATTCAGTTTAATGTTTAGCGCTATTTCTCTTAAGATGTTCTCCATGACCTACGCATTATTTAAAAATGTGTGTTTGTTTCTAAATGTCTGATGATTTTCATATTATTTTATTGTGCATTATTTTTAGCTTTATTCCTTTGTGGACAGAGAAGATATTCTTTATGATTTCAATTCTTGTGAGTTTGTTTATGTTTGTTTTATGACCCAGGATATAGTTTATCTAGGAATAAATTCCATGAGAAATTGAAAAGATTATACATTCTGTTGTTATTGAGTAAGTTGTTCTATAATACTGTACCCTGTTGGTTGATGGTATGTTTTAATTATTCTGTACTATTCTTGTTGATTTAACATCCACTAACTTTGGACAAGGATGGAAATTATGGCTTCCTACTCTTGGACACAACTCTGGCAGAAAGAACAGAGGGTGTCTTGTTAAAACCTGGTGAGCATGAAGTCTGCATTTTCTCTTGACCTTTACTAGTATGAGAGCAGTTAGGGTCACAGTTTTGGCTTAGTATTTTGGGGACTACAGTACCATGGCTATGTGTTAGAAGTTTTCTGTATTTTCACATTTCCATCTTCTTTATCCTCTCTCTAGATATGGCAAGATTTTGATAAGGTTACTTTTTATGTATGTGTTTTTATCTTCATTAATCTACGTTTCCAAAATGCCATCTTTAACATTCTGTCAGGGATAAATAGTACAAAAATAAATAAATAAATAAATAAATAAATAAATAAATAAATAAACAAATCATGGAACTCACCACCATATGTGACCTGGGATCCCCAGCCAGTCTCTCTTCTTTTTGCCACTCTTAGAATCTTATGTTTATTTTATATGTACATTCTATGGCTTTTATTTTTTTATTAGCCAATTTGTTGTTTTGACAAATGAAGTAGCAGAAATGATATATGGTAGTTCAGAGATAAGAGTTCTAGAGCAACCAAGTGATTCATTTGACTTTTGTCATAAGAAGGTGATTCATATCAAAGCAATTCTTCCAGGATTCTAAGAAGTAAACCACATAGAACAGGATTGTAGCTTATCTACAGATATCATATCAGGTAAAAGAAAATGTGATCCACAGAACAGTAAAGGACTTGTCCATTGATAGAATAGTCACTTCTACAATTTTATTAATTAGAGGAGGCAACATTCAGTCAATGATAGGGGAGCTTTAGTCTTCATAATGGGAAGATGAACCCATCATGTGGGATTCATTATAGTTCATCACAGTTCTTTTTTAATGATAAATGATAACTAACTAAAAGTGATGTGGGAAAATATATGGAAAATATGAAATATTTATCTCAAGGAATAAGAAAAATGTCTCAAAAGGTAATAAGTAATACTATTTATATTACATACTTTATGATATGCAGAAAAAATAAGAATTTCAAGTTGAGATATGAAATCAAATATAAAAGGAAACTAGCCTTCTCCGTTGTGAGCTATCCTTCAACATGTATAACTGTCTTATGCAGACCCCAAAGAGATAGATGTCATTTTCTATTTAGAAATAGTGATTTTTCTAGGATTTTAATATCAGTGTGAGACAGGGAGAGAAAAATTAAGAATATTTTTTTTCAGTGCTGGGGATAGAGTCCAGGGTTTTGTTCATGCCTGGCAAGTGTTCTACCACCGAGTCACATCCTCTGTTAAAATTAAGAATATTTTTGAGGGAGTAATTATGAGGAGAAACATTAGATTTTAAAATTGACACGGAAGAAACAAAAGTCAGAATATTGTAACAGAATGATGGGACAATGGTGATTTTTCTTTTCACAATTGCTCACATAATTGAACAGAAATAGAAACATTATTGCTTATGTTTGCCTTTTCTTAAATCCTTTGAAGAATTAAGGATTAATAGTATTAATAGTTAAGTTACAGCAGAGGAAGCATTTTATAAAATCTGACATTCATGGCCCATAAAAACTTTCAGCAAACTAGGAAGCAGAGGGATCTTTCTCAAGAAGATAAAGGACATCTTAAAACCTACAACTAACATCATACTTAATTGTGAAAGACTGGATGCTTCCCATTAAGATCATAGACACAAAAAGGATATCTACTTTACCAGTTCAATTCAAATTTGTACTGGAGGTTCGAGGCAGGCAATAAGACAAGAAGGAAAAGAGAAAGTGTGTTTATCCATATAAAATATGACTATCTGTTTATAAAATCCAGCAAAATCTAGAAAATAGCCACTAAAAATAATAAGCAAATTTAGCAAAGTGTTAGAATACAAGATTAATATATATGTTAACGAATATAATATATATATAAAAATACATTTCATTTTTAATACAAGGGACAATCTGACATTTAATAAATATGCCATTCATAATAACATTGAACCATTTAATACATAGAGATAAATATGACCAAAAATATAAAAATTTTATATTCTGAAAATTATAATACATTGCCAAGAGAAGTTTAAAAAGATGATATACAAGTGAAAGAATGTACTGTTGTTGTAAATTGAAAGACTCAACATTGTTATGTCAGTTTTCGCACAAATTATCTATAGAGTCAATAATCCTAACGAAAACCCGACAGATTATCTTTCATAGAAACTGACAAATTTATTTCTAAATATATATAGAAAATACAAAGGACCAGGTATTTATGACAGCTATGAAAAATGACAAAGTTGAAGGACTAACACTCCTCAATCAAAGCTTATTATTCAGCTGAAATAATTAAAACAGTGTGAAATTGACATAACAATGGTGATCAGAGGGGGAAAAATAAAGTATTCAGAAATAGACCAATTCATACACAGGCAAACAAATTTCAAAAAATAAATTCAATAGACAGTCTTTTCAACAAATTTTAATCAGTTATATACTCATATACAACTTCTTTAAAAAAAATCCATATCCTGTGCCATATATAAAGATTAACTCATCATGGCCCACAGGTCTAAATATAAAACCTAAAATGTAAAACTTCCATAAGAAAACATAGAGGAGTCAAGTGTGCAGGAATACGCCTGTAGTCTCAGCGACTGAGAAAGTTGAGGGAGGAGAATTGCAAGTTCAAAGCCAGCCTCAGCAACATAACAAGGCCCTAAGCAACTTAGTAAGATCCTGTCTCAAAATAAAAAATAAAAATTAAAAAATGTTCTAAGGAAGTAGCTCCGTAGAAGTAGCCCAGTACTGAAAGAAAGAAAGAAAAGAAAAAGAAAGGAATTAAAGAATAAATAAAACATAAATGAATGGTTTTGTGATTAAAAGTACAGTTTATAAAAGAATGGATTTACAAACCATTTCCAAATTTTAATAATCTGCTATTTTAAAAGTACTAAGAAACAGAAAAGCAAGCTGTAGTCACAGAGCAAATATTTCCAAGTTATATGTCTGATAAAAGGACTTGCACTTAGAATACAAAAACATTAGGAACTTGATATTCAGGAAACAATTAATTCATCAGCAAAATGTACACAAGGTTTAAACAGATATTTTAATGAAGAAGATACCTGGGATAGCAAATAAGAACATGAAAAGATACTGGATAGCATTAGTCTTAGAAAAATCCAAATACAAAGCCAACTAGGGTATTAATGCACACATATTACAACAGATGAAATCAAAATGTTGGAACCTGTGAAGACCATGTAATAAGAATGTGGATCACTGAAGTTCTCAAAATACCAGTGAACGAATGCAAAATGGTGCAACTGCTTTGGAAACATTTTTTAGTTTCTTATAAGGTAAAACACATGCTTACCAGAGAATCTGACATTCCACTCCTAAGTATTTGCCCAGATAAACTGAAAGTATACGCTCATACAAAAGTTATCCACTAATGTTCACAATGTTTTTCTTTGTAATAGTTAAAACCACGAAGAACTCCACTGTCCATCAGCAAGTAAATGGTGACACCGCCAAACAATGTAATACTGCTCAGCAATAAAATGGAACAAACTGTTGATATCAGCACAAACATGGATAAATCTAACAAAAGCATGCCAAGCAACATACACCATAAAGAAAAGAACATTTACATCTTGTGTGATTCCTTTTATATGTTATTTTATAAAATACAAACTACAGATATTTCCTGGGGAATGTACATGAGACATTGATAAGACCAAAAGAAAGCAATTATAAAAAGTTACCAGGAAACATCCAAAGGTACTGGATGTGTTATCTTAAATGTGGTGAAAATAATATCTCAACTGAAATTTATCAAATAACTAACTTTATGTGCAGTTCATTGTATGGCAAATACACCTTGATAAAGTTGATGCAAAAAAAAAAAAAAACAAATAAAAGAGTTAAAGTCTAAATTGTCAAATAGAAGAAAAAAAATCTTTTGAAGACATGAACTTTTTATTACATCATTTAAATTCTATCACTTTGAAATCTTGGGTTCTTGCTCATTTTTAATTGCCTAAAAATGTTCCCTACAATCTATATTCATAAGAGCTTGCAGCACACTTAAAAATAATATGCAAACTAAATTATAGGAAGAACTTCATCATTTTGTCAATATCACAACATAAAATAGAAAATGCAAGCAGGTGGAAAAGGTGTTAGTGGGATTTTAAGAAAACACATGTATAAAAATAACCTCAAAGTTTTATTATTATCAAAATTATGGAAGTACAAACATTTATGCAGCTATATCAGAGTGCAATATGTTCTTCATTTACATCTTAACAGTACTGAATGTGTTTATTCTCTAGTTTAGCCAGCCTGAGAGAATTTTCTGCCATTGTTTCTTTTCTTTTTCCACATTAATGTAATGTATGGAAATGTACACTTAGAACTTTTATGCTAACACCTAAAAGCTTTGCACATAAAACTATAATAACAATTTCCCCAAACTATAAACCATATAAGTCACGTGACTCTCCTGAGATAGATGACCAGATAGCTGAGAGCTATCAGAGTACACTGTCAAAACCCTTCCTGGTAAACAGGTACAAGCCTGCATTACTCTTTAATGTTAATTTTTGATACGACCGTGACATTTCAGTGCTACAGGTAATGCTTAGTTGTAGATGTCACAATCCTCTCCTACATATCATTTCACCTGGTATCTAAAAAATAATGACTCCAAAACTAAATATAATACAAACTGTCATCCATTTCAGTTAAAAAAAACATTTTCCTTGATATGTTTACCAAATTTATTAATGTCAGAATTATCATGTTTTCTCACTATCAGTAGAGCTTATTATGTGCCAGGCACCATTTCAAATGCTATGTAAGTAAAATTACTCTCAATACTTATTAAATACACTACAAGACAGATAATAATGTTATTCCAATTTTAAGAGATACAAAAACTTTACTCAGGGAGGTTATTGTAAGGAGTTGCAGAGAGTGTAATTGTATTCCCTACACACTAATATGTTAAGACCTGTCTATACTTCAGAATGTGAATTTATTTGCAAATCAGATCCTTGTAGATCTCAATGGTTAAGATGAGGTCAAACTTGAGTAGGGAACATCCCTAGTCCAATATGACAGCCACCCAAAGGGGAAATTTAGAGACAGTCAGGGAGAAGGCCACGTGAAAATGAAGGCAGATGGTGTTAATGCATCAAAAGCCAAGGATCCTAAAGACTACCAGGAAAACAATAAATACATAAACAAATAAGCAAGATAAAGGGGGAACAAGACATGAAGCAGATTCTCCCTCAATGTTCCCCCCATGTAATGAACTTATACTAACAACACTTTGAGCCCAAAGAACTCTTTAAGACAACAAATTTCCGCTGGGAAAATCTTCCAGTTTCTAGTACTTTGCTGTTAACTCTAGAAACCAGTACAAGAATGGAATCCAGAAATCTGACTCCAGAATATGTGCTGGCTGTTTCCAGAAAGTATATATTAATTACATAGCAATTCTGTGTCAGAAAGGAAAATATTTCAGTTCTAAGAAGGTACATAGAAATAAATCAGAAGGAAGAAATTCTGGAAGCAGAAATGTTTTTATGTACCGGAGTACATAAAATTATAGGACATTCAAATTATAGGACATTCAAACATTTTGAATGAAGGAACAGCTAAAGGTTTCTTATTATTAGAGTAGAATGAAGGACAGGGAGCTCTATGACAAGTAAGGATAATTACACTAAAAGAGAGATAGAATTAACTTACAAAATCTCACTTATTTTTCAATGTTCCTAAAAATTTAGCTTTGCCTAAATCCTAGCATTAAACAAGATAAAAAAATGTTGAAAATATATTTTATTGCAAAACCAGGGTAAATAGAATTATAGTAAATTGCTTCTGTCACAGAATAGCTCTCGTAAATAACCTCAAGCATGGCTGGATATAAAATTTCAGGCAGATTGACCTGAAAGGGTCAATGACATCCTCAAATATCTTACAACTAAAAAATAACTTGCTTTGAAAAATCTAATGTGTCCAAAAAATTTTTTAAAAAAAATCATTATTAACATTTAGCATTGCCTAAAAGAAATCTTAAAAAAGTATAATGCTTTTTGTTGGGTTTTGTTTGTTTAGTTTTAGTAGAGAAGATTTTTTATATTATTTCTGAAAGTGTTGGGATTTTCTCTTTTCAAGATAAGCCAATATCTGAACAAATGTTTAGCACACATCTGGCGGCTACTTGGATAATGAACCTGTCTTGTTCCACAGCACCGAGTTTGGGAATGTTCTTATAGGCAGCATTACTAGAGAGAGTAATGAGATCATGAGTAAGGGTGTTATTCATGGATTATAATGTGCAAAATTTTAATTCCTATGATAATGATGTACTACTCATGGTCCAAGTCAGGTGGTCCCAGGACCTATCTGACTTAAGATACAAATGGAGTCCTATAGCTTTGTGCAATATGTAGGTAAGACTGGCTCTACCAGGCCTTGTTCTCCTAGAAATGATTACATGACTTTTACTCACCAAGACTTCTTTGAAACTGTACATTTGTAGACAAGAATGTTGTAAGTCAGGAAGCTCTGCTCTTTGCTTCTTTCTGTACTGTTTCATAGCCTGATTGCAAGACATGAGCATTCCTTTTATACTGTAAATCAAGTGGAACACTCTTTCACAGTGTTACTTTTTAAAAAAAAATCAATGAGCTATAGATTTTTTACTTATGTATTTGAAATTCCTTGATAGTTATCCTATGATTACCACTCTTTTAGAGTCCTAAAATGTTTTTATTCTGAGAAAATTTATATTACTTCAAAATCAAATATCCACTTATATATCATTTTCTTCCTGGAATACAAATAAAATTTATTAATTAATGTCATCAACCGTGTTGATGACATTCTTTATATTGGAAAATCAATTTTCTTGAAAAACAGGATAAATCAAATATAGAGGTTATTTTTTTATTCGTGGGTAACATGGTTGGAAGAACTAGCACACCATCACACATTCTTCTCCCCTGTAAAATTGCTAAGCTTGTGCTTCCAAAACAAAATAGTAGAGCAGGTAAAAAATAGCTGTTTCCATTCTGACAGGGAGAAATAGGCAAGAAGAGACAAATACAAATAGATAAGTCCAAAACTCAATGGGAAAGTAACATTGTCACTGAGTCCTGCACATCAAGGGAACAGATAATCATACGGAGGTGTGAGCTGGCTGAGAAATTAAAAGTCTGAAATAATTAACAAGAAATAAAAGACAAAATACACAGGGAAATAGTTTCAACAGCAGGGGCCTGGTGGGTGCATTGGACCTGATGGGTCCAATCTCTAACCAAGAATGAGGCTCCGAATGCTTTCTTTATAGAGTAGCACATCAATGGGATTTATTGTGAGAAAATGCTTTTTTAAGAAGTGAGAGGCTATATAGCAATTGGCCTGATGGAGACTTATCATTTACGCAGTAATTCTTCCTCCTCCAGGCAGCTTGCATCTACAGGCTATTTGGGCACACTGGTATTTCTTTCTACCTCAGGGGGAATTGCATTTGAACCTAGGGTTGTCTGAACCAATAAATTCCACACAGAATTCTCTTTGAGTAGGATGTTGCCAAGGCAATGGAGCAGTCTCAGATCGATGAGGGAACACCTTGAGTTCTGAGGGGCACACCTCAACTTAGAGATGGCTCAGACAAGCCCACAATTCATTCACAGCTCCCAACACAGCTGGAAAAATATCATTGACTCCATGTCCTATATTCTGGGTTCAGTGGGGCAGAGATTGGGCTCCAAGAACTAGGAGATCTGCTCCTATGTCTTTGCTGGGCTCAATCTACCTAAGAAGGTCTCAATGGGCTATAGTTTGATCCCTGTAGCTTTTTTCCCCATATTTTTTATAGGTGTGTTATATTTGAGCATAATGCTGGGAGACAGTTGTAACATATTAGCATATGCACACTATACAACAATATAATTTAATCCATGTAATTCCCCAGTATTTCCCCACTTCCCTCTCCTCCTTTTTACTGATCTCTCTTCAATTTCATAAGATTCCCCTCATTTCTGCATAATCACATCTCTTTTCCTTGTTTCCATTCCAGCTTCCACATAGAAGGAAAACATACAACTCTTGACCTGAGTTTGACTGATTTCACTTATCACAATGGTCTCATATTCTTTCCATTTTCCGGCATTGTCCTAAGTGGGGACATTTTGTGGTGGTTCTGAACCTGTGACACATCTCTGTATAATGCCCCAGGTTATGCATATAATTCTTTGAAATCTAGATGGAGTCTATCTTGACCCCCCTCAACTCCTGCACTCTGTGTGCATAAGAACTAGCACCACAAGGATGCTCACAAGATTTACAACTTATACCTCCTATAATAGATATTGGGACTGCAGCTATGCCCACTTGATTAAAAAGACACCCCCCATCTGTCACCAATGTGTTTCATCAACTTAGTCTCATTATTTAATAGCCTTTGAAAGATATGAATGTTTTTTTCCTCCCCATTATATTGTTACCACAGCAAATAGTCATAGATACTTCTGGGGAAGGACTTGAAGAATTGCTACTACATATAGTTGTCATGGTGGCTGTTTCCTCATGAGAATCTGGTTTCTTATTCTGCTTCTGGGTTTGAAAGACAGATTATGACCATAAATGAATCAAGGCATGATAGCTTTCATTTAAGGAAGTGGATGTCAGATTTCTACTCATCCATACTTGATCTCTTTTGATTATATTAAACAATATTATTATTGACTTTCTACCAATTTTGTTGTTAGAAACATGGTGTTTCATTAGCCATTATCGTAAGTCTTTGAAAATCAGGGTCCTGGCTGCTTTCTGACTTTATTGCCTACCCTGCTTCTAAAAGACAGATACTACCTTGAGACCTTGTGTGATCTGGGATCCTGATTTTCTCATTTTTACCAGGGAGGCCAAATTGTTCAACAGCATCTTCTACTATCAGTCAGTCCTGTCCTACAGAGGATAGCTACTATCAAGCTTCTCAGTAAGCTTCCCTTACTGCCCTCACAGAACATTCCTTTTTGATTTAGTAAAGTGAATGTCCCATTGGCCCTCCTGAGGAACATAGACAGCTGCTATGCATCCTGTCCCAGGTAGTAAACCCCATCTAGCAAGGCTACTTCTCCAAATAGTCTTTATCCTTTTCTCCTCAGTCTTCCAAGTCCATTCTGTAATCTCTACTTCATTTAGTTGGGCCATAAACTTTTTAAGGCACGTTAGAGCCATTACAGGAGCATAGTAGAACCAATTGCTGCAGCATTTGCCAGGACGACAAACCCTCTTTCCTCAGAGAATTCTCCTTGTCAACAAATTCCCTGTTTTGCAGTTTATTGACGTCCTTGATATGCCACCCATAATGTATACTCCCAGATATTCTTTTCCAGTTTCTATTATATATATATATATATATATATATATATATATATATATATATATATATATATATGTTAGCTTTTGCAGTTCTTTTTCTTTTTTAAAAAAAGAAAAAGTCTTTTATTTATTTAAGAGAAATTAATGAATAGTGAGAATCTTCATGTAGTTTGTCAAAATCAGACTTTACTAAATAAGGTGTAGCTGTACTATAAAGGAAAAATGGTAAGTTTGCGTATAAGTGTACATTTTTATGCAAACACACAAGATGATATTTAAAATAGTAAAAGCACACTTCAACCTGGGGGAAAAATTGTAATGCATGTATCATGTGGAGTATTACTGTCTCTGTTTATTTAAAAAAAAAAAGTTCTGTAAGTCCTATAAATAAAACAAGTAACAGTCAAATAGAAAAACTAGCAAAGTGCATAAGCAGGCAGTTTGCCAAAAAAAAAAAAAAAAAAAGCAAACTGATTCTGGACACTTATTTTACATGAAAAATAAGGAAACCAACATTGCTGGAAATCAAGGGAGCCAGTGCTCCGAGGTCTATTTCAGGGAACAGAAGGGCACAGTCCCTCTTTCAATGTGTCCAAGTGCAGTGTTCATCTTCCCTCTTGGCACATGCACAGCCCTGGGAGTCTATGATGGGTGGACCTGGGATGTGCTGCTCTCTGGCAGTGCAGTACAAAGGCTCATTCCCTCCCTGGGAGCAGTCAGCCAGTCTCCCAGGCCAGCATGGAGCATGGTCTGCAGGAACCTATAGGAGTCTGTGGTGTGCCTTCTCAGTACTTTCCCCACATCCTCATTCCCTTCCCTTCCCACCCTTGTGCCTGACACCAAGTTCATCCTGTGGAATTTTTTTTTTTATTGGTTGCGCAAAACATTACAATGATCTTGACATATCATATTTCATACATTTGGTTCAAGTGGGTTATGAATTCTTATTTTTACCACGTGTACAGATTGCAGGATCACATTGGTTATGCATCCACATTTATACATACTGCCATACTAGTGTCTGTTGTATTCTGCTGCGTTTCCTATCCCCTTCCTATAGCTTTTGCAGTTCTTTTGATGTAAATCTACCCAGATATCCATCTCCACAATTAGTTCCAAGTTTTCATAGGATACTTCACTGATTTGTTTATAATTCCAGCATTTGTTTACGTTCTACTACTGATCTTTAACTATGACTTCATTAAGACTTCAGGAGATGAAGGTTTTCTTAAGTGTTCTAAGGAAACTTTGCAACCTTTATACTTTGCTTTACGTGTTGATTAGCAAATTAATAAATTTGAGTCTATTATGTTATCTTGTCAATGAATTAGTGGTGTTTAGCAACAACCACCTCTCCTTACTATGGATAGTTACTTCTCTTATATTTCTCAGTCTCCAGAGATATTACACCAGCTCCATCTCTCTCCAGTTTACCAATGTGAAATTCAACCAGGGATGTAGTTACTGTATTATAGAGATTTTCAATAATCCATTTACAATCAGTGATGAGATTCTTATTGCTTTTTGAAAGGCTAGATGTCTATTCCTAAACATCATTTCTTCAGAGTCTACTTCCTATTACCACTCACAATATCAACTACTCACCTCTGAGATTTCCTAGATGAAGAGTTTGAAAGAGGAATCCTTAAAAAAGTAATTTCTTGATGGCTACTCTCAGAAAAGGAGAAAGTAAAGTAAATTAGGGCAGGAAGAGAAGGCTAAACAAGATTCAACTTTGTCACTTAGAGATTCAAATTTTTGTCACTTAGAGAGTTCTGGATCACAAAGTGCCTCACTGAGTTTGTACTATATGAGGCACTGGGTCATTCTTTTGTAGAATTACTGATTGGCCATTGGGCCCTGGAATGGAAAGCCTGGGATATTGCATATAGTTTTCGGCAAGGTGGCATCCATTCAGCCAGGAACAATTATTTGGAGAAAAAAGGATATGACCATTAATGTAAAAGATTCACATATGTAAGGAGATGGATGCACGGTTCTGGTGAAATATATCTGGGTGGGAAATTAACAGTATCTGGTATACTGAGACTTAAATGTCAAGGTCAGTAAGAAAGCACAAAATTTACCTGTTTGATTCCTGTTATCCTAGAGGCATGTGAAAGTCTGGGGAAAATGGTAGGTGTGCAGTGGATTTATATAAAAGAGATGTTTCTTGCATTTTGATTTTAACGGAATGGAGGGTATCTTACACAAAGAGGAGAAAGGTTTTATTATTTCATATCTTTGTGCTCTGAAAGGCATTCTACTGGTACTTCGGACTGTAAATGTGTGCCTGGTGTATCTCATTTGGATAGAGGTAGGAATCCCAAGGTTATTTCCAGGGTAATTTTCAAAATGTTCTTCATAGCCTGTAGCAGAAGGGAGGTTTATTGTCCTCAGAGCTCCTAATCACCTCCAGACTGTGAGCACAGGTGATGGAGCTGTACCATCCACGTGTAGTCACCTCAGTGAGCACAGTACAGAACTCACAGCAAAGCTTGTAAGTTTGAGCCCCAGGTTAGACCTCACCTTGTGAAATTGTGGTGACACAGCCTTTTATTGGACATGTTAGTGAGCAGGCTTTATAGGGAAAACTCACAACCCTAGATTCCATTTGAGAAACATATATCCCTAATCTGACCATATATATTCTATAACTTAACAGTTTATAATGTTCTTTGTAATGTTTCTTTGAAATATAACTTTCATTACTTAGAAATACATAAGTTTACATGAAGTAATCTCAGCAGGAGGAAGACACCACTTCTTACCTTTTCTGATGACCTCCTTTATAAAAATTATTATTTTTAAAAATGTTTTCTCTCTGATAAGAAACATTTATGAGACCTTTGGTCAGAATTTGTATCTTTAAGTCAGCGTATGATTCAACCCTTGAGTAATATCTCCTCAATCTCTGCCTTTCCCGGATCATGCAAATGAAGTAGGGGTTTTCTTCATTTATATTTCCCCTGTCCAACAATTTATTAACTGAAGGCTTATCATAGTAATGGGATTATTATTATATAAATAGGCTAAATCAGAGCATGGAATGACCAGCAGAAGTTGATGACCCTTTCTCTCACTTTGTCAGGTCCTGGACAATTTCTAGCAAAAAATATAGAAAACAAACCAATAGATTAATTAATTAACTTCCAAGGATACACAGCATGAAGAAAATGAACCAAAAAGGAGTAAGCAAGAATAAACTTTATTAAATGAGGAGATCAAGGAAAACATCTTCAAAGTGGTGACACCTGGCACTTGTTACAGATCTAAGCTATGGGGTGGGGTGCAAAACACTTGATTCTGGCTTTTAGAATATGGTATTATGATCATTATTCACTGCATACGTGTATCAAATTTTCACATTATTCCTCATAAAACTTGTAAAATTAAAATAATAATAAAATTCAAAGACAGTTTTTAAAGCCCCGAGAGTCACTGAGCTTTTCACAGTGGAAGATTCTCTTCTAGAGCGACAGATAGAAACTTGTTTCCTCCGTAGCCATTTCATACATGGGTTTGTTCAAAAGTCAGTGTAAAATAGAAATTCGTGGGGCTGGGGTTGTGGCTCAGTGGTAGTGTGCTTGTCTAGCATGCATGAGGCACTGAGTTCGATTCTAAGCACCACATACAAATAAATAAATAAATAAATGTCCATCAACAACTAAAAAATATTTAAAAAAAATAGAAATTCGTCACATCTCAACCACAACTATCACCTAAGATATGTTTCTATTAATGACTGTTCATACTAGGACTGATAAGATGGTATCATCATGTATACAATCAATGCCTATTAAAATAAATTCACATTAATTTTTAATTTCCTTTTCCTATATTTGTAATTTTTTTCTGTCTGATGTATTTCTTTTAGGGAGAATCTACGGTGACAAACTATATAACAATGATCCAATTTTTCAAGCTTTTTTGCTTTATATATAGTTTTTACTTGCTAGTCATTTTCTTTCATTGTATTAATATCATCCACTTTTTTGTCTTTCATTGTTTTTGCTGAGAACTCAGATATTAGTTTTAGTTTTATCTCATTGAACGTAACATTTTCCCCCTTTGACTGTACTTAAGATGTTCTGCAATATTTATTATGACACACAAAATATTTAAGCAGTCCTTAAGAGTCAGTGCAGTTCGAGCTATAGGTTGACTTGTTACAGCTCCAGAGAAAGGACAGAAGATAATAATTGATTCATATAAGTTTAGGTAGTTTATTAATTACACATATGGCAAAAGGAAAATCACCATGGTATCATCTTCCTGTATTCCTAGTTCCACAGAATTAGACTGAGCTGGAGGGGTAAGATAGCAAAAGACTAAAGCAGAAGGCCACTTCACACTGAGGAAAAAAACTGGAAATTAGGGGTTGATTCTAATCTGTGTATCTATCTGAAAAAGAGGAAAGAAAGGTAAAATGTCACATGCCTTACACAAACAACAGAAACAAATGACAGGAAATATGATCTCATGGAAACCACCTGCAAGAGAGGCAAGTAAGAAACAGACACAAAATTGCCTATTTTTCCATATCCCAGGGCAAACCACAGGGCATTCCACCAGGACAAGAGTCAGACTGCTATTAAGCCTTGTGTTTAAGGACTGTGTGAAGACACGGAAGGTATCCAAGGTGCTACAGTGAACTATTTCTCTATGAAAAGCATGCTTAAGATATTCTGATTTGTAGGCATGTATGTATTTATAAGTAGGAATGATTTATTTTATTCGTGAATATATGACTAAAGGATATTATTCAGTTTTGGAATTTTATCAACCCTTATTTCTTCAGATATTCTTTCTTATTAATTATTTCTCTCCTCCATTTCTGTAACTCAAATTTTATATATATAAGGTTTTTATAATTTTTAATGCAAACCTCTTATTTTCTTTTTCTTTTTTGCATTCTACACCCTTTTTAATCATTATATACTTTATTTTCTTCTGACATAACTTCCAAATGAGAAATCTTTCCTTCAGCTATTTCTAGTGACTGTTAACTTTTCTATAGAGATTTTTAACAGCTTTATTGAGATGGAATTTATATCCAATGAAATTCACCAATTTAAAGAATACAATCAACTATTTTTAATGTAATCACAGACTTGCATAGCTATACTGTACTCTAATTTTACAACATTTCATCACCCCACACTGAATCCTCATAATCAGTCTTTCCCCATCATCTCTTTCATTCCATCTTGCTTTCTTAGCCTTAGACAATTAATAACCTATATTCTGTCTCCATATTTTTGCAGATATTTTCTATCATTATGAGTTGGTTGCTCACATTCTTCATGAAGTAATTTGCTAAAGAGAATTGTAGTTTTCTAAAAATTATTTTGGTATCCAGCTTATATAAATATTTTTTTTCCTTTATTGCTTGCATTTTTGACATCAAAATAAGAAGTCTGGGCTTAATGCAAGATTTAGGATATTTCTTCCTATGTCTTGTTCTAAGTTTATAGGTTTTCCCAAAAATCTAAAGCTTGAAAATTGCTTTTAAAAGTAAGATGGACATTGAATGGGATTCTATTGAATACATGGATCGAGTTTGGGGTATTGCCACATCAACAATATTCATTCTTCTGGTTCATGAATACAGAATGTCTTTCTGTTTATTTACATCCTAATTTCTCTCAACAGAGATTTGTAGTACTCAGAACATCAATTTTGAGTTACTTTCAATTTTTATTCTTATTTTCTTTTTATTTTATTCTTTCTAGTACTATTTAAGTAGAATTATTTTCTTAATTTTCTTTTTCTATTTCCATTGCTTCTGTATAGAAATAAAAATTATAGTATTATATTATGTCCCCAAAGTGATTTTTTTAACATATTTTTTAATGATAATAGACTTTTTGGTCAAATTTAAGGATTTTTATATGTAAGATTATTTCATCTACAAATATAGTTTTTTTCTTCCTTTCTGATCTTAACACCTTTTAATTTATTTTCTTATTTTTTTCATAAATAGAATCAGTATAATGTTGAATATAAATGGAAAAAGAATACTTCATTTTCTTCTTCTTGATCTTGGGGTAAAGGATCTGGTTTTCATCATTAAGTAGAATGCTGATTGTGGGTAGTCATGAATACTCTTTATCGTACTGAGAAAGTTTTATTTTCTTCCTATTTTCTAAAATGTTTTTAATCTTTAAAGGCTGTTTGACTTTTTTCAAACACTTTTTTTCTGTGTCTATTGAAGTGATCATGTATATTTTGGTCAATAAAATGTTATCTTAATTAAATTATACATATTAAACCATCCTAACTTTTTTTTTAAATCTAATTTTGTCAAGGTATTGTACCTTTTAAAGATGCTATATTTTATTCATAAGTTTTTCTTTTAGGATTTTTCATCTATATTCATAAAACATACTAATCAGGAGTTTTCTTATGATGTCTTCATCTGATTTTGTCATTAGGAATATGACATTTTAAAATTTCAGTTATTATTATTTTTAGAACTTCCTTTAAATTATGAAATACATGTTAATTTTATTATTTTACATATACCCTTATTTATTTGTCAGGAATGGGAGTTGAACCCAGAAAACTGTATATCACCAGCCCTTTTTAGTTTTTTTAATTTTAATCTCAATTAAAAAATAAATTTAAAAATTTTTTTAAATTTCTGCTGAGAGTGGCTTTGAATTTGTAATCTTGTATTAGAGTCTGTAAACATGTCTGGATGGCGCCTGGCAAAATGCCAGAGGGAGTGGTTTGTGAAGTAACACCAGCGAGCCATTAAGTGTGGAGATTCCTTATTGGTTGACTGCTGTATCTAATTTATGTTAATTAAGATAGGCTGTGTGGAATGTATAAATACCACTCCTGTCCTACAATAAACGGCTCCTACTCCTGCTGTATCAAGGTACACAAGTTGTTCATCACCCCCGGGTTAGTTTGCTGCAGCCGCAGCAGCTTCCCAAGTTGCTGGGATTACAGCAGTAGGAAAATATGTATTTCTAAATATATAATACATTTTAAATTCTATATATGTTAATTCTGATTTCTGAATCATCTTACTGTTTCCATTTTCCATTAAATTTTAAGTGAATGTCAGAAATGTTAAATAAAAATATTATAGATATACAGAATGCTGTTCTCTCCTGGTCTTTTTGGTAATTTCTGTTTTGTAGTTGAAACTGTGAACCACTTAATCCAAGTAGAAACAGACAGATCAAGGGTGGGTTTCAGTGCTTGCACGACCTGGATTTCTGGAATGCTCTCAGGAATGAGAGGTACAGTCTGTATGATGTTAACTGAAAACCTGGCATCTATTTTATCAGTACCCATCTACTTTGGTGACAACTTTACTTGAGTTTGTAAGTTCTTAGCACTTAGATACTGCTGCTTGATCTTAGATTCTTAGAATTTCTGCTTAGCTACTCAACCTCTCCTTTTCAACTTATGAATAATTGAACAGGTAAAAGTAAAAAAGAGGCATGGGCTCTTGGTTGGAGATTTCTGATCTCTGTTCCTATCCAGGATCATGGTTTCTCGTGTCCTGGATCATTAATGTTTGAATCCCAATTTTATTTTATTAGTCTCATGAGACTCCTACAAGCTTTTATCAGCTCCTTTGCCCCTAAATAGTTATTTTATGCTCAACTTCTCAGTTTCTTGGCTATATAGTTTATATATTAGCAAGTGCCTGGATAGTTGTAAAAGTTGGAAAGAATGTCCCAAAAGCTTCAATGAGTTTACCTTATTTGAGACTCCCCCCGCCCTTGGTAGGGTTTCAATGTTACAAAATAGATATTTTAAAAATTCTACATGCCTTCTCTATTTTTTACTCACTGAGTAGAAAAGTCACAAATATTTTGAAAATGGATTTTTTATGGCTGAAGTGTAACTAAAAGTAAAATTTTTAAAGTTTATGAAAATATGGTTATAGCTACTGGCAATAGAGACAAGAGAAAAATTACATTATTCAAGGTAAGAAATATTAGTCCAATTTGGTGTCCTTTGACAACTTAAATTAATTTTAGTTATTGTTAAGGTAAACAAACAAATCCCCCAAATCATGCATTTTTTTAGAATTAAAATTTCTGAAAACTGAAAGGACAAATAAAATTGAAAGGTGGGAATCTTCTACATACAAAATCATCTTTATTTTAAATTTAAAATACCAAGTATTGGTTCACAAGCTCTTATCAGCTCCTTCGAAAGGACAAATAAAATTGAGAGGTGGGAATCTTCTACAAACAAAAATATTTTTATTAATGAGTGAATTATTAATTAATGAACAGTTCCCATTCATTAATAGCTTTGCTTTTCCAGTGATTATGACCCTACTCTAAATTTTAAAAGCTTTTGGGAAATCATATTACTCACAGGATATTTCATGGATCTCTGTTGATTATAGCAACCCAGCCACATTTAACAGTGAGAATAATTAAGAACCATGTGATTCATTACTTTTGAATCTATAGAAAATGCTTGTTGTGTACTATTCCAGATGTTGACAATAAGATCTTTAACTTAAAAAAATTCAGGAATATAAACTAAGGTATAGATATTTTGGAGAGTACCACATTCATCAAGATCAGGATTTAAAACTAGTTGTGTTTGTTATTGTTATATCTTCATTGAGCCTTGGTTTCCTTCTGGGGGAAAAAAAGCAGCTTTTTTCTGAAGCTTGTGATTTTATCCAATCCATATAACCCGATACATGAAAACATGTTTAACTCTCAGTATAACCCTTTTACTAACCTTAACATCTTCCCTAGTAACATGCATTATTAAAGATTGACTGTAAAAGACATCAAAAAAATAATTTATTATTTATTTATTTAAGATAACATCAAATGAAGGATTGTGGAGTCTGATCTATAGCGTCCAAAGACAAGTGCAATCCAAAATCTCAAATGTGGTCTCTTATTTAATCCAAGTATCTGTTCTACTTTTGCATGAAAATTGAACAAAATTGATCTTCCTTTGAATAAGTACCTGGCTTTAGTTCCCCTACCTTTAGGATGATGCTGTAATACTAATCTGATTATACATCTAAAACAAGGATATTCGAGTCAGTCTTATTTCAAAGAATCCAGGGTTCCCATTCATAAATGAGTTTCATCCAGTAAACAATTATTATATTATCATTGTAAGCTTATGTCACAAAGACATGTCAAACATTTTTGTATTCCATATATAGCCTCCCCATTCCACCACCAGAATATTCCTATGCTAGAATAAGTCCTCACACTTTAATCCAACCACTCATTTTCCCAACAGGTCTTATGTCTATGTAATCAATAATACACTTTACTCATTTGGAGACTCACTCAGTGTTTTTCAAAGCTCATCCCATGGGCTGGTGTCCCATAAAGTGCTAATGTTTCTAACATTTTTAACATGGTTTCCAAGGCCTCATATATTTTGAAATATAACAGGTGTAGTGAAGTTAAATTTGTTTGACTTTTACACAGGAATCATAAAAACCTTACTATGACAAAGAATAGAAAAAAGAGAATTTCATAATCCTTCCTTTGTTTAAGGAGACCAAATTTTCTTTGACACAAAACTGGCCAAGATTTAATGGTGAGTAAAGTGACACAGCATCTACATTAGTGAATTCTCAAGTTGTAAATTGTAGCTCTGTTGTAAATCTCCCAATTTTGCATAGTGTTCTTCCATAAGAAACAAAGAATCCTTATGAGTGAAATTTAAAAAGTACCTCTCATAACAGAACAAAAAAGAAGCATTATGACCAAGGGAAGTTACTTAAAATGTTCTCTCCACCTCTTCCTTGTGGCCTACAGAGAGAATTTTTAGATCCTAAAATAACATAATTATATCAATACTCAACCTTTTGCTTGAACTTCTATTTCTAGTTTAATGTAATACAAAAAGTTTATAAAATGTCATGTCTGCTCAGTAAAATAATAACTTTTAAGCCACCCATGTGTGATTTTAAAAAATGGCATAGCTGAGTGCCTTGAATAATTATTTTTAGTAGCTCTGGATATTGAGAAATTAGATTTTATATTTTCAAGAGCTTAAGAGAAATGAAAAAAAAGACTTTTATGAAGTTAAATTTTCTAGATGGAAAACCACATGCAAAAATAACTACAAATAAATTAAATTCCCATTTGGAACTGCCTAATATATAAATAAGTAAAGAGTTTTTCAAAATTAAACCATAATAAAAATTTTCTATAAAGATATATTATGGAAAATGGTATGTTAGAGCTAATATTTATTCATGTTCAGGCTTTCTATATTGAACTAAGAGGAAATGAGTGTTTCTTTTAAGACTATTAGCACATAGATACAAATTATTCACTGAAGCTAAGGTGGAAATGCATGATTAATGGGAGTTAGCTTCAAATGCTTCAATATAATGATTCCATTAAGGAAAGAGAATGTGGATAGTGGGAGTGCTCTAGACACAGAAAAATGAAAGAAGATCATGAGCAAAATGACAAACATCCACTACTCTAAGCTGGTAGAGTGGACTGAACTTTTTACTAAAAGTAATACAAAATGAAGATGAGAATAAATACGTTCCCCCTTTACTTTGCTACATAGTCTCTAAGTCTGGGAAGTCCTTGATCTGTATCTGGAAGACAATCTCTAACACAATAGATATATTTAGTCAAAAGAGTAAAGGATGTGACTGTAGGTAAGAAAGCCACCATAATGATCTGAAAAACCTAATATTACATCAAGGGACACATACATTCTACTGCTCTGATATTAATTCACAGTTTAATTCTGAGTGTAGGTGAGGAGACCTATGCTCAGTGTCTGCTCAGATAATACTTGACAGAACTTCATGCCTAAAATCTATCAGTGAGTTCTAACTATTTTCAAAGCCGTTAGCTAACAAAGTAGCAGTGATATATATTGGTCATCACATTACGATTGTGGAAATAAGCCACTTTACATGGCTTTCCAAAGACTAGCTTTCTTTTCTTGACACCCTGCCATCATTTAACCAACTGCCCATAGTCCCCAAAGGAGTTTTTAGACAGTTATCAACATTACACTGTATTTTCCATTGATTCGGAAATTACACAGCAATTAACTTAAAAACGATTATAATATGATTAATAAAATAAAATATAAGTTGTTTTATCTACTATTTATTAATTTATTTTACTTTCTGCTTTTGATATTGCTTGGGTGTTCTGCATTATTCCCAGTCATAGGGAAAATAGTATATCCCAGCATATTATTTTACTGTGATCTTCCCAAAAACTAAACTTTTGCCAGGGTGCCCATGAGCTTGGACAAACTTGTACTGCTCAGAAAATGAAGGCTCCTTAATGAAAATAAAAATATCAAGCTTCGTTACAAAATAGGGTTACAAAATCTCTGAATAAAAATAAAATCTTACTATGTATTTTTAGATATTTATTTTTATGAGGTAAATAAAGTGAAAATCCCTTAATTTATTTAGAAATTTTTATTTCAAACTCCAAATATATTAGATGCTATATAGGAGTCATGGGCAAATCACTAATCTCTCTGTATTTAAGTGTAGCCATCTGCAGAATGGGGAATAATATGGATGTCTGACTTCTTACTGCTGGTAGGATAATCAGTGGAGGAAATGAACACAGTTACTTTGTAAATTCTGAAGAAATATATGCTAAAGGTTATGTGCTTTGATTAATGCTTTTGAGGACTCTGCTATATTGTTTCTTGTGCAAAAAGGTCTGAGATATATTCAAAAAATTGACGTGACAAGTGAGATGGATCTATATCTTTATCCCAGAGAATGTCTCAATAAATCAAACGATAAATGTGGAATGATGGAGTCTATTCCAGTGTGACAACAATTTCCTCTAGTCTATTGATTTTTTAGAGCGATTTATTACTCTTTAGGTAGTAAAGATGGAGTCCAGACTTCACAATCATGATCCTAATTGCATGAATACTAGCTTTAGGAAGGTGATGCTGTCACTCTAAGTAATTTTTCTTACGTTAAATTTAAGGAAAATCAGTATAATTTGATTATTTTTCAATAAAAATATGAACAATAGTGTGGAGAAAGGGAGAATAACCTGTTGGTTACATTTTGTTCTACTAAGAGAACTTTAATCATTTAACAGATATAAGCAACTATTTCAATTAATTTACCCTAAAGATATTATCTAAAATGGAAAAAGATACGGCCAATAAATAAAATTATTTTTAGTGTGAATGAAGACCTTAAGATTTAAAAAACAATAGCTAATACATTTAAATGGCATTCCAAAATGACATTTTAGCTAAACAAGACCTCTTACTTATAAGCATTTTTTCATAACATTGGAAAAAAAGATAATCATGATAATCTTAAAGGAATATCAAATAAAAAATGAAACAATGTCAGATCTCATTTCTTTTAATATTATAATCTCCAATGGTGATATTTTATGCTATATTCTTGACAATTATTGATTAATGCAATATACTGATCATTTAATCTTTATTTTTAAAGTAGTTGTTGCTACATAAACAATATTTATCTTTGGATAATTAGTAAAAATATTTTAAACTGTGACTTGTGTTTTATAATAAATCAGTGATTACCAGATTAAATTGAAATAATAAGAGGTATTTTGTGAAACCACATTTCATTCTGAAGAAATTTATAAACCTAAAGAATGAATGTTATGCTTTAGTTGAATATATGTTATCTGAATTTCATCAATTATATTCTTATCAGAGGATTGAAAGTATCATTTTATTATAAATAAAAGAGAACAGAAAGATAAATTGCTTAAAATTCTTAAATCTTTTGCAAAATTCTTAGACTAAGGACTGAGGTATTAAGTCACTTACTAAATTTTGTTTATTATTATTCAGAAATATTAAGACTTGTTTCAAAGGGTCTAAATAGTAAATGGAAGCATTTTTTAAAATATACTTTTCAAAGTTTAACATTATATAATGGACCATATAAAAATTATAAATAAAAACATAACCTCATTTTCTGATTTTTACATTCCTGTATGGACCAAATTGACTTCAATTTGTGTGAAAATTTTGTGTTGATAACCTGAAATATTAAGTAAATATAAAAAAATAATTTAAAATGAACTTCTGCAATATACTTATATTCTGTGATAACTAAAAATAATATCAAATTTGGAGCTAGAGGCTGACCACAACCAACCTTGGAAATCTCTGGTGCAGATATAAACCACGAGTCCATGGAGAAGTGTTCTCATGTTGGCACTGCTGAATGTAAAGAAGGTCAGCCCACAGAGAGGGACCCCAAAACCATTCCACTTTATAATTATAAGAAAACTACAAAGGATTAAGAAGCAACATGTTGATCATTTCATGATAGACGCTTTGTGGCCAGGGTATGGTGAGAGAGTCAAATGAAGTTCTCTGGCACAACATCTGTGCCATGAAATTCACACACCTGGTGTCAGCTAGAGATGGGATCTCTAGGCCAACATAGCTTTGTCAGGCCACCTTCTTGGTGGGCAACCTGGGGTGGGGATGGGGATCATCCAGCAGAATTTACTCAGGTTTTTTTAAAATGAAGTACAGTGATAGAATCATTTTACCTCTGAAAAATGCATTCGACATAGGATGGAGTCATGAGTTAGGCAATAGTTACTCCATAAGGTTTTAGAGCAACATAAAAACTAAAAAAACCGAGAGACACAAATGGAGTAATAACATATGCCACTGGGATTGATGCAATACCTAAAAATAAAGTACACAGGATACTCAGTAGAATTTCCTAGGGCACCAAGGACCACTTGTATTTTCCCATTCTCTTTCTGGTTAATACTGACATTTAAAATATACTTATGAGACACAGAGTCTCTGATTTGATATCAAGCTCCTTGATCCATTTTGAGTTAACTATTGTGCATGGCAAGAGAAAGGGATTCAGTTTCATTTTGTTGCATATGGATTTCCAGTTTTCCCATCACCATTTGTTGAAGATGCTCAACAAATGGGACTTACTCAAACTAAAAAGTTTTTTCTCAGCAAGAGAAACAATAAGAGAGGTAAATAGGGAGCCTACATCCTGGGAACAAATCTTTACTCCTCATACTTCAGATAGAGACCTAATATCAAGAGTATACAAAGAACTCAAAAAATTAAACAATAAGAAAACAAATAACCCAATCAACAAATGGGCCAAGGACCTGAACAGACACTTCTCAGAGGAGGACATACAATCAATCAACAAGTACATGAAAAAATGCTCACCATCTCTAGCAGTCAGAGAAATGCAAATCAAAACCACCCTAAGATACCATCTCACTCCAGTAAGATTGGAAGCCATTATGAAGTCAAAAAACAACAAGTGCTGGCGAGGATGTGGGGAAAAGGGTACTCTTGTAGATTGCTGGTGGGACTGCAAATTGGTGCAACCAATTTGGAAAGCAGTATGGAGATTTCTTGGAAAGCTGGGAATGGAACCACCATTTGACCCAGCTATCCCCCTTCTCGGTCTATTCCCTAAAGACCTAAAAAGAGCATACTATAGGGACACTGCCACATTGATGTTCATAGCAGCACAATTCACAGTAGCTAGACTATGGAACCAACCTAGATGCCCTTCAATAGATGAATGGATAAAAAAAATGTGGCATTTATACACAATGGATTATTACTCTGCACTAAAGGATGACAGTGAAATGGATGGCATTAGAGCAGATTATGCTAAGTGAAGCTAGCCAGTCCCTAAAAAACAAATGCCAAATGTCTTCTTTGATACAAGGAGAGCAGCTAAGAACAGAGTAGGGAGGAAGAGCATGAGAAGATTAACATTAAACAGGGAAGAGAGGGGGGGAGGCAAAGGGAGAGAGAAGGGTAATTGCATGGAAATGGAAGTAGACCCTCATTGTTATACAAAATTACATACAAGAAGAAGTGAGGGGAAAGGGGAGAGAAAACAAGGGGGAGAAATGAATTATAGTAGATGGGGTAGAAAGAGGGGAGGGGAGGGGAGGGGAGGGGGGATAGTAGAGAATAGGAAAGGCAGCAGAATATGACACTAGTATGGCAATATGTAAAACAGTGGATGTGTAACCGATGTGATTCTGCAATCTGTATACGGGGTAAAAATGGGAGTTCATAACCCACTTAAATCAAATGTGTGAAATATGATATGTCAAGAACTATGTAATGTTTTGAACAACCAATAATAAAAATTTAAAAAAATTAAAAAAGAATAATTTGCTCTGTAATGAAAATGGCCAAAAAATAAAATAAAGTAAATAAAATAAAATAAAATATACTTATGCAGTCTGGGTGGCTGGGAGTGCCCACATGTCTCTTCTAGAGGCCATGAAGAATGAAAGTGTTCTGGGGTTGGGGAGTCTTCCATCAAGATCTCAAAGGAGAACCTAGAAGGACGGCCAATGTGTGTGACAGAATTGGAGTTCCTTTAAGCAGCCTGTGAGTGAGCAATGTGTGAGAATAAATGCAGAGTGGCAGTGGAGACTCCAGGAAGTCAGGGATGCAAGAAATATGGAACGTCTGCCAAGAAAAGCCACAGATTTGGGGGACCTCAGAAGACCAGCAGGAGCCGAATCTGATGCAAGCACACAAGAGTCTTTATTGCAAGCTCAAGCCTGGACTCACAACCGTTTACGACACAGCGGTTCCAAGGAATATGGGACCTATTCACATGGATATTTTAAGAAGCTGGGAATTCCAGGGCCAACACCTCTGCCTTTTGGGGGAACTCTTCTTAATTATTGCCAGGGTTTGTTTAATTTTGACACAGACTGTTACAAAAAGTATGAAAAAACATGGGGACTGTTTGATGGTTCGCAACCTGTTCTCATCAAAGAATGTTATTCTGTCTTAAGCAACCTGTGGGATCTTGGTCCAATGGGATTTATGAAAAAATCCATCTCCTTGTCTGAGGGTGAAGAGTGGAAGAGAATGAAGAACACTGCTGTCTCCAACCTTCACCAGTGGAAAACTCAACGAGATGTTCCCCATCATTAACCAGTATGGAGATATGTTGGTGAAAAACATGAGACTGGAATCAAATGGGCAACTTTATCAACTGGAAAGACATCTTTGGGCCTACAGCATTGATGTGATCACTGTGACGTCATTTGGAGTGAACATTGAATCCCTCAACAACCCACAAGATCCCTTTGTGGAGAAAGTCAAGAAGCTCTTAAGATTTGATTTCTTTGACCTTTGCTCCTCTCAATAACAATCTTTCCATTCCTTACTCCAATTTATGAGGCAATGAATATCTCTATGTTTCCAAAGGATGTCACAATTTTTTTAAGAAAGCTATAAACAGAATGAAGGAAAGTCACCTTCAAGAGAAACAATAGCATCGGGTGTTGTTTTATCAGCTTATGATAAATTCTCAGAATTCCAAAGACATGGAATCTCATAAAGCCCTATCTGATCTGGAGCTTGTGGCCCAATCAATCATCTTCATTTTTTTCTGGTTATGAGACCACTAGCAGTGCTCTTTCATTCATTTTGTATGAACTGCCACCCATCCTAATGTCTAGACCAAACTGCAGCAGGAGATTGATGCGGGTTTGCCCAATAAGGCACCTGCTACCTATGATACCCTGATGCAGATGAAGTACCTGGACATAGTGGTGAATAAAACTCTCAGGTTGTATCCAGTTGGTGCCAGAATTTAGAGAATCTTTAAGAAAGATATTGAAATCAATGGAGTATTCATTAGTAAGGGGACGCTGGTGGTGATACCAATCTTTGTTCTACATCGAGACCCAAAGTATTGGCCAGAGCCTGAGGAGTTCCACCCTGAAAGGTTCAATAAGAACAAGGACAGCATCGATCCTTACTTGTACATGCCCTTTGGAAATGGCCCCTGAAACTGCATTGGCATGAGGTTTACTTTCATAAACATGAAACTTTCTCTTGCCAAATTAATACAGAACTTCTCCTTCCAAATTTGTAAGTAAATACAGAGTCCTCTGAAATTAAGCAATCAAGGACTTCTTCAACCTGAAAAGCCTATTATTCTGGAGGTTTTGTGCAGAGATCAGACAATTAGTAGAGCCTGAACTTCCCTAAAAATTTTTCCATGGTTCTCCTTGGAGACTGGGATCCAGAACATCAGAGAAAAAATTATTTTATGAAGAAAACTCAAAATGAAGATACATTCTATATTCCTCAATTGATGAATGATAAGAGATGCTGGACCTTTGCTGAACTTGCTCAGTGTCTGCATAGAGTTTATCTATTTTATGATGGAAAGGAGGTGCCCACCTCAGTGCCAGACGTGAAGACTCAGCCTTTATGCATCTAATGGGCTCTCTCCTCTCACCACCAGTTAGTCCTGGCAGCTTCTCCTGAGCTCTGATCAGAGAATCAACAATTATCACCAAATTTTATCAACAATTTTTAATGAAAATGAGGATTATTGTGGTGGCTTTTGTAGTGACATTGATATGTGTTCTTTGAAATATGCTGTAATAAGTTTTATAAGAGAAAGTCAATAAGCATATCCTTATAGAAATTTTAAAAATAAAATAAAATATACTATGAAGACAACGAGCTAGAGGAAGTCTGCATTCTAAGTTGCTCCATGAATCAAGATTCAAGCAGAGGAAATACTGTTTCTCTGGGAGACAGACCTCACTGCCCATAGATCCCCTGTTCTTTGCCCCAGATTTGTACACCATGAGCATCAGCCCTTTGCCACTATATCTCCAATTTTTGCATGCAGATCACTTGCTGACCACCCCCAACTGCCCACCAGTTGCCCCTTTGCCCGCCTTTTGCCTGCCCACTGCCCACCGCCCAACGTGCATCCACTGAGCACCTGCCTTTGCCTGTAGACCGCCCACAGATCACCTGAGGAGTACCCAGTGTCTGCTGCTGACTGGAAGTCCATTGTCAGGGTACCCGCAGGTTTGGTTATACATGGTTGCCACAATCTCGGTACATCATCCAGGAACTGGGTGCCTAGGGCCAAAGGGTCTGCAGGTTTGCTGCCACCACTGCTACCATCTCAGGGTGCAGCTGCCTCAGTCTTGGGCCACCAGCCAAGGCCTAGAGATATATTGTCAGAGTACCTACAGGTCTGGTTGCAACCAAGATCCTCCTGTTGGGTGTGCTAGTGGCTGCCATCTGGCCATCTCTTTTCAGGGTTGGTTGTGTGAGCACATCCCTAGTGGTCTTTCTGCAAGTGGGAAAGGCATCGAGCTCTTGGGATTGTAGGAAGGCAGAGCCTGGAGAATCTGAACCCCGGGTCTGTCAGATTGCAGATGAGACTACGTGGGCAAGTCTGGGCCTGGCAAGACTGTGGAAAGCCATAGATTGAGGGCAGGTCCCTCAAGGGAGCACAAGTCTGAGAAACTGGAGAAAACCAGGCTCTGTACCGCTAGTGAATCCTGAAGTGAGCAGGGATGGAAGGGGCTGGGCTACAATGGGTGGGACTACCAAACAGAATAAGGATAGAATTTTAAAATCTTCAAGAGAAAAAAAAATCAAATTACATATATGGGGAAACTAATTCAGAACTCAGCTGATTTCTTAACTCAGACCCTCAATACCAGGAGGTCCTACAATAATATATATCAAGCTCTGAAAGAAAATGGTTGCCAACCGAGAATTTTATATCCAGCAAAACTAAGCTTCAGATTTGAAGATTCAATAAAAACTTTCCATGATAAACAAAAGAATTCATGATGAGAAAGCCCACACTACAGAACATTGTCAACAAAATATTACCTGAAGGGGAAATTTAAAAAAATGAAAATCAGCAAAGGGAAGAACTAAAAGTCAATCAAAGAAGAAACTAAGTCAAGTTAAAAACCGAAAGTAAATAAAAATGACTGGGAATACAAATCATATCTCAATAATAACCCTGAAGTTCAATGGCCTAAACCTATCAATCAAAAGACATAGACTGGCAGATTGAATTTAAAAAAGAGACCAAAATATTCTGTCTTCAAGAGACTCACCTCCTAGGAAAAGACATTCACAGACTAAAGGTGAAAGTTTGAGAAAAAAAAAAAAAAACATATCACTCACAGGGGCCATTTAAACAAGCAGGGGTTTCCATCCTCAGAAAAAAAAAATAACAGAAAAAGTGTACTTCAAGCCAAAATTATTCAGATGGGATAAAGAAGGACATTTTATAACTGCTTAAGGGAATCATACATCAGCAAGACATAATAATTCTTAAATATTTGTGCCCCAAACAATGGAGCATATATATATATATATATATATATATATATATATATATATATATGTCAAACAAACCTTTCTCAGTTTCAAAAATCAAATAGACCACAACACAACAATACTGGGTGACTTAACACACCTCTCTCACTACTGGATAGTAGTTTTGTTTTTTTCCAAACAAAAACTAAATAAAGAAACTACAGAACTAAATAATACAATCAATAATTTAGACTTACACACAGACACACATAGTATTTCATCCATCATTGAGCAAATACACTTAATTCTCAGAAGCACATGGATCCTTCTCTAAAATAGATCATATGTTATGCCACAAAGCAACTCATAGCAAATATAAAAAAAAAAAATGCTACCCTGGATTCTATCAGATCGCAACAGAACAAAACTAGAAATAAACAATAAAATTAAAAAATGGAAGCTACTCCAACACCTGGAGACTAAAAAAGATGCTATTGAATGATGAACTTAGAGCAGAAAAAATCGGGGGGGGGGGGAATTAAAAAATACTTATGTAAATAAGAATATCAATACAATATATCAAAATCTCTGGGACACTATGAAAACAATACTAAGATGAAAGTTCATTACATTGAACAAGACAGGAATGCCCTCTGTCACTAATTCTATTCAATGTAGTTCTTGACACTCTAGCCAGAGCAATCAGACAGATGAAAGAAACTAAAGGGATATAAATAGGAAAAGAAGAACTCAAACTATCATTTGTTGCTGATGATATGATTCTATATTTAGAAGATCTAGAAAATACCACCCAAAAACTTCTAGAACTAATAAATGAATTCAGCAAAGTAGCAGAATATAAAATCAATACCCCAAAATAAAATACATTTCTATACATTAGTGGTGAATCCCCAAAAGATAAATTAGGTAAACTACCACATTCTAAATAACCTCAAAAAAAATGAAATACTTGGGAATCAACCTAACAAAAGATGTGAAAGACTTCTATAATGAAAACTGCAGAACACTGAAGAAAGAAATTGAAGAAGACCTTAGAAGATGGGACAATCTCCCATGCTCTTGGATAGGCAGAATTAATAATGACAAAATGGCCGTACTATCAAAACTATTACACAGATTTAATGCAATTCCTATTAAAATCCCATTGACATTCTTCATAGAACTAGAAAAAGCAACCAGGAAATTCATTTGGAAAAATAAGAGACCCAGAATTGCCAAAGCAACCCTTTGCAAGCAGAGTGAAGCAGGAGACATCACAATGCCAGACCTTAACCTATAATACAGAGCAATATAACAAAAACAGCATGGTATTGGCACCAAAATAGACATGTAGACCAATGGTACAGAATAGAAGACACAGAGACAAATGCTCATATATACAGTTATCTCATTCTAGACAAAGGCACTAAAAACATACGTTGGAGAAAAGATAGCCTCTTCAACAAATGGTGCTGGGAAAACTGGAAATCCATATATACAAAAATGAATTTAAACATCTATCTCTCACCCTGAACAAAAATCAACTCAAAGTGGATCCAAGACTTAGGCACTAGAATAGAGACGTTGTTGTGCCTAACAGAAGAAAAGTAGGTCCAAATTTTCATCATGTCGGCTTATGATCTGACTTCCTTAACAAGACTCCTAAAGGCCAAGAAAAAAAATAAAGAATCGATAAATGAGATGAATTCAAACTAAAAAGGTTCTTCTTAGCAAAGAAAACAATAAATAATATGAAGAGAGAGTCTACAGAACAGAAAAAAATCTTTACCACATGCACCTTAGATAGAGCACTAATCTCCAGGATATATAAAGAACCCCCAAAACTTAACACACACAATAAAACCAAATAACCCAATCAATAAATGGGTAAAAGACCTAAACAGACTTTTCTCAAAAGGAGAAATATGAACAGTCAACAAATATATAAAAAAGTGTTCCACATATCTAGCAATTAGAGAAATGTAAATTAAACCTACATTGAGATTTCATCTCACTCCAGTCATAATGGCAATCATCAAGAATACAAACAATAATAAATGCTGGGGAGAACGTGAGGAAAAAGGCACACTCATACATTGCTGGTCGGACTGCAAACTCTTGCACCACTCTGGAAAGCAGTATGAAGATTCCTTAGAAAACTGGAATGTAACCACCATTTGACCCAGTTATCCCACTCCTCAGTTTATAATCAAAGAAATTAAAATCAGCATATTACAGTGATGCAGTCATATAAATGTCTATAGCAGTTCAATTCACAATAGCTAAACTATGGAACCAACCTCGATGCCCTTCAACTGATGAATGGATAAAGAAAATGTGGTATATATACAAAATGGAGGATTACTCAACCTTAAGAAATAATGAAATTATGACATTTGCAGGTAAATGGATGGAACTGAAGAATATCATGCTAAGCAAAATAAGACAACCCCCCCCCCAAAAAAAAAGGCTGAATATTTTCTCTGATAAGTGGATGATAATCTATAATAAGGGTGTGGAGAATGAAGAAACTTTGGATTGTGCAGATGGGAATGAAGGGAGGGGAGGGGATGTGGGAATGGAAGGATGGTGGAATGAGACAGATGGAAATTACTGCCTGATATACATGTATGATTACACTACCGGTGTGACTCTGCACCATGTTCAGCCAGAGGAAGGAAAAGTTGCTCTCTCTGTACAATGTGTCAAAATGCATCCTACTGTCATATATAACTAATTAGAACAAATTTAAAAATAAATAAATAAATAAAATATATACTTTTTTAATATAAGAAGGAAAAATATTGGAAATATTATAATTTAAATTAATTCAGTAAGAAGAAAAGAGAATTTTATACTTTGTTGATTTTTCAGCTTCACAAGCCTCTCTGCTTTGCTTTTATACCCTTTTCTCCTTTGTATTATCCTTGCACAGGTAGAGACTAAAGTAATATTATTTTTGAAAGCTTGTTCACAACCGAGTTGTCAATGACCAATTTAATTTCAATGATGAAGTGTGTGTGCTTTGCTCATTTAACTACTCTTCTTATTCAATGAACAGGATAATCCTGTGGTCTGCATTATTTCGTCTACTCCAAATATATCAGGATGCATTCCAAGACAAGTCAGTATATTAGGACATAGCAGGGCACAGACATGCAAGAAATGGGATGCTGACCTTGAAATAAAAGGAACTAAATGTTTCCACACTTCCTGATTTGTGTGAAATGTCAAATATTGCAAACTGCCTATCTACAATCTGTTCAACACAGAGAATCCTATATAGACAGAAACATTGAAGCAGGTGTTTGTTCAACTAAAACAAATATTGAAAGCATGACACTGCAGTCATTTAAGACAAAATACAAACCCTACTGCAGTTGGTCATCTCAGTATATGTAAAGATAACAAGTGTTGAACTAAGTTCATGCTGTATCTACTCCCTGTCCTTTTTATTGCATATGTCAGGCTAATTTTTACTCACTATTCAGTTGCAAGATTAAATGTGGGGTTCTACAGAAAGCTTTTGTGGTTCCTATTAGCTTCCTCTGAAGTATTCTATTTTTTGTTAATAATATTCATTGTATTTGTAATATCACATTTGTTTGGTGGGTGCTTTGCAGGTGTCCTCACTATATTGTAAACTCCATAAGGATAGATTAATATAAGTAAGTTCACTACTGTTCATTCAGTTCCTAGCAAGAGTAGTGCACATTTTAAACTGACAAAGATTCTGGACAAATAAATGCAAACATTGGGATTGTCTTGAGCATTGAGAGGCCTACCTGGCATACCAATAGGATGTGTCAAGAAACCCATGTGAACTTCAATGAGCTAAGCCTTCTATGGAATTCTTAGAAGAATTCTAATACTGGATAATATGCCTGTCTCTGTGGGGGAAACAAAGAATGAGCAGGGCGTGAAAACATAACCAGTGTGTTCCTTGGGATAACTTTTTACTTGATTCCACAGACGAAAACAGAATGTGTCCTTCAAATGCATTGAATCACCAAGCCTGGGACAATAGTGTCACTTTCTCATTTGGCCTTGTGTTCTGCCCTCTTTTTATCCCAGAAAACAGGGATATTTGAAATGGTAAAAGGATAAGAATTTATGAGTCTTTGCTGAGTTCAAAGGGGGCTTTTCACATTTCCAAGAATGGAAAACACCAGCAAACTTCTACCAGCTGTACTACTTCCACTTTAATGTAACAGAAAAGCTGTTTTGCATGACAAATTGCACTGTTGTAACAAATATTATAATTAGGATAGAAAGCAGATACATTAGATTCACATTTACGAAAAAGCTACAGAAGATTAATTACAGTCTATTAAAATTCTAAGTTCATCATCATTTAAATTTTTTCACTTGATGCCAGAATGGAAGGATTCCAATATATTGGTGAGATGAAACGATCATGCACTAATCTACCATGCTAAACCCATTCAAATTTAAGGACCCAAATGTGTTATAAAGCATAATTACTTCAGAGTTAAATCTTAAGCAAGACTGAAATCCAAATTAAAATTGCCAAGGATCACATATAAATAGATAATATAATCCAGGAGAATCCATATAAATAGGCCTCATCTTTAAATAGTACAAAATCAAAAAAATTACAAAATTATATGGTTCATGTTGCCTATTGTAGTTTAATAAGGATTCTTCTGAATTAATTTTTAAGACATTGAAAGACATCCTCTTTTCATGTATTTAAACTTACTCACTTTATATTAGCTTTTATATTAGCTAGCAGATGTCACAATAGAATGTCATCTGAATTTTCTATGTAATTATGCATGCAAACACAAAGACTTTAGCAAGAATATTTTAATGTGAATTCCTCACAGCACTTTTTTATTTTTATTGGACTAATTAATATAATTGCACACAATACCATTTGTGAATAAATTTCAAATAACAAGCTGCCAATCTTTTAAGTATAATAAAAATGATAGTACATTTTGGTGGATCTTACCTAAAACTACAATCTTAGATTTCAGAGCTCCATTTGCCTTTTCTAATAACAGACTAGTGCTCTTTCAATGCTGATCATGAACGTCTTCCTGTTAAAGATACTTAAGCATCAAGAAAGCTACTGTGGAATTAAAATGTTCATTTTCAGCTAAACTTCTCAGATTAGGTTTTGAAAATTCTAGTTTCTTTTTCTTTTCTTTTTTTTTAATGCAAACAGGGCACAGTACCAATTAAACTCATCCTGTCCTTGTCAAATGAATGTACTGCATGCATACATACAAAATATCCCTCTGACACAGCACTTCATTACTTTTCTTACTTGTCTTTAATACCCATAGCTTAATTTATCCTAGAGTAATTATGGCTCAATGATCAGCTAATTAGTAGTAGTCATTATCATTTTCATAGGTTGTTTGTAGAGTATTATGTCTGAGTGATTTAATAGGCATTGCTTTATGAGCACTCTCTTGCAAGTAACACACAAACACAGCCATAGAATGATGAAAGCAAATGTCATTTCATGGCCATGAAAATCCATTTATTTTAAACCAGAGTTATTAGTCCAAGCAAAGTCATGTGTTTTAAAGTCAAAGGAATAAAGAGCTGCTTTAATCTTCAAAAACATATTATATCTGTATTTTGGTGTAATTTTCTGGTTCTTCACATAATACTCACTACATGTGTTATATATGTATATGTAAATTTGTTATATATATATAAATATATATAAAATATTGAAAGGTATCCTCTTTTCATGTATTTAAACTTTATATATATGTATATATACATATATATATATATATATATATATATATATATATGAATTAATTATATTCAAGAAAGACTTCTGAGGGGTTTTACCAGCAACTTTAAAAACAATAAAAAGTTTAATGACTCAAACCTCAATAACCTCATCTTAACATGAGTCAAACAGTTCTCCTCTATTTTGGTGTGGTTGATTTTTAAATTTCAAACTAAAATTTGTGTATCTAGAACAAGATATGTAAAGGGTTTGAGTGGAGAGTTATATTCCTTGGCCAACACTATAAAATTCAGTATGGTATTATTATTAATATAAATATAAACAAACACACATACATTTCATGCACACATAAATGAATATACAATTTGCCTAATAATATGATGATGTTTTCTTAGATACCTGAGAAGTCAGTTTAACATGACACTAAAGAGAAAATTTCTATAGGAAATTTAGAAAGAGTTAAGTGAGAGAATGAAGACTACATTTCCTCTAATTTTGGTGTCAAGTTTTATATATATACATTTTCAAGTAAACATAAATTTATTTTTGTAAAGGTAGACATAAAAATCAAACATTGATGTGGCCCAAATATTTTTGTAAGTCAAATGAGGTCTCTATTCTCTGTTCTCACCAGAAAGACATTATCATAATGAAAAAGTCACACACACACACAAACTCTCTCTCTCTCTCTCTCTCTCTCTCTCTCTCTCTCTCTCTCTCACAAACGCACACACACACACACACACACACACACACTCACACACGTGAAAGATGAGAGAAAAGTTATATCAATTGCCAGTATCCAAATATTCTAAAATATTTTAAAAATTATCTAATCCTTCTATAGCTCTTTCTTTTGGCCTGTGCCACCAATGCCAACATGTTCTTGCAAGATCTTTTTCATTCATTAATCTCCCCTTTGTGATAATCCCCTGTTTCAGTCTTCCTGTTTAACTTTTTTCACCTTCATTTTGCATCATTCTTCTCTGTATAAAACCAATGAAAGAACACCTTCATTTGGAACTATCTGCTAAAAATTTTAGAGAATTAAAAATAATATATTTAGGATTTTTGAATAAAGATGACTGAGCATATGTAGCTTCCTCTTTGCCTAACACCAATTGACAAAAATAACAAAAATGAAAGTAACTAAAATGATAAGAATGCCAAGCAAAATAGGATTGAATGTGAAAAACATAAATATGAAGAGGCAAATAAATTTCATAACAGTCAAAGAAGTATTCCTTCAGGTGATATTAATAGCCATCATCTTTAACTTTGACATAACTTTGACATAAATTAAAAACTTTTAAAATACAAGAACAAGTTGATAAAACTACAAATATAATGGGAAATTTTAAAATATTTCTCTCAAATTAATAAGTAAAGTTAAATAAATAATACACTTGCATGTACAAGATTTCAATGAAACAATTAGCAAATTTGCTTTAACTGAAATATATAGATATTGTTCCAGATCACAGAAAGATTAAAAATTAATATAAATTTATATATACATTAAAAATGTAGCTCAAGATGTTACTAAAAATAATCATGTATTAATTATTTTTACTAAAATATACTAAAAATAAGTTATAGCAGTGAATTTTACTGTATATCAAAGCAACTGTTTCTTTAAAGAGGGAAAGAAAAAAATTTAGAAGTTAGTTACAAATGGATTACAATTAAAGGGCTATATACCAATGTACTGCATCTTACATGGCCGTTAATTAAGGTTTCTGGACCAGGTAGTCAGGGGATGAGAAAAGACACACAGTAGAGAAACAACTGAGTCTCAGCAGTTGACTCCTCCTTGGTGAGGAAGAAGTGATGCACAACAAGCTCAGCATGTTTATTAAATAGGTATAAACATCAAAAAGATTTATTGTGAGAAATATATATATCCCATTGAGAAATATATATATCCCATTGTAAAAGTGAACCTACAATTAAAACAACTTCCTTCCCCTTTCTCTCTACTCCCAAGCTATCACCTCTCTACTTTTTGTTTCTATTAATTTGACTATTTTTTATATTTTATATAAATGGAATCATACAGTATTTGTCTTTTTGTGGCTGGCTTGTTTTACTTAGTACCTTCAAGTTTCATCCATGTTACAGCTTGTGACAGTACATCTTTTGTTTTCAAGACTTGATAATATTCCCATGTATGCATATGCCATACATTGTTGATTTATTTATCCATTAATGGACAGTGAGGTTGTTTACACCTTCTAGCTTTAGTGAATAATGCTACTATGAGCACAGCTGTACAAACATTCCTTCAAGTCATTGCTTTCAATTCTTTTGGATAGATAAACAGAAGTATGATTGTTGGATCATATGGTAATTCAAAATTTTTTTAGGAAACTCCATATTAATGTCCATGACAGTGATATCATTTTACAAACCCACCGATAGTGAACAAAGGTTCCAATTTCTCCACAACTTTGCCAACAGCCTTGTTTTGTTTTGTTTATGGTGGTCATCCTAAATGATATAAAGTAATAACTCACTATAATTTTAAGTAACTGCTTATTAGTGATATTGAGAAATTTTAAAAAAATGTTTGTTGAACATTTGACTATCATCTTAAAGGAAAGTCTATTTAAGTCCCTTGCCCATTTTTTATATGGAGTTATATTAATTTCATACTGTGGACATTATCTTTCATCATATATATGATTTGCAAATATTTTCTCTCATTCAGTCTTTGGTTTTGTCATTGTTGTATGCATACATCAATGTTAAAAAAGATTTTATTCACTGTGCCTTTGGTGTCACATCCAAGAAACCATTGGAAATGTAGTGACATGAAGATTTTCACCTATTTCTTTGTAAGTGTATAGTTATGGGACATCTAGCTTTGTATGTGGTGTAAAAAAAGGGTTCACTTTCCTTCTTTTGCATGGGGATATCTGGATTTTCCCAGGACTATTTGTTGGAGAGACCATCCTTTTTTGCTGAATAATTGTGAAAACTTTGGTGAAAATTATGTAACCAGGTACGTAATGATGTATTTTTTGGATCTCTATTCTATTCTTTTGGTTTATATACCTGTATTTATGTCCATATCACTCTGTTTTAATTACTGTAGCTTTGTATTATGTTTTGAAATCAGGAGGTAAGGGATGTCCAAATTCATTCCTCTTTTTCAAGATGTTTTTGGTCTTCAGTTTTCTTTGAAGTTCTTCATGAGTTTTTAAATGTTTTTCCTATTTCTACCAAATAAAAAAAGTATTACTGGGATTTGTTTGGGCCTGCAATGAAACTGTAGATCTCTTTGAGTAGTATTGCATCTTAACCATGTTTAGTCTTTCAATCTGTGAACATGGAACATCTTTCCATTTATTTGTTTTTCTTTAATTTCTTTCAGTAATGTTTTATAGGTGTCTGTGTATAAGTATTTTACTTCCTTGGGTAATTCCTTATGATTTTATTGTTATTGATACTTTTGTAAATTATTTTTTTAAATTTTCTGTTCAAACTATATTTGATGTATAGAAATACAACTGATTTCTGCATGTTTAATTTTCTATCCTGCAAATTGCTGATTTAGCTTGCTAATTCTAACATTTTTTTTGTGTGTGGAATCTTTGAAGTTTTCCACACATAAATCATGTCATCTTCAAACAAAAATACTGTTACTTCTTCCTTTCCAATTTGGATGTTTTTTATATCTCTCTGTTGTCTGAATTCTCTGGCAAGCACTTATAATACTCTTGAATAAGAACAATAAAAGAAGGTATCCTTGTCTTGTTCCTGGTGATAGAAGAAAAGCTCTCAGTCTTTCACATTAAGTATAATGTCACTGTGAGTTTTTCAGACATGGCGTTTATTATGCTGAGGTAGTTCCTTTTAGACCTGTTTTAGTAAATGTTTTATCATAAAAGGTGTTGAATCTTGTTAAACTCTTTTTCTGCATCATTTGAAAATAATGTGGGTTTTTTTATTCTTCTAATGCAATGTATCAAAATTGTTGAATTTTGTCTATTGAAACATCATTGCATGCCAGGAATAAATTCTACTTGGCTGTAATGCATAATCCTTTTAATAGATGGTGGAATTTTGTTTGCTAGTGTTTTGTTGTAGATTCTTGCATCCATATTTGCCGAAGTCTGGCTGGGCACAATTCAGGAGCCACTTGTCAAAAGAAACTAACTTTATTTTTAGAACCACACACGATAAACAAAACAGCTCCTCAGGAAAAAACCCTCAGAGCCCAACTGCCACCACGGGCTTCCCACAAGCCACACACCCCAACAACCTCTTCCTCCCACAATCCTCCTGCTCTTGAGGCCGATTGGCTGGGTCGCATGGGCGGAGCCAAAAAAGTCCCCCAATGAGCAGCTCCGTGGTCTGAAAGGGCAGGGAAACAGCCCAATGAGCATCACCGCAGAGGAGCCAATCAGCTAGATGTTGCTGGGGCCGCTGTGAGCCAATCATCAGCTGGCAGTCTGAAAGTTTGCTGGGGCCCCTTCAGCTCATCAGCTGGCAGTCTGAAAGTTTGCTGGGGCCCCTTCGGCTGTGGCTCTCAACACATATTCATTATGGATATTAGTGTGCAAATTTCTTTTCTGGTACTCTGAAATCTGGCTTTGATATCAAGATAAAGTCAACCTCACAGAATCAGCTTGGGGGTGTTTCTCTTTAAATTTGAGGAAGATTTGCAGGAGGATTTAGTGAATTGACCCTTCTATCATTATATGATGTTTTTATTTGATTTGAAAGAGTTTTATGACTTAAAGCCTATTGTATCTGATATTAGTATAGCTACCTCTGTTCTTCTTTGGTTACTATTTGCATAGAACACCTATTTTTTTTCCTCCTCTTACTTTTCAACCTATCTATATCCTTAGATTAAATAAGTCTTTTGTAAACAACATATAGTTGGCTTGTAGATTTCATGACCATAGCTTTTGATTGTGAAATTTAATATTGTCACTTAAAATAAATGTTGACAAAGAAGAATTTACTAATGCCATTTTGTTAATTGTTTTGTATATAATCTGTAGACTTTTTCTCTCGTTTCTTTTCTGATGTCTTTATTTTGTGTTTCATTGACTTTTTTTTTTTTTTGTAGTGACATGCTTTGGATTTTTTCTCATTTCTTTCTGAGTAAATTCTACAAATGTCTAATTTGTTATCGTTCAACTATTTAAAACACCCTAAAGTTTTATACAATTGATAAGACAAAATAAGCACATTACTAAGCAACTTACCTTTAATCACATATAAAAACTACCTCCCTGAAATCCCACTCCCACACTGTATTATAATAGATTATTTATTATATTTTTATATTTATATATTTTATAAATATAAAAATATAATAATTATTTTTATATTTTATAACTTAAATTCTGTAAAAATAATTAAAGTGAAGTTATATACTAAAATTCCAATAATACCAGCTATTCTATTTACTCATGCATTTATCCATAGCTGTGCTGTTTTTAATCTTAATTTCCTTTTATATCATGTAAGATATTACAGCCCTATAAGGATTCATTTTTACATATTTTCATAATAAATTCCCCTTCATTAAGACACTTTGAACATGTTTTTAGTCTTTGAAAATTGAGTTCAACTAATATCTGGAATTAAAACCATTTTTTTAACAATATTTTTCTCTAATAAACTAGTTTTTAAAACAATGAATGGAATAAACATACAGATTTTTTCCTATGACTGCCATGGTTAATATAAAATTTTGTCCTAATTGTAAAACTTAATTTATTAAATTATCACAGGCTTTGGATGTGAACCAAAACAGTGAATCACTAGAAGTTTTGCTGATAGGAAACATGCAGAACGGTCAATGCACAGAACTAGGATAGTAAGGAAGAAAGGCTGAAGTCCTTGAAGCACTGCAGGTTTGTTTTCTTCTGCGTATATTCTCTGACAACTATCAACATTTTAGTTGGGAAGGGTAAAAAGAAAGCTGAGAAACACTTCAATTTTCAGTGACCATTTCTAGAAACAGAGAAATAAGAATGTGCTGTGGGAGATTATGCTGGCAGGTGGAAGTAAATCAACAACCGCAAAAGAATTCACTCTATGTAACTATTTTTTTCTTTTGTGAATATCAATTTTTGTTTTTATAGTCTTCTCCTCTGAAAATGAAGAATGCCCTTAGAGAACTATAATTTGTGCAAGTTAATTGGATTTTTTAATACAGTATTCATAGGACAGTGCTTGAAAATAAATTTTTATTCAGAATAGTCATCTTCCAAGTGGAAAATTAAAAGTATGTAATTGAGAAATAAAACTTCCATGAATAAATACACAGAAGCACTCACAAAAGAAATTGTGTGAATTTTCTGCTGTAGAGATGAATGTACATGAATGTGATCTGGCGCCATAGAATATTAACATGTATGATTTAGATATGTAATTCCTTAAATTTAAAATTTCTTTATTTCCAAATGATCTAAAAAACACTGAATGAATCTTGTTTTAATTCCACAAAAGTGTGAAATAATTGACTTTTGTGTCTCCAATGTTTAAGAAAAAATTAATCTTAATTGAATTAACTAAGTAAAAATTAAAAATGAGGTTCACAATAAAACCCAGGTTCTCTAAAACTACAAGGCTCATAAAGAGGCAATTTTTTCTCTGAGTTGGCTTGAAGTTATGCTTTTCTAGATTCTGAGATGAAGGGATAAGAATAGAAAGTTTCCAAATTTTTAAATTAAATTAGCTCCTTACAAAATTGTTGATTGTAAATGTTTTTGTATTGTTGAGAGAATATCTTGAAAATAACTTTGTGATTATTTTCAAAGAAGGAAAGTCCATGTGAGGCCACTGTTGTCAGGAGCTGGGGCTCTGGACAAAAGGAAATGACAGACGATAGACCCATTTTGGTGCTTAGTCCACAGCAACACAGCCATGAGGATCCCCTCACTCACTGATACTGTGAAAGGCAACATAGCTTTCTTGTGCATCAGAGGTAAATTTGCAGTATAGTAGTGTAGCTATGGATCCACACATAGACTAAAGCACTAATATCCCTAATTTTAAAATACAATTGTTACTTAGACAAGCAACATTTTAACTTCAAATATCATTACCTGCAAACAGATAATTTTAAAGTGTTATTTTAAAGTGTTAATTTACATAGGATTGCTAATGCATAAGTACCTGTAACCTATATTCTGGCCAGGATAGACTAAAAAAGAACATATTTAACCTTCTCAGCTGAAACATATAATACAAGTTCAAATTGAAACACATGGCAAAACAATTTTCAAGACACTGGACGTTAAGAAAACCCAAGAGGAGAAACATGAGGTGAGCTCTATCATTGCCTCAGCATACTGCCTTAGAGAGTTTCTAGGACCCAGCATGAGGAGGAACACATCGGGTAGAGTCCAACCATTTCCACAGATGAAAATGGAAATCTGAGAATACCACGGAGGCTAGAGTACACGGAGAGGAATACTGCGCAAGAGACAATGGAGAAGAGAACGGTAGAAGGGCTCCTGTGAGTACTCCTAAGTATATATGAGGTATCCATCAGAACCAGGAGAAGATCCTGTGGAAGGGTTAGAAGGAAAAGGCTTTGGAATTCGCAACAGGATGATGATAGTTTCTATTCTCACAATCCAGACTAGACCGTACCAGAATTTATGGGGCATTGAGTAGAATACACAAGATGTTTTTGCCTCAGAAAATGGGGGAAAATTGCATTAATTAAGTGCTTTTCTGTGACCACGTAGAATTATTGACTAAAGATAAGGAAGGATTAAAGAACAAAACTCAAGAATATTTATAGTACACAAAAGGTAAAATTCACAATAACTGGTGTCCAATAAAATAAATACCAGGCCTGCAGAGAAACAAGAAAACATGAGCTATGCTAAGTGACAATATCAATATAAGATGATTGGCACATTTGATATAATTAACAAGCAAGACATGAAACATTTATTATAACTGATTTTCATCACTAAAAAAGAGGGCTAGTATTGTGATGCCTCCTGCTTCATTCTTCTTGCTAACGAATGCTTTGGCTATTCTGGGTTTATTATTTTTCCAAATGAATTTCATGGTTGCTTTTTCTAGTTCTATGAAGGATGTCATTGGGATTTTAATAGGAATTGCATTAAATCTGTATAATGATTTTGGTGGTATGGCCACTTTGAAAATAATAATTCTGCTTATCCAGGAGCATTGGGAAATTTTTCCATCTTCTGAGGTTTTCTTCAATTTCTCTCTTTAGTGTTCTGTAGTTTTCATTGTAGAGGTCTTTAACCTCTTTTGTTAGATTGATTCCCAAATATTCTATTTTCTGTGAGGTTACTGTAAATGGGGTAGTTACCTAATTTATCTTTCAGTGGATTCATCACTGATGTTTAGGAATATCCTTGATTTATGGGTGTTGATTTTATATCCTGCTACTTGGCTAAATTAATTTATTAGATCTAGAAGTTTTCTGGTGGATGCTTTGGATCTTCTAAATATAAAACACTGTCATCAGCAAATAGTGATAGTTTAAGTTTTTCTCCCCGCCCCATTCATTTCCTTTTAATTTCTTTCTCCTGACTAATTGCTCTGGCTAGAATTTCAAGGATGATGATGAAAAGAAGTGGTGAAAGAGGGCATCCTTGTCTTGTTCCAGTTTGTAGAGGAAAAGCTTTCAATTCTTCTCCATTTAGAATGATGTTGGACTTAGGTTTAGCATCAGTAGTTTTTATACTGTTGAGGTATGTTCCTACTCTCCCTAATTTTTCTAGTATTTTTTAATATGAATAGATATTGTATTATGATAAATGCTTTTTCTGTATCTATTGAGATTATATATGATTTTTGTTTTTTAAGTCTATTGATATAATGAATTATATTTATTGATTTCTGTATATTAAACCATCCTTCTATCTCTGAGATGAACCCCCACTTGATACTGGTGCATTATCTTTTTAATATATTTTTGTATGTGATTTGCCAGAATTTTATTGAGAATTTTTGCATCTATGTCCATCAGGGATATTGGTCTGAAATTTTCTTTCCTTAATGTGCCTTTGTCTGATTTTGGTATCAGGGTGATAACACCTCAGAGAATGAGTTTGAAAGGATTCCATTCTTTTTTATTTCATGGAATAATTTGAGGATCATTGGTGTTAATTCTTCATTGAAGGTATTATAGAACTCAGCTGAGAATCCATCTGGTCCTGGGCTTTTTTTTATTGGTAGGTTTATTTTAAAAAAAAATCTAATTTGTTATATATGATGACGGAATGATTTACAATTCATATTATACATATAGGGCACAATTTTTCATATCTCTGGTTGTATACAAAGTATATTCACATCATTTGTGGCTTCATACATGTAAATGGGATTTATATTTCAGTGGATTCATCACTAATGTACAGGAACATATACAGGTTTAATTTTATTTTGTTGCATATGGAATATTTTTCTATACATATACTTAGAGTAACGATGTCCATCTCATTCCACCATCTTTTTTACTCCCTTGCCCCTTCCATTGCCCTTCTTCTCCCTTACTCTATCTAGAGTTCATCTAACCTTCTCATTTTCCTCCTCCCAATCCCACTATGAATCAGCCTCCTTATATCACACTCAGCATTTTTTTTGTGTGTGTGATTGGCTAACTTCACTTAGTATTATATTCTCCAACTCCATCCATGTACCTGCAAATGCCATGAATTTATTCTCTTTTATTGCTTAGTAATATTCCATTGTGTATGTATACCACGTTTTCTTTATCCATTCATCTACTGAAGGGAATCTAGGTTGGTTCCACAGTTTAGCTATTGGGAATTTTTCTGCAATAAACATTGATGTGGCTGTGTCCCTGTAGTATGCTGTTTTTAAGTCCTTTGGGTATAGACAGAGGAGAGGGATAGTTGGGTTAAAAGGTGGTTCCATTCCCAGTTTTCCAAGGAGTCTCCATACTGCTTTCCATATTGGCTGCACCATTTTGCAGTCCCACCAGCAGTGTATGAGTGTGCCTTTTCCTTCACATCCTCACTGACACTTATTGTTGTTTGTATTCTTAATAGCTGCCATTCTGACTGGAGTGAGACAAAATCTTAGAGTAGTTTTCATTTGCATTTCTCTAATTGCTAGATATGTTAAATATTTTTCCATATATTTGTTGTTTGATTGTGTATTGTCTTCTGAGAACTGTCTGTTCAGTTCCTTGGCCCATTTGTTGATTGAGTTATTTGCTTTTTTGGTGTTTAGCTTTTTGTGTTCTTTATATATATACTAGAGATTAATGCTCTATCTGATGTTTAAGTGGTAAAAATTTACTCCCAAGCTTAGACTCTCAATTCACCTCACTGATTGTTTCTGTTGCTGAGAAGAAACTTTTTAGTTTAAATCTATCCCATTTATTAATTCTTTATTTTAGATCTTGCATTACAGGAGTCTTATTAAGGAAGTGGGGAGATATGATGGAGATTTGGGCCTAATTTTTCATCTTTAGACTCAGGATCTGTGGTTTAATTCCTAGGTCCTTGATCTGCTTTGAGTTGAGTTTTGTGCATGATAGGGGTTTAATTTTATTTTGTTGCATATGGATTTCTAGTTTTCCCTGCACCATTTGTTGAAGAGGCTGTCTTTTCTCCAATATATGTTTTTTTGGCATCTTTGTCTAATATAAAGTAACTGTAATTATGTGGGTTAGTCTCTGTGTCCTATATTCTGAACCATTGGTCTGCCAGTCTATTTTGGTGCTGATACCATGCTATTTTTGTTACTATTACTCTGTAGTATAGTTTAAGGTCTGGTATAGTAATGCCCCCTGCTTCACTCTTCTTGCTAAGGATTGCTTTAGCTATTCTGGGTCGGTCTCTTATTTTTTCAGATGAATTTCATGACTGCTTTTTCTATTTCTATGAAAAATGTCGTTGGAATTTTGAATGGGATTGCATTAAATCTATAGTGCTTTAGGAAGTATGGTCATTTTGATAATATTAATTCTGCCTATCCAAGACCAAGAAAATCCTGGGACCAGATGGATACACATCTTTCCATCTCCTAAGGTCTTCCTTAATTTCTTTCTTTAGTGTTCTGTAGTTTTTGTTGTAGAAGTCTTTCACATCTTTTCTTAGGTTGATACCCAAATATTTTATTTTTTTCAGACTGTTGTAAATGGGGTAGTTTTTTTTTCATTTTCCTTGAAAAGAATTTATCATGATATACACAAATGCTGTTGATTTATGGGTGTTAATTTTGTATCCTGCTACTTTGCTGAATTCATTTACTAGTTCTAGAAGTTCTATGGTGGAATTTTTTGGGTATTCTAGGTATAGAAGTATATCATTGGTAAATAGTGCTAATTTGATTTCTTTTCCTTTCTGTATCACTTTAATTTGTTTCATCTATCTAATTGCTCTGGCCAGTGTTTCAAAAACTATGTGAAATAGAAGTGGTGAAAGAGGGCATTCCTGTCTTGTTCCAGTTTTTAAAAGGAATGCCTCAATTTTTCTCCATTTAGAATGACATTGGCCTGGGGGCATAGCATAGATAGCATTTATGATGTTGAGATATGTTCCCATTATCCCTAATTTTTCTAGTGTTTTGAACATGAAGGTGTGCTATATTTTGTCAAATGCTTTTTCTGTGTCTATTGGGATGATATGATTCTTATCTTTAAGTCTATTGATGTGATGAATTACATTTCTTGATTTCCATATGTTGAACTAACTTTGCATCTCTGGGATTAACCTGACTTGATTGTGGTGCACTTTTTTTTTTTATGTTTTTGTATTTGATTTGCCAGAAATTTATTGAGAATTTTTGCATTTATGTTCATTAGAGATATTGGTCTGAAGTGTTCTTTTTTTGATGTGTCTTTGCATGATTTTGGAATCAGGGTGATATTGGCCTCAGAATGAGTTTGGAAGTGCTGCCTCTTTTTCTATATTCTGAAGTAAATGGAAGAGTATTGGTATTAGTTCTTCTTTAAAGGTCTTATAGAACTTGGCTGTGTATCCATCTGGTCCTGGGATTTTCTTGTTTGGTAGGCTTCCGAAGGCATCTTCTATTTCATCTCTTGAAATTGATCTGTTTAAATTGTGTATATCATCCTGATTCAGTTTGGGCAATTCATATGACTCTAGAAATTTGTCTATGCCTTCAATATTTTCTATTTTATTGAAGTACAGTTTTTAAAATAATTTTTAATTATCTTCTGTATTTCTGTAGTATTTGTTGTGATATTTCCTTTTTCATTATGTATGTTAGTAATTTGAGTTTTCTCTCTCCTTCTCTTCAAATTAGCATGGTTAAGGGTTGTCAATTTTATTCATTTTTTTTAAAGAGCCAACTTTTTGTTTTGTAAAGCTTTTCAATTGTTTCTTTTGTTTCAATTTCATTGATTTCAGATCTGATTTTAATTATTTCCTGTTTTATACTGCTTTGGGTTTTGATTTGTTCTCCTTTTTTTTAGGGCTTTGAGATATAATGTTAAATAATTTATTTGTTAACTTTTTCTTCTTTTAAGGAATGAACTCCACTCAATGAACTTTCCTCTTAGTACTGCCTTCAGAGTGTCCCAAAGATTTTGATACATGATATCTGTGTTCTCATTCACCTCTAAGAATTTTTTCATCTCCTCCTTGATGTCTTCTGCAACCCATTGTTCATTCAGTATCATATTATTTAGTCTCCAGGTGTTGGAGTAGCTTTAATTTTTTATTTTACCATTAATTTCTAATTTCATTCCATTATGATCTGATAGAATGCAGGGTAGTATCTCTACTTTTTTTATATTTGCTAAGAGTTGCTTTGTGGTATAATATATGGTCTATATTAGAGAAGGATCCATGTGCTGCTGAGAAGAAAATTTATTCATTCATTGAAAGAAGAAATATTCCAAATATGTCAGTTAAGTCAAGTTATTAATTGTATTATTGAGTTCTATAGTTTCTTTGTTCAGCTTTTGTTTGGACATTCTATCCAGTGGTGAAAGAGGTGTGCTAAAGTCACCCAGAATTATTACATTGTATTCTATTTGGCTCTTGAACGTCAAAAGAGTTTGATAAATGTAGATGCTCCATTGTTTGGGACATATAAATTTATTATTGCTATATCTTTTTGATGAATATTTTCCTTAAGCAGTATGAAATGTCCTCCTTTATTCCTTTTGATTAACTTTGGCTTGAAGTCCACTTTATTTTATGTGAGGATGGAAACCATGTGAGTGGTCCATGTGAGTGGTATAATTTTTGCCAACCTTTCACCTTCAGTCTGTGGATGTCTTTTACTATGAGATGAGTCTCTTGGAGGCAGCATTGTTGGGTGTTTCTTGTTTTTTTAATCCAATCTGCCAGTCTATGTCTTTTGATTGGTAATTCAGGGTTATTAATGAGACATGATTTGCATTCCCTGTCATTTTTGTTAATTTTTGGTATTTAACTTGACTTGGTTTCTCCTTTGATTAGTTTCTCCTTTAGTGTAATACCTCCCTTTGCTGATTTCTATTGTTGTTTTTCAATTCCTCTTTACAAAATATTTTTCCGAGAATGTTCTGTAGTGCAGGCTTTCGAGTTGCAAATTCTTTTGATTTTTGTTTATCATGGAAGATTTTTATTTCATTATCAAATCTAAAGCTTAATTTTGCTGGGTATAAAATTCTTGATTGGCATCCATTTCCTTTCAGAGCTTGATATATGTTGTTACAGGATCTTCTAGATCTCAGGATCTGGGTTGAAAAATCTGTACATAATATAATTGGTTTCCTCCTATATGTAATTTGATCCCTTTCTCTTGGGGCTTTTAATATTCTCTCCTTATCTGTATGTTAGCATAATGTGACTTGGTGTGGATTTGTTGTGATTTTGTACATTTGGCATCCTGTTAGCCTGTTGAATTTGATTTTCCAATTCATTCTTCATGTTTGAAATTTTTTCTGATATTATTTCATTGAATACATTACTCATTCCTTTGGTTTGGAACTCTATGTATTCCTGTATCCCAACAACTCTTAAATGTGGTCTTTTTGTGCTATCCCATATTTCTTGAATATTCTGCTCATGGTTTCTTACCATTATCACTGTGTTGTCTACATTCTTTTTAAGATTATATATTTTGTATTGATTGTCTAAGGTTGTCTTCCAAGTGGTCTAATATGTTGGTGATGCTTTCAATTGAACTTTTAATTTGGTTTATTGTTTTTTTTTTTTTTTTTTACCATTTTAACCCTATAGGCTTATAGTGTCCCCATAGGTATCCAATATCTCTCCTTTGAAGTGAAGGACAATGTTATCAGATCCCAATATAAACAGTATACACCCTTAAACAAATGTTTGGTATTAAGATGTTTACAATTTGGTCACAATGTACAGACATGGTGAATTCAATTATTATCTATAATATACTCAATTTGTAAAAGGGTTTACAGTTTCTGATGGTAGACAAAGAACCAGGGGTGAGGAGTAGGATGATATGCTGAGGAGGTAGGAGATGAGGATATAGAGTTGTTATACCTTAGGAAGTATGAAAGAGCAATCTAAAGAGGAAGACCAGTAGCAGGAGAAAGGAGAGGAAGTAATATTGGGTAAACAGATTAGTGGTAAGACAGTAGAGTACATAAAACAAACACACATATATTAAGAAAAATAAAAAAATGTTAAAATAGTAGAAACTGATGGATAAAAGAAGGGGGGGAAAAAGAATATACAACACAACTGTAACATACTCTTCAGATGTCCCAGTCCTCAAAATCCTAATTCATGAGAAATATTTGGTTTCACATATATTGGGGATATAAGGGCGGGAGAATAGAGAGGGAGATGAAAAAAAAAATCTTGAAGGAAGAAACAGCATTGTTTTGGTTGGAAATTGTTATCTTTCCTGCTTGCCTTCTCATCCTATTGGTGGGGTAGTCTATCAACTGGTATCTCCACCCTCAGGATGGTGAAGGTAACCAGGGTGTCACTGTCCCGAGGTAGTGGCTGCTGGGGAGAGAGGGGGGGAGTTACAAACTGGGTACCTGGCTAACCAGAGTTCCAAACTGGGTGCTGCCCCCCAGTGAAGATGGTGATGAAGGTGACTCAAGATGGAGGCTTCTGCTTTCAGTGATGGGTTGGTGGTTCCTGTTGGGTGGCCAAGTGATGGCATTGGATGATGAGTTCAGAGATGAGCTCTGTGGTGTGTACTGTGTAGCTGTCGGCTGACTTCAGAGTCTGTGTTTAGTTCTCAGGTGCAGGAAGGCCACTGTGCATCAGGGTCTATCTCTACTGCTGTAGAGTTCCAAGATGGTGTTGGTAGATGGGGGTGCACAAGAGAGTGGCGGCTAGAGTTCCTTTGTGTGGGAAGATGCCAGATGTCCTGCATGGGAGTGGCATTGGTGAGTAGGTTCTGTGCAGGTGTTGATGGTGCCTGCTTGGGTACCTGGTAGTCCTGCATGGGCGAGTAGTTGGGAGACCTACTCTGATGCTGAGGCCAAGAGCCCTGAACAGGCACAGTTGCTGTGATTCCCATGTGGGAGCAGGAATATCACTTGCAGCGGACCAGTATTCTCACTACTTGAATCCCAGGTCATGGAACCGCACAAAATGCTGCCTCCCTCTGGCCCACCACCTTGGATCTCCTTGATTGGTAGGTTTTTTATGCCATATTCTATTTCATTGTTTGAAATTAATCTGTGTAAATTGTGTAAGTCCTCCTGATATAATTTGGGTAGGTCATGTCTATAGAAATGTGTCAGTGTCTTCAATACTTTTTATTTTATTGGAGTATAAATTTTCAAATTAGCTTCAAATTATCTTCTTTGTTTACACTACAGAGCCATAACAACAAAAATAGCATGGTATTGGCACCAAAACAGATACACAGACCAATGGTACACAATGGAAGACAAAGAGAAAAACTCACATAAATACAGTGATCTCATACTAGACAAAGGTGCCAAAAATTAATATTGGAAAAAAGATAGTCTATTCAACAAATGTGGTAGGAAAATTGGAAATCCACATGTAACAAAATGAAATTGAACCTCTATATATCACCCTGCACAAAACTCAACTCAAAGTGGATCAAAGACTTAGGCACTAGAACAGAGACTCTGCGCCTAATAGAAGAAAAAGTAGCTACAAATATTCACCATGTCAGTATAGGATCTGATGTCCTTAACAAGACTCCAAAAAGCCAAGAAATAAAATCAAGAATGAATAAATGTGATGGATTCAAACTAAAAAGCTGCTTTTCAGCAAAGGAAACAATCAATAATGTGAAGAGAGAGGCTACAAAATAGTAGAAAATCTTTACCACTTGCCCCTCAGATAAAGCATTAATCTCTAGCATATATGAAGTACTCAAAAAACTTAACACTCCCCCCAAAAAAACCACACAAATAACCCAAACAATAAATGGGCTAAGGAACTGAACAGAGAAAAACCCACATAAGAAGAAATACAATCGATCAACAAACATATGACAAAATTGTCAATATCTCTAGCAATTAGAGAAATGAAAATCAAAACTACTCTAAGATTACATCTCTTTCTAGTCAGAACAGCAATTATCAAGAAGACAAGCAACAATATGTGTTGTTGAGGATGTGAGAGAAAAGGTACATTAATTCATTGCTGGTGAAACTGCAAATTGGTGCAACCATTATAGAAAAAGGTAAGGAGATTCCCCAGAAAACTTGGAATAGAACCACCATTTGACCCAGGTATCCCAATCTTAGGTTTATACCCAAAGACTTAAAATCAGCATACTCTAGTGACACAGCCACATTGATGTTTGTAGCAGTTCAACTCACAGTAGATAAACTATGAAATCAACCTAGATGCCCTGCAACAGATGAATGAATAAAGAAAATGTGGTATATATACATAATGAAATATTACTCAGCCTTAAAGAAGAATTAAATTATAGCATTTGCCAGTAAATGGATGGAACTGGAGAATATCATGCTAAGCAAAATAAGCCAGTTCTAATAAACCAAAGGTTGAAGTTTTCTCTGATATGTAGATTCAATTCACAATAGGGAGGAGGGCTGGGGAAGAATAGAGTTTCTTTGGATGAGGTAGAGAGGAATGAAGGGAAGGGGAGGTGGTATGGGGGAGGAAGGAAAATAGAATGAATTAGACATTTTTACCCTAAGTACATATATGACTACATGACCAGTGGGATTCTATATCATATACAACAAGAAGAAAGAGAAATTATACTCCATTTATGTATGATATGTCAAAGTGCATTCCACTGTCATGTGTAACTAATTAGAACAACTTAAAATATGAATAAAAAATGCAAAGTGTTGAAAAATGTCCATCAGCAGATGATGGGTTAAGAATTGTTCCATGTTCACATCATATGTTATAATAATGCAGAAAAATAAATGAGCTAGAGGTGTGCTTGGCAGAAAACAAAAAGCTAGAAGAAATATACCAAGTATACTTAGTATACAATATACTAAGTAGAGACAGACAATATATTTAAGTGTTAAACTAAAATGATACAGATGATAAATTAATTATATTTATGAAATAAAATAAAGAAAGTGCAAAGTATTAATGGCAGAAGAAAACATGGTAAACATGAAGCTATTATAATAGAAACTATTCAAAATAGAACTTGCAAAAAATAGCCTGGAGGAAAAAAAAAATGAAGAGAACATCAGTTTGCCGATATACTTGCAGTAGAAATCTCTAAAAATAAGGATACGAAGCAGGTAACAACGCAAAATTTGAAAAAATAATGATACATGCAATCCTATGAACCATATCCTCTGATAAGAATGGCACTGAAGTACAAATTAATAACATAAAGATGTCTGAGAAATACCTGAAAATTTGGAAACTAAAAAAAAATTCTAAACAACTCATGATTCTTAAAATAAAAATTAAAGACATGCTAAAGTAAAGTGAAAATAAAACATCAAAATTTAGAGTATGCAGCTCACATCAAAATTTAGAGTACGTAGCTAAAATGGAGGGAGATTATCATTCAATAAACATTAGAAGTAAATAAGGAAAGGTCTAAAATCAGTAACTTCAGTGCGTATCTTCAAGAATAATTCATATGATTTATAAAATGAATTTTGATAAATTGGGCTTAATCAAAATTAAGAACTTCACTTCTCCAAAAGGCACTTTTAAAAGAGACAAACCACAGATGGAAAGAATTTTGTCAAATCAGGTCTGGCCATGTCAGTTCAGACGATGTGAATCGACTTCAACAACCAATCTCAAAAATGAGAAAGGTTATCATAACAGATGCCAAGGACATAATAAAATGGGTAATAAAGTAACAATATGAATGATTTTATAGTAATAAACAAAATTTTAAACAAAATGAACATATTGCTTAAAAGATGCAAACACCAAGCTTTTTCAAAACAAAATTTGAAGAGTCCTATGACGATTAAAAAAATTCATTTGTTATTATTATACCTTCCCACACCAAACTCCTGGCTTACAGAGCTTTATCATAGGAATCCAACAAACAGAAAAGAAATACAACGAATTCTATATAAACTTTTTCACAACACTAAAGAGGAGGAGATGCTTCTGGCCTTATAAGAAAGGAAAACTGCAGGCCATTACTTCTCATTACTATACACGAAGGGTTCTTAAGAGAATTTTAGCCAATTAGACTCAACACTGTATAGAAATAATGATGTACAATGATAAAATGGAATATATCCCCAGAAGGCAAGATCAGTCCAGTTTTTAAAAATCAATTTAAAAAATTATTGAAAATTCTAGAAGAAAGGGTAGAAGCAAAGATTCATGACTTTGATTTAGGGAAAAGTATCTTAAGCATGACACCTAAAGTACAGTTCAAAAAGTAAATTTTGAGAAATTGGATCTCACCTAAATTAAGAACTTCAGCTCTCCAAAAGGCCTTTTAAAGAGGGAAATGTCACAGGCCAGAGAGATTTGACAAATCAAGATTATTATAAAGGACGTATATCAAGAATAAATGAAGCTTTCTCAAAACTAAAAATGAGAATAAACCACCTAATAAGAAAAACTGACAAATCATTTTGAGGAAGAGAAAAGCGCTCCCTTGACATCCTGACGGTTATCGGGTACAGTTGGTGAGACCTCACTTTTACTGGGAGCTTCTTGGCATTCATAATTAGGCACTGGTATTCTGTTGAACATAATTTCAGAGTTCACCACCATCGCTCTCTGAGATCATGATGGAGTAAAACAAAGGAAATTTAAAACCTTAATCATGTCTGAACATGGTAAGATATATGAGCACTTTTTAAATCACAAAGATAACTAACCTACTCCTCATTGCCACTGTTGTATAATGCTGCTGCTTTTTAACAATTGCAGACTTAGCTTTGTGTCAGGCATTCTGCATTATAAACTCAAATTGTTAAGACATCCTTCAAAGCTGTGTCTCTGCTTATTGACAATACCAAATTCCGAGCATACCACTGCTCCCCATTCATACAATACAAGCTCAAATTCTACAATAAATTGTTTCAGTCAAACTCTTACCAAGACACACTACTATTCCTCATGGGTTGTGGCCTCCCTAATCACACAAGCAATCAATTTTACTTGTTCAGCTGCAGGTGTGTTCCCAATGGTCTTTGACTTCGTCAATTTGAGCATAAAGGGAAGGAAACCTTAAGAAAGATATACAGGTCACAAACAGAAACATGAAATGATGCTTGACATCTTCAGTCATCAGAAAAGTGAAAAATAAACCTACAAAGAGATATCACTGCACACTCAGTAGAATGCCTAACGTTGAAAAAAAAACTGATTATGCAAACTGTTGGTGAAGTTATAGAGCAGCTAAAATTCTTCATATTGCTTATAGAAATGTAAAATGGAACAATCTCAATGAGCAGCTTGTTGGTTTTTTTAAAAAAGTTAAATATACACCTGCCATATGACTCTGTCATTCCATTTATTGATATTTCCTGAAGAGAAAGGAAGGCTTATGTGAATATAAGAACTTGTTCTTGAATGTGATTAGCAGCTTTATTTGTAATAGCCATAAAATGAAGTAACTCAAATGTCCATTCTAAGGTAAATAGATATACAAATTGTGCCATATCTATACAACTGAAAAGAACTCAGTAAAAAAAAATGAAATATACATATGTTAGAACAAAAATTTCTAACTAATGTATTTGCTAATACTTACAAAAAATAGTGGCCATAATAACAAGTAATTGAAAAACATGACCACATGAATTGCATGCTATGTCATTTGTCAATGTAACATGAAAAGAATTATAATCTCAATAATCCAAATATTTTGAAGTTTTTTATAAAAACAGACTTTTGTGAAACAAAACAATATTGAACCAATTGTCTGCATAATTGAAGATAAACAATCTGATAATTTTTAAAGTATTAATTTTAATCTTAATTTAGTTCTATTTCCTGACAGCCTTAAAGACTTTTTAAAAATTAGAAAAATATAAAAATTACACAATAAACTTCTATATTCTTCCAAAGATCTTTGACAAATTAAAGGTAAAAGTAAAGGTAGAGTTTGACATAAAAACACTTTTAAGTTAAAAAATCACCTTAGGGCCAAAAACATTCAAGTATTTAGTTAGGCAAGTAAAAAAATATGTATGCATTTTTTTTCTTCAAATTTTATGACTATTTGAGTTTCTATGTATTATTTAGAGCAGACTATGTAAAGGTTTAAACAAAGTAGAATCTAATGCCCTGCTCACATGGTAAAGACATGTGAATGAGGAGGGTGACCACATCCAGTCAATCACATAGGTTCATTCAAGATGCTGGTGATTGCCAACTTCGGCTGATGGTTCAATGGTCTTGCTGGGTGCTGCTTACATTACAGTAAAAGCAGAGGACTACATATAAGAGATATGAGTGCATCGAGCCATGGAGTCCTACATATCTCTGCCCCTCACATTCTGTTGTTTAAAATGTTGTCTGATGTGATTCTGCAATCTGTATACGGGGTAAAAATGGGAGTTCATAACCCACTTGAATCAAAGTGTGAAATATGATATATCAAGAACTATATAATGTTTTGAACAACCAACAATAAAAAATAATAAAATAAAATAAATAAAATGTTGTTATACATCCACCCTTAAGCATGTCTGGATAATGAAGAATATGTATCAACCAGACAGAAGAGAAAATGTGTTTGAAAAACTGCTTATCAACTCTGCAGCACTAAGTACCTTAATCCTATGAATATTTTTAAAAATTTAACTATGATGTATACAAGCATAAAAATATTTAAAAAAATATGTGAAATATTTTAAAACCATTTTAAAGGAAACACCCATATAATCACCACCCAAGTTCAAAACAAAATAACACAAACTGCAAGGCAATGTCAGAGCATGTTCCTGTTTATTTCTTGAGTGCAGCATTCTCTCTCTCACAGAGGTAACCACTATCTATGTTTTATGCCATATTTTCTTTGTTTTTATTTAATATATTGATGCCTATGAATGTATTCTAAACAATATAACTTTGTAAAGTTTTTAACTTTATATAAATGTTATTAAGTGTGTATTATTTTATGTTTATTTTTCTCTATGCAATTTTCATGAGATTCATTCACTTGTTTTTTTAATAGTTGTTCACTTATATATATTGCTGTATTTTATGTCCTATTAAAGACATGGTCCATTTTATTTTTGTTCTTTGGATGAAAACTATTGTTACTAGTTTGAGACTATCATGAGCAAAATGCTGTGACTTCTTGTACCTGCTTTTTAGCATATGGTCAAAGAATTTACTATCCAGAAAAGGGGTTGCTAAACCATATAATATATTTACATTCAATTTTCCTAGTTTATGCCAAACTTGTTTTTCAAAATAATTGTAAGATTGCAAACTACCATCAAGGTATGAAATTCCCATCTGCAGTAACCTTGACAACAAAATACCATTAGTATTTTTTTAAATTTTTATAGATCTAGTGGATATACAATTTTATTTCATGTGGTTTCAATGCTGAATTCTCTGATTATCAGTGAATTTTCCTCATGGTCTGTAAAGATGAATACAATTTTATGTTTGCAGACCATTTAGAGCCCCTCTTTATTGGTGTATTTATAGAGATAGTCTATCATTTTTCTAATGGATGGACCTTTTCTCATTAATTTATGAGAATTTTATTGTATTTTGTGGGACTTTTTCAGTATTTTGAGTTGTGAAGACTTTTCCATGTAGTGATTGGTTTTATTTAAGGTTTTCTGAATGGCATGTTTTTAATAGATAGACATTTTAATTTAGTCAAATTTATTATTTACTCTTTTAGAATTTGTGGTTTGGGGTTTTTATGTAAGAAAATCTTTACTTTTCTTTCAGCATGATTTTGTCAAATCTTCTCTTTGTGAGCTCTATAGTTTTGTCCTTCACACGGATAGCTCTGAAACTGATTTTTGGGTTCTGTATAGTGGTGGTCTAATATATTCTTTTTATTTCCTCCTATAAATTTCTTAATTTTTTTCAGCACCATTTATTGGCCACTGTTTTCTCCCCAACAATCTACTGTGCCACCCCTTGTCAGACACCAAATGACCTAAATCTGTATGAGTTTATTTCTCAGTACTATTCCATCCCATTTGGCACTACCTTAATTACTTCAGATCTATCATTCTTGGCAACAAGTAAGGCAAGGTTGACCAACCTCTTCCCTGGATTTTGCTTTCTATTAATTTCTAACTGTCAAGTTTCTTACTCTCAACAACATTTATGGATTCTACAGTGGCACCAATAAAAAATTTGCCCTGCACTATTTTTTGACCCAATTATCCAACTGACTGCCCACAGCTTCTCTGTGCCATCTTGTAGACACCAACTCTTTCTCTGACAGAACAGAAATCATTCTAAATGATCCAGGCCCAGATATCTTTCACAGTATTCAGTCTGGGGCAAGAAAGAACACAGAATTTTCCTGCCAGACTTAGTCCTGTCTTCCCCTTCTATTAAGGGCAGTTCTAACCATTTCTACCCTAGGCTTTTCTACCAAGAGCGAGTCTCAGTTCTGCAGTTCTATTTCCTTTCTCAGGAAACAGATTTTACAAATTCTAAGCCATTATCTTGAAATTACTCTTCCCCCATTTGCTTTTGAGGTTGGGGCCTGGGAGAAATGAGTACACTCGCCTAAACTCATAGTGTTCCAACTAAATTCTCCAAATAAACTCTTGTTGAAAATGTTTCTTCATGATCATCTTTTATCCACTTATGTAATTTAAAAGTAGGTGGATGGCTACAAGTCTCAAAGGAAGATTAAGGACATTTAAGATCAGACTCTATTTAAGTTATCTGGGACCCGTCTTTGTCATAATGAAAACATTTAACCTCCACTTTCCTTTGGACTCAAAGAATATGTCTTAAGTCATAAAAGGTTATATTTTACAATCTATTTCTTGGTATCATTAGGTTTTTATAATCAAAATCAAAAATATATTAATTCAGATATACTCTAGAAGAAGCCACAAGATATAGTATTCAAAATAAATGTGTTTAATATCAGCATAAAAATAATCTATCTACTAATGTGGATCAACTAATTGAACTGAAATTATAGAAAAAAATATTATGATACATTTATGCAAAAGAAGTAGCTGTCTATTAACTAATAAGCACTTTGAAACACTACACAATTAGACCAGTGCTTATTGTACAAAAGATCTAAATTGGCAGGTATTTTTCATGGCATAGTTAACTTATCCAAATTAAAATAATTTGAAACATCTATTTTCTGGACTTCTTTACATGAAACCCATACACTAGACAGTTTGTCATCATTCTCCAAAAATAATACACCCTTCACAGCTCTGTAACTCTTAATATCATCTGCCCAAATGTTTCTTTTGCTTCTTATTTGCCCGTGTGTCTTCTCCTACACATTTGCTTTAGATAAAGCATAAATGTCATAGTTTCTGTTAACCCTCTTCTGACTCACTAGAGAAGGGTCACTCACCTTATTGTTAATATCACAGCCACTAATTTATGATGAGGTGTAATGCATAACATTCTATATTGTAATTATAACAATGTGACTGCTTTCCTTGTTAGACAGGGATTGTATCTTCCCAGAGTGAAGATCCTGGATTACAATGATTTCCTTGATAAATATATAATGAATGAACAAAAGTCTCTTCTTTACTTGAAGGTCAGAGTTAGGAAGACCGATGTTAGGCGTTCAGTTCTGAGACAGGCATCCTGAGACATTTACAGCAGCGGAGAGTGTGTACAACCACAGAGGTTCCAGCAGTCTGTTTCAGTTAGTGTCTTTCAGGTGGCAAGGAAAAAAAGACACATTCAGGTAGTTTCCAGTGATCAGGTCTCTGAGTAGATAAAGACAAAAATGTGAGAAAACAAAGAGAAGTATATCTAGAGTCAAAGAGTCAGTTCTTATTAAAAAAAATCAAAGCAATAGCCATTGCTATTTTGGATTTAGCAGCAATTGTAGTGCCTCAGCTATAATTTCCCTAACTCAGCTGCAGCTCTGGAGACCCAACCCATTTGTCAAGCGGACACATAGTGCTTACTACTCTAGTGACTTCATGACCCAGCTGCTCATAACACTGGATTTTTCTAAATCTGCTTCTCTATATACTTATACTTCTGTCTTAACTCTTAGCTTTTTAAAAATCTACCTTTGCATTGTGTCTGCTCTTTATATTCTAAATTTCTTAAGATACTATTTTACGGAAATTTTTCAAATGGGCAGAATGCTCCTGTCAGGTTACCTTTTTGGCTTCCTGACTTCTTGCTTCTTCCCAACAGATGGTTTTGTTTTCCACGTTATCATCACTAATACAATCAATCTGGGTCACTATAGTTAGATCATTGAACAAAATATATAAATAAACTGTGTATGTCTGCATCATTGGGTGTAGCGTACGTTTCATGCAACATTTTCCCAGTAGCTGGGAAAGTTAGCACAAATCTACTGACTCCTTTCCTTGCCAGGTCATTCTCTAAGGTGATTCAAAAGCTAAGTGCTGGAGTCCTTTTAAGGTCTGGTCATTCTCATTTATGGTAGTTGGCATTAGCTGTTGGCCAAGACACCTACATATGGACTCTGAATTTGCTGTTGGCTTTCTTACAGCATAATGGCTGACAGTATTAGTAGCCTGCCTTTTTATGGGATGGCTCGGGCCTCCACAGTGATTGTCCTGAGAGAGAGAGAGAACCACACAAATGCTCAGAAGACTTTTACCATCTACCCTGTCTTTCTCTGTATGCTATGTGTTAGATGCAAGCAGCCAAGACTGGTTCGTATTCTTAATAAGGATAATGCTCCAAGCATGTTGGAGGAAGGGGTACATGTTCAAGAGTGTTTGGATATGTTTTAAGACAGCTAGTTATGATAGGAATTTAAAATATTTATATTTATTTTCTTCTATTTTCTTTCAAATTTAGGTTGAAATTTCTTCTTATTTTAATTTTAATTTCAGGGACAGAGAATATTTATAGTATACAAAAGTCAAAACTATGGAAAGATACATACTCATAAAAGTTCTGCTTCTGTGTCTTCCACTGTATTTGCCCCATCCTCTGGTAGTTAAAAATTTTTATTTTTATTTTTTTTTATCTCTTTACAGATTTTACTTCTGCACAAAAAAGCAGATGCTTTTGTATGACATTTGTTTATTTCCCTTTTTTACACAAATGCATATATGCTATGTTTCATATGACTTATTAAAGAAATAGCTTCTTTCAATTCTAGATCAGGAAGTGTATAAGGTAAATCTAAGTCCTGCTGTGACAAAGAAAAAAGAAAGGATTGAGAAGGGGAGGAAGGAAACATGATACACCCTTCCAAGTTTCACCACAGGGACCTCCCTCCCTCTAGGCCTCACCTCTTAAGGCTGCACCCTCTCCTCACAGTGCCACAGGCTGGCAAGCAAGCTTTAGAACATGGCCTGTGCAAAACCTTCCGTATCCAAATCAGAACTCTTTCTGCCTCAGAGGACAAGTAAATCCTTTTTTTCCTACAGTGATTTTCAGAAAAGAAACATACTTTCCTTAAAATGGTGGCAAATCACTTTTATAGTTTTATAAATATACCCTTCTCAATCCTACCTCTTGCCAAGGGGTGAGCAGCTTTCTGGAGGACCTTTCACCAAGACCTACTGCTTTACCTCAGGTCCAGCAACAACAGGGTCAAGTGACCATAGACTGAAACCTCTGAAACTCTAAGTTGAAATAAATCTTTACTTCTTTTAAGTAGCCTTTCTTAGGTATTTTGTCACAGTAACAAAAATCTAACACAGAAAACATTAATAAATACATTATGTAACTGGCAAGCAGGAAAATATTCATGTAGTGTGCAAGTGATCAAAATTAGCATCAATCACAAAGAGGCAAGCTGACATATGTGCTTTCTGATGAAGTACATAGCACCATCAATGAGACACTCAACAAAAATATCTAATCAGAATCTAATCAAAAATGTAATTTCTTTTAGAAGAAAGATGGTAGATAAGCCAGTTAACTAGTACTATGAGGAAAAATATTAAGACATATACAAAATGTATTATAGTTTATCCTAATCAAAGTATGTTTTCTTTCCCAAATAATCATATTTTTAAAAAATTTCTGGGAAAAACAAATGAATGCAACGAATGAAACCTGATTGCTTCCTGGTTTAAAACCACAATATAATTGCAATATTAACAAAATGGGATAATTATTATGTTAGAAAACTTGATAGTTTGCATATATGATAATGAAGTGTGGTTATATTAAAGAGTATTCCCATTTTGGATATATATGTACTCAGATATTAAAGAGTGAAAGGTTTTGTTATCTACAACTATTTTCAAATAAAAAGAAAAATACATAATAGTTATAAAAAGATGGCAAAATATTAATAAATGTCTAATAAAAAAGCAATGTATGAAGATATATTAATTTTATTCATTTGCTCTTCCATATCTTTGAACTTTTGCATAATAAAGAGAAAAAAAGACAAATTTGGGGGGTACAAAATGAATCAGATGTCTTCCTATATCAATGTTTTCTGAAGGACTTTTCTACTGTAAGAAACATGGTATAATTTAATAAGCACCTAGAAGACACTAAAAAACTGAAAGCTGCTGTTCTGTGTTTCATCACATCTTTTTTGAGTTTGAACCATGCTTTTATTTATTGTAAATATTGAATATTTATTATCTTTTCAGGATGTTGCTGTATTTTTTAATACCTCATAATTCTGTGAACTTCTTAGATGAGAAGTGTTCTGCAATTGAAAAAAATATCACTGTAATGATGGTGATTATTATTAACCTTGTGTGGTACTTTGTATGTGAAAGTGCTTGGCAAACATTTTTATTAGCCATTATAAACGTCTTTTCCAGAGTGCACTTCAGATTGATTAACCACATTTCTGACCTGACTATTCAATTTATGTTCAAGTTTTTTCTCCATGTTCAGTTACAATTTATGTTCTTAAGCCTTCCATTTGTTCTTTAAACCCAGAGATTTTCAGAAGTTATCTTTGAGATAAAAGTACTTTCAAATAATTCCATTTTGTTTTCTAACAGACATTAGTAGATAGAGTTATTATTTTTACTTGAAGAAATGATCCTTTAGAGATTTTACAATTCAAACTGTGAATAAAATTACTAGATGGTATTTACAGTTTATTCATCTCTCAAATCCACTGCCTTTTGTGTTATTCCTGGGGTGATGGTTTTAGATTATTCATTCATTTTCAAGTCCTTGATTATTGCTTCTACAAAGAGTATAAGAATTAAAGAACATTATCTTTGGTGTAAGAGTTAGGTGTGATTCCTGAACCCACTATTAGTTGACTATAGGTCTCTTCATTCACCTTAACGGACTCAGCTTTCTTATCTATGAACAGAGGACAAATTAGTACTTCAAATTTTTGTAGTGAAATTCTAATGAGATGTCCATTATAATTTGTTACATTGTCTGAAACATGGTAAGCATATGATAAATTAGCATACAAGCAATTCACCCTGTGTCTATTTTTGTCCTCTTCCTTTTTATTATTGATATTTTGGGTGGAATCATATTTTAAACAGAAAATTGAGAATACTATATTTATTGCTTGGTATTAGAATGAAGCCTCATTTTCTCCTCAGGACAATATATACTGTTATATGAACCTCATGTTTTACTACTGCTTCTGTTTATTCATTTGCAAAGGATCCCAAAGTATATGGAACTAAATAATATCTGCAACCCTCCTCAGCAGTCATCTCAAGAACCATACATTTTTCTAAGCACTAGATAGCTTGTAAAAGCTTTGCACATGCCAAGGGTACAGAGAGCTCATAATGTCCTTGGCAAAACCCCTATGCATGCAGTAAAGTTTAACTAGAATGTCCTATTGAGCAGAAGCTTTCCCTGATAATTGCTTTCTTCATTGTGCTCTCATGGCATCCTGATTCGGTACATTCCCAAGATTTCTAAAAATGTCTCTTTTTACCTTTTCCTCTCATATTCCTTTACTATAAGCTCCTAAATGACAGACACTATGTTTTATAGAACTGTATTTATTAAATAACTGCGGTAGTTGTCAACATGTCATTTCCTCAGCATTTATCCAAACAGCATATTTTAAGGAGCATCACCAGTCTTTGATACTTTCAAAATATCTCCTTCAACAGTATCACATTATGGTATTTTTCTTTTCCATTTCCTATGGGATCTCTCAAAATAATTCCACTGACCAAAACAGGCCATTTTCTTATTAGGGATGGAGTTGTTAAGTGGAGCTGTGAGACCTATTTCATTTATGACTTTTTTCATTAGCAATTAGTTTATCAGATTAGCCATTTTGACTTTAGAAGGTGGAGATAAATTGTTTTTAATTGAAATAAGATACAGGGTTAGCAATTTCTAAATTAAGGTTAGAGGAGAAGTACAAAAAGAAAAGCATGGTACATTTATTTTACATTCAGCAAACTACCAGACACCTTAGTTAATATGGGTCAATATTCATAAAGATCTCACATTCTTATATTACTTCAGTGAGGTTTTATTATGTAAAAATACTGGCTACATGCATGTTCCTTGGAGTAAACTAATCCAGGTTAGATTTCTATTTTTAATTCCTACCAGACCTATGATATAAGACAATGTAATTAACTTCTGAGTGTAATTTTTCTCACCTATGGCATGCATGTAAAAAGCGACAACAAGCAAAATCATCGTTAGATTTAAATAAGACAATATATGTAACATATTCACTGCCTTGGCAATGGCATGATAAGTACTCAATCATGATACCTATTACTAGTAATAAAATTTGGGGGGTACTAGAGATTGAACACAGCGGGGGGGGGCGCTTAACTACTGAGTCTCACCCTTAACCCTTTTTATTTTTTATTTTGAGGCAGTCTTCTAAGTTGCTTAAGGCCTCACTTCATTTTGTTACTGAAGCAGGCCTTGAACTTGTGCCTCAGCCTCCAGAGTGACTGGGTTTACCAGCATGTGCCATGTACCTGGGGATAGTAACAGAATAATTATTATTTCTCCATTCAAAATTCATAAAGCAAACATTATCTCCTACTAGTTAAGAATATGTTTTATATTATTTCTACTCTTGAGAAATGCTAATAACCTGCTAAAGTGTAAAGCTGACATGGAAACTCTTTGGTCGAGCTTGTGAAGATCCAGAAGTTTGAAAGATAATGATGGCAGGATGCTCGAGGCCAGGTAGCTGAGGAGAGGAAAGAAAAATTTATGATGCTTAGATATGTTCTTGGTGATGTTATCTAAAAATAGACACTTCCTAAAGAATCACCACTAGTAGGTCAACAGACTAAGTGTGGATGTGGGAAGATAAAAATTATAAAATTATTTTCTTCTTTAATAACTTCTGCCCAAAGTAACGAAATAAATTATGTTAGTAGAATAATTACAAAACTGCAAATATAATTGAGACTTCCTGTATATTACATAAAATTATTTTGCATTAACACAAGACAAACATTGTGGAACAAATATTGTTGACAGTCTTCAAATTATTACAGGACAAGATATAGAGAATATTCTAAGCAATGCAACTATCTGCTTTACTTTTTACCTTGAGTTATTACTATTTACCTTCCAACCATCTATCTTCATTCACATTCTGTCAATTTTTACAGGTGCTTCTAAAAATCCTAGAATGTTTATCTATTTTATTTTCACCGTAAAAACAGGTGATGACACCCTTTTAGAAATGACCAGGTTGTTCTTTTCAAAAGGAACCAACTACAATAGTCACTTTCAATATACCAGATACATTCATTTATCCATACTGTGCTACAACGAGGAAACCTTGTGAGTCAGTTTTTGTTTCAGTTGAGAAAAAGCCAAGAATTATATATTGAATAATTCATTAACATTCAGTGGTTCCCTATGATTTAAAAGAAGCAAAATTATCATCTTTAATTTTCAGTTTAAATAATGGCAGAGTAGAGATTATATTACTTGCCACAGGGCAGAACAAATCAAGACAAATCCACTCAGATAATCTCAGATATAGTAAGTCTACATAATATTTTGAATACTTACTAGACAAATTGAGAAAATATATTAATCTATTAAGTTATTTTCATTTATTGTAATTTATTATAATTACTTTAGCTAACATTGTCTTTTACAGCAAAATTGTAATAATTCTGTGAAATATTTTTCTTCTCCTTCCTTCTACATAATTTCATTGAAGAAAAAAAATTATATTGTTAGACTCAAAAATATTTCTGTCATTTTTCCAGGTCTGATGTAGTGTTGAGGAATGCCCTCTTAAATATCTTGAACTCTACTCAATCTAATGTACTGGTGATATTACCACGAGCCAGTTCCCCAACTAATGACTTAAGACCAAAGTTTAATAAGACCCCCTTCATTCTGTGAAATTCTACAGTCTATTGGGGAAGAAAAATATACATATAATTGAAATCAAATGTGCTGTCAGAATGTACGTGAAATGCTCATTTTAAACACTCACAGTCTTCTCTGGAAAACTGCTAGAGTATTAGAACTGCAGTTCCCTCCTCTTGTCTTCTACCAACCACCATTTAATCTATTTTCCCCTTATGGCCATAGAGGTCAATAAAATGTTGATCTGATTTTGTTTTTGACATTTAAAGATGTTTGGTGGTGCTCCATTGCATACAGATTACAGCTCAAATTTCTTAGCAGAAGACATAAGGTTTCATAACATGAATATGTTCCTTTGGAGGTTCATCTCTAACATCTATTATCTATTATCTGCTTATTTTAAGCATCACATTTTCTCCACCTTTTCTCTTCCCTCTTTCTGGAATGTGCTTTCCATACTTATCCTAATTCACTTTATTTTTATTCTTTCTTCATGATTCAGTGAGAATTTATCTCTTCTAAAAATAGCTTTCCCAATCTCTGGGTCAATTGCATCTTTATAGCACACTGGACCAATCTCCCTTTTATCATCTTCCATAATATAGCTGGCTATATGATAGTCAAAATTACAAAACCTTTGTGGTAAATATGATCAAATCACTGTTATCCTATTTCCTCACCTATTCTAGTATGTTTTCCTGTCTTGCATACTCTCTTTTAGGTAGGTTTCTGAATTCAAATTAGATTCTGCTGCTAAGTTACTCTTTTACTAAAAGGTAGAAAGTCATTTTATGCCTCTTTCAATATTTCCTCCTGGCAAGCAGAGTTTCTATGCAGCTGTGCCCAGTGTCCAGTCTTTATCTTTGTAAGTGTTGACGTATAGTTTTGACAGCAGAAACCAGACCTCAAATTCCTGTGTGCAGGCATCAGCCCCACAGGATGCAATGAAATCATAGCAGGACTGCGATGGCTTTCCTATCCCAAATGTCTGGTCTCTGATTCAGAGCTACAGCAGAGTGTAACAATCCAGTATCCCGGCCTTCTTTTTTTTCCCACTTTCCTGGTCCTCAGCAAACTTAAGAGCTCTTGGGCTGTTCAGTGCTAAATTTTTCTGGAATAATTGCCAGAGACTCAGCCTAGATTGAGTCTACTCCTCCATCCTTTCCATTTTATAAGGGCTTGCATCCCTGTATCGAATTTTTTTTTTTTTTTTGCATAGAATACTGATTGCTGTTTGTGTTTGTACTGTGATTCAAAAGAGGTTTTGCTCCAGTAGTGAAACTGGAGGCAATAATACATTCTCAAGGAAGGGGATCTGGGGCTTTCTATGGCACCATTAATTTTAAAGATAAGGAGTACAAGGATATGATGGAAGAATGGTGTTTCACTGAAGATGAGTTAAGTCAGTAACCTCTTTGGAATGAAGCACATTTCTGAATATGAGGGATATTGTTTTCTGGAGTGAAGTCAAACTAAAACACTCTCCTAAAGAGAAAACTGTGTCATTAACATCTTAAATACACAGCCCCCATCTTCCCAGAACAGAGCCTGACATGAAGACATAGTGTACAATATCTGGATCTGAAATTAGTAATATATTCAGAATTAGTTCAGACATCTCATGAATGGATTCATATTTAACCTCGGTATTGAATCACCTCAGTTAATATTTTAGACATTTTAGACAAAAAAACCAAGATAACATGTTCAGAGAAATGAAGTCTCCAAAAGACAACGCATGCTTAAGAAATAACAAGAATTTCAGTATAATTTTATCAGGCAGGTCTTTAAGAGGAATGGGAAGATATTATTCCAGAAAAAAAATGGACAGAAACAAATCTAAAAGGTATAATTAACCGTAGTAAATCTTCTATTATACTTAGCTGTTTTTGTTGTTTTCTCCTATAAATTTATTTCCATGTTTTCTAATCAACTATTAAAATTCCCTACTCAATTCTATCACAGAAATAAAATTGTAATAACATTATTAAACCAGTATTATTCATTTTAGAACACTGCTATTTTTCTCCTGCTGTCATTATATCTCAACAAATATGATGCAAAACAAAATTGAAAATGATCCTTTTCTTTTAAAATTAATCTCACTTGGCAATCATGTGTAATTTCTTTTTCTTATATAAGATGCCTGCATTTATTTTCACTCTGTCCTTTTGAATTATTAAATCAGAAATGACCGCTTTCTTCTATGACTTTGATTTTTTTTCATATGTACCTTCAATGTGATTATTTTAAAACTCAGGGAATTAACTTTCACACATTTTCTTTCACCTGTTAATTATAATACTCAGCATTTCCACAGAATAAAAGATTGATCTAAAATTAAATAAAACTGTCTTTTACAAAGCAAGATGATTATTTCACAAAAAGATCTAAGAATGATTATTCTTTTGTCTGTGAACAAAAATGCAATAAATCAAGTATTCTAAATTCTTAGTTTTTTTATATGCAACCATGGTAGGAATTGGGACATGCCGTCACCACAACCACAGAAAGACATTCTTATCCAGAGAAGGATTCTATCATTTGGAATTTTTATGAATAAAAAAAATCATTCTTTAGGTACAGGGCTTTTGAAATTTTAGTATGTACTTGCAAGTAATTAATATGCCATGGAATTGGTCTTATGCCATTTTCCCCATTTATTCATTCAGTAAATATCTATTAAATGTCTACCTATGCTTGGAAATATCCACAAACAAAACAAACAACAGTTTCTACTTATGGAGCTAACATTCTAATTTGACAAGACATACATAAAACACCTAATAAAATAAATTACTACTAATCCTTTTAACTACAATAACATTTCTATGAAAAAAATCTTAATTCTTAGAGGATAAAATATGTAGTTCCTCAAAGATGGAAATATAACTTCTTATAACTGCTAGAGGACAAATTCAACCTTCTGTGAAATGCATTTTATTGAGTAAATATTACAAAAAAAACAAGGTCACAAGACAAGCAGGAAAATTCTAAACTTTCATCAATATCAGCCGTCCTTATAAGACCAGGCTCACCACAATACATGTACTGCATCATTTGATAAAATGTTTTAAACTTCTTTTTATTTTTAATGGACATACAGTATTTTTATCCATATTTAAGGGATCCATTTTGATAATCTGATTCATATGTACATTATATAAGGATCAAATCAGGGTAATTAATATTTTCATCTCTTCCAACATTTATCACTGTTATGTGTTAGGAACATTTGCATTCTTATTTTCTACTTATTTTTAAATATAGCACCACTTGTTGTAGATTCTGATTACCCTACTGTGATATATAATGCTAGAACTAATTTCTCCTACTTAACTGTGTTTTGGTACCCGTTATCTAACTTCACACTATCACCTCCTGCTTATTTTTCCTAGTTTCTAATAAACAATATGCTATTCTCTTCTTTTATGATATCTACACATTTTTTGCTTGCACAAATGAATAAGAACAAGTGGTATCTGTTTTTCTGAGCCTGGTATATTTCATTTACCAACGTGTCCTTTGTTCTATACTCATTCACAGAAATGACAGAATGTCATTCTTTTTAATGGCTGAATAATAATGCATTACATATATGAAATTTTTTTCCATTCATCTGTCACTGGGCATCTTGTTTTATTGCATATGCTGGCTATTGTGAATAGTATTGCAGTAAACATAGGAGCAGCAGGTATCTTTATCATGTAATGATTTCATTTACTTTTGATATTATTTTGAAAATAAGCTCATTTGCTATAATAAATTTATAGACAAGAAAATTGAGAAACAGAAGGATTTTCACATTACAGAGCTTAACTAGTTATTTAAATAGGGCTAGAACCCACACGATCTACTCCTGGAGATGCTAGACTTGATTGTGAATAGGATACTGTAATAAATCCATTTTTGGAAAACTTTGCCAAACATAAAGAGATATTAGGAGCCAAGGGCATATTAAAATGAAGGGAGATAAATGTTACAGTGTATATAATGCTATTTGAGAAAGAGCACACCTTAAACAAGAAAATTAAGGTTCTTTTTGCAAGACTATTCTAATGTGGAGACAGTGCTTAAGACACCATTGACATAATGAATAATATTTGATTCATCCAATTAATGCTCCTTGTTCTAATTTCAAGATTATCAATTAAAGTTCTGATTATTATTTGAGATCCCAAGTTTAACACCAAGAAAAAAGGTACTGGCTATATCAATATGAGTATTATGATGCCCATGACACGTATAGTTGCTTTGAAACATAATAAGTTTGATCACAGTCCTTATTTATCTGTCACATAAGCTTGGGTAAAAGCTAATAGTATTTCATGAACTCTTAACACAAAATAATGATAATAATAATAATAATAATATAATAATAATAATAATATAAGTGGGCAAATAATCTAAACAGACATTTCTAAGAAGAAAAATATACATGGCTAACAAATATATTTTAAAAGTTTAACATCCTTGATAATGAGGAAAATACAAATTAAATCTACACTGAGATTTCATCTCACTCCAGTTTGATGACAATCATTAAGAATATAAATAATAATAATTGCTGGGAGAAAAGTACAATGTTGCTGGGACTGCAAATTAGTATGACCACTTTGTGAAGCAATATCCTAGGAACAGAACTACCATATGACCCAGCTATCCCACTCCTTGATATTTAGCCAAAGGAACTAAAACCAGCACACTATAGTGATACACACACCCCAATGTTTTCACAGCACAACAGCCAAATTGTGGAAGCAGCCTACAAATAAATGGATAAAGAAAAGGTGAGTGTGAAGAACAAGTTATATATATAGACAGAGAGAGAGAGAGAGAGAGAGAGAGAGAGAGAGAGAGAGAGAGAGAGATGCAATCGAGTTTTACTCAGTCATAAAGAAGAATGAAATTATTTCACTTGCCAGTAAATGGATGGAACCAGACTACATTATGCTAAGTGAATAAGCCAGACTGAGAAATTCAGGACTTAAATGTTTTCTCTCATCTATGGAAACTAGAGAAAGGTGGGGGAAGAAATTTTTAAAAATGGTGGATCTCATGAAGATAGAAAGAAGACCAAGAGTAGAGGAAGAGGTATCAGAAACCCTAGAAAGAAAAGACTCTATTTTAAAAAAAAGCCGGCACTCAGAAGATTTAGCAGAACTTCAAATTCTTGATAGCCTTTCCACCAAGAACATTCCAACCTGATGGATTTCTGTTTACCTTATGTATTGAAAACTACTGTAACAAAGAAGGTCCTTATCAAACATAAAATAGCTATACTAAGGCATATCATATCTGAGTTATCCTGCCTGATTTTTCTGCACATTCCTTATTACCATTGATAGTTAGTTGTCAATTGTTATCAATCTTCCCTCATTTGCTTTTGTTTTTTATTTCTCTATTTGTATTTAGTTTAGAGCCATATTTCCTCCTCTGTCCCCAGGCTCAAAAGAATGAATGGATCTATCTCTGAATCCACTGGGATTAAGCGAAAGAGTCCTCTTTCTGAACCAGCGTGACTTTAGAGGCATATTTATTACCAAGATCAAGGACACCATACTGAGAAGTTTTTGAGAATCAGGCAACTACTTGTTCTCCACACTCAGTGGTTTTTGTAAGCTTCTTGATTCCCTAAACTTCCATAGGTCTTTCTTTACATGTTACTTCTTTTGTGGATAGAAGACCAGTGTTTAAGGGCTCTAAGTATATATGTTTTTAAAGAATAACTGATTTTGTTTTAGTGGAATTTAGATTCCTGTTACACATTTAGTTCCCTGTCAGATATTAGTGTTCAGTGAGTTCAGAATAAAACTGAAATTAATGTATGTTTTGACAAATGAGATTTTTTTTAAAGGTTTAAGCTTTTAACATATTTCAGTGAGTTTCTTTCCTCTTGAGTGATCGAAAAAGCTCACTGGTAGTTCAAAAATTACTTCAGATGACAAAAATCACACATTAATCAAAAGTATTCATTAAACAAAATTATTTTGCCAAATATCTTGATATACTCTGTTTACTACTTGTATTCAGATTCATAAATGAAAGTTGATGAAAAGCATATTTTTTCAACTCCATCATTTTCATGGAAACATTCATTTTGAAAAATGGTTTATTAAAACTTTATTAAAACTTACATTTTAGATAAATATACTAAAACTAAAGTTTCTATAATTTTGCATTTTATCTTTCATTGTAGCATCTTATAACTATTGCTACAAAACACCACAAACCTGGTGACTTAAAACAACAGAAATTAATTTTACCGCAGTTCTGTAGAAATTAATTTTTCCACAGTACTAACATAAGGCTAGAATCAGTACCACTGGGCCGAAAGCACCACTCCTCACTCCAACTGTTCCGTATTCTGGATTGCTATGACCCAGTGATCTGCAAAAGGTACTGTTCTAACCTCCAGGGTTTTTCTTATGCATCTGCTTCCAATCTGTAGTCAATTGTATCTTTTCTACTTTATTTCTATTCAGTTATTTTATCTAATCTGCACCCTAATTGAATACATTATTTCTTAGGAGAAAACTAGATATCCTGAGGAAACTAAGCATTCACAGAGGCATTCACATGCTTCCAAAATATTACCCATTCCCCTTTCACACTTAACACACTGTGATTTCCTGTGCCCACCTATGTACAATACTGTCTTGTGAGGGCCAGGGCCAAGGCTGCTATGCTCTCCACATCAGCCCAAAATGTATCATATAGAAAGTTCTCAGCAGATATTCTGATTAGATTAATATTGTCTCTTTCAACAAAAGGGAAATATTTCTACTTCTCTGATACTGTGTGTGTGTATATATTCTTTTTTTTTAATTGTTGGTTGTTCAAAACATTACATAGTTCTTGATATATCATATTTCACACTTTGATTCAAGTGGGTTATGACCTCCCATTTTTACCCCATATACAAATTGCAGAATCATATCAGTTACACTTCCATTGATTTATATATTGCCATACTAGTGTCTGTTATATTCTGCTGCCTTTTCTATCCTTTACAATCCCCCCTCCCCTCCCCTCTTCTCTCTCTACCCCCTCTACTGCCGTTCATATCTGCTCCTTGTATTATTTTACCCTTTCCCCTCGCTTCCTCTTGTATGTAACTTTGTATAACCCTGAGGGTCTCCTTCCATTTCCATGCAATTTCCCTTCTCCCTCCCTTTCCCTCCCACCTCTCATCCCTGTTTAATGTTAATCTTCTTCTCATGCTCTTCGTCCCTACTCTGTTCTTAGTTACTCTCCTTATATCAAAGAAGACATTTGGCATTTGTTTTTTAGGGATTGGCTGGCTTCACTTAGCATAATCTGCTCTAATGCCATCCATTTCCCTCCAAATTCTATGATTTTGTCATTTTTTAATGCAGAGTAATACTCCATTGTGTATAAATGCCACATTTTTTTATCCATTCGTCTATTGAAGGGCATCTAGGTTGGTTCCACAGTCTTGCTATCGTGAATTGTGCTGCTATGAACATCGATGTAGCAGTGTCCCTGTAGCATGCTCTTTTTAGGTCTTTAGGGAATAGACCGAGAAGGGGAATAGCTGGGTCAAATGGTGGTTCCATTCCCAGCTTTCCAAAAAATCTCCATACTGCTTTCCAAATTGGCTGCACCAATTTGCAGTCCCACCAACAATGAACAAGTGTACCCTTTTCCCCACATCCTCGCCAGCACTTGTTGTTGTTTGACTTCAGAATGGCTGCCAATCTTACTGGAGTGAGATGGTATCTTAGGGTGGTTTTGATTTGCACTTCTCTGACTGCTAGAGATGGTGAGCATTTTTTCATGTACTTGTTGATTGATTGTATGTCCTCCTCTGAGAAGTGTCTGTTCAGGTCCTTGGCCCATTTGTTGATTGGGTTATTTGTTATCTTATTGTCTAATTTTTTGAGTTCTTTGTATATTCTGGATATTAGGGCTCTGTCTGAAGTGTGAGGAGTAAGATTGTTCCCAGGATGTAGGCTCCCTATTTACCTCTCTTATTGTTTCTCTTGCTGTGAAAAAACTTTTTAGTTTGAGTAAGTCCCATTTGTTGATTCTAGTTATTAACTCTTGTGCTATGGGTGTCCTATTGAGGAATTTGGAGCCCGACCCCACAGTATGTAGATCATAGCCAACTTTTTCTTCTATCAGACGCTGTGTCTCTGATTTGATATCAAGCTCCTTGATCCATTTTGAGTTAACTTTTGTGCATGGAAAGAGAAAGGGATTCAGTTTCATTTTGTTGCATATGGATTTCCAGTTTTCCCAGCACCATTTGTTGAAGATGCTATCCTTCCTCCATTGCATGCTTTTAGCCCCTTTATCAAATATAAGATAGTTGTAGTTTTGTGGATTGGTTTCTGTGTCCTCTATTCTGTACCATTGGTCCACCTGCCTGTTTTGGTACCAGTACCATGCTGTTTTTGTTACTATTGCTCTGTAGTATAGTTTGAAGTCTGGTATCGCTATACCGCCTGATTCACACTTCCTGCTTAGCATTGTTTTTGCTATTCTGGGTCTTTTATTTTTCCATATGAATTTCATTATTGCTTTCTCTATTTCTATAAGAAATGCCATTGGTATTTTGATTGGCATTGCATTAAACCTATAGAGAACTTTTGGTAATATCGCCATTTTGATGATGTTAGTTCTGCCTATCCATGAACAGGGTATATTTTTCCATCTTCTAAGATCTTCTATTTCTCTCTTTAGGGTTCTGTAGTTTTCATTGTATAATTCTTTCACCTCTTTTGTTAGGTTGATTCCCAAGTATTTTATTTATTTATTTATTTTTGAGGATATTGTGAATGGAGTGGTTGTCCTCATTTCCATTTCAGAGGATTTGTCGCTGATATACAGGAATGCCTTTGATTTATGTGTGTTGATTTTATATCCTGCCACTTTGCTGAATTCATTTATTAGCTCTAACAGTTTCTTTGTAGACCCTTTTGGGTCTGCTAGGTATAGAATCATGTCATCTGCAAATAGTGATAATTTAAGTTCTTCTATTCCTATTTTTATGCCTTTAATTTCTTTCGTCTCTCTAATTGCTCTGGCCAGTGTTTTGAGAACTATGTTGAACAGAAGTGGTGAGAGAGGGCATCCCTGTCTTGTTCCAGATTTTAGAGGGAATGCCTTCAGTTTTTCTCCATTCAGAATGATGCTAGCCTGAGGCTTAGCATAGATTGCTTTTACAATGTTGAGGTAAGTTCCTGTTATCCCTAGTTTTTCTAGCGTTTTGAACATAAAGGGATGCTATACTTTGTCGAATGCTTTTTCTGCATCTATCGAGATGATCATATGGTTCTTATTTTTAAGTCTATTGATGTGGTGAATAACATTAATTGATTTCCGTATATTGAACCGTCCTTGCATCCCAGGGATGAATCCTACTTGATCATGGTGCACAATTTTTTTGATATGTTTTTGAATCCTATTCGCCAGAATTTTATTGAGGATTTTTGCATCTAGGTTCATTAGAGATATTGGTCTGTAGTTTTCTTTCATTGAAATGTCTTTGTCTGGTTTAGGAATCAGGGTGATGGTGGCCTCGTAGAATGAATTTGGAAGTTCTCCCTCTTTTTCTGTTTCCTGAAATAGCTTGAAAAGTATTGGTATTAGTTCCTCTTTAAATGTTTTGTAAAACTCTGCTGTATACCCATCCGGTACTGGGCTTTTCTTAGTTGGTAGTCTTTTGATGGTTTCTTCTATTTCCTCAATTGATATTGGTCTGTTTAGGTTGTCTATATCCTCTTGACTCAATCTGGGCAGATCATATGACTTAAGAAATTTATCGATGCCTTCACTATCTTCTATTTTATTGGAGTATAAGGATTCAAAATAGTTTCTGATTATCTTCTGTATTTCTGAAGTGTCTGTTGTGATATTACCTTTTTCATCCCGTATGCTAGTAATTTGATTTCTCTCTCTTCTTCTCTTCGTTAGCATGGCTAAGGGTCTGTCAATTTTATTTATTTTTTCAAAGAACCAACTTTTAGTTTTGTCAATCTTTTCAATTGTTTCTTTTGTTTCGATTTCATTAATTTCAGCTCTGATTTTAATTATTTCTTGCCTTCTACTTCTTTTGCTGTTGTTTTGCTCTTCTTTTTCTAGGATTTTGAGATGAAGTATGAGATCATTTATTTGTTGGTTTTTTCTTTTTTTAAGGAATGAACTCCAAGCAATGAATTTTCCTCTTAGAACTGCTTTCAATGTGTCCCATAGATTCCGATATGTTGTGTCTGTGTTTTCATTTATCTCTAAGAATTTTTTCATTTCCTCCTTGATGTCTTCTATAACCCATTGATCATTCAGTAACCTATTGTTCATTCTCCAAGTGATGCATTATTTTTCCTTCCTTCTTTTATCATTGATTTTCAGTTTCATTCCATTATGATCGGATAAGATGCATGGTATCGTCTCTACTCCTTTATATTGTCTAAGAGTTGCCCTGTGACATAATATATGATCTATTTTTGAGAAGGATCCATGTGCTGCTGAGAAAAAAGTGTAACTGCTTGATGTTGGGTGGTATATTCTATATATATCAATTAAGTCTAGGTTATTAATTGTGTTATTGAGTTCTATAGTTTCCTTATTCAACTTTTGTTTGGAAGATCTGTCCAGTGGTGAAAGAGGTGTGTTGAAGTCTCCCATGATTATTGCATGGTGGTCTATTAGACTCTTAAACTTGAGAAGAGTTTGCTTGATGAACATAGCTGCACCATTGTTTGGGGCATATATATTTATGATTGTTATTTCTTGTTGATGTATGGTTCCCTTGAGCAGTATGTAGTGTCCCTCTTTATCCCTTTTGATTAACTTTGGCTTGAAATCTATTTTATTTGATATGAGTATGGACACTCCTGCTTGTTTCCAAAGTCCATATGAGTGATATGATTTTTCCCAACCTTTCACCTTAAGTCTATGTATGTCTTTTCCTATCAAATGCGTCTCCTGTAGGCAGCATATTGTTGGGTCTTGTTTTGTGATCCATTCTACTAGCCTGTGTCTCTTAATTGGTGAGTTTAAGCCATTAACATTTAGGGTTATTATTGAGATATGGGTTGTTCTTCCAGCCATATTTATTTATTTATGTTACTAAACATGGTTTGTTTTCCTTTTTGATTATTCCCCCCCCCCTTTACTGTCCTACCTCCCACTGTTGGTTTTCATTGTTATTTTCCATTTCCTCTTCCTGTAATGTTTTGCCGAGGATGTTTCAAAGACATGGTTTTCTAGCTGCAAATTCTTTTAACTTTTGTTTATCGTGGAAGGTTTTAATTTCATCTTCCATCCTGTAGCTTAATTTCGCTGGATACACGATTCTTGGTTGGAACCCATTTTCTTTCATTGTTTGAAATATGTTATTCCAGGATCTTCTAGCTTTCAGAGTCTGTGTTGAAAGATCAGCTGATATCCTGATTGGTGTACCCCTAAATGTAATCTGCTTCCTTTCTCTTGTAGCTTTTAAAATTCTCTCCTTATTCTGTATGTTGGGCATCTTCATTATAATGTGTCTAGGTGTGGATCTCTTATGATTTTGCACATTCAGCATCCTGTAGGCTTCTAGGATTTGGGATTCTGTCTCATTCTTCAAGTTTGGGAAGTTTTCTCATATTATTTCATTGAATAGATTGCTCATTCCTTTGGTTTGGACCTCTATACCTTCCTGTATCCCAATGACTCTTAAGTTTGGTCTCTTTATATTATCCCATATTTCTTGGATGTTCTGCTCATGGTTTCTTAACAGTCTTGCTGAGCTGTCTATGTTCTTTTCAAGTTGAAATACTTTGTCTTCATTGTCTGATGTTCTATCTTCTAAGTGTTCTACTCTGCTGGTAGTATTCTCAATTGAGTTTTTAAGTTGGTTTATTGCTTCCTGCATTTCTAGGATTTCTGTTTGTTTGTTTTTTATTACCTCTATCTCCCTGTATAGTTGATCTTTTGCTTCTTGGATTTGTTTATGTAATACATTGTCGAAGTGGTCGAAGTGATCTTTCATTGTCTGATTTTGCTGTCTAATGTCTTCCTTGAGACTCCAGATCATCTGCAGCATGTATATCCTGAATTCTTTATCTGACATTCCATCTGCTGCAGCTATTACCTCTTCTAAAGTTGAGTTGACCTGCATTGCTTGTGGTCCTTTCTTTCCTTGTCTTTTCATATTGCTCGTGTTTCTTTCTGCTTGGTGAAACTGTTGTGTTTTTGAAATTTTCCCCCTATACATTTATATTGCTCTTGTATAGTTGAAAAGTCTCCCTTGCAGGGGCGGGCGGCAGCTCTGCTTCTCCTCCAATTGGGGTGATCTGTCTACCACGCTGGCGGGCCGTTGGGACTGTTCTGCCGGTTGGTCGCAGGTCTGCCTACCTTGGAGGCGTGGGCAGCGGCTCTGCTCTGCCCCTCCTCCAATTGGTGTGACGTGTCTACCATGCCCACGAACCCCTGGGCCTGTTCTGCCGGTCAGTCACAGGTCTGCCTACCTTGCAGGTGCGGGCGGCGGCTCTGCTCTGCCCCTAATCCAATTGGGGTGTCGTGACTACCACGCTGGCTGGTCACTGGGCCTGTTCCGGGCACAGGCGGCGGCTCTGCTCTGTCCCTACTCCAATTGGGGTGACATGACTACCACGCTGTCGGGCCGCTGGGCCTGCTCCAGCCGCGGGCGAAGGCTCTGCTCTGCCCCTCCTCCAATTGGTGTGACGTGTCTACCACACCAGTAGACCGCTGGGCCTGTTCCGCTGGTCGGTCGCAGGTCTGTCTACCTTGCAGGCTCGGGCGGCGGCTCTGCTCTGCCCCTACTCCAAATGGGGTGTCGTGACTGCCATGCCGGCGGGTTGCTGGACCTGTTCCGGGCGCGGGCGGCAGCTCTGCTCCGTCCCTCTGGCCTCCACAGTATTCAGCAGCACCCGGACCGAGAAGCAGTTTCCGCGGGTTCTTTATCCCTGGGCCAGAGCAGTTCCGGGAGCCAGAATTCGGCCTCTCCGGGCTTGGTGCATGCTCTGACAGGAGCAGGCTCCAAGAAGCAGTTTCCGCGGGTTCTATAACCCTGGGCCAGAGCAGCTCCGGGAGCCGGAACTCGGCCGCTCCGGGCTCGGTGCGTGTTCCTGTATATATTCTTATATGATTCAGATTATTTATCAATAAAAAAGTTAACTGAAATGATTTTGGGTGAAACTATCTTGTGAACATGGACTATTCTTTAAATTTCTTTCAAAGTTGAAAAAGCAAATTAGTATATTTGGCAAACTCAATTGTACTTTTTTTCTGGAGAGTAGACAAAGAATTTTTGAACTCTGTTTTTGCTTCTGATCAAATCTCAGCTGTAAAACATTTTCTAGTAATATCACACAATAAATCCGTGGTTCCTTTTATACTATTTTAATAACAAAATAATTTCATGTTATATTACATAAATTGAGTTAAAGCCTACTGAGGTTTCATTAAGAAGGTTTGTTTAAATTTTCATATCTCTAAGTTCATATTAGTTTCTTTGGCAATGAATTACATTTTAAAAGTATGCTCAATATTGTCTTTCAGATTTCCATAATCTTCTAAAAATAATTATATAAATAAAACAGAACGAAATGGTGATAGACATTGCATTTAAATATTTTATTTTTTAAAAAATTTAAAAATTAATCCATTATTGTCTTTCAAGAGTCTTTCCTTTGATATCATAACTGTTTTCTCTCTGGTATTCTTTTATCTCCTCACTAAATAAATTTTCTGTTTAGTGATTCATAGCTTTTGAGTTTACTACAAAATTAAAAAAAAATGTAGCCAAATAATTAATTATAAACATCAAAAATCACTAATGAATTAATTACAGTAATAAGGGTAGAAACACCAACACTTGTGGAATAGACAGTCATTTACCTACAAGTGGGGCTAGGCCAAAGGAGAAGGTGAAATTGCAGATGAAAAACTCAGAGAAAAATTACACAAAGAATCCATTATAGAAATAAAAATTAAAAGGACACCTAAGAACACACACACAAATTAAAGCACAATGAACACCTTCAGTTAATATGAAGTTTTTTGAAAAGCCAATATAGGAATAGACCAAAAGTATTAGAAAATAATAGAAATAAGAAATGGCCACAATTTGCTAATCTACATAAAATTAGAACCCCATTCCCTCACGAATACATGATAAACAAGAACAAATATCAAGTAACATAATTGAAGAAATTTTTCATTAAAAATATGGAAACATCAAGTTACATATATACACTATGTACTAGGATAAAGTGATTGATAATTCACACATATCACACTTATAGTATTTTAAAGAAGAAAGAAGAATTATATAAGGAGCTAAACAAATAAATGAGAGAAAATCTTTGGGACTTCAGAATCCTCACAGTAACATTTATCTTTATCATGGAGCCAAACCTACAAACCATAAAATCTACAGACATAGATTTAAGCATGAAAGCACCCAGGGAGTATTGCTGACATGAGACCTTTTTCAGGGAGGAGGCCACTAGAAGGTAAATGCTAGACTGGAAGGAAATATCTAAAGACAATGTTTAATACCGTGGCCACAGATCAAAGACAGAAAAGAATGTCAACACTAAGTAGAAAGAAAAAAATGAAAATATTTATAAATGACACTATACAATGTAACAAAAAAGAAGGAGGAAAGAATGTAGGAGATTGAAAAGTTCACTGGTAGCCTCATATCTTTCTTGAAAATTCCATCCATCCCTGTGGTATTAAATATTTACATGCCATAATGTATAAATCTATTTCCATCCCTAATTCTCTATTAGTACTTTAATCTGGGTATTTAATTACCTAGTTTTCATTTTTAATTGGGATCTTGTGTAGATATTTCAAATTTAGTATCATTTTAATAGAATATGTTATTTCTCTATACTACAGCCCACTTCTTTCCATGTGTTCTTCTTATCAACAAATGGCTCTTGTATTCAACAAAATTTTTAGAGCAAAATTCTATGAACTGCTTGTTTTTCTTTCTCTTATAATCTTCCCCATTGATCAAGCATTTAATTTCTGTCAAGCATTCCTACTAAAGATTTCCTGAATACGTACACTTCTTTCCAAGCCACACCATGTACTTGTATCTATTATCTCTAGATTTTGTTTTGCTCCACTTAAAATTAGGAGTACTTTATTTAAAAACATAAATTACATGACATTACTCCCAGACGTAAAATTTTCCAACCATACCATTTAAAATAAGATCGGTATCCTTTGCAGTGGTTACAGACTTGAGTGGAACTGTTTTCTCTCTGGTATTCTTTTTTTTTTTAATCTCCTCACTTACATGATTCTGTTAGCTGTCCTTCCTCATTAACTTTTTTTCTTCTTTTCTTTATATGAATAGCCACAGGTATCTACTTAAATGTCATCTCCACATTGAGGTCTGAATTCACCCAACCCACCAGAGTAACATAGTTTAGGGATAAACTGCAAACAACAATGAAAGAGAATTCCTGTTTGCCCATTCATGGTTCCTCAGCCCATTGGCCACAGTATTGTTTGAACATATTGTTTGTCATACAAATAGGAAAACTGAGAGTGCAAGGGGGATCTATTGACAATCATTCCAGAACAGATATAAAAACAGGGCTTTTTTCCTAAAAGGGATGAAAAATAGTCTCTCTATCAACACCCATTAAGGGGGGATTGTAGAAAATATTTTCCAAGAATAATCTTTCTTATAAAGTTTCTGCAAAAATATATATTCTAGTGCAAATTAACTTAAGTTATAACTATGGCATCCATGCAACTGTTTACATGAGAAATATGCACAAGGTGTGTGTATTTGTTATATGTGTAGTATATTTATAACCATAATCCTTGTTATAATATAATCATTGCATTATAAGTAAATCATTGCATTATAAGGAAAATTTTAAAACAAAATTAAAGAAATTCTACTTAGGAAAGAAAATCACAAGTTCAAGGCCAGCCTCAGCAATTTATCAAGGCCCTAAGAAACATAGGGAGTCTCTGTCTCAAAACTTTAAAAAGGGCTGTGGCTGTGGCTCAGTTATATAGCACTCCTACGTTCAATACCCAGTACCAAAAACAAACCAAACAAACAAAGTAGGCTAGGCTTACAGTGAGATTTTTAAACATAGAAATTAACTATAAATACATAAATAAAATTTGATTCACATAAGAAACTGATGAATAGAAATTTTAAATGTTTAAATTTAACATTTATTGTACTGGATTTCTAATTATCAATAGAATATAATTAAGTATATTTCAGTAATTCTTCAATTATAAAATTTAAATGCCTTACAAGAATATTTCAATAATATAACATAAATTTTCATAAAATATTTTTTCTTTGATTGCCTTGATTTTGCTTTGTTCTCAATATCTTACAAACATATTTTGCTTTAGAATATAAAACTAATTTGGAAATTAATCTTGTTAAATACAAAAACCAGAAAAGTAACTAAAGTCAGCTTTGTTTTGCATGTTCTGTCTTGAGTGGTGTTCTGCTGCTTGATTGCAAAATAGACCAACTTTTCTCTTTCTTAAGCATATTCAGGCATTTTGGCACTTTCCATTTGTTTCACTCCATAACGTAAATGTGTTATTAACGTTCTAACACATAGGTGGTAAAAGCCAAGCTCGGTGATTCATAATATGAAGCCATTTTTTCCCTTTTAATGAGAAAGGACTTAAAGGAAACACTATATTTACAGTGTTTATAAAGCTCATAGCTATGACATGAACTGATATTTACATAACAGAGAGTAATAAAGCATACATTTTTGAAACACATTTAAACAGTATTCCTTAAGTAAAGTTAAATTTGTTTTTTAATGCTGGTTTAGCCTGAGTTCTTCAGAAAGGAGAGCCTAAGTTATGTGACTTTTGTATTATCACTTTATTGTAATATGACTTCAAGAAGGAGCATCCAAATAGATTCAAGTATACATAATATCAACTTACATAATACAGGTACAGTTTTAATAAAGGTACAATTTTCAGGTCCAGGTTAAAGATAGACTATTAAATTATTCATGCTCCTAAAACTTGCCAAGTTTTCTGAGAATTAGTTCAGTCTCTAAATTACATAAAAATTAATTTATCACAAATTATAGATTTAAAATAAAAGTATGTTGGGGGAGAGTTCTTCTGAAGATGAGGATCTTAAAGGGATATTATTCCCATGTTACTATACCTCATTTCACAAGAGCTAAGATGCGGAAACACTTAAATGTTCATTCACAGAAAATGGGTAAATAAAAAATATTTGAATACAACAGAATACCATGAAACAAGTCCATGGAAGAAAATCAGATGGCCTTATTCTACTAAGTTATCTAAAATTGCCAAATTCATAGAGTCAAAGAATGGTGGTTGCTAGGATGTGGGAGAACAGGAAATTGCAGAGATGCTGGCCAATGAACATAAAGTTTCAGTAAAGCATGATGAATAAGCTTTAAATATTATGATATTGTATTATGATATTGTATCCATAGTCAAAAACACTGTACTGTACACTTAAAATTTTTAAAAGAGTAGATCTCATGTTGAGTGTTCTTACCCCAATAAAACATATTTTTAAAGTGGGTTGTGAGCACAAAATTACTAGAGAAAAATTAAAATGTTATGGTTAAATGTGAAGTGTCCCCCAAAAGCCCATGTATGGGAGAATGCAATTAAGTTTGTAAAAGAAATGGTAGAAACATGAGAACCTTAACCTAATCAGTGCATTAATCCCCTGATAGGAATTAACTGGATGGTAACTTTAAACAGGTAGAATGTGGCTGGAGAAGGAGTCATTGGGGGCATGCCTTTGGGGTATATATTTCTCCCTGGAGAGTGGAGCTTGCTCTCTTTCTCTGTTTCTTGGTGCCATGTTTCCAGGTACTTTTCTCCATCACACATTTCCACTATGATGATCTGTCTCACTTCTTATGGAGAAATGAAGTTGGCCATTTTAGGACTAAGACCTCTGAAACCATGAGCCCCAGAATACACTTTTTCTCTGATAATTATTATTGGCAGGTTTTTTTGGTTAGAGTAGCAAAAATTTTGTGTAAAACAGTAAGCATCTATAAACCCAAAGAAGGAGGAAGTCTGGTACAGTGGTACATGTGTATAATCCCAGTGACTCAGAAGTCTGAGTCAGGAAGATAACAAGTTGAGGCCTGCCTAAGCAACTTAGCAAAACACATTCTTAAAATTTAAAAAATAAAGAACTGGTGAAGCAGTTCAGTCATAGAGCATACCTAGTTCAGTCTCTAGTACCAAAAAAGAAGTGAGAATAAAGCAGATTAAGTCACTGAATAACATATAAAAGAATTTTTTTAATCTCAAAAGTAACAGAAACAAAACAATATACTAAAGAAAATATTGCATCTGAATTATAAAAAAGTTCTGTTCTTAATAATTAGGAAGTAATTATTTTAAATTAAAAAAATTCTTTAGTTAATTACACTGCATGAAATTAATGAGAAGAGATCTTTAAAACATGGAGAAATTTACACAGTAATAAATGAACAGAAGATGAGAATTTAAAAAAAATTATATAGGAAAGTGAACAATATGATTAAACAAATGAAAATTACCATCCAAGAAATCCATTTTTCTGAGCAGGGAGGCAAAATATATTAAGAAATCTAGGCTCTCTATTCATCTCACTGATTGTTTATTTTGCTGAGAAGAAGCTTTTTAGTTTGATCCATCCCATTCATTAATTCTTGATTTTAATTCTTGCACTATAGAAGTCTTATTAAGGACCTAATCCGACATGATGGAGATTTGGGCCTACTTTTTCTTGTATTAGACACAGGGTCTGTGGTTTAATTCCTAGGTCCTTGGTCCACTTTGAGTTGAGTATTGTGCAGGGTGAGAGATAGAGGTTTAATTTTATTTTGTTGCATATGGATTTCCAATTTTCCCAACACTATTTATTGAAGAGGTTGTCTTTTCTCCAATGTATGTTTTTGGTGTCTTTGTCTAATATAATATAACTGTAATTATGTGTGCTAGTTTCTGTGTCCTATATTCTCTGTGTCCTATATTCAGTCCTACATTGGTCTACCAGTCTATTTTGGAGCCAATACCATTCTGTTTTTGTTACCATTGCTCTGTAGTATAGTTTAAGGTCTGGTATAGTGATGTCACCTGCTTTACTCTTCTTGCTAAGGATTGCTTTAGCTATTCTGGGTCTCTTATTTTTCCAGATGAATTTCATGACTGAATTTTCTATCTCTATGAGAAATAGAGAGCCTACAGCTTGGGAACAAATTTTTATCACTTGCACATCAGATAGAGCACTAATCTCTAGGGTATATAAAGAACACAAAAATCTAAACACCAAAATAAACAAATAACCCAATCAATAAATGGGCCAAGGAACTGAACAGACAGTTCTCAGAAGGTGATACACAATCAATTAACAAATATATGGAAAAGTATTCAACATATCTAGCAATTAGAGAAATGCAAATCAAAACTACTCTAAGATTTCATCTCACTCCAGTCAGAATGGCAGCTGTTAAGAATACAAAGGACAATAAGTGTTGGAGAGGATGTGGGGGAAAAGACACACTCATACATTGCTGGTGGGACTGCAAAATGGTGCAGCCAATATGGAAAGCAGTATGGAGATTCCTTGGAAAACTGGGAATGGAACAACCTTTTGACCCAACTATCCCTCTCCTTGGTCTATACCCAAAGGACTTAAAAACAGCATACTACAGGGACACAGCCACATCGATGTTTATTGCAGAAAAATCCCCAATAGCTAAACTGTAGAACCAACCTAGATGTCCTTCAATAGATGAATGGATAAAGAAAATGTGGTATACATACACAATGGGATATTACTAAGCAATGAAAGAGAATAAATTCTTGGCATTTGCAGGTAAATGGATGGAGTTGGAGAATATAATACTAAGTAAAGTTATCCAATATCCCTCCCAAAATCAAATGCCAATTGTTTTCTCTGATATAAGGAGGCTGATTCATAGTGGGGTTGGGAGGGGGAGCATGGGAGGATGAGACAAACTCTAGATAGGGCAAAGGGGTGGGAGGGGAAAGAAGGAGGTATCGGGGTAGGAAAGACAGTGGAATGAGATGGACATCATTACCCTAAGTACATGTATGAAGATATGAATGGTGTGAATATACTTTGTATACAATGAAAAATTGTGCTCTATATGTGTAATATGAATTATAATACATTCTGCTGTCATGTATAACAAATTAGAATAAAAAAGAAAAACAAAATAAAAAGTATAAACTGTCAACTGTTACAGTACATGTATTCTAAGAATTTTTCTAAAGAAGAGTTTGAAACAAACCAATAGATATTAAAATGCAACATATTATGGCTGATCATTTTTTACTGAATCATATGAAAACAAGAATGAAATATTAATAGAACATTCAACTAGGATGTGCCAATATGCCCACCCTAGCTATGTAAAAATATCATTTAGTCTCCTTAGGTACTTGTTCACTAGCTAAGTTCAGGTTCATTGTTTATAACTGTGATTTTGCCCCTCTTTATGAGAATGCTATAATACTTTTCCTTATAAAAAGTAAAATCATAAAAACCAAAATTATGCTATATAAACATGGGTAAAAATAAATCCAATATGCTCAAAAACATATTACCATTTAGTCATCAAGTGCAATGTTGTAGACCCATAGTAACTACATGATAGACTATGCATAATATTCTACTCATTTAAAAACCTATGTAATGATATTTTGTCAAAACAATTGTACATCACAACACAAAGAGAAACATATACAGCAACACATCAGAACTGAGAAGTAGGTTCACTGCACTAGTTACCAACTTAGACAAGTCTGCTTGGCAGAACCCACCCCACACATACACATTAGATGAAGTGAGCATATTACTTGACCAATGGGTGGCAAGACACGTGATCAGATAGTACCTAAGGCTCAGGAAAACTGCCTAGGGCAAATGAAGTTTCATCTGCTTGTTCCTGACTTGTACAATAGCTGAGAGACTCTGGAAAGAAGTCCAAGTTGGGTTTTATAGGGCAGAGTGAGAGGAAACAACAGGCTATAGTGTGAAGGACATCCTATTTCTGGAAGAGACAAGAACAGAACCAGACTGTTCTGGCCAACCTCCCTTTATCTCAGGGTATTGCATCCAATATATTTTGTAGTTATTCTTGAGAGCTACAGTTGGGAAGTCCTTAGCTAGTTAAAAGTTGCCCAGAACTGTCCCCACCACTTCAGAAGTCAATTGCAAGTCCTTGGTTGAGGCCTGTACTTCTGACCAATTGATTATAAATCAGGGGTTCCACAACTCCTGATTAAGGTCAACACCTGTCTCAAAAAAAAAAAAAAAAAAACAGGGAAAAAAAAGAAAAGAAAGAAATTTTCTGGAATGGCTTGCAGAACTCAGGAAAATGTTTTATTTGGTATTGGAGGCTTATTATAAAATAACTCAAGGAACATCCAAATGGAAGAGATATATAGGGCAAGGCACGTGAATGGGAGATTCACAAAGCTCTCATACCCTCTCTCGTGTTACTCTCCCAGTTTTACATGTGTTCACAAACCCAGAAATTCTCCAAACTCTACAAAGAAGCTTCCTTACGTAAGCATCATAGATTAAATCATTAGCCAAAGGTGATTCAATCTGTCTCTAGCTCCCTTTCCTTCCTAAAACGCAGATGTGGGGCTTAGAGTTCCAAATGTCTAATCATATGATTGTTTCCTATGGTAACCACCCGTTAAACTTATTGCCATAAACCCAGTTATGAAAGGAACCTATTGTACAGAACAAAGGGTGCTCCTCTCACCACTATCCCTAATAAATTCTAAGGTTTTTAGAAGCCAGGAACTAGGGGATAAGATCAAATATTATAACAAAAGATGTCCCTATTATCCTAATCACTCAGGATGTTACAATAGTTTTAGAAACTCTGTGTCATAAACCAAAGAAAGAAGTCAAGTATATATTTCTTATTATATTATAGTAAAAGTCATAGACTTTTAGGTATAGGAAAAAAATCACCTAATCCACTACTTACTAAATATGCCAATTTTAAGAGCGATTCCATGTCTGTCCTGGATATCTGGCATTTAAGGTTTACTCCCATCTTCCTTTTTACAACTAGGGACTTAACTGTAGGATTTGTCATCAATAAGTTCTATCTTATGGTTTAGCCAGTGGTTGGATTTTCCCAGTGAGTAGCATTCCAGGATATTCAAAGAACATGATACTACTGAAAGGGAATTGATCGCAGAACTCTTTCTTCGAGCATTGTCTTGATCAATCGATACACTCTGAGACATTACAATCTAGTTTATCACCATTTATGCAAAATTATTAAAGTTAGGTTTGATCCAAGTCCTAAATTCACAGTAAATTAAAAGAGAGTAAGGTAGTTACCGAGATTTGATTTTGTGCAATTCATGGAGAAGTCTATAGAAAAGGTTATTGCATTTATATCTGGTGAGAATCCTAAAGATTCTCAAGTTCAACTGGGCTAGCAACTCATTAGAACATCTGCTCATGAAGTAAAGGAAAATAAAGATGACTTGGAACCAACAAGGACAAAGTGAACTTGTGCCTCTCTTTTGCTCTCTTCTGCCTTAATGTTACAGGTGATTTGCAGGAGAAGCTGATGCTCTAAGCAATAGTGATTGATTCATCTAGCTCGGGAGTCAGAGAAGCAGAAAGTGGAGCTCTGAGGACAGCTGGAACAACTGGAGGTGCTGTGGATCTGGGTGCTTCTTCACAACAGGAGAAGTGAACAGACCACCAGCATCATGCAGCAACAGCTGTCAGGCATGATTCCAGGCACTGACTTCAGAACATAGAATGCGCTTATTCACTTTTGTCTTCTAAATATTAAGCAAAATTTTCATTATGGCCTAACATAAAACCATAGAGAGGAGAGAATAATGGGAAGTAGCATTACATCTTAGCTAAGTTCACACAGTACATAGTCACCACACTGAGAAAGGTTTAACCTTTTGGTTAAACCTTTTGGTTGATGGTTAGAACAAGGAGCCAGTGCATAGCTGAGATTCTCTGAATACCTATTACAGATATGCACTACCAAGTTTTCCATTCATCATATATCCCCTACAATAAATTAAATGTTAGTTTCCTACAGAGCTTGATGTTACAGTACTTTTTCAAACAAATTGCTTTCACCAGTCCATAAAAGAGAACTTACTGATAGATGCTTTGAGTGTCCACTGGATCATTAGCAAGAAAAAAAGTTTTAATCAGACCATAGATTATTCACCAATATCAATATACAAAGCAATGTCCCAGCCAATATTTTCCCAAAGAATCACATTTTTATTTCCCTCAGCTTCATCCACATATATTTCAGGCTTTTTCTTTAACCTGACTCAAATAAATGTCACAGAAAACATATGCTTTTATGTGAGCAATTTTATATTTTATTGACACAGACTTAATTAATGAATCTTTTTGTATTGAATTTCTTCTCTTAAAATTGCATTTAATTTAGAAAGCTTAACTGTGTCATTTGCTTTCATTTTCTATGACAAGTCAAATAGAAACTTATTTGGGCCATTAATTTTGTTTCTGTGATTTATATATAAATACAAACAATAAAAGTCATAATAAAATTTTATCTCTAATTTGTTCTTGAAATAATCCTTAATGTTCACATTATGTGGAAATATGAGCTATTTCCCCAAATATCACTGAGGAACAATTGACCTTTACAAAACATAATGACAAAACTTTCTTATCCTTTATGAGATTTAAATAGTTGCCAATGCAAATCTTATATTCAACTGCCAAAGATAGTTATCTTCTAATCCAAATATAAGATAAATCAAAGTTAGCATTCAGATCATTTTTCCAATAATTAAGTATACAGTTAAATCAATATACTTCTCACTACTATAGTGAAACTATTAAAGAATGACTGTAAAAAAAATATGCATTATACCTTCAGATTTGGATGAATACACTATTTCTTCACAACTTTCACTTTAGTATCTATTTTTTTTAAATAAAACCATGATATTAAGTTTAAATAAACTCTGTTATAATAAAATGTTTCATTTTTAAGATATGGTTCTTTGGATAAGATGACTGATTAATAAGTAATTACTATATACTTGGTACTATGCCCAAGAAAACCCCACATTTACATATCTTCTTAAATTTTTACCAACCTAACAAAGTACCATTTTTTTAAAGAGAGAGAGAGCGAGAGAGAGAGAGAGAGAGAGAGGGGCAGAGAGAGAGAGAGAGATAATTTTTTTAATTTTTTTTTTTTTTTTAGTTTTCAGTGGACACAACATCTTTATTTTATTTGTATATGGTGCTGATCGAATCCAGCGCCCCGCACATGCCAGGCGAGCACCATACTGCTTGAGCCACATCCCCACCCCACAAAGTACCATTTTTATCATTACATTTTATAGACAAATTGTTTTAGAAGTTAAATAATTTGAAAAATATTGTACAACTGCCAAGGAAAGAAGTTGAAATATGAAATCAGTGACTGCCTCAAAAGCAATGCTCTTGCTTAAGCAACTTTGGGAATTTGGAAACATAGCTTGGGGATTAGAACAATGTTTAAAGTAAAATGTCTTCATTAAAACATTAACATAGGGCTGATATAACCTCTCTATAAACAAGGCACCAAATTTTAATAAGTTGTTACTTTTTTTCTATTTGTAAACACTTGAAATTATTAAGAAACTGTTGTAACACTGGAATAAAGAATCAGTGCTGTGAGGAAAGATGTACAAATGCTAAACATATGAGTTCAGGACAAAACAAAGATGACATGTTGATTCACAAAAACAAATTTAGTCTCTCATATGTAAAAGAAAATCATAACAGAAATCCAATTTAGTCACTGACAACAGAAAAATATGACCAAATGAATAAGATAGATACATTTATATGCTTTCTGAGAAGTTTGTATATGGCATTTGATGAGAATCATCTGTGGCTTGTGTGTGGAGTATATTGCTCATGGATACCTAATGAATAGGAGAATCTGGTGTTTGGGAACTTCCAGCGGACATTTCCTCTGGTTGACCACGCAGACAAGTTGTGAGCCCTATTTACTTCTGCCCTAGGTCACCGCAGCACCGGAGATGAGGTGATTTGCTGTAGCTGCACAGCCCCTCTGAGATGGGTGTGACCTGCTAAGATGCCAATCAAACTGTTGACTGCAAAACATCTGGAAGCAAGACCCCACCCCTGAAAGACTCCATCCCTATCTTTGATGTACCCCCTTCAGTAAACCACGGAAGCTATTTTCTAATTGTCCAGATCCAGTTCCTGCCGTGGACTAGACCATCAGGGATTCTACCTTTTTGAAAGTGTCTTTCCGACTTTGTCTTTTGTTCTTCACTAATTATTCTAGACTTTAATTTCTTAGGTGGCTTATACCCTCCTTGGCAAGAAGAAGAACCCCCCAGCAAGGCACTAGCTGCCTCCCCATAGAAAATAATGGTATTATAATTATTATAATCATTGTTGTTAACTGGCTTGATAGTTTTCTTTCCCTTAATTCTTCAAAAACTTTAACATTCATAAATACACTGAAGTTGTTCTGCTTATGAAGGACTAAGTCACTAACAAAATGGCCCTCCTGAATATAAAATATTAGCTCTGAAAAAAATACCAAAAAAGTCTGAGTATTCTGGAAGGGAAACAAAGAAGGTAGATTTTAGTGGAAATTTGAAATGTCCAAATTTCAAAAGACCTGGAGGAATGAAGTTATCTGCTTGTTGCCTTAACCTTTGAGCATTAGCAATCATTGATAGCATTCAATCATTAAAATTAAAGAGAAAGTTTGATTTGGGGCTATCCAAAAGAACAAAGGGAAGGATCCTGGAGCAAACAGGGTAGCAGGAGAATATCAGGAAACCCTCGAAAGGAGAGAGTCAAAGAAGGGAAACCACAAACTATGTGTGCAAAATTTACTCAGCCATGTATATACTGGAAGCAATTCAAATAACAATTTGATTGACAACCCACCACAGAAGACTTCAGGATATTTGGATTTTAATCAACTTCATTGGTTGTCTGATTGAATATAATTTTTAATTTAATCATATTCAATGCATGCTAAAAATAAAAACCTACCTTCTGAAATCTATAAAAGAACTGAAGTCTAAAGAATATGACATAACAATGTCTAGAATGCAATAAAAAATTATGAGATGTATGAAGACAGGAAATAAGACCCATTTTCAGATAAAAACATAATCAAAATGACAACAATGAGGTAAAGCAAATTTTGGAATTTCTAGACAATATTTTTTTTGTTGTTGTTGTTCTAGAGATTAAAACCAGGGGCACTTAACCACTGAGCCTTTGCCCCAGTTCCTTATTATTTTTTATTTTAAGACAGGATCTCACTAAATTGCTTAGGGCCTCCCCAAGTTGCTTAGGCTGCTTTTGAACTTATGATCCTCCTGCCTCAGCCTCCCAAGTAGCTGGGAGTATAGGTGCGTGCCACAGTGCCCAGTTTACTCAGAATCTTTAAAGCAGAGAGAATCAACTTATTAATAAGTTTAAAGAAAATTTATATATACCAATAAAATGATAAGAAATGCAAACAGAGAAAGATATTATACAAAAATAACCAAAGAAGAATTTTAGAATTGAAAAATTATCTATGAAATAAATAATTCACTATGTAGATTTAAGAGCAGATAAGAGATGGGAAAGGAAATAGTCAAAATTGAAAGTTTCAAAGTTATAATGATGAAAACCTCTAAATTTTAGTGACATATATAAAATCACTGATTCTATGTACTCAGAAAACTTAGAAAAGAATACATATAGATAGAATCAGGATACAGCATATTATAGTCAAACTACCAAAATCACAGATATAAAGATAACTTGAAAGACTCCAGAGAAAGATTGCCTAGTGCATGAAAGAAAATAACTTTAAACTGACCATGAAAGTCTCCAGAGAACCATAGACCCAAAACGGAGAATTAATATCTTTAAGTACTGAAAGAACAAATTCAATCCAGAATCCTATAACTACAAAAAATATCAGAATAAGGAACAGATCATGATAATTTCTAAAGAAGAAAAAGTAGGAGATTATCTTTGCTAATATAGTTTGTGTAATGCACAAAACTACAGGGTATTTTTCAGCAAGAGGGAAAGTGCTTATTATGAATTTTCAAAAACAAATGAAGAACATTGAAAATAATTTGTCTCCTAAAGGTTTTAAAAGGCAAAGAATTGCTTAGGGTAAAAATGACACTTTTTTCTTGCAGATATATATTGCAGATATGTATTCAAACTTTAATATTCAATAAGGATTTGTTCCAGGAGCTCCCAAACTACCAAGAGCTACCAAATCTGTGATACTAGATTCCCCTTTTTTTTATCCTTTGGAATTCTTTATTCCCTCATTTTTTTTATTTGTTTTAATTAGTTACACCATGACAGTACAAGGATCTTGACATATCATACATTTGAATCAGATGGGATATAATGTTAGATTCCCCTTTAAAAAATGGTGTAGTGTTTAAGTATGTAAGATTAAGGTTGTCTTTTCTGTCAAAGTTAAGCCTGTGGTTTGAGCTCCCAACCTGTATCCAATCATATTCATAGCCCTTCCCTTTGCCCTTCTCAATTTTAGAATTAGCCAGTCGCATGGATTGTAATTTTGAGCTCCTCCAATAGGAGCAAGGGACAGTACTGCTTTAGGGATAACAGCAGGCACACTGCCCACTCAAGAGTGCCTGCTTGCCAGTCTTTATTCACCCTTTGCAGAAGTAAATTTTGCACACCCTTCTGAAGAAGTAAACTTTGTCTTGCCAAGCTTCTTCTGATTTGTGTCTGATTCCTTGTGGCATCCCATATTTTTAATTTTTTTTCTCCTCTTCTTTTTTTTTTCTTCCATGCTGGAGATTGAACCCAGGGATGCTTAACCACTGAACAATACCCCCAGACCCTTTTTGTTTTTTAAGACAGGCCCTCACTAAATTGCTGAGACTGCTCTCAAACTTATGATGTTCCTACCTCAGTTTCCTGAGTCGCTGGGATAAACATGGGCCATGGCACCCAGTCACCCAGTATTTCTAACATCTAATCCACACAGATTCTCCCGTATACTTACATCATCTCTAGATAACTTATAGCACCTAATGCAATATAAATCCTATGTAAATAGCTGTTATACTGTATTGTTTAGGGAATAGAGGTGAGCAAAAGTCTGTACTTGTTCAATATAGATGTAATTTTTTCCTTAATATTTTCTCTGTGGTTGTCTGGTCCCACATACAGAGAACCAACTATAATAATATATGCAATAACTATCTTAAAAAGGATAAGAGTAATAAAGATAGAATTTTATGGCTTCAGGCTTACTACATCTTTCATAAAGTGGCATAATATCAACTTGAAATAAACTGAGAAGCATGAGGATAAATATTTTAATCTTTGTCTACTAATAAGATAATAACTAAATTAAGACAAAATTTTATAATATAGCTCAACAGTTCAATTACAAATATGATTGCTCAAGATGAAGGGACATTTTATAAAAATAAAGGTGCAAATTTATTGGAAAGACATTCATAAATGTGCTTGTACTGAATAAAAGAGCCTCAGAGTACATGAATATATAAAGAAAGAAACTGACAGAATCAAAGACAGAAGCAAAATAATTCCACAAATACCAAAGGAGACTATAGTATTCTGCTAACAATAATTGATTAAAGAACAATACAAAAATAATTAAAGAAGACAAAAAGTTTCTGATGCATCTCAAGATAGACTATGGGATGCTCATAAATCAAGTATCAATAAATTTTATTTTTAAATAATTAATTAATTAATTGGTACCAGGGATTGAACACAGAGTGCCTAACCATTGACCCATACTCCTAGCCAGGTTTGTTTTTTTTTTTTTTTTTTTTTTTTTTTTTTTAAACGGAATCGCATTAAGTTGCTTATAGCCTCACTAGTTTGCTGAGACTATCTTTGAACTTGTCATCCTCCTGTCTCAACCTCCTGAGTTGCTGGAATTAAAGACACGGGCCACCACACCTGGCTAAATCTCAATAAATTTTTAAAAGATGAAAATCATAAAAATGATTGTCTTGAACCAAAAGAAATTAAACTAAAACTAAAAATAATGAAATACCTAGAAAAAAGTAGAATTTTTGTAAGTTAACCAACACATTTTTACATAATCTGCATATTGAAGGGGAAAAAAACAGAGAAATAAATTATTTCAAACTAAATTGTAATGGAAACATATCAAATAAAAATTTTTGGATTCTGTGGAATGCAGCTAAAGCAGTGATTGGAGGAAAATGTAGTTTAAATATTTATATTAGATATCTAGACACAAGTCAACTGGAATATATATATTTTAATATCACATGAAGTAAAATAGTACAATACAATGAATAAATTTTGGTTAATTTCTTATTAGCAAGACTAGCTGAGAATAAAAAGGGCAACAATTGCAAGTGATTACAGATTCATCAGAAAGAAATTTCTAAAGCCAAAAAGCTATCTCCAGAATACAATAGAAGTAAAACATGAAAATAAATTTAAAAATCATACTCCAAAATGAACCACTAAAACAACTTATGTTGCAATTATATGGTCAATATATTTCTACAAAGTGTGTCAAAATTAATAATACAGAACATAAATCTGAACTCATAGAATGCCATATTACAACCCTTAAGTCTTTCTAGAATATAAAGCCATACTCAGTGAGAAAAAAATGCTCATTATTTTATTCTTGCCAAGGTAGTGTTCAGTCTTTATTTCTAATTTTTTTTATTTTATCATGTCTCACTTGTTACTGGTATTTGAAAAAACCACCCTAGGAGCAGATTCAACATTAGCCACAAGCTTCTATTGTGTTCTTGATTTAAAGTTCGTGATCTACTTATTGGCTCTAAAGCCCTGCTACTCTCTAAGCCATTTGCTTATCTAAGAAATAATCTTTTGCTGTACTGAGTACAGTAACTATGTTTAATGGTGAGTCATTTAAAAGATTAAAAAAAAATTTCACAAGAAACTAAAAATGATAGGTTTGTCACATATAAAAATATGTAATTTAGCCAGAACTTGGTTTTTGAAATTTTTCATTTTAGAATTGTTGAAATACAGTATACACAGTAAGTCATTAGACTTTTGTTAATATAATCAACATGCATATTTGACATCTATGTACACTTCTATAGTTTTATATATACTTATATATGATAAGTGTCTTAGATTCAAAATAATATAATTAGCATCAGTTGTTTTATATCATAAAAGAAAACACTGACATTTTTAAACCTAATTTTGTTTTGAGCTTGTGTAGCTCCTGCAAAACTGATTCCGGTGCAGTGTCCAGCTGAGGTCCAAGTTCTTGGAGTCCTGAAGAAAGAATTGAGCAGGTTATACAGACAGTGTAGATTTATTGAAATGTAAAGGGTAAGTAATACTTCATAAAATAGTGTTGAGTAGGCTGAGTGAGAGAAATGGCTCAGGGCTCCAAAGTCTGAATGTCTTACATGCTGAGCTGTGCCTAGTCCCTTCCCATACAGACCAGATTTAAGGTACTGGTCCATTTGTTCCCATTGGTTTCTTTATTTTCACCTAATTAGAATACATAATCTGTGGCAGGAGTTGCCATGGGCAATAAGCCCTCATTGGCAGGATTTGTTATGGTAATGGGACTTCTCATAAACAGGGACATGTTGACTCGTCTTCCTGTCTCATTTCCTGGTCAAGATTTTTCTTGGATCCTGCCTTCACCACCTTGACATCCCTAAACTCCTGCCTCAAAGCCCAAGGTTCAATCCTCAGCACCACATACATAGAAAAAGTAATTTGTTTTTTAAATTTATATATGGATAAAAATGTCCTAACAAAAGTTATGTAAATAGATTATCAGAGTACAAATATTACTTCTTCCTAGGGAAAGAGGCTAGTTTAACATCAACTACAAAATGAAATGTCTTTAACTGGAAAGAGAAAAATTTAGACCTCTCAAATCTAAGAGGTCTCTATCTCTGTGGAAAACAGACTTTCCTGATAGTTCTAGTAGGCAAGGGAGGCAGACAACACAGTGGTTTAGAGTACCAGATTTGAAATCAAACCAGATTTGATCCACACTTTATTACCTGTGAGACCCTGGAAAGTAGTTTTACTTCCCTGAATCTTAGTTTCTTCATCTGTAAGAGAAAAATATAATATACCTCAGGGGATTTCTGCAAAGATTTAGAAATTTAATGCATGAGAGCATTTAGCAGAGTGATTCTCACATAATAAATGCTCAGTAAACAATGATGTGTAGTACAACAAATTTACTTTATTATAAAATCCTGAATTGTTTATCATCTCACACCACCATAAAAATTTTGAGGTTTAGTGTGAGAAGGAAAGCACTGGAGCAAGTACTTTTAATAATTAGTTAAGAATAATTAAGTAGCATTATATAACTTACTCAAGACAAAAGAGTTTTTTTAAGAAAATATATAATTATTCTCAATATAAGGAATCCCTTTGCATTTATATAATCAGGGACAAAACCAACTTGAGCATAAGTTATATTCCTAATATAGTCACATGTTCAGAATTTCTTTTGATGAATTTCTTTTAAGGAGAAACACAGTTTGATGGAGCTGTAGTTCCAAAACAAATTGATGAATTCTAATTAAAAGGTTAAGGCTAGGATGGAGAATCAATCTGGTCTGTTATTAATGAGGCAAAGGATGTTATTTAAATGGTGTGTGTATGGATGCATAAAAGTAAAAATTTATAGTTAGAAGAAAAACAGAGTTAAAGCTAGTAAGAAAAAACCCCTGCAAATCATATAATGAGAAAAAAAAAAATTACTAGCCTAGTTGGCAAAAAGCAATGGAATGAAAGGCTCAGGAAAAACTCCTACCTGGCATTTGAGAACCAAAAAAACACTCAAGTCTCCCTTCTCCTGGGAAGTTGAAATGATTAGTGGCATGTGAGTATGTGCTCATACTATAATTATTCCAGACTAAATTCATGCTTTTTTCCAGGAAAAGGTATTTATAACCAAGAGCAGAAAACTTAAATGGTCTGCAGAGCCCCTGGTGGAACCTTTGTTGGTAAGAAACGATGATTATTCCTTGTTGTACTTCTGTAAAATATTAGGGACCAAGCACACAGGGACCAAAAGAGGCAAAAATGAAAGGTCACCATCGGCTGTCCTTTCACCTTTAACAAAAACAAAACAATAAATACATATTACTTCCTCTGGACCACACTGTTTGCCAAGTGACATTAACCTCCACTTTTCAGGGTACCAGAGGATATTTAGACTGAAGAAGAGGTAATAAAATGTAAGTGATATTTGACTGCTCTTAGCATTATAATTAAAACAGAATGAAGACAAACTGAACAACCCCAGTCTCATTAAATATTTTAATTACCATTTCATTGTCATTTAAAAAAGTTTAGAAAAAAAAGATGTGTTCTGGAGAGGGAAGGCATTCTCAAATTTGATAGATCTAACATCCCATAAGTCAAAGGTCAAAGAGAAAAAGGCTAGCCAACTCTTTTAAAAAGAAAAGCAGATAAAAGGAAACTTACAAAAGAAAAACATGCACAAATGTCAGCAATCATGAGAAAAGACTCAATTTTAAACTATTCAAGAAAATCAAAATTAACATAACAATAAAAAGTCAAAATTAACATAGCAATAGCATATAACATTTGCAAAGTAAAATTTTCAAATTAATTATTGGTAATATTTTTAAATATATGGGTAATAAATAATCTTTGATTAATCATAAAATATAATTTGTTAAAGGCTTTTAGGAAAACATTTTATAAGTATCTAAAATTTTTAATCAACCGTATTAAAATTATAACCTGTCAATTTCATTTTTAAAAAGCCATCTGCAGATTTGCTCTTAGATAAGGCATAGATGTGACTTTGCCAAGAGATATCATAGAAAAAATTGAAATTACCCAATTTATCCATGTATAATCATAGTAAACAATCAGAAATTTTGCAACAATTACTTGTAATCACCAATATGCAGACAAATAGAATAGAATTTAATTTATTTTTTGTATAATAGTACAAAAGAGAAGCTTCTCATCCTTAGATAAAAAATCCTTACTCTTTACTCTTAATAGCTAAAATCATCAGCAGATGTCTGTTAGGATAATTTCTGAAAACTTTGAGTATGATGTATTTGTGTCATCATCTCCCCAAAATTGCCTTTCTTTAGACATGAACAAAACATCTTTGAACTATATTGGATTCTCTTTCCTTAAATTATATCATGAGATACCACATCACAAATTATATAGACATTATTTGTATTATACTTTGTGAGTGTCAATTATATAAAATTCTCATGAATAACACAGTCTCCTGGGTTTGTCTGAAATTAGACTATTCAATAATGCCAGATTCTAATGGTTAAATTGATCAGAGGAAGGAGATAATACTGAAATGACAGGTAAAATCATACCCTCTTGACATTAACCAGAAACTTGAGGAAATAATACCACCAGGTGATAGACTTTGATATGATATGTTTACTCATTCTCATTGCCAGATGGTTCCCACAAGATAACAAAACAAATTACAATTTGAAACATTCATATTAATTAATCTACTTACTTTTATTAAGTATCATCCTGAATCTGCATTTTGTTTTTCTTTTGTAAAGGGGATTGGAACCAAGTGTCTTGCAACAAATGTTAGGAAGTGCTCTACTGCTGTGCTACATACATCGCCAACATTTTTTTTTTTTTTTTTAGTTGCCCAGGTTGGCCTTGAATTTACAATCCTCCTACCTGAGCTTCCAAAGTAGCTAAGATTAAAAGTGGGTTCCATCACACCTGGATAATCCTGCTTTATATAGCTTTGTGAATAAATACGTTTCTTGTTCTTTTCATTTCATTCAAGAAATTATATCCAGCTGATGTTGTGGCTCAGTGGTAGAGCACTTGCCTGGTATGTGTGAAGCACTGGGTTTGATTCTCAGTACCTGTATAAATAAACAAATAAAATAAAAGTCCATCAACAACTAAAATATATATATAATAAGTATATATACATAAAATATAATTTTCATGGGCCTATACCTATTTTATCAATAAAATAGTCTCCCATTAGTTACAAACCTATGCTTTATACTCAAATAACAAAATTATTTGTTAAAAGTGCAATCAAATTACTTCTCTTGATTTCTACAAATAAAATTATTAAAAACACTTTTTAGTCTTCAATAAGAATGTCTGAATAAATTATATGGGATTTTGTTTGTTTTGGTTTTCTTTTGATTTGTGTACTGAAGATTGAACCCAGGGATGATTTAGTACTGAGCTCCATCCCCAGCCCTTTTCAACAAGTTGCTGAAGGCCTTGCTAAATTGCTGAAGCTGGCCTCAAACTTGCTATTCTCCCAAGTCAGTGGGATTATAGGCCTCCACAGCTGTGCCCAGCATTACATTATTTTGTAAATAGAGTGTCCTTTCTACAGATTAAAAAAGATCAAGTAGATCTATGTTTATTGACATGGTTATAACTCCAAATAAAATAGTACTTTATTGGATAAATAAAGTATTAATAAATAAATAGTATTTTATTGGGAGAAAAATAGAATTTTATAGCACATATGATGTAGAGAAATATTTATATATTACATAGATATATAAAATATACCTCTTCTGGAGTTTTCAAGATGGTGGAATAGAGGAGGTCACTTTTTTGGTTACTCCGTGGTGTGAAACCAAGAAAGCAAACAGCTGCTTCTTAGCAAGATGAGTGAACAAATAAAGGTGGGGGAATTTCCTGGAATTTAAAACTGGACATTCAAAGCAGATTGGAGTCTCAGGAGGCTGGATATAATAAAATAAGAAAGAAATTTCAAGCCGTATATCCATTGACAGAGCCAGGCCAGAAGCACCAGTCAGAGTGGTCTCTCTACTAGCAAAGTGGAGGGATAAGGGAATTAAAGGAACCCACATTTTTAGGAGGCCTGAGACATGTTTGGGTACAGAGCATTTAGAGATCAAAGACATTGCTCAACTAAACTGAAAGGCATAATGCACAATATACTTGTGCAGGAAAAAGCTGCCATCTCTCCAGGCAACATGTGGAGGACAAAGGAAGGAACCTTTTTGCAGCTAGGGCCAGGGAGCTAGCAGCTGAAGGAGCAAATTCTTGACCAACTTGACTTTGGCCTGAATATATAGGCCCAGTAAACACACACAGGATAACATAGAGAACGCTAAAGTGACCAGGACAAAATCAAACATGAAAAGAGGTTAACACAGGGGACAAAATTGGTCATTGGTCAAACCCACCCAGCTCTACCTCTCCCTCTTCAATCTGGCTGCTTGTAGGACCAACTGGGGGCAATGTGTCTGGCCAGGAATCAGAAGGGCAGAGTGGGAGAGATCAAGTTTGGAGACTGTACCCAAGATGAGGCAATGTGGGGTCTGCTGGTGATGCAGGGGACCAAGAATTGGCTCCTCCATCACCTGAGTAGAACCCAGGGGAGATCCCTGGTGTACAGTCTTCTAGTGTGAACTGGCAATTACTGAGCCCTAGAGGTGCCCTGATTTAAAATCTTCAGACCAATTAGCACTCAGTGAGGAGCCTGGGGCACACCTAAGCCTAAACCCTGCCTATAGGAATTCCACCTATGGGATTACCACTCTCACTCCAGCAATCCAGAGCATCAAAGATCTAGATGAGTCTACTTAAAACTGCCGAGAAAAGAAGCTGAGAATCTTTTGAACCCCAACAGACACAATTCTTTCATTTTTCATCAGGAATTTTCTTCTTTTCTTTTTCTTTCTTTTTTCTGTTTGTGACCTTACTAGTATATGAATATTTATACTTACTCATATATTTTTTTCTCATTTATAGCATTTTTGAAGCCAGTTATTTTTCATGGATCAGTTTTTTGAGGACTTGAATGTTTGACTAGTAAATTTTAGATTTTTTTATTCTTTCAATTTTTACTTTATATATAATTTTTTGTGAACTGTTTCCCTAGATTCTCTTTCTCCCCTTTCTTCCACTAACAGCCAATCTTTATTGTTCTCTCGTGCATTTGTCCTTTAAGTTTTTACTTCTATCTTATCTCTTCCTCCCTTATAATTATCACATCCTACCTATGACAATTCTGTTCTCTCCCAGTCCACCATTTGAAATTGTAAACCTTTTTTGCAAACATGGTATTTTTATTGTACATAATAACTGATTGTATCATTTCTGTTCATTATGACTAATATTGAAGATGTCATATAGCAGGAATTATTTGGTTTAATGCTGTAAATAGATGCATTGGTTGCTGTTATTACTATCTCTCCCTAAACAGTAAGGAACTAGAAACCTTTGGAGACATAATAATCCACAAGAAAGAAACACTACTGCCTCAAATCCATACTCTTAGATGACTAGACACACACACACACAAAAAAAAAAAAAAAAAAAATAGAAAAGCAAGGGAACAAATTGCCCCAAATAAAACAAGATACTCCAGTTACAGAATATATCAACACCACAGTGTAAAACTGTAAGAGAAGAAGTTTAGAATGTACATAGTTAAACTGATCTGCAAGGTTAAAAATAGTGTAAGGAGAGAAATCAGAAAATACAGGAAGTGAAATCACTTCAGTAAAGAAATAGAGATTCTGGGAGGGAAGCAAAAATCAGTAAATGAAGGAATAAACCAACTTTAAAAATCAATTGAAAGTATTACCAAAAGACCAGGTCACTTGGAGGACAGTTTCAGGCAACAAAGACAAATATATAATCTTGAAAACAAAATTGATCTTGGAGAAAAGGTATTAAGAAACTATGAACAGAACTTACAAGAAATGTGGGATAGCCTGCAAAAGACCAAATTTAATATTTATTGGGATAGATGAAGGCTTAGAGATACAAACCAAAGAAATATACAAGCTTTTCAACGAAATAATATCAGAAAATTTTCCAAACCTAGAGAAGAAAATGGAAAAACAAGGAGGCTTACAGGACCCCAAATGTACAAAATAATAACAACCAACACCAACTCACATTATAAAGAAAATGCCTAACACGCAGAATTTTAAAGGACAGAATTTTAAAGATGGACAGAGGAAAATAACAGGTAACATTTAGAAGGAAACCAATCTGAATCTCAGATTCTCTCAATGCAGACCTACAAAGCTAGGAAGTCTTGGAATAATATATATCAAGCTGTGGGGGGGAAAAGGGGGTTGCCACTCAAATTAATCTTCAGAATTGATGATGAAATGAAAATCTTCCATGATAAACAAAAGTTAAAAGAATTCACAACTCTAAAGCATACTCAATAAGATATTTCTTTCTTTCCTTTTTTTATTTTTTTTTTTGGAGGGGGGTGGTACCAGGGATTGAACTCAGGGGTACTCAACTACTGAGCCACATCCCCAGACCTATTTTTTACTTTATTTAAAGACAGTCTCACTGAATTGTTTAGTGCCTCACTGGCTATTTTTCTGTCTCAACCTCCTGAGACACTGGAATTATAGGCATACACCACTAATCCTGGCTCAATAAGATATTTCATGACGAAGAAATGGAAATAAACAGTGAAAACCAGAAAAGAGAGGCACTAACACTAGAAGAACAGTGAATCAGTGAAAAAAAGTAATTAAAATTAAAGATCAGAAATGAATCAAAATAAGAGGAAATAAAAATTATATCTCACTAATAATATTGAATGCAAATAGCCTGAACTCATCAATCAAACCCCAACAGACACAACAAAAGACTGGCAAATCAGATTAAATAATCAGAAAATGTGCCGTCTTCAAGAGACCTCATAGGTGAAGACATCACAGATTGAAGGTTAAAAAATGAGGAAAAATATATCATTCACATGGAATTTTTAAACATGTAGGGGTTTCTATCCTCATATAGATAAAGTGGACTTCAAGCTAAAGTTAATCAAAAGGGACAAAGAAGGACATCTCATACTACTTAAGGGAATTATACCTCAACAAAACATAATAATCATAAATACTATGCCTCAAAAATGGAGCAACTATATCCATCAAACAAACTCTTCTAAATTAAAGCAAATGAACAATACCACAAGGGTGAATGGCTTTGACACACCTCTGTCAGAACTGGGTAGATTCTCCAAACAAGAACTAAATAAAGAATCTGTAGAACTAAAAATAACAGTTAATAATTTAGACTTAACAGACACATATGGAATATGTCATCCATTAATGACTGAATACACTTTCTCCTCAGCAGCACAGGAATCATTCTCTAAAATAGACCATATTTTAGACCTCAGAGCAACTCTTAACAAATATAAAAATAATAGAGATAACACCTTGCGTCCTATCAGATCATAATGCAATAAAGTTAGAAATCAAAGATAAAATTAAAAATTGAAGCTTTTCTAACACCTGGAGACTAAATAATATGCTATTGAATGACAAATAGATAGCAGAAGAAATCAAAGATAAAATTTAAAAAAATACTTAGAGGTTAATGAGAATAGTGATACAACATATGAAAAACTAAAGGACACTATGAAGGCAGTACTAAAAGGAAAGTTCATTGCATTGAGATCATTCATTAAAAGAATAGAAAGTCAACAAGTAAATAATCTAACATTATATTTCAACGCCCTAGAAAAAGGAGAAAACACCAAAAGCAGTAGAAGACAGGAAATAATTAAAATAAGAACTGAAATCAAAATATTTGAAACAAATGGGACAATCCTAAAAAGCAACAAAACAAAAAGTTGATTCTTTGAAAAAATAAATAAAATTGATAAACCTTTAACCAAGCTAAACAAGAGAAAGAGAAAGAAATCAAATTACTAAAATCCATGATGAAATAGGAAATATCATAACAGACATCACTAAAGACAGATGATAATCAGAACATATTATGAAAATTTATATTCTAATAAAATAGAAAATCTTGAAGACATCAACCATTTTCCAGAGACATATGACTTATCCAATTGAATCAAGGGGAAAGAGAATTTTAAACAGATCAATTTCTAACATTGACATTGAAGATACCATCAAAAGCCTAACAAAATAAAAAAAAAAAATCCAGGACCAGATAGATTCTCAGCTGAGATCTACCTTCAAAGAAGAACGAAGACCAATCTTGCTCAAATTATGCAATGAACTAGAAAAGAAGGGAACCCTTCTAAACTTATTCTATGAAGCTAATATCACTCTCATACCAAAACCAAGTAAAAACATACAACCAAAAGCGCTATACAAATTTAATGCAGTTCCTATTAAGATTCTGATGGCTTTCTTCATGAAAACAGAAAAACCAGTCATGAAATTAATTTGGAAAAATATGAGGTCCAGAATAGACAAAGCAATTTTCAGCAAGAAAAGTGAAGCAGGAAGTATCACAATATCAGATCTTAAATCATACTACAGAGCTACAGAAACAAAAACGGCATGGTATTGGCACCAAAACAGACATGAAGACCAATGGTACAGAATAGAAGATACAGTAACAAACACACATAAATATAGTTTTCTCATACTAGACAAAGTTTCCAGAAATATACATTGGAGGAAAGATAGCACCTTCAATAAATGGTGCTAGGAAAACTGGAATTACATATGTAATACAATTAAATTAGTACCCTATCTCTCACTGTGGACAAAACTCAACTTAAAATAGATCAAGAACCTAGGCATTAGATGAGAGACCCAGTGCTTACTAGAGGAAAAAATCAGCTCAAATCTCTAACATGTTGGCTTAGCAACTGATTTCCTTAAGAAGACCCCTAAAGCACAACAAGTAAAATCATGAATCAGTAAATGGGATTATACCAAACTAAAATGCTTCTTCACAGCAAAGAAAACAATAAAAAAATGTTTAAATAACCTACAGAATGAGAGAAAATCTTTTCCACCTGTATCTCAGATAGGGTATTAACTTCCATATTAAAACTTAACACCAAAGGCAGCAGAATACAACAGACACCAGAATGGCAATATGTAAATCAATGGTTGTGCAACTGATGTGATTCTGCAATCTGTATATGGGGTAAAAATGGGAGTTCATATCCCACTTGAATCAAAGTGTGAAATATAATATATCAAGAACTATGTAATGTTTTGAACAACCTACAATAAAAATTAATTAAAAAAAAAACTTAACACCAAATAACTTAACACCAAATAACCCAATCAATAAATGAACAAAGGAACTGAACAGATACTTCAGAAAAGAAATATGATTGGTCAACAAACACATGAAAAAATGTTCAACATCTCTAGCAATTGGAGAAATGCAAATTAAAACTACACTGAGATTTCATCTCACTCAAGTCAGAATAACAATTATCCAGAATACATATAACAATAAATGTTGGTGAGGATGTGGGGAAAATGTTCACTCATACATCGCTGGTTAGACTGAAAATTGGTGCAACCACTATGGAAAGCTGTATGGTAATTCCTTAGAAAACTTGGAATGAAACAAGTTTGACCCAGTTTTCTCACTCCTCAGCATTTACCCAAAAGATTTAAAATCAATATAATATAGTGAAGCAGCCACATCAATGTTTATAGCAGTTCAAGTCACAATAGCTAAGCTAAAGAATCAACCTACATGCCCTTCAATAGATGAATGAATAAAGAAAATGTGGTATATATACACAATAGAATACTACTCAGCCTTAAAGAAGAATAAAATCATGGCATCTGCTGGTAAATGGGTGGAACCGGAGGCTGTTATGCTAAGTAAAATAAGCCAATCCCCCAAAATCAAGGCCAAATGTTCTCTCTGACATGCAGATGCTGACTCACAATGGGAGCAAGGAGTGGAGGTTCACAGGATTGAACAGGAGAAAATGGGGGGGCGGTTAAGACAATGGAATGAATCATCCCTTTCCTATGTTCATATATGAATATATGACCAGTGTACCTCTACATCATACACAACCTCAGGAATGGAAATTTGTTTTCTGTGTATATATGTCAAAACACATTTATATGGTTATGTATAACTAAAACAAAGTTTTAAAAACAAAAAAAATACCTCTTTTAAAAAATTTGTGAGATTCAGTCCAAATTCATGAATCTGAAAAGACTGGCTAAGTGGATTAGTTTGGGGAACAGAAGAAAAACAGATTCATATATCCTACCCAGTTTTGATATATTGTCACTTGGACAAGTCTATGAATTCAGAGTTTATATCTTCAGAGGAAATTTCAGAACTTTTTCAGTGAAAGCAGTGGGATCATCCCAACCCACCTAAAGAATATTGCATTTGGAGTTTACTTGGTTATTTCCATTAAAATGTAGATTTTCATTTTCTAAAATAACACAAGCATCAATTTCTGAGCTGCTTCTCTTGTCTGTGTAAAGCTTGCCCCTAGTTTTGGTGCTCTCCTTGAATCTAATTCTATTTTGCTTAATAATGTAAACAATATTGTTTTTTTCTTTTTTTCTGCAGGGGATTTTTTTTTTCTTTCAAGCTTTTTGGCATGTTTGGTTTTACTATATCTTGTCTTTGTTATCATGAAATCTTCAAATAAATTCTTCAAAGGATTTGAGGTATTTGGCTAGATTCTGAATCTTTGGGGGGTGGGGACAGGGGGTTGCCTAAACAATTTTGTCCCTGAAACAAAATTGTCTATAATCTGAGACATATTCTTGAATCTACATCTCATTCTTTAACCCACTGACATCCCCAGGAGAACTATCTCAATTCCTTCTCTTCTGTAATATAGGCATAATGAACAAAAGACATTTCTATCAATAAGGCTGAATACAAATTTTGTCACTGATCAGAATTGTGAATTTTCAGGCTGATATTCATAGTAGTTTACATTCTGCACCATATTTCATTATGTACACTGTGATTCTAAGGCATTTGTCTCCAAATTTGTCTTTAGGTACTGAAAGACACAATGTGGCTAGCTTCTCAGCTATTTTCCTATTCTCAGCATAGGTCTTTGCATGTTGTAACATATAACAAAAGTAGTAAAGGTGACTTTATGAGCTGAATTGGATCTCAGACCAAAATTCGTAGGTTAGAATTGTATCCCACAATACCTCAGGATGTAACCTTATTGGAGACAGGGTCTTTTAAAAAAGCGATCATATAAAAATGAATTGATCAGGGTAAGCATAAATCCAGTATGACTGATATCCTTATAGAAATTAGGGCACAGAATCATACAAAGAAGACCATGTGAAGACACTGAAAGAAAATAGACAAACACCAGCCAAGTGCACATCCTGGAACAAATGCTTTCCCCTGACCCTGGTGATCCCTTCACCTTCCACATGGAGCCCCTACAACTGTCAGAAAATAAATCCCTGTTGCTTAAGCTACATTGCTTGTGGTACTTTGTCATAACAGCCATGATAGACTAATATCATCCTATGTGTTTTGTAAAAGAATGTCAGGAAATACTGAGATCAGAATCAACATTTTTGTTTAATGTGCAGGCAGATTTAATATGGTCTCTTAAAAGTTTGTTGTTCTCTAGTTATTACTTCATGAAATATTAACTTTATCTTTGGAAATATCACTTGAGTGGCAAAGGTTCTTAAAACTGGCCCTGCTGTTCTTTGTAATCTTTTTTCAGTCCTACTTCTAGCCAACCTGAGTTTTTGCCTTATGCACCTTGATCAAAAATTGTGGTAAAGGATTTATGTCATTTTTGCTGTTCTCAATTGTTACAAGAATAAAATAATAGGATTAACAATTGAAGTAGGATTAACATTTATAGTAGGCAGTCTAAGCAGATGAAATCTAGCTGATTGAATTAATACTTTAAAAATTAGTCCCAACAAGTAATGAAGAAATTTAATTTAGTAGAGTCATTGAACCATATGACTTAATAGAAAATAGTTTGGGAACTAAATTTTGAAGCTCTTTGCAGACTGTGAAGAGATGTAGCATTTACATTGCCATTAACTTTAAAGGAGAATCTTCTCTCATCTGTCTTATGTTGTGAGCACAGGGTTTCCTTGAGACCCAAAGGTCAGCTCTTTGGGGTGTTGCTACAAGCTGATAATATTCAAAAAATAACTGTCCCATTTAACTGAAAGTATTTTTTGAAATCTTTTACTTTATCTTGTTCACTGTTGCTACAAGTTAACCTGAAATCATGAACTGTTGCAAGCCCTACTCTGAACTGATGAGTACACAGATGATGGTTAATACACTGATATAGGGTCCTGGGCAGGATGGACAGAGACTCTAAATTGTTGCAAACACTCAAAGAAGGATACTTTTGTCCTGGCACCACTGCATTGATATTTTGTTTTTGTAAATGGTTGGAAATTAAAGTGTAAAAGTAAGTCTTTTATATAGGAAGCTGGGAAGTCACAATTCTATTCTGACAACAAGAAAAAAGGTAAATAAGCTGAAAACTCAACTCCTCTTAGATCCATAAGAGATGTGAGGTCACCTGGAATATCACTGCCCCCACATTACCAGGACAGATGGGCAAATACAGAGCATCATCTTACCAGTGTACAGACTCATCAACTGAAATCTCCAGGGAACCAGTATTAAGTTAGGAAAACACTGCGGGAGGCTCAATGTGGACAAGTGAAAGAGTTAAAAAAAAAAAAAAGGCAATTTATTCATGTTAAGGGAAGGTACTTTTGTGTATCTTACCTTTAGAAACTCAACCAGGGTGTCACAGTAAACATCTGAGAAAAAATATCCTATGCTTCTGGTAAGACAAAGGGGAAATGAACTATTTAAAATACCCCAGATCATTCAGAGCCCTCCCTGCTAGAGTAAAAGCAGATCCCAATAGACAAGAAAGAAAGAAAATCCTCAATGGAGCCTACTCTAGCCATTCTCTCCTATAATAGGGAAGGAAAACAGAGAAACATTTCTGAAATTCAGTCTGGAGCCATAATACTGCACTTCCTTCTACCCAATGCATAGTGTCTAAAATTGCAAGGCAAACATACCAAACAGTAACAACAAACAAATATCAGCAACATAAACACACACACACACACACACACACACACACACAAATACACAAAGTGAAGAGATAAGGAAAGCATCAAAAGTAAATGTGCACAATGTGGCAGAGATGTTGTTACTAGATATAAAACAATGACATATGCTAAAGGCACTAATGATAGACAGCATGTGATAGCAGAAAGGCTATGTAAGTAGAGAAATGAAAATTATAAAGTGGGGGGAAAAGCAGTAAAAGGAATTATGAGGATATAAAACACTATAACAGAAATAAAGAATGCCTTTCATTGGCTTAGTAGAATCAACATAGCTCAGGAATGAATCTCAAAGCTTGAGAAAATCTCCAGAGAAACTGCCCAAGGAGAGAGCATAGAGTGAATTATCCAAACTGTTGAGAGAAATGAATAAGTACAAACAAACAAAAATCCCAGAACTTTTTACTCTGTGGTATTATCCTTTAAAAGTGAAAAAGAAATAAAGATTTTCTCAGACAAAACAAAACAAAACAAAAAAGGAAGGAGAACTCAATTGTACAGCCAAAATGACTAGTAGAATTCATTTTATTCTCAAACTCATGAAACCTTTACTGAGATAGAACACACGAACCAAAAACCACATCCTCACAAATTTAAAAGAATGAAAATCATATAATATTTGCTCTTAGAATACAATGAAATTGACTGTGAAAAGATACTATCAAATGAATTAAAAGATAGTTCACAGATAAGGGAAATTATTTGCAAAAGACATATCTCACAGAGAAATGTTATTGGAAATTTACAAAAAGAATTCTTTAAACCCAAGAGTAAGAAAATAAACAGCTCCATTTTTAAAATGTGTAAAATACCTTAACTACTTCCTGAAAGATGATATACCAATGGAAAATAGGCATATGAAAAAAAGGTATTTCCATCTTATGTTATCATGGAAATACAAATTAAAATGACAAGGGAAGACCATTACAACTGTATTAGAGAACTCAAAATCCAAAAATAATGGCAAAGCCAAATGCTAGAGAACATATGGAGCCACAGGGACTTTCATTTGTCTCTGGTGGGTATGCAAAATGTTGTAGCTGCTTTGGTAGAAGATTGAGCAACTTCTCAAAAAACTAACCATACTCTGACCATATGATTCGGCAATTAGGAAAAGGGAAAACCAGGAAGACCATAAGAAGATTAGGAAAAGGGAAAACTAGGGAGACCATAAGAAGATTAATGGTTGCCAAGGTTAAGGGGAAGAGAAGGCTGCACACGCAGAACAGAAATAATTATTTCAGAGTAGTGAAAACGCTTTTATGATTCTATGGTGGTAGATACAAGTCCTCATACAATTTGTGCAAACCCATAGAATGTATGACCATGAGAGTGAACCTTATTATACACCATAGGATTACCAATTATAACAATGGCATCACTCTGGTGAGGGTGTTTATGCATGTGTAGGACAAGGGAATGTATGGGAAACTTGTACTTTCCTCTCAATTTTGTTCTGAACCTAAATCTACTCTATACAAGTAAATAATAATATTTTTTTAAAAGTAAACAATTTTCAGATCAATACTATTTGGGACAAAATCAATGTTTGCAATCCAGATTCACTTATAAGCTACATGTTTATATCTCTGATTAAAAAGAGATAACTGGTGCTATAAGGCAAAGTTCTTGCTTCTAATGCCTGTTTTCGCCTAAAAATATATAGGCTTGGGCAACTGTATCTCAGTTCCATCACATGGTAAAGTGAATCATCTGCTCTATTTATGCACTGAGTTGTGCTATTTTAACAATTTTTCTTTTCTCAAACAGATAATAAGTCTGATTAAGGAAAATGGATACAAGATACCAGTTTAGGGGATCTCATTCATTAGAGATCAGTTGAGAGTTTGGTGGTTGTAAGTACATTAGGAACAAAGGATATGTATATCACAATCATTGCTAATAGACATATGATTATTTCGTAAGGTGTACATTGTTTTGTTCACCTGATCTTCTGGTTTTCTGGAAATTCTAGTTAATGACAGGCTAATCATTTTGTACAATGTTATCCTGCTCACAGAGCCATGTGAAAGGTCCATAGATGACACATCATGCTAAGCCAATGAATCTCTTCACCAGGATTCTGAGAAAGAAAAATATTTCTTTTGTATTAAATGTCTATTAAAAGTTAAGTCCTACCACTTAGAACAGAAAAGTCAAAGAAACCACTAATCAGAGAAAAGATTAGAATGAGAGAAATTAATTACAGAGGCAAGTGCTAGAAAATATAAACTCTTTGTCCTATTCCCCTTGTATCTCCAGTGCTTATTCCAGTATTTGGTCCTATATACATAGGCCATGCACATATTTTAAATGAATGAATGAATGAATTAAATTAGATAACAGATTTGAAATTTCAAATGCATAATTTTCAGCTCACCAGAGTAGGAATCCTCCCATTCCTCTTTTTTCTCCTTCTTTTCTCTTTCTTCTCCCCCATCCTCCATCCATTTTATTTCTTGTGTAGAATACATTCCATTTTAGATGTGGCTGACACTGCTCCTTCAATGTTGGTCACAGGTGCAAGCACTTGACCCAGGCCAGATTAATGAGAACATATTGCCTGCTGTAAACAGTAATTTTGACTCAAGGTTGGTTTCAGGATCAGAATTAGTTCAGGACACAAACTAAGGTAGTAGACTCAGCAGGTTCATTGAGATTTGACTCATGGATGGAGAACTTTAAGGATACCACTTTAGGGTTACCAGAGTTAATCTTGAGGACAATGTAGAGCCAGTCTTGGTAATAAGTCACCAGGGTGAGAAGTTTCTCCAAATGATGGAGAAAGAAACTTCTCCATTTGAGTCCCTGAATTTAGTTGTCTCTGTAACACAGATTACCATAACCAAAGCTCCCCTTATAAATTCTAGAGTCATAATGAATTCATGTGCCAAACTTCTCCAATGAAGATTGACTCAGTCAACCTATTAGTCAACAAACGTTTGCTCAATACCTATTATGATAAGCCATGCACTATGTGAGGGAGGCTTTGAGGCTATAAAAAGTAAAATGAAGCACCAGACTCATGGAACTCACAGTAAAACAAGAAGGGTAGACAAATGTATAAACATTTGCAATGTAGAGTGATGGGGATTATGATGGATTTCCCAAGGGCATACTTCATAAGAAAGTGGTTCACTATTCTTCCTATGTGTGTCTGTGTGTTTCTCTATGAGTCTCTGCATGCGTGTTTCAATAATCTATCTTTCTACATCCTGTACAGGTTGCTCCATAGTCAAATATAAAGCACTTCTGGAAGTTTTTATTCATTCTTGATCACTAAACAATTGAATATTCCCTAAGGACCTAGAAGGCCAAAGATAACTAGAGAACATATGTTTACAAACCTGTTTATTCACTAGGTTCCTTTTATAGTCTATTTAAGCTCAAGTTAAGTTAATAGAATGAGATTCAATAACATTTTTAGAATTGTTAAGATAATGGAACAAAGATTTAAAATTTAAATATTATATGATCATTTCTCTTAAAAATAAAATCATTGTAGTTATTTTATTACCAAATACAACATTAATCCTACATAGAATTTTCTTAAAGGTACCATTTAAAGAAGCATACCTTATTCAAGTACTCTTTTAGTGTTCAACATGAACACAATACAGGACCACTCCTGGGGGAACCAAATAACCCTCTGCATGTGATAAACACAGGCCTTTGGTTAAGTTATTCTAAGTGGTCTCTCTGTACAGGAGTAGAGTCTGGCTTTCCTCATGTAAATAATTGGTCCAGAGTTCTATTTACTGAAATCAGAAAAGCATGTCCAAGATTGGAAGCATCTGTGGTTTCTGTGTCTGGGGCAATTTCTGCTTCCTCTGAGAGGTGGAAGAGTCCCTTGTATAAAGCAAGAATAACAGCAAATATCTGTCAGCTGGCTTGAGGCCAAGGAAAAGAAGAAATTGCCCCTTCCAGATGCAGTAGCAAGGAAATTTATACCCTAGAACAAGCCACCTATTTGATTTCTTCATCTGGCAATTCTACATTGGCAAATTATGATGTTGCAGTGTGTCCTCCCTGTTAATAGAGTATGCATGTGTGGAATCTTTAAGATCTGCAAATATAGTGCCTGGGGTACATTCTCACTGCACCTGCCAGAAAGCTCCATCTGTTTCATGCTGCCTCAGGCCCTGTCCAGCTCCCGCTCAAGCTCCCCACATGCCAGCTTCCTCTTGCTGCCTTAGAGCACTTCGCCGTCTCTTCTCACACATAGCTAATTCAACTTGATTCCAATGACTCACTCATATTGTCTTCATCTGACTGTGTCACTTCTCTACTTGCTGCTCCTATAATTAACTTGTAAAATTCCCGTTTGATTCAGAAGAGCCTTATTAGAGAATTCAAGACAATATTCCAAACCTGTATTGCAATAAAGTATAGGAAGGAGTGTGCATGTAAGTTCAGACCAAAAATACACTCAAGCCCTCATTGTGTGCATCACTACTGCATACAGCCTAAGCCAAAACAGTGTATATAATAAATTCCTAATATAAAATCACAGGAAGGCAACTATGAGGCAGGGTTGCAGAAATCATGTAAATAGGTGGCCTGGTCTATAAATATAATGATAGAAATATAACTATAAGCAGTTGTCAGTCTATCAGAGTCTAACAGCAAATATCTGTCAGCTGGCTTGAGGCCAAGGAAAAGAAGAAATTGCCCCTTCCAGATGCAGTAGCAAGGAAATTTATACCCTAGAACAAGCCAGAGTCTATAAGTAAGAAGTACAGTGTCTAGAAGTAAGAAGTACAGTGTTCTGGGCTGGGGATGTGGCTCAAGTGGTAATGCGCTCGCCTGGCATGCACGGGGTGCTGGGTTCAATCCTCAGCACCACATAAAATAAAAAATAAAGATGTCCTTTCCACCGAAAACTGAAAAATAAATATTAAATATTAAAAAATTATCTCTCTCTCTTTAAAAAAAAAAGAAGTACAGTGTTCCATTTGTGGCTTTGCCACTGACAGATTTTATACAAGTCAATTAACCTCTATGACACATTATTTTCTACCTTTATTTTTTCACAATAAGGCTTTGAAGATTTAGATGGATATAGGTTAGTGTAGTTTGATTTGTTAAGTGGTTAAGACCCAACAAGTGAAAAACAGAAAACATAATAAAACAGATCCAGATGTGATAATCAAATATATTTGCATTGTTGGCACATTTTACATGGTACTTGTTTATTGCAACATTTCCTTTGGCTGTCGTAATTATTTGACTTTTTGTTATATTTTGTTAAAGCAAATTTAATCAAATAATTTTATTCCTTTGTTAATAAGTTACTTTAAATGTTAAAAATATTCTGTTGAATTTGAACAAATATAACAGAAAATATAAATTTCTACTTCAAAAAAAATAAGCAATAATTTACACTTATGTTTAAACATATCTATTGCTGTAAATTTGCTTGGCAGGAAACATATGTTGTGTTTAAAACCAATCTTACATTTGGACATTTGAGGAACCCTACCCTGAACCTTATCCAGGTTAACTTTCATTCTTCAAAGTTGTAAATGGTTTCTTTCAACATGTACATTCAAGGTTACTGGATGAAAAAATAAAACATCAGTAAAGTACTTTCTTCTACACTATAAAAAATAGGGGGTGGGGAAAAGATGTTTCTTTTAAGATATAAGACTTTAATTAAAACTGGCTGTAAAAGTTTTACTTAGAAAAATATGCAGAACATTATTCAACGTTGCCACCTTCAGGACAAATTTTTAAATAACAGTGAAAATGGTAGGACTAAAGACATTTTCTTTCCATAATTAAATATTCAATCTATGATACAGATATAAGGTCTGTTACTTATAATTTTTAAGAGATATAAACATTTGAGTTTTTTTAGATTATAGTGCAAAAGTTGGTTATCTTTTAAGACGCTACTTATGAGGCTATTTGAGTTCTAATAGTTAAGAACTTAATCCTATGTTATCAAACAAGTCTCTTATTACGGTACTACCATGCAAAGAGGATTATGGATGATTGATATTTTCCTTCTGTTTTTATCTTTCCTTCTATATGATCACATCGTTTCTTCCAAAAGTGTAAATGATGAAAATAGATTGTGGTCCATGTATAGATGGCAAATGATGGAGGTAGTTTAACCTTAAAAGCCAGTTTATCCTGAACCAGAGTGTCAAAAATTCTTCACAGTAGTTTTACCACTCACCTAGTAAGAAATCATAGTTCTAAAATGTCTAACTAAATCTGGTGTTTCAAAATTCAATTTTTATGAGCCAAAATAAGACTATATTTTATTTACAATAATCTGATATACACAAAGAAATCTTAGACATCAAAAATGTAGGTATGTATGTGATCTTAAACTAAGAATATTACTTGAAATTAAGCAAATTTATTGTCATCAAAAACTCATTATTTTTTAAAGTTTTTTCTACTTAATTTCACTGCAGATCAGAGAAAACCTTCTTACAGATAAGTTCTGGTCTGTGTAAGATACATGAGAACCAGAATCTGTTCCACCTCTAAAACTTCCCATTCAAGTGTTCTTCTAATATTTCTGTTTATTTACTACATTTGTTAATAACTGCCTCTAAATTTAATTCATTGAAGAGGCTTAATTTAAAAACACAGCTTAAAATAATGTAAACTCTTTTCTGTTTGTCATTAAAAGATTTAATTTGAGTCCTTGTTGAAGACCCAATAGAAAGAGATTACAACCTTTGTACCTCAGTTAATCCATTTGAAAAACAAAATAAGAATCACTCCTTTATTCAGAAACAACAAGATTCAGATATGGAAATAGCAAGAAATGATAATTTCGATTTTCAAGATTAGTTTAGTAGGTAATACAAGAAAATTATAAAATGAAGAGCTCTACACTGGTTAAGTGTGATAAGATTGAAGAAACACTGTGCAGAACTCAATTCTGGTTCAAAATTATATAATTAGTAATGCACAGAACATGTAACCATGACTTAAAACCCTCAGTATGTTTCTTCAATCTTGTTTATGAGTTAAAGCCAAACTAAATATAAATATATTCTGTGCTTCCTTTTGCCCTGTTCTCCACATGCAAACAAGAACAAGTCTCAGATTTCAAGGCTGTCTACTTTTCCTCCTGCACAGCTGCAGTTCAGCTTGGTGTCAGGTTGAGGAGGTAGGTCCATAACTACACAAAGGACTGGGTCTGCTATTGAGCTTTCAGAGCTGCTGACACTGCTTGCTGTAATTACCATGCTCATGTGACTACTGCAGCGGACTAGAGCCCCATAGTATTCACACAAAGTGGGACAAGTCCCCATACAACAATCATTCTGGTCCATTACTTGGACCCCAAAACACTACTTTTGCCTTACCCATAGTTTTCAGAATTTTATAAAGCAGCTCTTCACAATATTTTTTATATCATTAATGTTTATTTTATAAAGATACAGAAAAGTAGACACGGCATACATGAACAACTTTTAAAATGAAAATAAAATGTCTACCAGTCTCTGGCTAATGGGTTTCTGACCTCTGGATCTTGTCCTTCAGAGGACTTTGCTCAGAGCCTGGTCTGCCACTCTGCCATCTTGTTCCGCTCCTCCCATTAAAGGGGTTCCCAGGGCAGAGGGACAAGTGCATCCAAAGCCCTAATGCCAACTTCTCTGGACACCAAGAACCTCAAAAATCCCTGCCTACGTGTTATCTAGTTTTGTGTGGATCTTCTAATTGTGCTCAGCCAAAGGGTGTTTCTAATGAATGCTAAGCAGCCATGACCAAAAGTAGATGTCACCTTTGGTATGAAATTTTATAATAGATGATTTTCAGATTTCATTCTTATCCTTCATACTCAGTGTCCATTTCAGTATGGCTATTTATAGTATTTAATTAGGAAATTTTTTCTAGAATGGCTTTTTATAACATTCTCCTATGTATTTTCTATGTTTTTCCTTTCTGAATCTCTGGTTACTCAGAAGTTGACATCCTGAGCAAATCTTATGTTTTTTCCATCTTTTCTGTACTTTCAGTCTCCTTCATCCATCAGAGAAAGCATCTATTCAATTTTCTGCCATTAATAAAGTTTCCGATTTCTGTCTGAGTTTGCAAAGTGGGGGAACATAGGACTCTTTTCTTTTCTTCATGTCCATATTCTGGGAAATATCCTTTTGATTGTTGGAAGTTTCTTTTGATTTGTTTTTATTTCTACCATTTTTTTAATTTCTAAGAGTTTTTCTTTACATTTTTAGGATCTTATTTTAATCTGTGAATATAATAGAGTGTCTTATCTCTCTAAAAATATTAACTAAACTGAAAATCTTTTTTTCCATCTTCATTGCTGACCTGCTTCTCAGAATATGGTTTTGACTTTGAGAGATACAGAAGAGATAGCAATGTGATTAAATCACAAAGTAAAGTTTTTTATTAAAGTATTCAGTCCTCTGACCTTGAGACACTTTTCTTGGACTTATTTGCCTCCTCTTAGGAGAATTCCTTTCTCAAGTACTAATGTGACTTGTTCAAGTAGTCCCTTGGCGGATATATCCCACACATCCTCTAGACAGGAAAGAGATTAGAGTGAACGTGGCTTAGACTGAAGCAAAAATCCCTGCTTATTTTAGAAGATTGCCATTATAGCCAGATGATTCTCCCACAGAGAATAGTTAATTCAGCAACTCTTTACTAAGAATTTTCTATATGGAAACCACTGCATTGGTATCCATAATTCATAGCCTTGTTTCATGCATTCACAAGTGAGAAAATTACTATGGAACTAAAAAAATTGAAGACAACTTCACTTTAGTGTTTGAGTCAGAAGGATATCAGGGACTATTCCAGATGTCATTCTGTAGGTAAGAAAACTGATAAACTAAGTGGTCTAAATATTCAGAGGGCTGTACCCTCACTGGAGATTAATAAATCTCCTGGTGGATCTGTGGTCTTGCCAAGCCAAATTGAGAGTCAATGGAATAATTTAGAGAATTTCTCCATTAAACTAAAAAATCAATTGCCTATGGTATATTAGTTAGTATCTTGGGCAAAATATAATTCTTATGTCCAAGAGAGTTTTCTAATCAATTTTGAAACCATTCCAGTGTCTTGGCCTCTGAGCTTCTGTAACAGCATAACTCCTGCTGTATAAGCCAAAATGCAAAGGCCTTTTTAAAAACTACAAATCTATAAAAAGATATATTCCATGCTTGTATAAATATATCAAAATAGATTCTACTGTCATGAATCACTAAAAAGAACAAATGAAAAAAAACCAAACAAACCAAAGTCTGTTGCTGAGGGCAAAATTTGCTGTTGGCATATTAAACAGACTGCAGTTATTTATTAAAAACATTACAATTGTTAATATAAATGGTACTATGCCAAAAGTCATGCTATACATTATACATACACAAAATTTTACTGCAATTTTGTCTGAAAAGTTAAGTAAAAATACTTGTCTGGTTTTTCTTTTGAAATTGCTAAATTTCAAAATACAAAATATTCACTTGTCTTCTTCAAGTCACTTTCTGTCACCGCCACGTTATTAGATAATCAGAGGGTCTAATGTATGACACTAATCTCAGAGGCAATTCAGTGTTGTGAACTATAGCTTTTTCATTAACGTTCAAACAAATGGATATCATTAGGCAGGAGTGTCAAATAATGATACACAGGCACTGCGCAGGGAGTGTGAGTTGGATGTCTCCTAGATCACTTCCAACTTTAAGTTAGAAGTTTGCTATAGAATTGCATTATAGCATAGATTGATATTTTTGAGTCTAGAAAAATTTCAAGGATATTTTATTCATTAAGGTTTCATTAAAATGTCTTTACAGTTTTATTACTATAGCATCTACTTTCTGTATCCTGTATTATACCATCACAATAAATTTATATTATACCTATAACCAATTGTATATTCCATATCTACACAGCATAAGTATGCTCAATAGTAATGTGACATTAAAAAAAATGATAGCTGGTATGGTGGCACATGCCTGTAATCCTAGTGACTCCAAAGGTAAGCAGTAAAACAGGGAAGCTTCACAAGACTGTGTCTTAAAATAGAAACAAGAAGGGCTGGGGATGTAACTTAGTGGTAGAGTGCTCTTGGGTTCAATCCCCAGTACCACAAAAAGAAGAAGAAAGGGAAAGGGAGGGGAGGGGAGGAGAGGGAGGGTGAACCAGAGAGCCAGATGCGATGGTGATGCCTGTAATTCCAGTGACTCAGGAGGCTGAGGTAGGAAGATCATGAGTTCAAAGCCAGCCTCAGCAACTTAGCAAGACCCTATCTCAAAATTTAAAATAAATAAATAAAAATGAAAGATGCTGGCTCGGTCATTAAGTACCCTGGGTTCAATCATTGGTACAAAAAATAATAATAAAACTGTGTTTTCATACACAAATATACATGTTCCATGTATCATGGATATTTTTACAAAGAGAAGCAAGTTCTGACCAAATTAGGTTAATAAATAAATGCAATGATTTCAGGGAATCAATGTATTCCAGAAAACCTTTTTATCCCTCTAGGCTACCTTGGCATAGAACGAAGAGACTTCCATTTCTTTGTAAAAGCAAAACCATTTGATGTAAAGATAATAGTATGCTGAGAAGTCAATCCCTTGAGTGCATTCTACAGGGTTGAGCCTTCATGGCAGAGGGGTTGGTACATGCCAAGTCAGCAAGATGTAGCAACTTAGAGACCTTTAATTCCACAGACACAAAGCACTTTCACCAAGTTTCCTAACCCAATAGTTTTCAGAAATGAATGCTTGAGTACCTTTCTTTGTACCTCTGCTGCATCCAGGAAAATTATCTGCCCCCAGAATATAGTTTTAGGCCAATCAGGCAGATAGTAAAGAGAATCCCAGATGTTTGAATTGTCACAGCTAACAGCTGGCAAGTGCCCTTTTAAATTACATTTTCTTGTGCTGAAAGTTTTTGAAACGTCTGCTCTTCTGAAACATCTGCAGAAGAAATAAAGTATCTTATTTCAATTTATGAAGCACAAAACTATCAATAATAAATGCTAATGACTAATTAGATAATTATCATGTACAAATTGTCAGGGTAGGATCTCAGCAGGATAGAGGGCCATGTAAGAGACATGGACAAAAGAAAACAGAATTGACATCACAAGGCAGTGAACGAGTCAGGGATGGTGTTCCAATAAAGAAAATAGGAAAGAGGCGATTTGAAAATATTGAATAGGATAAAAGGTGTGAGTTGTGTTTTACCTACAGGAGTAATATTATTAGAGAAGGAAGGAGAGTTGATAAGACAAAAATGCTGTTTGTTGATCAGAAAGAAGAGGAAAAATAGACAATCGAGTGAATCAGATATGCCATTACTGTAGACAGTACATGACAAGAGTAAAACAGAACTGTAGGAAGGATTTGGCAGTGCCTGGCAACCAAAGGAGTTTGGAAATATTTTTTTTTGGGGGGGGCAGGTAATGTGAAATCATGAAAGGTTTTCAAAGATAATTTAAGACATGATCTGAGCTTTTCTTTAGGAAGATCTTCTAATTGTTGTGTACAAAGTGCAATTGGCAGGGAAAAGAATATGCTATGCTGAGAAGTCATGTAACTTAGTGGTAGAGTGCTCTTGGGTTCAATCCCCAATACAGGAAGTTCATACAGAAGCCCTGCAGAATTTCAGCCTCCAAGAAGAAGGGCCTAAATCAGGGGACATATAGAAGGGAGTGAGAATAATTTGTGTGTGAAGACACTCAAAGTTGTTGTTTAATGGCAATGAGAAGGTACAGTAAAAATCAAAACTGAAGATGACATTGGAATATAGAGTCTAAATGATGTACAGGAAAAAGTCAAAAGAAAATTCTGAGAATCAGTGTAAAATAGTATTTTTAATCACAAACTCTGGAGTGGAAAAGATCGGAATTTGAATTGCAGCTCCATAACTGATCAACATTATCATCTCAATAGTTCTGCATCTCTGTTTCCCCATTTATACAAAACAAATTCTAATCAAGTACCTAACAAAAAGTGATGACATGAATGCATCGTAAATATTAGTCTCTGTAATTAGTAATATTTCAAGCAATGAAGATTACCTTTATATGTTTCGAATTTGTAGTACTAATATCAAATAAGCCATTAGAATTATGGCATTGGAGCTCTGGTAGAAAGCAGAGAAGATATATGGACAGGATTTGTTGAAGTCTATAAGTACTTGAAACTTTTGGAGCTTTCCACTGGGAATTATAGAAGTCTCATTTTCTAGACTCTGAGACCAAACCTGGACATGCTTTGTGAGTCCCTGGTATTTTGCATCAAGCAGAGTTTTAGCATAAGAATTCAAAATTTGTTTGTGATTGGAGAAATCTTTGAAAATAATCTTTAGTTATACAGGCTTAAAGGGCTAATGATAGGCAACAATACAAATTGTCAAAAGAGAAAGAATATTTTAGTTTGGGGATTATTAATCTGCCACTCTGATATTCATCCTCAGGAATGCATACAAAGGACAATTATGCAGAGACAATTAAATCAAGTTTGTTCTAAAGTGACCAATAGGAGACTGCATGGGTTTACTAGGAAAACAAATCCCAGGCTACAATCATTTGGGGATTTAAAAAAAAACAACATTTTATTAGTTGTTGATGGACTGTTATTTATTTATATGTGGTGCTGAGAATCAAACTCAGTGCCTCACACATGCTAGGCAAGCACACTACCACTGAGCCACAACTCCAGCCCCCACTTGGGGATTTTAATGAAGTTATAAAGGGGACTTATAATTCTCTGCCCTTACTAAACTTATATTCTAGTTGGGAGACCACACAACAGTAAATATTTTTTTTTTTTTTTTTTTTTTACAGAAGATTGCACTTTGTGAAGATGATAGCAGTACTACTACCCAATTTCACAGGTACTCCATCAATGTGACTCTGATTCTCCCCCATTGAATGGTGGCATCTACATAATCCTCTTTAAAATGAGGATGGATGGATGGGTGATTATCTTAACCAGTATAATATGCTGGATATACTTCCTCTTGTTTTGTCAGCATCAAAGTAAAGCAACTTGACTTCAGGCCTCCATTCTATGAAAAAGACCAAGCTAGTCCTTACAGAGAGCTTATCTGTAGAGGCCATTAGATTACATGGGGAAAAAAAGAGCAAGAGATGCTTGGCCAGACCCAAGATGCTCAAATGTACTCTTGCAGCTACAGCCACCATGTCACTGCAACTACCAGAGACACCCAGGGCCACAATGCCCTGATGATCCCTTTTTGAATTTCTGGTTCACAGATATCATAAGAGTTATTGAAATGATTAATCCATCTCACGAGCCACTAATATCTTTGTGATTTATTAAGCAGAAATACATAAAGAGGACATGTTGTGGTTTAGATATGAGGTATGTCCCAAAAACTCAAGTGTGAGATAAAATGATAATTTTCAGAGGTAAAATAATTAGATTATGATGTGTGATCTATTCTGAGGTTTAATCTATTAATATGGATCAATTGGGTGGTAACAATAAGCAGTTAGGGTATGGCTGGAGGAGGCAGGTCATCAGGGTTATGCCTTTCAGGTTCATATTTTGTCTCTGGTTAAGTAAAACTCTGTTTCTTGGCCTGACTTGCTTTCCTCTGCCATTCTCTTCCAACATGAATGTTTTCATCAGGGGCCCAGAGCTATGGAGTCGGCCAACCACAAACTGAACCTCTGATACCATGCACCAAGTAAAATTTTCTTTCTCCCTTGTTCTTATGAGGTCTTTTTGCAGAGATGCAAAACTGACTGAAACAGAACATCAAAATTATATAATCAAATGGTAATTAGAGTGTTATGAAAAATAAGTAAATGTGAAAAGAATGTGGGAAAGAGAAGTGCTCTACTACATAAGCTGATGAGAACAGGCTTCACCACCAGAGTTGGTGTCTGAGCATAGTGAAGGAAGGGAAGGGGCAGCCCTGCAGAGATGTGGGAAAGCACCGCAAAGAGAGGAAACCACAGATATCAAGTCTGAAGCCCAGAAAACTTGACATGCTCAAGGAACACTGGAGCAGGGAAGTGAAGGAGAGGACAGTGGAGACCAGACCAGAGGGAAGGGAGGATAGTTCAAAAAAAAAAAAAAAAAAAAAAAAAAAGCCCCAATCATGGGGACTATTTTAAGACTGTAGGCTATCCTAAGAATTTTTGCTTTTACTCTGGGTGAGATGAAAAGCTTAGAGTAGTTTTAAGAAGAGATGTGATGTTCTAAAGGATCTTTTCTGTCTTCTGTGTGGAGATTAGAAGGGGTTTAAGGGCAAATACAAATTAAAAATAAGAGGCTTAATTCTGTCTATTGAAAATAAGAGAGTCCCCTCTCCCTTTTATTAGTGTTCTTTCCTTGTCTCTTTGAAATTATGTAAATCTTTTTTTTAAAAGGGAAATAAGCCTCTTGCCAGCTTTTCAACCCTGGAATGTCTTTCTCAAGGACCTAGAAGACATTTGAGATGCAGTCATCAAAACCAAATACCAGCCCTGTCTCCTAGTTTCTAAGGAATTACAGGAGCCAAACTTCTATAGATTCTTCTTGCAACTCCAAGTTGCAAAACAACTTTTTTTCATACATAAATGAGAAGTGTATTTTTCTTTTAAATAAAGCCAATTAGCTAACACAGGTGGTGACCCAGTACAAAGTGAATTTAGAATGCACATGTGTGAAAAATGATACTGTCAAGACCTCTAATATAGGGACTAATATTGTTTATGTTGAGTATATGTATAAATGTGTGTGTTTTTGAGTGTACATACAGATATAGATATAGATAGATATTTTTATATGGAGACATAATATCCACGTGTCTATATTGAAGGGTGGAAATCCTGTCTTTGTAGTCTCTTTTTTTTTTTTAAAGAGAGAAAGAGAGAGAATTTTTTAATATTTATTTTTTAGTTTTTGGTGGACACAACTTTATTTGTGTTAAATAAAATCTTTATTTTATTTTTATGTGGTGCTGAGGATCGAACCCGGCACCCCACGCACACCAGGGGAGTGCACTACCGCTTGATCCACATCCCCAGCCCTCTTTGCAGTCTCTTAACAGACTGCCTGTGAAGGATGTTATATTCTGATTTAATTCTTACCTAGTAATAAAACTGTTTCTTTTTCTTCTACTTTTGTGAAGAGTTTTTCTTGGTTTGGAGAGTATTTTATTTTCAATTTCCCAATCAAGGACAATAATAGAATGAGAGATAATGCATTAATCTGTTGTATTAATTTATTAACCTGTTGTAGTCAACCGTTTCCCCATGATATAAAATAATATGTGAAGCTGGGTGATTTTTAAAGAGAAGAGATTTATGGAACTCACACTTTTGGAAGCTGGAAGTCTAATGTCAGGTGGCTACAGTTTGATCTCTGATGATGGCCTTATGGTAGATGGCATCATGGCAGGGACATATGTGAGATGGTTTGCCTGGTGAGAAAGAAAGGCAGAGAACAATTCAGGGGTTGAACTCCATCTTTTGAAATAATCTACTCTTGCAGGAACTAACAAGGATCCCATAAGAGCCACCTCAGTCCTTTCCTAAAGCAGTACCTCTAGTGACCTAACTACCTTGCACTAATCCCCCCTGTCTCTCAAAGTATCTACACCTCTTAATACTGCCCATTGAGGACCAAGCTTCTAAAACATGAGTTTTGGGAGAGCAGCCACAGGCCACAGCAATAGTTAAAAGTTACTGTGGTGTTCCAGAGATACATAATGGTGGTTTGTGGCAAGTATAACAGTGAAGACTAAATGTAAGTTTTATGAGGGATCAGGTCTTTTACTTTTGAGCTACTAACAATGTGTCATGCAGCCAAGTCATTCATTTTTCTTTTAATCTTTGGACATTCAACTAACATTATTTACTTATTTCCCATTTTGCAGATAAGATCCTAAACCACAGCAAAAATTAAAATAAATGACCTTGATGCTTTTAACCAATTTTTAAATCTTTTAGAATTCTACTGATAATTATTATATGGCTTCTTAATTCTTCTAGAGTCTCAATTAGTGTGCAAAATCCAGAGATAATTCATTCTATTTTACAAAAAGTTTTGAATTTGTTTTTACTTTTATAGGTTATCAAATAAACACACTAAGCTTCACCATTTTGAATAGCATAATTAGTGCTAATATATTAAATTACATATATATGTCTATATTAGATGCTAAAATAATGACAAAAATTATAATAAAGCAGTGAAACAAGATCTAAAAACAAAGCTCATTAAAATTGTGTGTCTACTACAAAGTGTTGGTGGTAACTTTTTATTATTGACTGTTATTTTTTGTTTTTATTCATTTATTTATTTTAATTAATTAATTAATTAATTTATTTATTTTAGAGTGGGAATAAAAATGGAAGAAGTAGAAAAAAGTAAAATATCCTGCATAAAATTTATGAGGGCAGCACAAACAAGAATAATTGGGGATTTCTAATCTATCTCTTACTGTCTGACAAATCTGATTCATATCAGAGGAAAAACACCTGTACTGGAGATTTCTAAGGGGCAAGGGGAATTTGTATCCCTTATTTGAAACCAGAAGAGTTCAAACTTACTTTAAGAAGAAAATCCTATAAAATATAAATACTTATGAGAGTATACAGTGAGCCTCACTGACACTAGTACCTACCCAAGAGCTGCTTAAGCATTTTATTGGCACAGTGGTAGCTCCAGAGAGTTTCTGTGAACACTCAGTGATTGAGGAAATCCAGCATAGTTCTGAACTTCTTGAAAAAAGCTAACTTAGTTTTCTTAGAACAGAGAAATAAAAATATCCAAATTCTTCCACTGAACTTCAGGGCTAGCACTGGGATTAGCTCTTGGCAGGTTTAAGTATACCAGAGATGAAGGAATGACTTTTATCTTCCAAACTAATTTTTATTTTATTCTCCTGAAACATATTCTTATATTTTATGAAATAGGCATTCTAAAGACAAATAAAAGTAAATATTTGCATAGTAAACCAAAACCTTAAATAACTGGGCATGTTATTTTGAAATAAGAAAATCTCCCCACTGATGAAATTTGATTTCCTAAATCATTTTGAAGAGCTATCTATGCAAACTGAATTTATTCCATGATTGTTCATCTTTCTATTTGTTTCTATTTAGAGAAGATAATTATTTAAGGGAAAGTTAATGTTGAATAATGTTCTGTGTCTGAAATAAAAACGAGAGTGAAAAAAATGCAGAAGACAGAAGAATGAATATTTATCTAAATATTCATTCATTCAACAAAAATTAATTGTCCTCAGGATCAGTCCAAGCAAGAGGGACATACTGATTAATGAAATAAAAATTATACCTGTCATTACAAAACTTAAAATAATTAAACAAATATTTATAATAGAAAAACTTTGATGATTGACATACAGAATTACATGGGAACACAATCTTAAATAGAGTCACTGAAATCTAAATAATTGATGTATAAATTGATATTTTCAGAGTGATTAGGGAAGGTGAGATGTGACAGGCATCCAATGCAGAGGATACCCCTTGTATGAACCTATGTAGACAAGATGGAAAAAATCCCCAACCTTTGGCCCTGAACAGGAATTATGGTTCTTTAGTAAACTCAACCATCCTTCCTGTCTTGCACAGTACCCTCCACATTTGTAATCATTTATTTTGATGCCTATTTGATTGATAATTTTGTAATCTCCATGAGAACAGGGAAATAACTTGCTTTAACACTGTATTCCTTCCTCTTAGTACAGAGATGCTTATTTTTTAAAAGCCCAGTTTTTTTTAATGCTAAATACAAAATAAGTTAATGAAAGAAGGCTAATGAGGCCAGAGCTGAGAACACACTAATAGCAGGTTGGAGAAAAATAAGATTGAAAATATGTCCAGAGGCCAGATCTTTTTTTCTAATTTAATGGAAAAGTCATTGAACAGTTTTATGAAAAGCACTAAGTGTGGATTTGAGAAGATCACTTTGTCTAGAGCATGAATGAAGATTTAAAGGAGATATTGCCAAGAGAAGAAGATACCAGTTAGAAAACTGTTGCAACTGTTGAAATCCCCAACCTTTGGCCCTGAAGAGGGACTATGGTTCTTTACTAAACACAACTTTGTGAGAGATAATCCTTGTGACTTACCACTATACCACGATATCTGGCTTAAGACATAGTGGTAAGTACAATGAGTAGAGGATGAACTCTGTAAGTATTTAAAAAGCTAAAAAGAAAAAGAAAAGAAATATAAACATCAATACTTCATTGCTGTGTTGGTCTGTCTTTTTTATCCAATAAGGATATACTGAATATCTCATATAAATTCAATTGTGAGGACACAGAAGAGCTCAGAAATGTAATAACAAGTCATTAATCCCATAACATAAAGAGTAAAACAGAAAATGTACAAAAAAATCACAAAAACATAAGGAAATAAAATCATTTATTCATTTATTCAACAAATATTTGTAGGTTGACCATCAGTTACCATGTTCATACCTGCCTCCAAAAATCTTACAGCAACATGGAAAATTCATATATGTAGAGCAGTTAAATGGTTAAAAATGTCTAACATTTACTGAGTGTTACTAAAAGTAAGTCACAGGGCTAAACATATTTCTTGCCTTATAGCTTTTAAACCTCTTGACAAAATGGTAATGATAATGAGGGTTCCTTCTCTTGTTCTCTGTTGGTTCTTCTTCTCCCACACCAATTAATATTGAAATGTCCTAGAGCTCAGTTCTTGGTCCTTTTTCTTCATCTACACTTCTACCCAAGGTCATTTTACTACTTTGAGTAACTTTAAATTTTCCTAGTGATGTGATTCCCAAATATATGTGCCTGCTACTCAGTCCTCACAAACTCCAAACTCCTATATCAGCTGCTTACTAAATATCAACTCACATCATCAAAATGAATGTTGATATGTTCCAAATTTGCATGATTAACAGTCTTTCCTTTTAGTGGATGCTGTTCTCCTCTTCCAGTCACTCAGACTGAAGAGCTGGGGTCATCTTACTCCCATGTGGAATATCTAATTTTGTCAGGAAATCCAGCTAGTTTAGTGTATGACAGATATTCAGAATCTGTTTCCTCACCCCCTGCATGACCCCAAGCTGCTTTTGTAAGCCACCATCATCTCTTCGTTGATTATGACAAATATGTCCACACTCTATGATTTCTCTCTTAATAGACAGTTCTCACCATCATAACCAGAGATAGTCTTTTAAAATAAAAGTCAGATTATTTTACTTATCTGCTAAATTCCTAGAGTAGCTCCAGTTTCTTCTGATTAAAAACCAGATTTATCTCCATGGCTCATGTACTGGATTGACTAGTTCTCTAAAAATGCATGTCTACCTCACAATACAAACTTATTTCAAAATATGTCCTTTAAATGTGCAATCAAGGGGTTCAGTGGTAGAGCACTTGCCTAGGACGTGTGAGGCACTGGCTTCGATTCTAAGCACCACATAAAAATAAAATAAATAAAACAAAAGTGCTAAAAATATGTAATCAAGCTACTATGAAGTTACTGTGGATTAAATTGGGCTTTATTCTTGTGCCTGGTGTCATTAAAGAAGAAGGAAATTTAAAGAGGCAGACAAGATGCATATGATGGGATAAAAGCAGAGATTGGAGTGATATAGCCATAAACCAAGCAATATCAAAGATTGCTAGTAACCACCAGAAGATAGGAAGAAGCAAGGAAGAATTCTTTCTAGATACTTGAAAGAAATCATGTGTATTAAGAATTGTAATGCAAAAAAAAAGGTACAAGTATAATGGCATTAATTGGTGTGAACATACTTTATATACAGAGTTAGAAAAAATTGTGCTCTATATATGTAATAAGAATTGTAATACATTTCATTGTTATAGTGTATTTAAAAAAATAATAAAAAAAATTTTAAAAATAAAAATTTTTAAAAAAAGAAACCATGGTGCTACTGATACTTTAATTCTGTTCCTTTCTCCTTCAGAACTGTGAGAAAGTGAATTGATTCCCTTGTAAGCAATACAATTTGTGGTGATTTGTTTTAAGAACCCCTATAAACTTTATACAGCTTAGAAGACTTTGTGTGATCTGTACCATCCACTCTACCAAAGTCTCACCTATTTCTTGCTTCACTTTGTTCTAGCCACCCTACCACCTTGGTCCTTCTCATACACAGCAAGAATAATGGCACCTTCGGCCAGTGGCACTACTGGATACATCTTCCTGGAATGCTCTTCTGCTGGGTAACCACACAGCTATCCCACAAATCTTTCAACCTTTGACCAACCATGAGGGTCTCAAGGAAGTTCACTCTCATCAACCTACCATAAAGTATAGTTTTTCTAAAATCACAAAAGGCTAATTAGCAAATAACATTGTTACATTTGGTGTAGCGTATTAGTTCAAACTCATTGGTTGAATGCCTTCCAAAGTCTTTTTGCATACCATGACATCAGTAGTAAACCCTGTCCTGACAGAATATAAAGACTCTGTCTTGTGGACACCACAGAAAGCACACAAGTTACTATTCAGAGCACAAGCACTAAAGCAAATAGTATGGTTTCTCCTGACAAATATGAATTCACAGAAAAGAAGAACTCAGCAGGACAGGACAATGCTGAAGGATAGTTGGAACTGTAGGAAGCTGTTGGACCACTTAACTTCTCTGGATACATTCCTGGTTGAGAATAGAGAGCTAGAAATAGATGCCCCCCAAAGAATAGCCCTGTGCAACTGCTCAAACAAAATAGCAACAACAAAGCCAATAAAACAGAAAGCTTATAGAAAAGGTGGTAGCCTATTAGACTGTATCATTTTACTTGTAGTAAAAACTACTTTCATCAGTAGTTTATAACTTGTATTTTTACAGGTAAATACTAATGTCACAAATGCTTTCCAAGTATTATCATAAGAATTTAGTTTCCTGATGAGTACACATTGTTCTAAATGCTATCTTCAAAGTTAACATTATATGAAAACGACGAATATCTTAAACTGCTTTAAAAAAATAACTCACTATTGCAGACAAGATTATAAAAGTTTATTGGCAACACTTTGCATTTCATCATCTCCACTTTATTTATGAAACAACCAAGAAAGAGTCTGTGAATTATAGAATAGTAAATAATGCAGTATTGCACTGGAAAAAAATAGGGTATTTTTAGTTGTTCTGTTGGAAGAGACATATTAAAGGAGTGTTCAAGTATTCAAAGAAACGTCCAAACAAAGCAGGTGCAATAATATATCAGAAAGTTAAAAATGTTCTTAAATAAGGAAACTAGAGAAAAACTACATCAATAAGATTTTAAAGTGGGAGTTGGAGTAAATCTTTTCACAAAAACTCACTATTGAGAAAACTTGAAATAGCCGTAGGATTCACCACAGAGAAGCAATTAAAACAATTGTGCAGTTTGCCTAACTCAGATCCACTTTATCCTTCAATTAACTGCATGCTCTTCAAAATGATAAAATAACGATCTCTGAGTGCCAAAATAATTGAGTGCTTTTAAATTATGTGGAATAAGATTACATTCTTTGTTCTTTTACCCTCTTCTGAAATTGGTGTAATGCTTGTAAAAAGATATTCACTTGACAGTCCTAAACATGTAAGCCCTCCATTAACCCAGAAAGCAGGCATGGAATGCAAAGGAGATTCCAACAGCCTCACACCAAGGTATGCATGCTAAACACTGCTCCTATTGGACCCCTTATAAAGTGAAAGGCTCAAATGGTTCACAGGCCATTCAGCTATTTCTCTATTGCTGGTATATTCAGAGATGAAGCTAATTAGCCACAGATTTGTAAAATTATTTCAGCTCAGAGAGAATCTCCAGAGATATGTTCCTTAGCATAATGGTGAATTTGCTTCAATTGTGATACTAGATAAGGAATATTAATTCTCCTCACCCACGTTAACAAAAATAAATTGACTATTAATCAACCCAATATCCTATTGGGTCTTAAGTGACATCTCTATTTCCATGGTCCATGACTTCATTATTTCCATAGCCAATGCATGACCTAAACATATGGTGTGGGAAGAAAATGCATTCTAACTAAAATCCACTACTCAAATAAATAACATTTTCTAAAATACATTTTTAATGGCTTTACACTCAACATCTACACTCAACATTTATCATAGAGACCTGAAAAATGCATGAAATATTTGACACTCACATCAAATAGAGGTATATATCACTGTATATCTCAATTTTCTGACCATAGTTAATATAAAAAAATTACACAAAGTATGAAAGCTAAGCACCAGATGCATTATGTATTATTATTTTGTAGACATAAGCAATGCTCTCAGACATTAAAGTATATTCTGGAAATGTAATACACACTGCTGTTTATAAGGCACAGACTGTAGGGAATTTCATAAAACTGGAGAATGTAGTTGCACTGACAAGAAAAGGGTACTGTTTGTCATTAGTCTATGGCAGTTTTCCAAAACATTTGACCTAAAGAACTTAAAACACAGAAAAAATAACTACTTTGAAATGAATTGAATAATGGTGTTTAGTAAGTTATTAAAAAATCATTCCCTTTTAATGTCATATTAAGAAATAATTTAGTTGTTGGAGAAAATTTACTTTTATATGACCTCTCCTTTTACTATTTGGTTAGAATCCAATGCTAATAAGTTACATGTTAACTTACAGATTTATTTCTGGCAGAGCCCTGAATACCAAAAGTTGAATTTTTTTGTTATGTGGGAAATTGTCTATTTAACCTAGTGATTGTCTATCAATATTTCTTTTCTTCATGATATCTATAGATAGATAGCTTTGATTGATCCCACATATATGATGTATTTGTTTCCTCAAACATTAAGAAATGAAATAAAATCTTTGATATGAATTTATTGAAGAATCATATCATTAAAATTTGAAAATTATATTTAGGCTTTGAAATACAAGTTTTATAGTAGAGAAAGTTTTTTTTTTTTTTTTTATCCTTTCCAGGTCACCTTCCTATTCACTTAGTTACATGTGCACAGCTAAATTCTCAAATTTGACTTTCTCAATCATCATATGGAAAAAAAAATAAGACCTAAATAAGGAATGTTGCACATGGTCTAGCAACAATAGCACGCACAAAATAGATCATAGTAAAATAAATAAATAAATAAATAAAATAAACTGAACCTAAAGCAGCCCAAACTTCAAAGAATTGCATATCATTTTCATAAAGTTTATCACATTTATATTCTCTTTATATGGTTTCTTTATGAAAGTTATTTTAAGTGTAATAAACACTTTCAAAAAAGTAAACTTTATATGACTACCACACATGGAAAGCTAGTCTCAAATAGGTAAAATTAACATCTGAACAGAAGGGTAATAAGACAACAGAGGAGTTGAGAAACACTGTTGTTCAATTGGACCTAACAAAAATGTACAGAATGTTCCACAATAAGAAAAGATTTCTCTAAAGTATACATAGACATTTTCCAGGATATACCACACATAGGCAATGAAAGAAGTTTTAACACATTTTAAAAGAATAAAATTGTGCAAAGATCCTTTTCCTATCACAATGAATAAAACTAGAAGTTAAAGGGGGAAAAGTAGAAACTACACAAATATGTGGAAATTAAACAACACTTAACAAATGAATCAAAAAAAATCACACAGAAATCATAAAACATACTGAGGTAGATGAAAATGCAAACACAACCTATCAAAATTTATGGGATGCACCAAATACAGTAATAAGATAGAAATTGATAGCTGTAAATACTTCCATTAAAAATGAAGACAGATGATCTCAAATCAAAACTCCAACTTTTGATCTCAAGGGATAAAAAAGAAGAAAAATCTGAACTAAAGCTTAGAGAAACAAGGTGCTAAAGTTGGAGTCTGACCTCAAAATCAAAATGCTACAATTTTGATTCCTCAGTGTTTCTACATTGGCAGGCGGAACCTAGGAGAACATGCATGGGTTATTAGGTAGAGCCCTCATGAATTGGCTAATATCCTTTGCATCATTGTAGATTTTAATTCTTAAGAGACTAAATTAAGTTCATGAGAATAGGATTTTATAAAGCACAATAATACCTTGCATTTTGTTTCTTTCACACTCACCCACCTGCCCTTCTACTTTTTGCCACGAGTTGAAGCAGCATGAAAAGCCTGATTCAAGCATTTAATGAACTTCCAGCATCCAGAACCATGAGCCAAAAAAAGCATCTTTTATTAAATTATCTAGTCTCAGGTATTCTTTTATAGCAGTAGAAAACAGACTAATACACAAGAATATAATGAAGCCCAGAGTGAAGATAAATAAAATACAATATAGAAAACCAATATAGCCTGGTGTTGTGGCACACATCTATAATCCCAGTACTCAGGAGGCTGAGGCAGAAGGATCATGAATATAAAGCCAGCCTCAACAACTTTGCAAGGCACTGAACAACTCCTGTCTCTAGATACAAAATATATATATAGTACACATTAATTTATATATTATATATACATAATATTTATATATAAATTTATATATATTTAATATATGTGCATCTATATGTATATATATATATATATATATATATATATATATATTGTATATATGTGCATATATATGTATGTATATATAGAAAAGGGCTGGGATGTGGCTCAGTGGTTGACTGTCCCTGGGCTCAATCCAGAATATCAAAACAAAAAGAAAAAAAAAGAAAAAGAATATAAATAATCAATAAAAGCAAGAATTGTTTCTTTGAATGTTTCAACAAAATTGCAAACTGTTAGTTAGATGGACCAAAAAAAAAGACATCTAAAATCAGAAATTAAAGTGGGACATTAATACCATTTCTGCAGACATACAATGAATTATTAGAGAATACAATAAGCAGTTGCACTCCAACAGTTTTACACACTAGATAAAATGGCATATTTCTAGAAGAAAAAAGAAACAGAAAATCTAACCAGTCCTATGATTAATAAGATTGAATCAGTAATCAAAACCCCCAACAGCAAAAACCCAGGATCAGATAACTTTGCTGATTAATTCTTTCAACCAATTAAAGAAGAATTAACACAAAAACTCCTTGAACACTTATTTAAAATTTGATACAAAAGAAACATTTCAAAGCTCATTCTATGAGGCCAGAATTAAACTGATATCAAAGTTAGACAACACCCCCAAAGAAAAAAACACAAAAAAATTTCTAGAGACCATTATACCTGATGAACAAAACACTCATCAACAAAATACTAGAAAAATTAGTTTAATGACATATTAGAGTGATTACATACAATGGTATAAATTTGATCCTGTAATGCAAAGATGTTTTAACATAAAAATTAACAAATATAATACATTAACAGAATAAAGTAGGAAAAAAACATGTTAATCTAAATTTCTGCCCAAAAAAGCACTTGAGGTAAAAGATTAAACTATTTTATGACAAAAAGTCAATATAATTGAAGAAAATTACAGCAAGCCAATAAGATTCATATATGAAAACCCAGTAAATATCTGACTTAATGGAGAAAAACTGAAAGATTTTTCTATAAGGTCAAAAACAGGAAAAGTATAGTTGGTGTTTATGTTGTTGTTGTTGTTTGTTTGTTTTTAATTTCTATTCAACAGAGGAATAAATAAATTATTTCTTTCCATAGACAATATACTTTTACATGTAGAAAATCCTAAATAATCCACACAAAAAAATTATTAGGATTAATAAACAATTTCAGCAAAGTTGCAGAATATAAATCAACACACAAAAATCAGTTGCATTTCCACATGCTAAAAATGAAAAATTCAAATGAAAATGATTCCCCATTTCCAAACATCTTGGTCCATTTGGGGCTACAACAATAGAAAATCACTGACTGAGTAATTCAAAAGGAAAAGAGATTTATTTCTCATAGTTCTAGAGGCTGGGAAGTTCCAAATCAAGGCAGTAACATTTGTTGTAATGAAGGCCTTCCTGTTGCATCCTCAAGACAACAGAAGAGCAAGTTAGCCAAATGCCTTGTGAAGCTCACAGCACCTCCTAAAGATCTCACCTCCCAATACTCTCACATTGGCAACACTTGAATTTTGAAGGAGAAATACTCAAACTTGAGTACAATATAACAAAAGGAAACAAAATAAATATTTAGAAACAAACTAAATCAAGATCTGAAAGATTTATACACTGAAAACTATACAATACTGTAAAAATAAAAGATACTAATATATTTAAAGACATCCTGCATTCACCATCAAAAAAATCAGTATTGTTAAGATTTCACAAATACCCACAGATATTATAGATTCAATGCAATCCCTATCAAAATCTCATTTTCTTTCCCAGAAGTAAAAAAAAAAAAAAAAAAAAATCCATGTTAAAATTCATCTGAAATTTTGAGGGCTCTAGATATATAAAATGTTCTTTAAGAAGATGAATAAATTTCAAGGTCTCCTATTCCTGAGTTCAAGATTTAATCCAAAACTATAGTAACTAAAAAAGTGTGGTAAGATGGGCACAGTGGCACATGCCTGTAATCCCAGAAGTTCAGGACGCTGAGGCGGGAGGATCACAAATTCAAAGCCAGCCTCAGCAAAAGCAAGGTGACAGGCAACTCAGTGAGACCCTGTCTCTAAATAAAATACAAAATAGGATTGGGGGTGTGGCTCAGTGGTTGAGTGCCCCTGAGTTCAATCCCTGCAACCCAAAAGAAAAAAAAAATGTGGTCTGGTACACAGACACATGACCAATGGAATAGGATAAAATAAATCTTCACAGATATGGTCAAAGACTTTCACCAATGTTGCCAAGACCATTCAATGAAGAAGGAAGTCTTGTCAACCAATGATGCTGGATAAAAACCAGATATCCACATGCAAAAGGATGAATTTGGGTCTTTGCTTTATACCACATACAAATATTAAGCCAAAATGTTATCAACAACCCATATAAACTGTAAAACTCAGAAGAAAGCATGGGAAAATTTTTTTTGGCATTTAGATTGATAATGTTTTATTGGATATGTCACCAAAGTTACCAGATTTAAAAAAGAAAGAACTAGATAAATTAGGTATCATTAAGTTTTTTTAAAAAAATTTTAATATGATGCTGTTGACAATAAAAAGACAACCCACAGAATGGGAGAAAGTGTTTGAAGAAATTTATATGATAAAAGATTAAGACCTCAAATTGAACAATAAGAAAACAAACAACTAGATTCAAAAAGGGCAGCAGAAAGACCAGAGTTGTTCCTTTCCAGTGGCACAAACAAGAGGTCATCTGGGCCCACACTAGAATGGCAGCTGTGTGCAAGCTAGGAAGAGGATTCTCACTAGAAACCAAAACTGATTGGGCCGCCTCCATTTTTGGGCAAGTAAATTTCTGTTGTCTATGTCACCTACTCTATTGTATTGTATGGCAGCCAGAAAGACTAGTACATAGGGTCTCCTGACCTGAAATTTTATCTCCCCAAATAGAATTTTTCTTTTTTCTTCTTACATACACTCCAAATGAAAATCAGACTCAAAGATTTCTGAATTGGAACTCCTTTCTAGTGCTCACTAAATCCACCTACACAGAGTTCTAGTGAGAAGCAGGGATCTTATTATAATATTATATATTTGTGAATTTAACATGGTTTAGAACTCCGCATCTTCCCAAAGTATACCCTGATGCAGTATTGAAGCCTCTTTTGAAATGATGGCATAATTCTTTGAGGTTTTGATATTTTCTCTCCACTAAAGCTCTTACTCATTTACTACACCTTTTCATGCTTGTATCTCTTGATCTGATAGCAATGCTTCTTACATTTTTATGAGAAATTCTGGTTCCTAGCCACTCAAGGCATTTTGGGCAGAGATTTTATCTCTCTTTCTTACCCACCCAAACACAGCCACATTCACCCCCACACATACCTTTGAGTTTTGTGACAATCTTGTTTAATTTTTGTTTCTCCACATTAGATTACAAATTCACTTTGTCTTTTAGTTATTTCACTACACATAATCTATTATTAACAAATTATATCATTCCTCCTCCATAATTGAATGCGAGTCCCTAAAGGCTTCATTGATGTGATTTCCTAATGTTCACTGGGGCTATCTTGTCCAGACAGATGGTGGCAGGCAGCCTGTGGATAACTGCTAGTCAATAAATCACCAAGTGCTGGTCTTTTCTATTAGGTTGTTTTGTTTTCTAATTTACAATAAGCAAAGTAGAGAACATAATTAAGAACATTTAGTTGAAATGGTGTGGTTATTGTTATCCAGAAAACTTAAACAAAACACAACCTCTAATTTTGTTATTAGACGAACCTCTCCCGCACGTATTCTGGATAAAATGATTATTTGCTCTTAAAAGTAAGATCCTAAGACAATCTATTAAAGACTCAAAACTTGCACCATGAAGCCATGTTCTCCTTACTTGCAAGTTAGCAATCCTGGCCTATAAAGGATTCCCCATCCCTTTTACATTGCTAATTAGGATCTATTCAAAGATAGTATCACTCCAAGTGAGATGTTTGCTGAAGATAATTTCTGCATTTTGTATGTGTGCGTACCTTGAGTCGAAATTCCTTAATTGTATAACAACTTTTGGGCCCTCTTGATGAGGTTGTTGTTGGAGTTGACTGTGTCCATTATCTTTCATATTCAACATACCAACACCTGGCTTGTTTGTTTCCCAAAGAATCTGTGAAAAAAGAATACTTCAAACAAATATGTACTCTTCATTCTTGTGAGAAATTCTGTCAAAAATACTTAAATGATTACCAATTTGATTAGGGGACTGAATAATAACATAACTTAATGAAACTTCCCATTTTATAATCTAGAAAGCAGTTAGCTCCATACATATGAAATGCTCCTTCACCTTGCTTCTCATCATTATCTGATAAAGCTCAGTAACTATTTTTAATTTATTATTACTACTCCAGTACTTTGGAAATAAAAATAGTGGATTGAGTATAATAAAATAATATTTGTCCATTTGCATTCAGCATCTTGAAATTTCATCCTCTGACATTGTTTCCTAAAGGAGTTCTGGACCTCAGATCCATGGGGAGAAAAACATATTCAAGCATTCATCTCAAACCCATGAATCAAATCCCTGAGAGTGGGCCTCTTTTACTGTTGGTGTCCATTCCTTCATTTCTGTTTCCTAGAGGTAGGAGACAAGACAGAGGTCCATGATAAACCATGATAAAGAACACCTCTGACAGAAACTAAGATACACTATTTTTTATGATATAAATTGCTATAGTATTAGTCAATCATGCTTATTGTTTTCTTTTCCTCCAGTGCCCAATTTAGTTCCTAGCATTTATTAAGTTCTAAGAGTGTAGAATGAATAGATACATTCCCAACAAAATATGAAATGTCTACCAACTTATGTTTAATAAATTGTTAAATGAATTAACCTGTATTCACTTCTACTAGAATTGTCAAAAAATGTTATCCAATGTCCCTAGCCTATTAATAGAATTAATTAATTAACTAATGATATGAAAACTGTATTTGATTCAAATGTTATGAATCTCTGTCTTTACTGGTCTTATAGCCTGGATAATGAGATAAACATTAAGCAAACTGTAAGGAAACAGGTAATAATGTGATGTCAATTAGTGGAAAGAAATCTATGCCGAACAATAAAGTAAGGAAAGGAGACAGAAGAAAGTATAAGTGCTATTTTACGGGGATAAAGGAGGAACGACAAGGAAGACATAGGTTAGGGAAGGGAGCCCTGCATGTCTGGAGAACATGTGGCAAGCAGTCATGGAATTCAGAGTAAATAGGCTTAATGTAAACCTGTATCTGAATTAAGAGGCTTCACTTAATGTATTGGTGGCCTCCGAAAGCAGATGTTAGCTAAATAAAAAATATTTTAAGACAAATTTTAAAAGTCAGTGCAAATGTGCTCATCACAGGGAAAGATTAAATATATATCTTACGTGCAGATGAAATACACAGTCAAATCTAAATTCTTTATATTCTTTTAGAGTGATTGCATTATTTATGGAGCAGGTTGTTATAATGTACAGCCTGAGCTGGGATTTGGAGTCAGAAAAATGTGTGCTCAAGTATACACTCTGCTACATCTCTTCTCATAATTCATGCAAGTAACTTAATATGGCTTTAGTTTTCTTAGTAGATATTATGGTTTAGATATTAGGTGTCCTCCAAAAGCTCATATGTGAGACAATAGCCCAGTCATTAGAGGTGTAATGATTGGGCTATGAGAGTCTTAATCAAATCAGTGAATTAATCCCCTGATAGAGATTATCTGAGTCCTAACTGTAGGCAAATCAAATGTGGCTGAGAAGGTAAGTTACTGGGGGCTTGCCTTTGGGGTTTATATTTAGTGGGCTGAGCTTAGTCTCTCTCTTTACCTCCTGATCACGTCCTGAGCTACTTCCCTGGGCCACTCACTTCCACCATGATGTTCTGCCTCATCTCAGACCAGAAGGAATGTAGTCTGCCCTCTGTGGACTGAGACCTCTGAGGCTCCAGGCCCCCAAATAAACTTTTTTTTCTCTAATTGTTCTGGTTAGGTCTTTTGTTCACAGCTATGAAAAAAGCTCTCTAATGCACTAGGAAGGCAAAGAAAGTTATTCCTACATCTATTCCCAGTTTGTTATTCATTCCCTTTTATTCATTCATTCAGTCAATGATTCAAAACATATTTGCTTATTGTATATGATATGCCAACCATCATCTGGCTAAGGAGATACAGGGAAACCATCATGGGACATTGTGAAAAGACCACCATTAAATTATTAGACAAAGTTATTTGTAAACTGTCAAATGGTGATAAGTGTCAAAAAGAAAAATAACATGACAGAAAGTATTGGGAGCATTCTATTATACATGATAATGTTAAAGAAGTCTATCTTATACAGTAAGAGAAATTAAAAGGAATGAAAGATCCAACTTTCTAGAACCATTTAGAAAAAAAAAAAAGTGTTCCAAGTACAAAGAAATAAATCCAAGGGCCTATTCACAGAGCAAAAAGACAGGTGTGGCTGTAGAAAAGGGTATGGGCAGACAGACAGACTGGAGATGTGATTTAGATAAGAAGAATTTTGAATATAATTCTTAGTGAGATTTGAAGCCATTAGGAAAGTGATATGATAAGAGTATTTTAACCGAAACCTGCATGTGTTGAGTAGAGAAGATCTACTTGCAAGATATCGCTGGAGCACAGGTCAGAGGCCACGGAACTATTCCGAGGAGATTTTTTCTCTAATCTAGAGAACAATGATTTCAACAAGTTTGGGGTTGGAAAAGGAGATGAGAAGCATCACATTATGGATACATGTAAAAGTAGAATTAGCAGGATTTTCTGATGAATGTGATGTGAGAGGTGGGAGAAGTCCAGAACGACTCCAAGATTTACAGTCTGTCATCATTTGAAATAACAGCCTCCCAATATGAAGTAAATACTGACACTTGTGAATTTTACTTTTCATGGCAAAAGAGATTTTTCGGGTGAGATTAAATTAATGATCCTGAGATGAGAAGACAGTCCTGGATTATCAGGGCAGGCCCAATGTAAACAGAAGGGGACACAGGAGGAATCAGAGAGAAGAAGAAGGACATGTAGTGACAGAAGCAGAGGGAGACAATATCATGTAATGTGGGGCCAAGAGTCAAGGAATAAAAGAACCTATAAAAGCTGGAAAAAGAGAAGGAATGGATAAGGCTCTAGAGCTTCCAGTAAAAAACAGTCCTGGCAATACTTTGATTTTAGTCTAATAAGATTCATTTCAGACCTCTGACCTCCTGATTATAAAAAAAAAGTTTTAAAAAGTAAATTTATGCTGTTTTAAGCCACAAAATTTGACATAGTTTGATACAGAAGCAATAGGAAACTAATGTATAATTTAAGCATATGAAAGGATTGACAGGGGTGGGCAAACATGGGAGGAAGTAAGTTTAGACCTTTATGTGGAAATGAGGAAGTCTGAATTTGAACATGCTATGTTTGAGACAACATTGGGATATCAAGAAGGAGATATCAAGCAGATAGACACATAAATTCACAATAAAAGAGAATGTTCCTTGCTGGAGATATCTACTTGCAAGTAATTATAATGTAAGCTTATTATTTAACCCATGAATCTGAGGAACATTATCTATACAATAACTACAGTAGGAAAAATGAAATAAAAATTCTAAAACCAGAAGTTGTTCAAAGTTTAAAGATAGAAAACTCAGGATAATTCAGAAAATCAGTCACCATAGAAGTAAGGAAAGAACTGAAAGATTCCGTGTTTTGAAGGCCAGAGGGAGAATGGATTTCAAGGAAAAGTGAGTAATTAGGTGTCAAGTGCTGCCAGACTAAAGAGAGGACTCAAGGTTTATCATTAAATTTAGCAACATGGTGCTCACTGATAACTTTCATGAGTGCTAAAACTGTTGAACTTTAATAAGAGTTGCTTGGGTGGAGGTGATATGGAGTGTGCTGAGGAGATAATAGCTGAAAAGAATGGAAGCATTAATAAAAATATATATAGAACAGAATCTTGTTGACAAGCCAAGGAAGAGCCTCAGGAATGAATATGAGCAATTTGCATGTTGTTAGGAGTTCTGTGAGCTAACACTAGTAGAATGACCACATATTCACACAAAATAGATGTTCAATGAAATGTTGGTAGTATTGATCTAAAAATATTTACATAATCAAATGAATTGTGCTAGTGTGAAGTCTGTTTTTACAAAAGAAGAAACTAATTTCTATTTAAATGAACTAAATTTTCTAGGTGTATTTATTATCTATATCACTCTCCAGTCTTCCTTACAATAGGAATGAAATAGCACAATCAAAAAATTGCTGTTCATGTGAGACAGAGGACTTGGAGAACCTTCTCTGTCAGTTATCAATGTTGTGGTTTTAAAAACTTAACTATGATCTCGGCTTTAATTAGTTCTGAGCTAATGATGTACCCCCTACACAAGGTTGCTGAAAGGATTAAATAAGATCCTGTATGTGGAAAAAAAAAATTTAAACTGTATGACATTTTGAAAAGGATACCATAAAACTGGGACAAATCTCTTTCTCAGTAGGAGAAATAATTTCAGAGAAAATGAATCTGGAGTATGATTTTAATTAAATACTGACTGCTGGCAGACAGATGAAGAAAGTGATTCAAATATAGAAGACATCATGAAAGAAACTATTGGACATACTAGCAAAAACTGTATCTATGTATGAGCACCAAAAGTAATGTGCAAAAGCAACACAGAAAGGCATGGTACATCAGACCTAGGTCTTTAGTTAAAAAGTTTGAGACTCTCAGAAATAGTGAGCTCTGGAGAGACACAGTAGTTGTGACAAAGACATCATAGAATACCTAGAATATTAGGTAATAATGGATTAAAAAGTAACCGAGACTAGTGGTATATACATTAGAAATCAGGGTGTATGCTAGATGTTAACAAATTCATAGATGTTAGGGGTATATTAGAGATTTGGTTCATCTGTCAATCAAGGAGATAATTTATTAAGTCCTCATTAGAAAATAGGATTTATTTAACTTTCTTAGTTAGTATCTTTTCTTTAATGATTTTATTTCTTCTGAGCTTTCAGCCAGGTGAAAACCAAAAAATGAATAACTTCTCTGTTCATTTGACTCCTAAGGGAAAACTTTAATAGAAATAAATAATTAAAAAATAAATAAAATAAAAACTAAGTGTATCCACAATCAGAAAAAAAAAATGTTGGGATCTAGACAAATGTATCTAGACAAATCTTTCAGAGAAAGATTCAAGTCAGAGAGTGGAGAAAAGGAAGTGGGTCAAGGCCAGAGTTTCCATTGGTTTATCATAGAAATTAAATGAAGTAAGAAGTAGGAAACAAAATTTAGAAAACTTAGTAGTTTCTGATTTGTCTTTATTGCTAACTTTCATTATTGTGAAATTTAGGTCAGACAATCATATGCCTTCCAAGTAGAAGGTATTAAAACTACATGCTTCCTGCTAAAGTCTGCTTCATTGCTTCACTCAATCACTAAGTAAGTGTGGTTCTGATTCTAAGGGCGCTGCACTTTCCTTTTCTTAACAATGACAAGTACTCTAAAGTCACCAACATTATAAGAAAAAGAATTTAAGATTTAAGGGCAGGCTGGTGCTGTGGCACAGTGACAGAGCATTTGCCTCACACATGTGAGGTGCTGAGTTCGATCCTCAGCACCACATATAAATAAACAAACAACAAAATAAAAATAGTAAAAAAATATATATTTAAAAAAAGATTTAAGGGCATTTTGAAATTAAAATTAGGTACATTTCATTAGTAACTTAAATTATCCCCAATGTATAGAAAGAAAATTAATTAGACACACAAGTTATTCTTCATCAAAACTTCAACAATGTGTGACAGGAAAGCAAATTTGCTGTTCAAAACCTCTAAATTAGATTCATCTGCTCATAATACCCACTACAGGGTTAGTGTGTGGAACAAAGATAAGATCTATATCTTAGGGTTAGGATAGTAATCAGCAGATAACAGTAGGTTATGTCTACTGTTTTCCTCATTAATAAAAATGGAAGCCTAATATACATGGATCTTTAGTTACTAATAGCTCTTCAAAATTCTAATGCTTGCATTGTGCCAATATAACCATATCCTTATACTGTGTGGGCTGTGTAAGTTGGATATTTTTCATTAATGTCTTGTTTTAAATTATGGAATAATTGGTTGTAAAAGTAAGTTTTTAAAAAAAGTTTTAACATACCATTTTTAAGTCCTTTGGGCATAGACCAATGAGTGGAATAGCTGGGTCAAATGGTGGTCCCATTTCAAGTTTTCTAAGGAATCTCCATACTGCTTTCCAGATTGGCTGTACCAATTGCAGTCTCATCAGCAATCTATGAGTGTGCCTTTCACCCCACATTCTCACCAACACTTATTGTTGTTTGTATTCTTGATAACTACCATTCTGACTAGAGTTGAGATGAAATCTTAGAGCAGTTTTGATTTACATTTCTTTAATTGCTAGAGATGTTGAATTTTTTTTCTTATATTTGTTGATCAGTTTTATATCACCTTCTGAGAAGTGTCTGTTCAACTCCTTAGCCCATTTATTGATTGGGTTGTTTGGGGTTTTTGGTATTAAGATTTTTGAGTTCTTTATATATATTGGAGATTAGTGCTCTATCTGGCATGCATGTGGCAAAAATTTGCTCCCAAATCTGCTCATCATTGATTGTTTCTTTCGCTGAGAAGAAGCTTCTTAGTTTCAATCCATCCCATTTATGGATTCTTGATTTTATTTCCTGTGCTTTAGAAGTCTTATTAAGGAATTTGGGGCTTAATCTGACATGATGAAGATTTAGGCCTACTTTTTATTCTATTAGGCATAGGGTCTCTGGTTTAATTCCTAGGTCTTTGATCAACTTTAAGATGAGTTTTGTGTATGATGAGAGATAGGGGTTTAGTTTCATTTTGTTGCATATGGATTTCCAGTTTTCCTGGCACCATTTGTTGAAGAGGCTATCTTTTCTCCAATGTATGGTTTTGGTGACTTTGTCTAGTATGAGGTAACTGTATTCATGTGCCTTTGTCTCTGTGTCTTCTATTCTGTACCATCAGTCTACATGTCTATTTTGGTGCCAATATCATGCTATTTTTGTTACTATATAACTTTGTAGTATAGTTTGAAGTCTGGTGTTATGATGCCTCCTGCTTCACTCTTCTTGCTAAGGATTGCTTTGGCTATTCTGGGTCTCTTATTTTTCCAAATGAATTTCATGATTGCCTTTTCTATACCTATAAGGAATGACATTGAGATTTTAATTGGAATAGCATGGAATTTGTATATTGCTTTTGGTAGTATGGCTATTTTAGCAATATAAATTCTGCCTATCCAAGAGCAAGGTAAATCTTTCCATCTTCTAAGGTCTTGTTTGATTTTTTTTCTTTAGGTTTCTAGAATTTTCATTATATAGATCTTTCACCTTTTTCATTAAGTTGATTCTCAAGGTTTTTTTCTTTTCTTTTCTTTTTTCCTTTTTTTTAAGGCTATTGAGAATGGGATAGTTTTCCTCATTTCCCTTTCTGAGAATTTGTCACTGATATTCAGAAATGCATTTGATTTATGGGTATTGATTTTATATCCTGATACTTTGATGAATTCATTTAGTAGTTCTAGAAGTTTTTTGGTGGAACATTTTAGGGACGTCCAGGTATAGAATCATATGATCAGCAAATAGTGCCAATTTTAGTTCTTCTTTTACTATGTGTACCCCTTTAATTTCTTTCATCTGTGTAATTGCTCTGGCCAATGTTTCAAGAACTATGTTAAGTGGAAGTGGTGAAAGAAGGTACCCCTGTCTTGTTCCAGTTTATAGAGGGAATACTTTCAGTTTTTTCCCATTTAGAATGACGTTGGCCTGGGGCTTAACATAGATAGCCTATATGATGTTGAGATATGTTACTGTTATCACTAGTTTTTCTAGTATTTTGAACAAAAAATGGATGCTGTATTTTGTCAAATGCTTTTTCTGTGTCTATTGAGATGATCATATGATTATTATCTTTAAGTCTATTGATGTGATGAATTACATTTATTGATTTTTGTATATTGAACAAAACCTGCATCCCTGGGATGAATCCCACTTGATCATGGTGCACTATCTTTTTGATATGTTTTTTTATTCTATTTGCCAGAATTTTATTGAGAATTTTTGCGTCTTTGTTCATTAGAGATTTTGGTCTGAAGTTTTTTTGTTGTTGTTGTTGGTTTTTTTTTTTTTTTTGGATGTGTCTTTGCCTGGTTTTGGAATCAAAATGATATTGGCTTCATAGAATGAGTTTGGAAGTGCTGCCTCCTTTTCTATTTCCTGAAATAAATTGGAGAGTATTGGTATTAATTTTTACTTAAAACTCTTGTAGAATTTGGCTGTGTATCTGTTTGGTCCTGGGTTTTCTTGGTTGGTAGACTTTTGATGGTGTCTACTATTTCATCACTTGAAATTGATCTTTTTAAATTTTGTGTATCATCCTGATTCAAATTGGGCAAATTATATGACTACAGAAATTTGTCAATGTCTTTAACATTTTCTATTTTATTGGAGTACAGGTTTTAAAAATAATTTCTAATTATCTTCTGTATTTCTGTAGTGTTCATTGTGATATTTCCTTTTTCATCACCTATGTTAGTGATTTTAGTTTTCTCTCTTCTTCTCTTCTTCAGCATGGCTAAAGGTCTGTCAATTGCTAAAGCAATCCTTACCAGGAAGAGTGAAACAGGTGGTATCACTCTATCAGATCTTAAACTATAATACAGAGAAATAGTAACAAAAACAGCATGGTATTGGCAACAACACAGACTGGTAGACCAATGGTACACAATAGAGGACACAGAGACTAACCCACAAAACTACAATTATCTTATATTAGACAAAGGTGCCAAGAACATGCATTGTAGAAAAGATAGCCTCTTCAACAAATGGTGCTGGGAAAACTGGAAATCCATTTGCAACAAAATGAAAGTAAAACCCTATCTCTCAGCATGCACAAAACTCAACTCAAAATGGATCAAGGACTTAGGAATACAACCAGAGATCCTGTGTCTAATAGAAGAAAAAGTAGGCTCTAATCTCCATCATGTGGAATTAGGCCCCAACTTACTTAATAAGACTCCTGTGGCACAAGAATTAAAATCAAGAATCAATAAACGGGATGAACTTAAACTAAAAAGTTTCTTCTCAGCAAAAGAATCAGTCTGTGAGGTGAATAGAGAGACTACATCTTGGGAGCAAATTTTTACCCCTTACACATCAGATAGAGCACTAATCATAGGGTATATAAAGAACTCAAAAAGCTAGACACCAAAAAACCAAATAACCCAATCAATAATGGACCAAGGACCTGAAGAGACACTTCTCAGAAGATGATGTACAATCAATCAACAAATATATGAAAAAATGTTCATCATCACTAGCAATTAGAGAAATGCAAATCAAAACCACTCTAAGATTTCATCTCACTCCAGTCAGAATGGCAGCTATTATGCATACAAACAACAATAAGTGTTGGCGAGGATGTGGGGAAAGAGGTGCACTCATACAATGCTGGTGGGCCTGCAAATTGGTGCAGCCACTATGGAAAGCAGTATAGAGATTTCTTGGAAAATGGGAATGAAACCACCATTTGACCCAGTTATCACTCTCCTCCATCTATACCCAAAGGAATTAAAAACAACATACTGCAGGGACACAGCCACACCAATGTTTATAGCAGCACAATTCACAATAGCTAAACCGTGGAACCAACCTAAATGCCCTTCAATAGATAAATGGATTAAAAAATGTGGCATATGTACAAAATGGAATATTACTCAGCAATAAAAGAGAATAAAATCATGGCATTTGCAGGTAAATGGATGGAGTTAGAGAAGGTAATGCTAAGTGAAATTATCCAATCTCAAAAAAAAAAAAAACCAAATACCAAATGTTTTCTTTGATATAAGGAAGCTGATTCATAGTGGGATAGGGAGAGGGAGCATGGGAGGAATAGATCAACTCTAATAGGGCAGAGGGGTGGGAAGGGGAGGGCGGGGGCATGGGGTTATTAATGATGGTGGAATGTGATGATCATTATTTTCCAAAGTAAATATGTGAAGACACAATTTGTGTGAGAATACCATGTATACAACAAGAGATATGAAAAATAGAGCTCTATATATGTAATAAGAATTGTAATGCATTTTGCTGCTATATATAAATAATAAATAAATAAATAAATAAATAAATAAATAAATAAATAAAAGGTAGGGGAAAAATAAAAGCAGCCTTAGCAAAAGAGAACCACTAAGCAACTCAGTGAGACCCTGTCTTTAAATAAAATACAAAACAGGGCTGGGGATGTGGCTCAGTGGTCCAGTGCTCCTTAAAGTGTGTACAGTTGTAATTCAAATCCACAGAAAAGGAGGAAGAGGAATAGGGATACTAACATAATGTAAATAAATTCAAGATAAATAAAAGGTTTGTATTATAATATTCTTAATTCCTTTTAAAAATCTATATTTTTTGAATAAAAAATTATAACTCCTCATTGCTGATTTTATAACATATAGATGTAATTTATGTGTGTGTGTGTATCTTTTCATGTATCAATGCTAGCATAAAGGTTACAGGATATGCTGTATCATTTCTATATTTTACCAAATGCAAGTCAGCATAAATAAAATAGTGTGAAAAGCCAGAGATGCATACTTTAATTCTTAAATTAAATGTAATAATAATGCAAAGAAAGTAATTGTGAAAATAACTGTATGTCTGCCTATATTTGTCAAAGCTCACTTTCTTACAATTGATTTTGTTGTCTGTAAATTACTTCAAAGAAAATTTTTTTAAAAGAAAAACAAGCTTTCCCAGACATTTTCTTCAAACCAGAAGGTCTTATTTGAATAAAAACAATCACAGCAACAGCTCAGAATTGCCTAAACTCTAGGAAGATTTAGAAAGCTGTGATAGTTCAACAAATTCATAAGATAAAAAAGAAACATTTTTTCCTTCATACTGAACCGTATAAACAGCAAGTTGAAGAAAGAGCATTTTTTAAAAATAATGTTGAAATTTGAGAATCTATTCTAGGCCAATAAAATGTAGCTTTAATTTAACTTAATAGCAACATTTCCTAGAACTCCTCTTACTTATCAAACACACAATTTATGTAAGGTACGATTGCAAAAAAAAAAAAAAAAATTGACAAAAGGCATCAAAGAGAATGACAAGGTTAATACCTGAACCTCTGCAATGTCACTTAAGATTTTTATATGAAACTACAGCTTTCACATATAAATCTAAATTTAGCAACCAAGATAAACTAAATAATTTAGTAAATGTGATGCTTTTTAAACCAGCATTTCCCAAAAGTAGCATCCCTGGCTTTGTTACAAGAAATTACCAAATATCAAGCTCTTTCCAGGGGTGCATCTTTCCTCAAATCAGTAGGTATTCATAGAACAGATTTTTTTTCACAGATATTTTATTGTTTTTCTACTTTCATCAGGGTTGAGTTGCCATGGCAATAAAGTAGGCTATCTTGTTGGATTTCACCTTTGCTGTCTTGCTTCATATGGTTCTCTCTCCTCAGAGCAAACATGGTGGATGCCACACACATACAGATGTCTGATTTTGTATTTCCTCCTTGAGTGTGCTTGGCAGCTAGTCTCCTGGGACCGCTGAAGCAGCACTTCACAAACTGGCATTCATCCTTCTCTCTAATGGCCACCATCATATGTCTCACTTCTTTTGTGATCTCTCTTTTAAGAAGAACAGCTCCTCTTAAAAGATTTCTTTTTCCCATTAAAAACAGAGGTCTTTTTAACATTTCAATTAACTCAGTTGTCAGATCAATTCTAAATACATCCCTAAAGTTACCCATCCTTGAGGTATAAAAGAAAAAAAAATCAGAAGAGCATATAGACTCATCACAAACACAGGTAAAGAGATTGATTTAGTGTACAAACACTAACTTCAGTCTCTTCTTGCTAATATAGTTACCAATTTTTTAACTCTAAATATAAAACAAGATCCCTGAAAAGGATGCCTTACTATTTGAACTAAGAAATTATTATGCATTAATATTTTTAAAGGGATAAACAAATACATAGGTAAAGTATACATACACACTCACACACAATCACATCATCATCATCATATATTGTTGAATTACAACCACAAAAAAAACCCCTCAAAACCAGAATCAAACCTTGTCCTTATTAGCTATAGGGAGTCCTTCCTCACCATTACCATTGTCATCTTCTCTGACAAAAAAACAAGTGTATATTAACCATTTCTGATTTCCTAAATCAAATTCTAACATATATGTTTTCATCTGATAGTCAGTAGTCTCCAGTAAACATTTATTCATTAGGGTTTTATTTGGTATGGAAATTGTTTTTAAAGAAAATTTCTCAGTCTTTTTACTAATAGTTAAAAATGTGATTTTTGTACATCATAATACAGATTTCAAAAGAAACTGAATCAGATGCATGCATCAAAACAACATTTGCAAGGGAAAAACAAGGCCATGTTTTTAAAACCTACTTCCTAATACTATTTTCTAATTATATTTGATTATGTGGCTATAGTCAGCATTGCCTTGATAATTCTGACCTCATTACTGTGGGTCTAACATATAATAGGCTCTTCTCTGAAATGTATGACTTCTTTTATTTAGGTAGTCATTGTTCATTCATCCAAATGCACAGAATACCCTTTCTTTGTTTTTCTACATAAGAAATATTGTGAATTGTGGGACTAGAGTGTTTAGTTTGTGATGATGGGTATTTTTTTTTTCTGTCTACTGTGATTACCCTAACCTATTTTGCAAAATCACTCCACTTACTTCTGTGTTTCTGAAGCATCTTTCCATTACGTTACCCATGTAAAACTACAGTAATTGTCCAATTGTCCAATGACCAATTTTTCATAATCTTGGTGTATACATCACTTCTTCAGACAGGACTTCCTGCCAAGAGTAATTAAGGTAGTGTATTCTTTCATTTCACACTCTCATAACAAGCATAGCAATCTGAATTTTCTAATTTACTTATTTTTTTATAGTCTCTTTCTCATACTAAAATATAAACTCTATTCTAGCAGATTCTTAGCTTGCCTTGTTCACTACTATTCACTACTATAGCCCCAGAGCCTTAGGACCATTCCTAACTTTTAATAAATAGTTGAATGAATTAATTAATTAAAGAAGCTAGTTTGGGGAGAGTTTCTGTCAAAAGAAACTGAAAGAATCAGATTAATGCATGTTTTCTTTTTCCAGCTGGTAGAAATAAATTAAAGCTTAGATACTGATGGTTTCATTTTCTTAACTTTTTGGATAACAATCTTTTTTTTCTTTCATCTTTCTTCACATCATCATAGCTTCTGTCTTATTTTAGTCCCTCAAATGGGTTTTCAAAATAGTCTACCAGTAGGATTTCTTGAACCTTGGCCTAAACCTTTGTTTTAGTCATAACACTGTCACTAGAGTGATATTTATGAGAAAAAGATTAATTATGTTAATACCGCATCCCGAGTTTCAACAGAGATCTTCCAGTCACCAGGTGCTTCAGACAAAACCACATCTCCCCTGGCTTTTACATTCCCATTGTCAAAAATTAAAAAGGGATCCACAGGGCTCTATGTACTGTGACTAAAACTTTTCTCCTACTATCTCCACATGCCCACTGAACAAGATACCGTGAAACTTTACACTCTTGGTGAGGTTTACTCCTCCTTGTCTAATTCTCACAGCCTCACCTCCATCTGATTTGAGATTACCATTTCATTTTCTCCTTTATCCATTTTTGAATCAGCCATCACAAGACCTCCACAATAATGAGTTCATGCCTTTCTCTGGATTCTAAACAACTCAGTGGCTAAATAGGCAGAGTCATCTCTTCCTCCCCATCCTCACCCAAACAATCCTTAAACCAATTACCTGCTTTATTTCTTGCCTTAGCATCTACATACATAATGTTTTATTCAAGGAAACAAAATAAGAGATTTGAAAAACAATTTTACCCATGTTTTATTAGGAATGTTTGTTTTGTTTTAAAAAAAAACTTCAATAAATTCACCTTGTGCTCCTTGTTCCCTCCATAATTCTCTCCATCCATGATACCATAGCTTAGAGCATGTATATAGGCATGTATATACACACCCATGCACACATAATTCCTTTCTGGATAAGCCAGTGGACTGAAATAATCCTCTTTTTCCCTCTGGGAGAATGTGAAAAGACAGAAAATATTAAAAAGGAATAGTGAATGTTAGGAAGGTAGTAATAGAATAAAGAATTCAGTTTCCTATGTCTCTGGAACAGATCTTTTTTATCCCAATTTTCTGGAATATCAGGTTTATTCCTTTGGCATTATGATAAAGTGAAGTAGCTGTCTCAGAGATGACATCTACCTCCTCATCACCCCTCAAGTCCACCTAATGTTGTTTTAAATTGTTCTTCAAAACTTTTAATGAACAATAAATCAAACCTCAAAAATATAAGAACCATATTAATTTTAGAAAAATGCAAATCAAAACTACTCTGAGATATCATCTCATTCCAGTCAGAATGGGAGCTATTATGAAGACAAACAATAATAATTGTTGGCGAGAATGCGGGGAAAAGGGTGCACTCATACATTGCTGGGGTTCTGCAAATTGATGCAGCCAATATGGAAAGCAGTATGGAGATTCCTTGGTATCTGGGAATGAAGCCACCATTTGACCCAGCTTCCCTCTTGGACTTTACCCAAAGGACTTAAAAACAGGGACACAGCCACATCAATGTTTATAGCAGCACAATTCAAAATAGGTAAACTGTAGAGCCAACCTAGACCCTTCAGTGGATGAATGGATAAAAAAAAATGCAGCATGTATACACAATAAAATTTTACTTAGCAATAAAAGAAAATAAAATCATGGCATTTGCAGGTAAATGGATGTCATTAGAGAAGACAATGCTAAGTCAAGTTAGCTAATCCCCAAAAAACAAATGCCGAATGTTTTCTCTGATATTAGAAGACTGACTCATAATGGGGTAGGGAGGGGGAACATTGGACTAATAGATGAATTCTAGATAGGGCAGAGAGGAGGGAGGGAAATGGAGGGGGCAGGGGATTAGCAAGGATGGTGGAATGTGATGAACATCATTATCCAAAGTACATGTATGAAGACACGAATTGGGTGTCAACCTACTTTATATACAAACAGAGATATGAAAAATTGTGGTATATATGTGTAATAAGAATTGTAATGCAAAAAAAAGGACATGTATAAAGACATGAATTGGTGTGAACATACTTTATACAAAGATGAAAAATTGTGCTCTATATGTGTTATAAGAATTGTAATACATTCCACTGTCATGTATTTAAAAAAATAAAATCAATTTAAAATATGATTTAAAAAAATCTTGGGTCAGCAATATTAAACATATTCACATTATTATGCTAGACCTCTCCAGAACTTTTCATCTTGCAAAGCTATAACTCTCTACTCACTGAATAATTCCAATTCTTGCTTCCTCCAGCTCCTGGAAACTGTTGTTCTAGGTTGTTTCTGTATGTTTGGACTATATTAGGTATCTTATATTTAAAATATGTATTTAAGAAAACATAATGTTTTAAAGAGTAGAAAAAGCCCTCCGCAGCTTTTAAAATCAGGTACCACCAGCGGCAACAGCATTATATAATACACGTCTTCAGAGAAAGTCCATGCCTGGCGTAGGACTCGAGAACATCAATGAGTGGGATAGAGTTACCTCTGGTCAAGGAACAGCTGGAGAGGTACTCAGTGCAACAGAGTTTTCAACTTGTCTCCTCTCTGTACACAAAGAATATTTATAGGTGAATTCTAAATTAAGAAAGGAAATTTTATAGGTGGTAATGCCTATAATCTCAGCAACTCTGGTGTCTGAAGCAGGAGGATCCCAAACTTGCAGCCAGCCTCAGCAACTCAGCAAAACCCTATCTCAAAATTTGAAAAATAAATAAATAAGAAGAAGGGCTGGTGATGTAGCTTAGTGGCAAAGTGCACCTGGATCCAGTCCCCAGTACTACACATACTAAAGAGAGGAAGGGAAAAAGGGAGGGAGGGAGGGAGGGAGGAAGGGAGAGAGAGAGAGAGAGAGAGAGAGAGAGAGAGAGAGAGAGAGAGAGAAGGCAGGGGGGAGGAGGAGGAGGAGGAGGAAGAGGAGGAGAAACAATGTTCTAACACTTAACACCCAGAGACCTTGGTTTATAACTTTAACAGTCCTAAAGACAGTAAGCTTCTTAAGGGGGAAAAATCTGCTTATTTATCTTATGGACCTAACCATTTAGTAAAGAACTTTAAAATAGATGTCTAAAATTGGCAATTAGAAAGGAATTATAATGAGTAAAGAGAGAAAAAAGAAAACTCTAAATAAATCACAACCCATCCCTCACCTTATTAAAGAACCTCACCAGGACGAGGTCTATAATTTTTTGGTTCTTTGTCATGACCTTTTTCTGAATTTTCACTTTGTAAGTCACCAAACATGTTTTCAAGTCTGTTAATGGCATTGTGCTGAGACTTGAAGATTAAAGTACCCTTATTTCCCTCCACTTTGCTAGTGAGTTAATACTTAAAGGACATAAGAAATTTTTATTCCCATATCTTAGTGGTAGACCTTCTTCTTGCATAGTATGTAAGTTTCTGTCCCATTTTTGTGGTTTCAGCTTAAGACAATCTGTACATTTATTCTGTAAGAAATCAATATTATGACTGAATCTATAATTTACAAATGTAAATACATTTATTGTCAGATTATATTTCAAATTATATTACTTTTTAAATATAAAAAATAGTTAAAATGAATTTATTCTTGTTTTAACAATATTAGTTTGTATTTTGCCCAATCTAACCTAAAACTTCTAGTATACTTTTCAAAGAAGACATTAGCTTCTATTTGGGATGGAGGTATTAATATTCATATCACTAAATAATGACAAAACATTTGTGGAGAAGAAATTCTCCTTGACAGAACAAAATATAGATATCATTTCTGGAAAGATTGTATATATCCATGAAAATGAACTTAGAAAAACAAAAAATAAATAAGACCAGAACAAAAACTGGCAGGGGTTTAATAAGAAAAAAGTAAATAAATAAATTAACAGTGAGTACAAAAGATGAGACAAGGTAAAGATATTCCAAAATGTAAAAATTGAATCAAAATGACAAACTGCAAAAAATGCTGCAATATGCCCACTTACTCAAGACTTCATGAAATTAGAAAAATGGTTATATATGTGTATATATACATATATATGAATTTTATACACACATGTGTTTATATATTCATTCATACATACACACATAATGGAGAATAAATACATAGTAGGCAAAAACAAAATTTAAAGAGCCATTCTGGTTTAATGATTGTGAGGAGTACCTGGAAAACATAAAGTAAGTGGGATCAGATCCAAATGGAAGCAATACGGAAGGAATGCTTATTTCTTCTTTGAATTCTACATTCAAAAACAGATGATGGCAAAGGTAGAATCATCTGAGGTTGCAAAAAGTCAATGAAGCAAGCAGAGAGAAGAGTTTAAGTATAATTAATATATTCAAAACTATTTAAAGGAATATTGCAGCTATGAAAAAGAATTCCCTAGAAGTCTTGACAATTAAGGTGTTGGTCATTTAAATTGAAAACAATGGTCTATGTAACAGAATGGACATGGTTGAAAAGTGAATCACTGGGCTGAAAATCTACCAGGTATTCTGTGAGAATACAGAGCTAAATGCAATGAGGGGATTAGATTAATAGACAAGTTTAGAGAAGTGAAGAATTTATACAGACATTCCAACATTTCTCTACAATGAGTTTTAAAAGAGGGGGTACATATGAAATAGAGTAATAATTGATGAGGTACTGGAAATAACACTTTCTGTGCCCAAAGAACATATGCATCTTCAGCTGAAAATTTTGCAAACTAATAGTGAAATGTCAGACAATCAAATGTTCATGCCTTCCCCAAATTCATCTGTTGAGGTCCTAAACTCCCAATTTGACTGTTTCTAAAAAGAAGTGATTGAGTTAAAGTGAGGCTATTAGGTGATCCCATAATTCAATCTGAATGCTGTTCTTATTAAAAAGAGATCAGGGCACAAAAAGAAACATCACAAATGCTCTATGACAGACAAGAGGCCTAATGAGGACACAGTGAGAAAGCAGCCATCCCCAAGAGAAAGAGAGGGCCTTAGAAGAAACCAAACCCCCTTATTCCCTGATATAGACCTTCTAACCTCCAAGTTGATAAAATAAATTTCTGTGGTTTAATCCACTCTGTATATGCTATTTTGTTACAGCAGCCCTAGTAAACTGATTTATCAGCAATGAAAATATTATTCCAAAAATCCATACAAAAACACAGGCAACCTAGCAAAGCAAAAAAAAAAAAAAATGATCTGCTTAACATAGATTTCATTTGAGCATTTCTTCTACCTTATTGCTGTTATCTTAGGATAATTGTTGTAATCGTACCCAAATTTGTTTCCTGATTCCCTTTGTTCATGCCTTGGTAGTCAGTTCTCCACTAAGCTGGAAAAGTCATCTATTGAAAATGAAATCACATAGCACCTTCTGCTAAAAACCTGCAAAGGTTTTCTATAACATTCAAAATAAAATCCAAGGAATTTATCATGACCTATAAATCTTTCATTCTCGTTTCCCTTTCCTTTCACCCTTTTCCACTTTAGCCTCTTTGACCTTCTTTCAATTTCTGCAACAAAACAAGATCATTTATAACAAGTGATTCTCAACCATGACTGAATATTGGAAACACCTGAAGAGCTATTAAAATATTGATGCCTCCTTAGAGCTCAAATGTAACTGGACAGGCATTCAACCTGGATATCAGAAATTTTTTAAAACTGACAATACAAGGGACCAACAAATACATAAACTACTAGTTTAACAAATGGTCCCTGTTTCCCTCATTTAGAATGCATCTACCCATACCTTCCCCTGAATCCCTTCTTTTTTTTTAATTCTGAGAAGGTCCTAAGTCTGACACAGTGTCTTTCTTACCATCCTCACCCTTCCATACATTCATATTCACAGGCTAAACATTTGCTTCTGTTTTCTCTGTAGAACCTATAACCATCGGATCCAATTTGTTTATAATTTAGCAATACCTTCTCCAGGAGAATGTAAACACAGTTAAAAACAGCTGCTTCTTAGTCACCTGCATTCCCAGTGACTGGTACATTAAATATTAGTCGAATAAGTAAATCAATTAATCAATTGATAAGAATGTGGAGTCTTAGTGTTCTGGGCGAAATGATCTTGAGGGTGAAAATCCTTAGCCAGCAAACTAATATTAACCTGGGAGAGAAAAACTTCCTATATCAATCAAAGGTACAAAACAAGCTAGGTGAATGGAGAAACAACTCAAAAAGGACAACAAGAGAATGAGGAAAGAGTGAGCCTACAACAATGGAAGTCCTTGCCCAGCAATGCAAGGTCGGGGTCTTGAGTCTTGGACTTTCTCAACAGTAATTTGTAGATAATAACCCTTTCTGTAAATGTTTCTCTGGCCCCTCCTCCATGCTTAAATCAGATTAGTTCTAATCAAAATCTCTGGCACTCCAAGAACCACGTGATAGTTTTAAAATAAATGTTAAAAACCTTCATATTGGTCTGCTCAGGCTGCCATAGCAGAACACCAAAGGCTTACACCACCCAAATTTGCTTTGTTACTATTGGGAAAGTCCCATATCAAGGTTCCAGCAGGGTAGGCCTTTCTTCCTGGCTGCAGAAGGCATCTTATCGCCAAGTCCTCACGTGGCCTTGTCATTGTGTGAAGGCACACCTGGTGTCTCTGTTTATTATAAGGGCACCAGCCCTATGGGATGAGGGCCACTCATAACCAGTTCAACCTCACTTACCTCCTTCCAGGCCTAATGTCTCACAGTTCTGGAAGCCAAGAAGTCCAAGATCATTGTGTCAGAAGACTCGATGTCCGGGGAGGGCTGCCCTCTGCTTCAAGTGTGTGCCTGGCTGCTACATCCTTCAGGGCAAATAAATGCTGTGTCCTCGCACAGTGGGAAGGAGGGAAGCTGAACTCCCCTCAGTGTATTTTTCAAAGGCATGACTACCTTCCCGAGAACAGAGTTCTCACAGGGAATGGTGGCGCAGGCTTGTAATCCCAGCAGCTTGGGAGGTTGAGGCAGGAAGATTATGAGTTCAAAGCTAGTCTCAGCAACTTAGCAAGGTGCTAAGCAAATCAGTGAGACCCTGTCTCAAAACGAAATTTAAAAAAAAAAATGGGGGGGGGGGGGCTGGGCATTTGTCTCAGTGGTTAAGGGGCCCTAAGTACAACCCAAGTTACCAAAAACAAACAAACAACAACAAAAATGACTCCTCCTAGTTTAGCCACTCCTTAAAATGAAGGACCCCACTTTATAATACAGTTGCATTGGGGAATTAGTTTTCAACATGAGTCCTTCAGATCATAGTATTGTTCTGGCAGATGTCAGGTAAAAGAAAGATGATATGAGAAAAAAAGGAAAGGATGAATGATAAAATTTAGGGGGAGAAGGAGAAAAGTTCAGAGCCATTAATGAGGTGGAGAATTCATTGTAAAGTTTAATGTGTGTGTGTGGTAAGGTAGAGTTAGGGGGTGGAAGGCAACCTGATATGGCAGGGCTCTCCACAAGACAGTTCTTGCAACTCATTTTAGTTATTAGTTTCCACCTTGATAAAAATTGTGGAACATCTCTAAAACCAATAAAAATAAATAACATTTCTTATATAGCTATTTGCCTGGAGTATAAAGTCTAGGAAAAAAAAAAAGAAGTTGAAGAGTGAGGAAAAAGCCTCCTTTCATGTCAAAGGATTCAATAAAATAATCCAATCAATGTGCCATACTTCACATTCATTCACTCTTTACATTCATTTACATTTGATGTTATGCATTTTTATTATCCACAGCAATAGGCATGTTTGTCTTGTGTTCTAATTGTTAGCAATAACCAAAACATGTTATATTGCCAATAAAGTGCAGGCTTACTGAGTGGCCAGCAATTTCCAGCTTCCTCCATGGTTCATCCTGCCTTATGCATTATGCCTAATAACAGGTAATCCTGTTCAGCTGCCTATCTGAACTACCAGATTGTTCCAAGAGGTGGTAGTCATAGATATTCTGTTCCCCACTGAGGACCCCGCTCATGGAAAAAATGATTGACACAAATTATGTGTTTAATAACTTTGTGATCAGTGAGTCAAGTGACAATTTTGAGAATTCTGCTTAAGGGCCCTGCTGTAGCAACTGTAATCAGCCTGTAACAATCATATTACTTAGCTAAACAATCATATCTTCTCTTGGAGTTATTTGTGAGTTACAGAAAATCATTTGTATGGTTGAAAGCATCAAAACAAAAGTGTCATAGTAGTAGATTATAAACCACAGATGCCATTGTCTCTACAGATGGGGGAAAACCTGAGTTGCTGTCAGAATGTAACTACTACTACATCATGCACAGTGCTCTACTCCTGCAGTGCAGCTTCTGAGAGGAAAACTCATCTTACTTTCCTTTCTATCCTTAAATAATTCACCATTCATTGAGTGTGTTAGTCAGCTTTTCATCACTGTGACAAATACATAAGAAAAATAACTGAAGGAAAAATTTAGTTTGGCTCAGTTTCAGAAGTTTTAGTCCATGGTAAGCCAGTTCCATTGCTTTGTGCCTGAGGCTCAGCAGAAAGGCATGAAGGAGGAAAGCAGTCAGCTCATATAAGCTGGAAAGCAGAGAGAGGGAGGGAGGAAGGAAGAAAGAGAGAGAGAGAGAGAGGGAGAGAGAGAGAAAGGGGGGAGGGAGGGAAGGAGGGAGGAAGGAAAAGAGAGAGAGATGGGGGATAAGTCATAGTCCTCCAGGACACATTCCCACTGACCAATTTTCTCTAACCACACCCCTTCTGCCTAACTTTCCACTACATCCCAGTCTATTCAGTTACCAGTAGATGAATACACTGTGGATTTTAGAGCTTTCATGATTCATTCACTTCCCCATAGCCCTACCTCTGAATATTTATGCATTGAGACAAAGTATGAGCTTTTGGAGAGACATTGCAATTTTAAATCACAGCAAAAATTACATGGTAAGAAATCAGAAAGGCTTTTTTATAAATGGAATGGTGGGTTTTTATTGGTGGGTTTTGCATATTGGGATTATTTTAATGCCATTAAAAATAAGTTCTATGCTTTGGGATTGCCCCCAAAATAAACCATTTTCATTATGAAATATGTTTTGTACTCCTATAGAATATCCACTGTTCTGGTTAAACATGAGGCATCTCCTCAAAGTTCACGTATGAGGCAATGGAAGAATGTTCAGAGGTGAAATTATTAGATTATGAGAGTTGTAACCTAATTTTCCACTGATAAGGACTAACTGGGTAGTAACTATAGGCAGGTAGCATGTGGCTGGAGGAAATAGTTTACTGAGGGCATTTCTTTGGGGTTTATAATTTGCTTGGTGAGTTTGAGGTCTCTCTCCATCTCCACTTACTGGTTGTGGTGTCCTGAACTGCCATGCCCTTTGGCCATGATATTCTGCCTCCCCTCAGACCCAAAAGCTATGGAGCTGGCTAACCATTGAGTAAACCTCTGAAACTAATGGCCAAAATCAACTTTTCCTCCCCTAAGTTGTTCTTGTCAGGTGTTGTGGTCACAGCAACAAAAAGCTGACGGAAACATCCACCCAACTCTGTGAAGCAGATATTTCCTAAATATAACAATGTGGAAACGTAACACAGGACCTTCAGACTCATTTCAGACTCTTTCCATTGGTTCCTGCAAACCAACTTTTAATTGACACTATGCAAAAGTTTCCAGAGATATGATATGTAAGACTTGAAGAGAAAGTAACTTACCCAGTATCACACTTAAAATTAGTGATTAACTTGGAGTTCAAAGCATGTGACTTGAAAACCTTGTGATTAATCATTATTATGTACTACCTATCTCAAAGCATTTAAAAATATTTAAGGAATAGTAAGAGGAAGAGTTCTGTAGTAAAGTCATTCTAGAAAACATTTCCACTTGGAATTTTTGTATCCCATGGTTTCTCAAAGTACAGCTTACTTCCATAATTGATATTTTTTAGATGATATTAGCTTCTAGTAATAGATTCAATATTATATTCTGTAAAGTCTTAACTCTTTAAGAATCTTCTCAAAAATAGTCCCCAAATATATCATTTTAAAAAATATCTCGATATGATATCACTTGTAAAGATTTACAATGCACATTAGCATATTTTACTAAACCAAGGGATCCTTCAGTAAGAAAAAAAAATCTTTCATTTTCTCTAGTAATTCTAATTTATCTGTTTTCTTTTCAAACATTCATTGAAACTCAGTTAATATTTTCTTGAAGATACAATAACAAACATGTATGTTTATTTAAGGATAAGATGTAAAATGTTATTCTCTAAAGCTGCATAACTTTACTTCTAATAATACTGGATAGAAATAAACTCCCCCAAAGTATGTGCTCTTTAAAATATTTTTATTGGAAACTTCAGAAATTTTTTAAAAAAATGAAACTTACTAAGTAAACCACTTAGATTTTTCATACCAGAAATCTCCATTTTTAGGATGTACTTCAAGCTTCTCAAAAATAGGTATAGTTCACTTATTTTCAAATGTCAATGCATATAGCTTTTCTATGAAGACTTTGTGTGATGAATGATTTATTGATACAAAATAGTCATTACTTCTCTTTTAAAATCAAATTTTCCCCTTCTTATCTAAAATGACATGGATGAGAGGTACCCACATGAGTTAAATTATCAAAGGCACTACATGCCATAAGTGCAATAGAGTCTTATTAAACAAATCCATAAGGATATTTTCCTCTGCACTTTCTTACCAGCTCCATCGCCTCTCTCTGTTGCTTCCCCTTTCCTGCCCTTTCTCAAATCAATTCATTTCTATGCAAATGTTTGCATCTCTGTATGGAGCATATGTGATAAGGAACCAGACTTTTTCCATAGACAGGATGCTTATTGAGTAATTCACCCATCGTTTACTTAAACAGAAAATCTATGACTACCATCATTTATTCATTACAACCATGTTTTCCCACCTGAGGCAAGGACACTATTTTAATTTTGCTTTAGAGCTGATGGGCACATCTCTGTTATGGTCAGCAGTCCCACTTTCCTTGTATGTTCCAGGGGCAATTTCCCTTCAGAGCCTTCTTAGTATTCTTTCTCCACAGAATGCCATTTATCTTCCATGTTCTCTGGTTTACCCAACCCTTAGTTGTCTTTGTGAAGGTGTGGCCTCCTTGGCTGTTGCAAACTACTTTTATTCCATTAATCTGTATCTTACAAATTAGCACTAACTGGTTCACAGTTCTTTGCTTGGAACCTCTCTATAACAGATTATCACAAACACTACTTCTAATTTGCTCTCAGTTCTCAATGCCTACTCTAATTGTAGTATGCTCAATATATAACAGATTCCCATTCAAGACTTTAATGACTCAGAACCAGTGTGGTTATAAAGAGGGACAAATTGCAATGGGTATTGGTTAGATTGCTGAGAGGAAAGAGCCAGAAGAAAATAAGGAAGAATTGGTAAGTCTGTGAAGTTATGCATTATCTTATACATTTAGGTCTTCAAAGAGTGTGAGAGTTTAAATTTCCCTATTATGATAATTAATTTTATGTGTCAACCTGAGTGGTCCATGGGGTGTTCAGATTGAACATTGTTTCTGAGTATGCCTGTATGTTTCTAGATGAGATTAGCATTTGAATTGGTGTTCTCAATAAAGTAGAGTGCCCTCCTCAGCGTTGTTGGGCATCATCCAATTCACTGAGGGCCTGAATCGGACAAAAAGAAGAAAGGAGAAATTTATCCCTTTTATCCTGTCAAATAAAAGACTCAGATGAAATGCTAAAACATATTACATTTACAATTTTTTGTCTTAGAAAAAAGATCCTTGTTTTTGTTTTGTTCTATTTTTCTTATTCTTGTCTTATTTTACATCTCAAATTCTGCTATAGTTAATGCTGCTTTTAAATCTAATCATTTATTTTCCTTGGATGAATGTAAGGATGAAGTGAAAATAGCAGACAATTGAACCTGTGGAATAAGTCTTACATACAAAGATTTTTTTTAAACACATGTACTTAAAAAAAAAAACAAACCATCCACTTGCTTTTGTCACTAGAGTTTATTTTTATAATTTCTTAGTATTTTATTTAAAAAAGTACATAACTTTGAATGTATTTGGCATTAACTAAAATATAATTTTGCAAAATGTTCACTATTTTTCAAATGTCCAAAACAGTGTGTGTGACATATTGATGAGTGGTTAAATGGCATATTTAAAAAATGGGCTTTCTTTTACTTTCTGTATAATCACAGGCTATATCTACAAAGATAAATGAATTACTTAATATAATTAAGCAAACAAACATTGTTACTTATTTCTACTAGATACTGGGAATAAAGAGATGAATAGAGGAGATATGGTCCCTTCCTTTGTAGAAATTGTAATTCTCAGGAAAAGATGTCTAATAAATAGCCAATCAATGGAAAAATAAAAGAATATATAAAAAGAAAAAACATAAGGAAAATCTACAACATAATTATAAACTATAGTAACTCACCTGAAAGGAAACAGATGTTGAAAGATTAAAGGGAACTTATTTTAGATTATAGTGTTTTTAGAAACTTATTTTAGGAGGTGACATTAAAGCTAATATTTAAAGGATGAAAATAAATATGTTAATAAAAAAAAGAAAAAAGAAAGAAAAGAAAAGAACATTCAAGATAGAAGGGAAAAGAAAGATCAGAAAGGATCTAAGTCAGGAAAGGAATTTTAGTATGGGGAGGTAAAGGAGAAATGCATAGAATAAGGATGGAGAAATGGGCAGGGGCCAAATTGCTAAAGGGACAATGCCCCAGGATAAGTACAATAAAGAGCCATTAAAGACTTTCAAGTGGGGAGAGAACAATACTTCTTTAAATTTAAAAAAGTTAACAAACTGCTATGTGGAAAGTATTAGAAGGAAATAAGTATAAAAACACGTGGAACAGTTAAGAGATCACTGTGTTACTCTGGAGTCAGATAAGAAGGAATTCATACTGGACTTAAGGTTAAACAGTGGGCATGTTCAACGAAATGAGTTGAAATATTTTAGTGGCTATGATAGTTTGGATGGGATGTGTTCCCCAAAAGCTCATGTGTGAGACAATGCAAGAACATGGAGAGGTTAAATGATTGGGTTATGAGAGCCTTAACCCAATCAGTGAATTAACCCCTAATAAGGATTATCTAAGTCCTAACTGTGTGCAGGTAGGTAGGGTGGTGGCTGGAGGAGGTGGGCATTTGGGGGTGTGACTTTGGGGTATATATTTTGCATCTGGAGAGAGGAGTCTCTCCCTCTTCCCACTCCCTCTCTCCTTCTTTCCCCCTCTCCCTCTCCCCCTCTCTTTCCTGATCATGTCCTGAGTCACTTTCCTTGGCGCTACCATTCTGCTATGATGTTCTGCCTCACCTCAAGATCCAAAGAATGGAGCCAGCTACCTATGGACTGAGACCTCTGAAACCATGAGCCTCAAAATAAACTTTTTCTCCTCTAAAATTGTTCTTGTCAGATCTTTTAGTCACAGCAGTTAAAAAAAACAAAACAAAACAAAAAAAAAACCCTGACTAAAACAGTGGGGGAATTGAAAAGACATAAGAAGAAAGGAAGTGAAGGAGAGGGATGATTTCCAGGTTTCTGATTGAACAACTTGATTGGGAAACAAAAACCAAAAGCTTAGTTACAGGCATTGTGCTAATTTGGAGCATTGACATCATCAGTGATGAAAATCCACCTTAAACTAGCTCCTATAAAAAGACTAACCTATTTGTTGACAGCTGTAGGTGATTTCAGGTGCTACTGGATATCATGAGGCTTTTCCTGGGACAGATGAGAGTCTATTTCCCTCAGTGCATTCTTTTCATCTTCTTGAAGGTCTTCGCTGATGGGGAAGGTCAAAAGTGATGGCCATCATTAATAATCAGAGCCCATAAATCAAATTTCAGAAAAGAGCCAATTGATCCCTTTGTTTTCATCTTTTTTTGTGTTGATATAACAAAATACTCAGTGCTGAAAAATGTACAAAGAGAAGAAGTTCACGCAGCTGAAAGTGCTGGAGGTGCAAGACTGTGGCACTGACATCTGCTCAGTTCCCATGAGGGCCTTTGGGAGAGGTCAGATGGCAAGACAGGAAGCAAGAGAGGGAGCTGGGATAGATGAACTTGCTTCTATTCTCATGAGAACTCATTCATCCCAGGAGACCAGCATTCATCCCTTCTGAGGACAGGCCCTATTACCTAATTACCTTGCTCTTCAATGTCCACCATCATCCAACTCTGCCACGACGGAGACCAAACTTTCAGCACCTGAACCTTTGGAGGACTTACTCAAACCACATCAAACCATACACACTTCCAGCTGCAGCTCTGCCACAGTACCCAATGAAAACATCCATCAGTGCCATAGGAACTAGGGAATAGCTGGTTAAACGTAGGGAGATGGGGCTGGAGTTGTGGCTCAGCGGTGGAGCGCTCGCCTTGCAAGTTCAAGGGCCTGGGTTCGATCCTCAGCACCACATATAAATAAATAAAATAAAGTTATAAAAAAAAACTAGGGAGAAGTTTGTTTCTTTAATTTTATTCTTTCTTTGTCTTGATGATATCACCTTTACATATACTTCTTTGTATTTCTATTTATGTTATCCTCTAAGGGTTCTTTGCTTACTGCTAAAATACTATTTTCTTTTTTTCTACTTCTACCCACTTCTTTCCTGCTTATTCTGTCTATTTCTGAGCCGGCCTACCTATTTTCACAATTCTAAGTGTTTTCCTATTTAGTCAACAAATATTCACTGGACACTACCCAGTACCAGCCACTATTCTAGACATTGTTGATAAAATTAGAAAACACTCATTTAAAGCTATCTTATATCTGTCCATCCTCTATCTATGATTAACTTGTGGTTCCCTGCTCTTGTATCTTTAACCTATAAGTTTCTCATTAGAGGTTCATTCCACTGAGCTCCATGAGCACATGTATCATATATACAATATCCTGCTGTTCATGTATACCTAAATCTCTCTCTCTCTCTCTCTCTCTCTCTCTCTCTCTCTCTCTCACACACACACACACACACACACACTGCTTAATTCTAAATATCAAAATAAAAATTGTCTTCTTCCTTAAACCTGTTTTCATCATTACTTTCTTTCTCAATAATCTATACAGCATTCCATCCAGACACCAGAGGAACATTATTTCCCTCCCTCTCTTTTTACTTCCCACCCTTCAATTAATCACCAGAATTATTTTTTATTTGTTCTTTTTATTTATACATGATAGTAGAGTGTATTCTGACATATTATACATACATGGAGTATAACTTCCCATTCTTGTGGTTGCATGATATGGACACACTGGTCATGTATTCATATATGAAAATAGGAAAGCTATATCCAATTCATTCTACTTTCTTTTCTAATCCAATCCCCCCTTCCCTTCATTTCCCTTTGTTTAATCCAATGAACTTCTATTCTTCCCTCCCCCCACTATTGTGTGTTAGAATCTGCATATTGCACAGAACATTTGGCCTTTGGTTTTGGGGAGATTGGCTTATTTCAGTTAGCATGATACTCTCCAGTTCCATCTATTTGCTGGAAAATGGTATAATTTCCTTCTTCTTTATGGCTGAGTAATATTCCATTGTGTATATGTACCACATTTTCTTCATTCATTCATCTATTGAAGGGCACTAAGTTGATTCCATAGCTTAGCTATAGTGAATTGAGCTGTTATAAATATTAATGTGACTGCATCATTATAGTATACTGACTTTAAGTCCTTTGAGTATATGACAAGGAGTGGGATAACTGAGTCAAATGGTGGTTCTATTCCAAGTTTTCTGAATAATCTCCATACTGCCTTCCAGAGTAGTTATACCAATTTGCAGTCCCACCACCAATGTATTAGTACTTTCCCACATCCTTGCAATTATTGTTAATTGTATTGTTAATTGTATTCTTGATAATTGCCATTCTGACTAGAGTGAGAAGAAATCTCAGTATAGTTTTAATTTTCATTTCTCTAATTGATAGAGATATTGAATATTTTTCTTTTCCATATATTTGTTGACGAATTGTATTTTTTTTTCTGTTAGTTCAGTTCCTTTGCCCATTTATCCATTGGGTTATTTCGTTTTTTTATTGTGGTTGTTGTTGTTTGGTGTTAAGTTTTTTGAGTTCTTTATATATCCTGGAGGTTAATACTCTGAGGTCCAGGTGGCAAAGATTTTCTCCCATTCTGTAGGCTCTCTCAACATGTTCTTGATTGTTTTCTTTGCTGTGAAGAAGCTTTTTAGTGTGATGCCATTCCCAATTTTTTATTCTTGATCTTCTTGCATTTTAGGAGTCTTGTTGAGGAATTTGGTTCCTAAGTTTGCATGATGGAGATTTGGACCTACATCTCCTTCTAGTAGGCATAGGATCTGTGGTCTAAAACCTAGGTCCTTGATCCATTTTGATTTGAGTTTTTTGCAGGGTGAGAGGTAGGGATTTAATTTCATTTTTCTGCCTATGGATTTCCAGTTGTTTCAGCACCATTTGTTGAAGATGTTATCTTTTCTCCGAGGTATGTTTTAGGTGCCTTTGTCTAGTATGAGATAACCGTATTTATGTGGGTTTTCATCTGTATCTTCTATTCTGTTTCAATAGTTTTCATTTCTATTTTGGTGCCAAAACCATGCCATTTTTGTTACTATAATTCTGTAGTATAATTTAAGGTCTGTTATTGTGATGCCTGCTTCACTCCTCTTGCTATGGATTGCTTTGGCTATTCTGGGTCTCTTATACCTCCAAATGAATTGCATGACTTGCTTTTTCTGTTTTTCTGAAGAATGTCATTAGAATTTCAATAGGAGTTGCATTAAATTTGCATAATGCCTTTAGTAGTATAGCCATGTTGACAATGTTAATTCTGCCTATCCAGAAGCATGGGAGATCTTTCTATCTTCTAAGGTCTTAGATTTCTTTGTTTAGTGTTCTGTAGTTTCCATAGTAGAGGTCTTTGACCTCTTTGGTTATATTGAGTCCCCAATTTTTTTTTTTTTTTTGGTGGGGGGGGGCGGATATTGTGAATGAGATAATTTTCCTAATTTCTCTTTAAATTGATTTATCATTGATGTATAGGAAAACAATTTGTTTATTGGTATTAGTTTTATATCTTATTAATTTGCTGAATTTATTTATGAGTTCTAGAAGTTTTCTGATGGGGTTTTTGGGTCTTGTAAATATAGAATCTTGTCATCAACAAATAATGATAGTTTCAGCTCTTCTTTTCTTATTTTTATCCCTTTATTGTCTGTCATTTTTCTAATTGCTCTGGCTAGAATTTCCAGGACTTTGTTGAACAGAAGTGGTGAAAGAGCACATTCCTGTTCTGCTCCAGTTTTTAGAGGGAATGCTTTCATTTTTTTTTTTTTTTCTGTTTTAACTGTTCTTGGCCTGAGACTTAGCAGATACAGTCTTTATAGTGCTGAGGTAAGTTTCTACTATCCCTAGTTTTCCTAGTGTTTTGAATGGATGCTGTATTTTGTCAATTGCTTTTTCTGCATCTATTGAGATAACCCTGTGATTCTTGTCTTTAAGGCTATTGATGTGATAATTTATATTTATTGATTTCTGTATATCAAACCAACCTTGCATCCCTGGGATGAATCCCACTTGATTATGGAATCACCAGCATTTTAAATGCAAGTTAATTGTTAATTCAAACCCCTCAACTACCTGCTCTATGCTTTATGTTCCAGACTGACCTCCATGATTTAAAATTTATTTTCTTCATATTGTACTTTAATACCTCTACCAAAGGGCTCTATGTAAAACAACAAAAAAAATTGATTCTGCATTCTTCTTTTTATAATCTTTATCTCAACATCATAAATCAGGCAATTTAACACGACACAGATCATCTCACCTCTACCTCCTCTCCACAGCCTAATTTGTTGCTGGTTCTCTAAAGCATTTTGTGTTCACCATTTTCTCTTGACATCTCCAGGGATTGACATTTTCTACTTTCCACTGCTGTTCCTTTTTTAGGTGAACAACTTAGATGCAGAAAAGATTCTTCCCAGAAGGCTTCCTTATAACTATGGTATTGGTTTGTTTATTTATTTATTCTCTTTTTTATTCCCCTTCATTCTTTCACTTATTGCAACCTTTGCTTACAATTCTCCTTATACTTGACACATGCTCATGTGTTGTTTTTCCTGACAGAATGTGTGAGCCATGAGAAAAAAGAAATCATATCTTATTTATTTTCCTCTCCCCAGTACCTAATTCTGGTCTTTACCCAGAGATATTTATTGAGTAAGTAAATTTAATTCCCTTCTTTTTCAAGTTTAAATATTTTAAACAATTATTCATATACATAATAATTGTGATAATGTTGATGATGATGAGGAGGAGGATAACATGCTGGTGCATGGCACCTTCAAATTCATGAAAATGTCTCTACACCATGTTCAATCCACAACACATTTAAGGTTGTTTGTTATGTTTTCATATTCCAATTTTAATAACAGGGGAACTTGAGATTCAGAGAGATTTGCTCAAGGTCAAATAACTAATGTGAAAGTAGAATTCTGAACAATTCTTTTGATCCCAAACTACATTTGTTTTCCTGTTACACCACATTCCCTGCTCACTTGTACAGTGACCCAGTCTCCTCAATCCTTCTTTCTGAAATACACATTCCCTACTTGGGGGTCCCTAATAGTGAAAGCTGACACCACCTCTGCATAAACCTGCTGACCTTTTCCCTCAGATCTACTGACCATCTCCAGCTGCCTGCCTAATATAGCTCTCCTTGCATATGACACCCCACTTTAAAACCAACATTTGTGAAATAAGATGCATCTTTGCTTTGCACCCATGCCCTCCAGCTCCCGTCCAAACTAATTTGCTCTCTAAACTTTACCGTTTCCATCAAAGCTTTACTTTCTTAGGGATTTGGAAATTAAAGTCACAGTTGTACCTAGCTATTCATCTCCTAAAAATAAGCCGCTTCACTGATAAATTGTCATTATTTATTGAAAACTTGCTAGACCATCATTTATCCCTTCAGGGCCTTAGAGAAAAAAGACAGTTGGGGAAATTAAATATGGCACACTGAAAATAATACTTTCCCCCTTGCAAAATTAGATTTAGGCATAAAATATTTCAGTGACAACTAATGCTGATAAGTGAAAATCTAGTCAGGTGCAGTGGTGTACGCCCATAATCCCAGTAACTCAGAAGACTGAGACGGCAGGATTTCCAGTTCAAGGCCAGTCTTGGCAATTTAGAGAGATCCTGTCTCAAAATAAAAAGGGCTAGGAGAGTAGCTCAGTGATAGAGTACTGTGCTCAATCCTTAGTTCTGCAAAAAAAAAAAAATAAATGAATAAAAAGATGAAAATCTCTGATAACAAGATGACTTATATTACTACATTAAATAAAAGTATGTTATTATTACCTTTCGTTTTATTTTTATTTCAGTAAATTTTCTTCAAATGAGGACAGAAAAAAATGCTGTTTTATTTTTGTTTATTGTATTTTTGCTCACATCTGTCAGTCATTTTGCTGCACTAATGGAAGGAGGGCAGAGAAGAACATATTTTACAGTGACAAAGTTTCAATAGTGGTGGTCACTATTGAAACTCTTTTGCATTCCAACAATTTATTATTACTTTAATATATACATTAAAATGAAAGTACAAGTGTTATAATTCTATTGCCTATAAAATACTTGAAAATTCAAAGTATAAATTAAAAACTTAGTAAAATTTGCCTAAGATATATTATCGTGCAAGTGAGGCTTAAACTATGTTAATTAAATTGCTATTCTTAATTGATCTTCACATTAGATTTTAGGTATGAAATCAGAAAGTTATTTCCGTGATTTAACGGAAGAAAGCTAAGAAGGACTGTCAGTGACCTAGGTTTTGTATGCACAGTGCTGTGTCACCTGGTTCCCATTTGTAGAAGACCTTGTTTCTCTAGCTATCAACTAACAGGTTTTAGCCTGCAGACCTTTTATAGGTTGTCTATATTGCAGAGGGGCCTAAATCACACCCCTTCCTAGAACACCATTCAATTTCTAACCCATGGTGGAGAGTCCCAGTTGAGGCAGCCCTGAAAGGCCATGCCAGCTCCTGGGTGTGATTGTCCCTGAGTGACTGAGACTGTCTGAGGCTTTATTGTTTCTGCACCACGGCTCCCTCTGTTCCTCCTTTCCACACATGTCACTCCCTAATAAATACCCTGTATGCTGAACTGTCCCTTAGAGTCAGCTTTCCACATTCCAACCCATCCTGGAACACCAAGCTTCAAGAAATCTGTGAATCCTCTCTATTTAATCTCAAGCCTTTATTTTATAGTTATATGTGAATTTTCCTGGGAGAGATTCTTTTCCAAGTTAGAATTACATCAGAATATAAGTACCATGGTTCTAGTGTGTTAAAGACCATCTGATTACCAAAAGAAAAAAGAAAAAAAGATGAAATGCTATTAGTTTTAACCTTTGAATGGATTCTAACAGGTTGTGAATAACAACTAATGCACACATATCAACCATTCAATGGCTATCCCATTATGAATGGGCAAAAAAAAAAAAAAATAAATCAATGAATGTTTAAAAGGCAAAGAGCACCTTGCTGAGGTTAAAGAAAAAAAAAAGATAAATGACTGAACCAAAAAATCTTGAACAAAGAAATGACTACTCTTTGTGGCCTGGAGACTGTTTCAGGCCATCCTTTTCATTTTTATGATTTTTTAAAAGGACACATAAACCACACCAAGGTGATGATACCCCCCTGAAATTTTTTTAAAAGATTGCGATGCACGTTTGAAATTGTGTGCATGATTTCTTGCCTAGAGGCCTGCTGAATCTTTTTTTTTTTTTTCAAATTCATAAAGGAAGTCCCTCAGGATATTTCACAGTGTGAGGATACACAGCCTCCTTTCCTGACAGGTCATTATTGCATATCATGCTGGGATTGAGTGCAAGACTGGAGAGTGGCTGCTCTTCCTGCCTTTTCTGTAAATGTATGTGGGATTCAAGCTTTGGAATCTTAAATGTCCACAAGATCTCAAAGGGTACTTGATGATTGATTTGCACTACAGGACAGGGTTGACACAAGAATTGCAGTCTGGTTCCCCAGGATTGCACTCACAGTCCTTGGCAAAAGTCACATTGCATAAAGTTGACCACCACGCAGCTGCCACCTCCTGTTGCAATTTTTTATGACTCAATGTTAGGTAAGGTTTCTTTGTTCCCCTTTTAAAAATTTGCAATTAAAAGCAATTTCTTCAAAAGGGGAAGTTTAACTGCAAAGGAATGCATCTAGCAAGTACTGACTGAAGAATAGAAAGCAATATAGGGTAAATGAAGCCATAGGGAGGCATATGTTGTGTGTCTAATTAGTCCACAGCCTTCTAAGTTGAGATATATCACATCAGAGAGTGTGCTTGGCAAAACTCCTTCCTTCCTTTAATGAAGATATACTTTTCAATCATTAAAATATTAAAGTCCTTGAAACCTACCACAGAATTCATGGTTTTGCTTCATACAGTCAAGAAGTCTCTGGGGAAGAAGTATGCTTTTTAATTAAAATTATACTTTAATAGCTTTTCTGTTCTGGTATGCTCATTTTAAGAAAACTGAAAAACATAAAAATAGTTTTTAAATGAGGGAAAATCACTTATAACTCCACAACACAAAATATACAATCTGGACTATGCTAAGAATCTACAACTAGACCTCCATGGAGCTCAAATCTACTAAAAACATTATAAAATGTCAAATAAATTTGCATTACTGTTGGAAGTGAGAAATAGTTTGACTAATTTTTAAAGTAAATAAATAAATTTTTTAGAGATACTCAAGGCTGTTTTTTGTTTGTGTGACATATGGTAAATAGAGAGGAGCAAAGATACTTGCATCAGAGAACAGACTTGAACCATGATCAAAATCTCATTAGAATCAGTTAGTATAAATGACTGTCAAGGGCTCTGATGTAAAAAGAGCATTTCAATACAAAATCAAGCTCTCAATACTCTAGTCATACTAGAAGTTTATTAAGGTCCTCCTTGGGCACCTTTTCATATACCAATAATAATTCTTGCCAGTCTTGATTAATAAAGTTGGGTCTATTAAGAGAAATATGAGGATTCTTACGGAGCACATGCCCAAAGCCATGTCTGGAGAAGGGTATCCAAGCCGTGGCTCTATTCCAGGTGGTTGTGTGCTTTAATCTGAATATTGAAGTGAATTTGTAGTGCTTTTATCTTTCTTTTGAAGTGAAATTATAGTGGCTTTTTGTTTGTTTGTTTTGCTATATACCCTCAAGGGTGTTTTTCTTATACAGAAATAGATATTTAGAAGTTGACTTTGATCTTTAAAAATATTCAACTAAATTTATGATTATAAAAATATTTCATTTTTAAGTTTTGAAACTCAAATATTATTTTAAATCTATGTCTAGCTCATTCTCAATTTATTTTAAAGAGCTTGTAATAATTTCTGGTTTGAGTTACAAGTTTAGTTTAGAATACTGAAACATTTTAGTCAACAGTTCAATATTTAATAACTTATTTTATAAATATTTTTTCATTATCTGACAAATTTTCAAAGACTAAATGATTCTTATAGTTCTAATACATTAAATTCATAAAATGAAACTAGAAATCACTTAACTATTCTTTAAAAAACTAGTAAGAATTGAATTAAAAATATAAGCATAGCCACATCAATATTTATAGCAGCTCAATTCACAATAGCTAAGCTATGGAACCAATCTGGGTACCCTTCAACAGAGGAGTGAATAAATAAAATGTGGTCCATATACACAGTGGAATATTACTCAGCCACAAAGAAGAAGAAAATTATGGCATTTGCCAGTAAATAGATGGAATTGGAAACTATCATGCTAAGTAAAATAAGCCAATCCAAAGAACCAAAGACCTACTACTGTTCTCTCTTATATGCAGATGCTAACACACAATAAGGGTGGGGGAGGGAAGAACAAAAGTTTATTGGATTAGATACAGGGGAATAAAGGGAAGGGGGGATGGGAATAGGAAAGACAGTAGAATGAACTGGATATAACATTCCTATGTTCATATATGAAACATAATCAGTGTAACCCCACATTATGTACAACCACAAGAATTGAAATTATATTCCATGTATTTCTAAAAAGAAACAGTTACATAACTAGATATTTGAATTTCAAATTATAGGAATTTAAAAATAGAATGATACATATATTTCACTCCATATGATTCCAGTTGGCCAATTCTCTTCAACATAACAGGGGCCAATAGGAAATATGTTCCTATTTTTCACTAAAAAATGCCAATACTGATGCCAGTGTTGAGAATCAGGTTGGGTCCCATTCCCCCAGTGCTGAAGACTTCAATAACCAAGAAATGCCAAGGCAAGAGCAAAAAGGTTTATTTAAAGGATAGAGTAGAAAGAGAGACAAACAGAGACTCCTCCCAGAGGAGAGGGTCCAAGTTGGTGTTCCTGGGAGACTGGGAGTGTCCTGCCTCCCTCTTTTATATATTTTAGGTTTCCTTTTTATCATGTCTTCTCCTCTTCTTATTTTGTCTACCTGACCAATAGATTGGCCAATAGATGGAAAAGGCGCCTTCCACTGGTAAGGGCAGGAAGGAAGCAGCCCAGGGGGCATCCATTAACGAATCCTTGCATGGAGGAACAATTCTCTGGAGGCTGGTAACCTTGGCAACAGGTGAGGAGGATACTCCATGACCATTTTCGTTATCCTTCTTTCCAATACTGGTTTCTGAGGAAGTACATTGCAAGTCGGACCTACTAGAGCACAAAGAGATATCTCAAGATGAACCAAATATCTGTCAAGTATCTAAAAGTCTTGGATACTCTTGGTAAGCTCTTTAAAATACCAACAGGGGAAGTGTACTGAAGGTATTAGTATTTTAATTGCCTCTTAAATCAGCCCCCAGCTTTCTGACCCAATCACTTATTACCTACACTGACTGTTCTGTTGCCTCCCTGGCCTCAATGCTGTATTACTTTGAGTCTTATAAAGTTTTCTATATACAATTTTAAATATTTATGAGTTGAAAATGCTTTCCTCTTTTCTCCCCACTAAGGAAGTTTTATGACATTCCTCAAATTTGGAGGGTTCACTTTCCAAATCTACCATACCTATAACTCAGTATGCTATATGCATGTCCCTCCAATCTCTACAGATCCCACCCAGCTTAACATCTTGACTGGATTTTACATTGCATTATCTTTGGCTATTCATAAATATATTTGCTGCTGAAACATAAACATTTTGTAATTTGAATGGAAACTATATTATTTCATACACTTGCCAAGACTATCCAAATTCTTTAGACACTTAACAGATATCTGGTTCAACTTGAGATGCCTCTTTGTGCTCTAGTAGGTCCGATTTGCAATGTCCTTCCTCAGAAGTCAGCATTTCCCATGCCTGGTGCTGATGCTATGGAAAGAAGGATAGCAAAAATGGTTGTGGGGTATCCTTGCTCAGAACATTCTGTGCTGCATTTCTCCCCTGCCTGAATAAACTAAAAATTCAACATGGGTGGCTTCTATTAGGGAGCAGGGCTCAAAGAGGAAAATAACACCACCTTTTGAACTAAGATTTGAGTTTGAACTGGGATTTGAGATTCTCAACTCTGGGTGACTAAGTTTAAAAAAAAATTTTAATACTGCCTTAGTATAACATGTTCCATGTGCAATAGCAAAAATCACAAACAAAAGTTGTACAGCTTGGGAATCCTTGTAATAATGCCTTCCTACCATCTGAATCTTCTAATACAGTATTGCATCTCAGTTGCAACAGAGAAACAGTCCTCACAAATATATCGCCTCCCATTTTTCTTAAAACATTTTAAACAATACCCTATTGTTTATTCACTGGCAAAAATTGAAACACTTGGTTCTTTTGGTATATATTTCATATGTCTAATTTTGATCAAGAACACAGAAATATTTCTCTCCTGTCAGGAAAAAAAAAAAAAACAATCATCCATGCTCAGTGGAAAAGAGGAACTGACCATCTACCTCTGGGTAAAAGAATAGCAGAAGTCTGGGGTCTGGACTCTTGATCTGCGCATTCCCTTTTTCCAGAGGATGTATCACTGTTGTTCTATTGGAGTATAGATACAATAGTATCAGAAACTTGAGTTTCTATATGAAATTGTCTTATATCCAATTATTAATTCAACATCTTTTTTAAAAAAAATTTTTCAGGATAAACTAAACATATCAGTAAGATTTATTCAGGCCCCAGGCAGCTAGTTGGCCATAGAGTGTCCTCTAATTTAATATACTCTCTGCTTCTAACATGAGTCATCTCCATGCCAGAAGGGCCCACCTGCCTATTTGAAAAATTCTATAATCATTCCTGCAAGTTGGGATTGTAGTTTCCTTGTTTTTTTTTTTTCTGCTAAAATTCAAATATTCACCCTCTCTCAGCTAACACAGTAAATTATTCTATGCTAATATAAATAATCTTACACCTTATTATCAATAATGGGAATGTTATTCCTTTATTTTCCTTCTGGCTAATTTTATTCTCCCCTCCTTCAGTGTCCAGATAGAATGCCTTCTCCTCCGCAGAGGGCTTCTAACATCAGCATACAGTTCTTTTTCTTTCTCTCCACAATTTGTACAGTTAGCACTTTGTACAGTTCCTCAACTGTGACAAGTGTCATAAAATGAAGAAGCCTGGGTCAGCCTAATTATTCAAAAAGATTGGAAACATGTGGAGCAGACCTAGACTGAACTGCAGTGTACAGTCAAGCCAAGCCAGACTCAGCTAGACGAGTTTACTCCAGCCACCCTCTGATGGAGGGCTGAGAACAAGCATGTATCCTACACCTCCTGGCGGCTTGTTTCGCAGCAGTCTGTTGGCAGTACCTAACTGGTGTGTCTGTCTAAAGCTCCAGCACAGTGGTTAAAGGATCTTTCAAGGAGACTGGAGCACAAAAATAAAAAGAAAACCAAAAAATACTTTCATTTAAAGAATTTTCCCTGAAACTGTTCCACTAAAAGAAATAACTACTCATTTTGAGTTGACTGTGAATAGAACTGGAGCTAAATCATAACTGACTCCTAATTTGTTTTTGCCTGATTATGAATGTTCTATTGAGCTTTCTTTGCTGACGAAGAAAAAGCCTGTGCTTGCTTTATTTTTAGTGGTAGAGACCAAAGGGAATCTATAGGGAGCTTCTTCACAAAAAAACAGGAGAGGAGTGGGAATAAACAGGTGGTTTGGTGCTTGGCAGGTGACGCCCATCTCTGGCGGCTTTGTCCGTACTTGGAGCTATGAGCTGGGGCAGGGTGCCAGCATGATCTGGGCTTTCTGGAACTGGGGAATTTTACCCAAGGGTTCCCAGAAAAGCAGCTTCCCTGACTTTAATGGCTCAAACAATGTCCATAGTTCATACATGGCTCCCAAACACATTTAAAATTTTTTCATTTTCAATTTTTTTCCCTTTGCTCATATTATATTTTGATAAAAGGTATTTTTCTGCATAGGGAAATTGTGCTTTTGAGATGTTCATGCTTATATCGCCATCACTTCATACTGGGTCATAACTAAAAACCTTATTCAAATTTCCAGGTCTACATTTAGTAAATATGTTCTTAAAATAATTTGTCCAAACATTTCTAAGTCTCCATTTCCTCACATGGAAAAGTGGGGCTAACATTTCTATTTCACTGAGTAAGTATCAGGATTAGAAATCTTCTAAGGACTAACACACAGTAGATAACAGTGATTATCACTACCACTGATATTATTAATATTATCATAGTACAAAGAACATCTCGTAGATGTTAAGTAAGAACAGCAAAGTCAAGTCACCTAAACTCAAAGTACACTTTATGGGGTTTTGGGTTGCTGCTTTTGGTTTGTTTGTTTTGTTTGTTTTCACAGTCAAAAGAGTGGGAAAAGGCAGTGATATTGCTCAGTGGTAAAGTGCTAGCCCAGCATGCACAAGGACCTGGGTACCATCTCCACCATCACTAACAAAAGTAAAAAAGTAGAAGAACTGTCATGTTTCATAACATCTCCTCCTCTTCATGCACACATGTGCATACACAGGCACCAAAACCAACACTATTTACTCCTCATACCACATAAATACTCCACAAAACATATTTTAGATTCTAAGTAAGCAATTTAAGGAAAAATCCACCTCTTGTTCTTCAAGCCACTGTTTTCCACATGCTTGTCTTGGTCAAATGATATCTTAGGATCTTCTCTATTTCTCATGTGCATCTCACAGTGTTACTGGGTCTCATTTCCCAATCAGATCTTCTGGTCTGCTCAGATACACTTGTTAGAACTAAAAACCCTACAACTCTTAAGAGGAGCTTCCTCAGAAAACACTATAAGTCCCAATTCAAACAAAAGAGAGCTTTATATACCTAGCTAGGGCCTGTCTCCCACCCTTAGAGACTGGTGCTTTGTGGGAGAACAGCAATTTCTTGCCCTGTGTCTTAGAAATTTAAGGATGAAAAAAAAAAAACACAACTTTTCTCAGCATCATGCAAGCAAGCAAGCTACAGAAGCTTAAAAAAGGAAGTTAGCTTTATGCAATTCTCAGTCCGGAACAAGTGTTAGACCACTGTATCCTGAGTTTCAGCTGAGTGGGGGGCGATAATCTATTTTAAAGTCATGTAGACCCAGTATGAGAATGGTAATATATCTTTAAGTTCCAGATCTCAGTAAGTGTAATTGTTTTCTCTAATTTCCTTTTCAGATAATTCATTATTACTGTATGGACACGCAAGTGCTTTTTGTGAGTTGATTTGGTATTCTGCACATTATAAAATTAGCTTATTCATTTTAATGTGTTTTTTTAGGATTTTCTTTATATAAAATATGCTGCACCTAATAGAAGAAAAAGTAGGCCCAAATCTCTATCATGTCAGATTGGGAACCAAATTCCTCAACAAGACTCCTAAAAAGCAAGAGGTAAAATCAAGAATCAATAAATGGGATGGATTCAAACTATAAAGCTTTTTCTCAGAAAAGGAAACAATAAAGAACATGAAGAGAGCACCTACAGAATGGGGAAAAATCTTTACCACATGCACCTCAGATACAGCATTAATCTTCAGGATATATAAAGAACTAAAAAAACACCAAAAAATAAATAAATAACCCAATCAATAATGTGCAAAGGAACTGAACAGACACTTCACAGAAGAAGAAATACAATCTATCAACAAATATATGAAAAAATGTTCAACATCTCTAGCAATTAGAGAAATGTAAACCAAAACAACTTTAAGATTTCCTCTTACTCCAATCAGAATGGCAATTATCAAGAATACAAGCAACAAAAATTGATGAGGATGTGGCGTAAAAGGTATACTCATACATTGATGGTGGAATGGCAAATTGGTGCAACATTATTGAAAATAATATTGAAATTCCTCAGAAAACTTGGAATGCAACCACTCTTTGACCCAGCTATCCCACTCCTTGGTTTATAAGCAAAGTATTTAAAATCAGCATATTACAGTGATACAGCCATATCAATATTTATAGTAACTCAACTCACAGTAGCTAAACTGAAAGACCCCAGCCCAGAAACCCCAGGCCCCACTAAACACCGGAGAGGTCTATCTGTTGATCAGTTGAGGGTGGTCTATTGTGAAAGGACAGGATGGTTGGAAAAGAACAAAAAAAGGCCAGGTCCCAGGGCATTCTTAGGCAAATAGGAACTGATAACATAAAGTGAAGAACAACTTTGCCCTTTAGGTAATCTATATGCTGGGTTCAAAATAACCAATAAGAAACCTGTTGCTTACTGCGAGCGCCGAAACCTGCCCCTTTATCCTGTAAAAGACCTGTACCCCAAAGCCCAGTGTGCCAGTTCACCAAAGCTCCGGCTGAGGTTTTGCTGAGCACCCGCAGGTGTCTGTGTATCAATAAATTGCCTCATGTTTTTTGCAGCCAGTGTCTCGTGTGTTCTTCCTTGGACAGGGACTCGGAGGGTCTTTCAGTATAACTAATAAAAACTAATAAAAAAATCATACCACCTACACACAGCACAAATTTACCTCTTTCTGTTTTATTTTGATGTATTCTATTTCTTTCTCTTCCCAAATTTCTCTGGTTTGCATTTCCACTACTCCTCTGAGTACAGATGGCAAGAGTGAGCATCCTTGCTTTGATCCGGATCTAGAGCTTCTATTTTTCACCATTGACTATCATATCAGCTTTGGGCTTTATGTACATGGCATTTTTTAAACAGATAATTTAATAGGAAATTTAGATAATATTCAGGACAAAGATAAAACTCGAGATTTTTCCTAAATCACTTCTGATTACTATTACTAATTACTATTACTATACTTTTTTAAAAAAGTCAATACATTTAAAAAATAAAATTGGAATCAATCATTTTACTGATTTTTCTCCCCAGAAAGCTAAAGCAAAATTAAACCAAATAAATAACAACAATGAAACGACAGAATGGAGAAGCTCTAGTCCCAACTTAACTAGAGATGGGAAACAAAGATGTGCTGTGGGAAAAGTCTTAGGTTATGAAAGTACTAATGGATGAACAGGTAGAAGAACAAGATGTTCTTGCCATCATTTATTGCAACTCAGTCTATAATAAGTACATAGCCTTGTTAAAATCTTTTAAGTGGCATTGTCTTGCTTAAAGTATTAATGCTGTTAAGCTCGAATTCGGGACCCCCAAAAGACCACCAGAGACCCAAGATCGATGTAAGCAGCAAAGAGGTGTTTATTGTGAGCTAGCTCGGTCCTCCGCACGCACACACAGCAACTGGTGATGCTGAGAGGCCGGGAACCCAGGGTTTGCAGCATTTTTATACATTTTTTGGAGAGGGCAGGGACTTCACATACATCATAGCCTCTTTTAGCAAATCATCACACACCACAGGAAAATCAAATAACAACTCTAAAACATGATTAGCACATTTACTGGCGGGAACAAGTTGTCTAGGGGTGATTGGTCAGTACAAAGGGGGTATTCATTTGAACTGATTGGTTTAAGCCAAGAGGGGTGTACGTGCTGAACTACAGGGTCATCTGGCATCCCAGGTATTTCCCTGTCTCATGCTGATTGGTGGCTGCTAGGTGGCTGCTATGGGTCCCCACCTAGCCTGACTGAGTTAGGGACACCTGGCACAGCAGATCTCTCCTGTAGATAAACAACTTAGCAGGGTGGGAATGTGCCTAGGAGCGCTCTGTGGTTTTTTCCAAGGACAAAGGTCATGTCCCTTCCTTGGACAGGCTTTGCTCTGAGGTAGAGGCTGGTTTTTCAATGCCTGAATTAGGTTTTTATTGCTCAGAAACTTAAGTATCTTAGAACAAAATATACTGCCAGGGGCAGTAGAACTTATCTGTAATTCCAGGGACTCATGAGGCTAAAGTAGAAGGATCACAAATTGGAGGCTGGCCTCAGAAACTTAGACCTTCAGCAACTTTGTGAAACCCTGTCACAAAATAGAAAATAAAAAGAACTGGAGATGTGGCTCAGTAGTAAAGCACCCCTGGGTTCAATACCTAGAATAAAATCAAAAAGGAAAAAACCAACCAGATCATACATCTATTATCCTAGAGTATCCATAGGTCAGAACCTGGACAAAGGTCAACTGGCTCTTTTGCTCCGGTTCTACCAATCTGCAATCCAGGTATCAGTGGGGACTGAAGTTTTTTCAAAGGCTGAACTATAAATAGAAGTATTCTCAACATGTATGTGAAGCTTTTAATAATTAAAAAAAAATTCTTCCATAAATGTAAAATATTATAATCCTCATTATTATTCTTGTTAATGAGAAAAGAGTTTAACAAATTATCATGTTCCAAACCCAACTTCCTAAGTTGGTATTTGTTTCTTTCCCTTATTGTCTTGTTCCTCAGTCATTAAACTTTTGCCACCACTTTGTAGTCTCAATCTCATTTCCTATTCTAGTTTCAAATTTATTCAGGGCATAGAGTTTCCACTACTTCTTGGGAAGTGATTTGACACTGTAATAGACATCACAGTTAGCTTTTTTTTTTTTTTTTTTACCCCTCTGTGTTCTGGCTGGTTTTCCCTTTGCTCTGTCTCATCTCATTACTTCTCCATTTCTTTCTTCAATATCATATTGCAAGCTTTTATCTAATTTTCAATGCACTGTCATCTGCTCGTCTTTTTTTAGTTCTGTTGCTTATCAAGCAGTTCTTTCCCATACAAGCACTTTACTTTGAGAACTGTATACCAGGTGTGTATGTACTAACTTGCAATGCTGCCAGATGAATCTTGTTTAATTTTCTTTTTAACCTTGCTTTAGATTTATAGAACATTATGCGTTCAAAATACATTGAACAACCGAAGTAAAACACTATCTTTTGAGAGAAGAATGAGTAAGTACACAAATTGCTTATTTTATTTATAATAAACATAGTGCTGCTCTTTCACAGGTGGTTGGTTGTCTGCTGGTGATTACCAACAGGAAGGCACTCCAATGTACTGGAAATTAGCACATGCAGCACAGCAGGACACATTTAGCTTTTCAGATATACTTTAGGAAGAATCTCACAAAGGATAGTCTTACAACCACAATGGGAGTATGGTTCTGAACAGTAAAGTAAAAGCTAACATCACGAGTACTGAAAAAAGTTCCCATTTTTATGCCAAAACCTAACAGAAATAACTCTGACTCTTAAAACCCCACAATTCCCTTAGAAATTTATGAACATGGAGAAGAGTATCCTTTTGAAAATTAGGCATATTTTCTTCATTTTCATTTGAAGCCTATTTTATTCGATATTAGTGCTACCAAATAAATTATGCATATATATTTTGAATAGTTTTGAAAATTTAGCTTGAAAAACATATAATTCCTTTTTGTTAAAACCTTAATATTTTTAAAGTTGGCAATAATTATAAAGCTAAATCAGATCTTTTGTGTTTTAAGAATAATGGCTGGCGTCAAAAATCAAGTCAATAAATTAAAATGGAAAAAAATACCCAGTATAGAGTTTTATACTGGTGTATGTGTCCTTTTTACTAACTGTATATTCAAGAACATTATGATTGTTTAAAAGAGATTGTTTTAATATAGTAGCATCTAATGAATTTCCATGCAAAAAATCAATTTGTGCGAATATGACTTTGGCAAGTTTATCCAGATATGCTTAAATATTACTTAGTCACTCAGATTTCCTTTTCCATAAGACTATTTTCTTTAATGTTGAGTTGTTGTATTTTTATGTTGTATAGTATTTTTATTTCTGTAGTGAAGAAATTTGCTTTCTTAGACTATTCACCATTAACGTTCATCTCACTTTGAAACTATCCAATAAAAATGTGCTGATATTTTACCTTCTTGCAAATATTTTTTAAAATATTTCAATTAAAGACATGTTCAGATTAAATGTCTAGAATCTGTTTCAATAATTTCCAAAAGTTATACCCATCCACACAGTATCTGGGTTTCTGTTACTCTGCTTTCATGAGTGGAATCTAAAATCTCACATGGTAGCAACATGGTCTGATTACAATAGACTTTTTAATATTTTCTATTTTTTTTCTTAGTATAGAGCTCTCAAGAAAGATTTTGAAATTTGAAAATTATATTTGATATTTTTAAACTTTTTGCTGAATTCATTTAATTATTTGTTGAGGAACCACCAGTACCAAGGACCACCCCCAGGTTCTGGAGATGACTGTTGAGCACAGAGGCATCCCTCTAATTACATAGACCAGAGAGTCTCTGAGAGTCAGATATTAACAAGATAGTCACAGCAACACATTTATAATAACAAACTGAGATAAATGCCAAAATAACTAAATGTAGTTTACTGTGTACCTTAATAGTTATTTTAATTTAATTTTATCCTGTTAGATTTGCCTTATGCTGACATTTTGAAAATGTTTTTGAATTTTTATTATTTTTTTCCATCATACTATTTATCCCTCTTAGCTCTGTGTCATCCAAATTATATATGTGTCCTTAGGTAAATCACTTACCCCATTTAAATCTTGACTTCCATATCTAGTTAGCAAAGACAATCCCATTGTCCCAACCCAACAAGACTTTAACTAGATTGAGGAAGGTGTTTTACCTGTAAGCCCTTTGAAAACTATGAAATACCAAACATTATTACTCTTCTGAGATAATATAAACAAAAGAAAATTGTTTGTTATGAAAGCTTTTATGAATCTATTAACCAACTGTCATCTAGACATAGTTTTCAATCATTTAAAAATGTAAAAATTGTATTTTGATCCGAATTTCTCCATTTGGTTCATAAAGAAAATGTAGTAGAGGATCAAATGGCTTGCTAAAATCAGAATACAAAATAAATACATGTCTTTTTTTTCATATCATTAACTCAGTGAGTTAATTGAAATAAATATAGATCTTTTTGGAGCTGGCTATAATTTGCATCTGGAATGTCCTCCAAGGTCTCATTTGTTAAAGGCTTACTTCTTGGGTGGCATTATTGAGAGGTTGTGAAAATTTTAAGAGGTAGGTCCCATTAGGGGAACTTGTTTTATTGTGGGCATGTTCTCCTTGGGGATAGGGGGATCCCAGGACCTTTCTTACTCTTTTTCACTTTCTGCCCTTGAGTTTAGTGATTTTGTTCTGTGACATGTTACCTGCCCTCAAGTGATGATTCATCAATGGCCCAAAAGCAACAGAGTCAATGGATCATAGACTAAAATTTCTGAAACTGAGTCAAAGAAAATTTTGCTTTTTATAAATTGCTTTTTATAAATTTATGAATCTCAATTATTTGTTATGGTGACAGAAAACACAGTCCTCTTTTTTCTTACCCCGCTCTGCAATATCATGACTAGTTATCAAAAAATCAGTTGGAAAAATGTCCACCAGGTTTTTGTGTATTTTATCTTTTCTTTTTTAACATTTTATAGTCTATCTAATGTTTTCCAATTTGTTACCCAAAAGTACAAGCATTGCTACTTGCTGTGCTTTTTCACTCTTTAAATTTTGTCTCTAATTTCATAGGTTTTTCTATTCCTTTCATTTAATACCACAATACAGGTGGGTTCTTAATGAGCGAGAGGTTCGAGTATCACACTGAGAAGATGCAAGGAATGAACACAGCTTTTAAATAAATTTTCATTTACTGAAGTTTTTTTTTTCTTTTTTTTTTAACCTTTGGAAAAGATAAACTCTAAAACACATATTAATTACGTAGTTTAAATTTCTTTATGAAACCATGATTTCTGATATATCCTATAGCACCTATTGTAATAATTAACTCTCAAAAATTGACATGCTTTGCTAATTAACATTCCTTGAGAAACAAGATATTTTAAAAAACCTAACATGCATCTTGACAGAAGTCAAAGTTCTGTTGTTCATTATCTCACTCAAAACTAAACCAGATCATAGCATTAATTAGAATGTATGTGCTCTTTTTTTCTGGAGAGTATCAAACTAATCTAGGGGCATAAACAAACCAATCAATGCTTCATAAATTAGCAGTTAAATATATTTCATGTTTATTTAAATTGACATTTATTGAATTATAAATTACTGTAGTATAAATTGACTACACATACTCACATTTAATCCTTACAAATATAAGTTTCCATTAATTTAAAAATTCAGTCATTTACCCAAGAAATACTTATTTATTATCTATAATGCTATAAGTACTATATTAAGCTTTTGGCACAAAGCAGTAATCAAACTAGAAAACAAACATACAAAACCCTCAGCCCAGATGGAGCTTACATTTCAAGAGAGAGAACTGAAAATGAACTAAATTAATTAGAAGTGTGTTAAAGGGTGATAAATGCTATGAAAAAGGAATAGTTTGGGTGGAAAGTTTGAGGTTCAGAGAGGCAAGTTATGATTTTAATTGTGACAACATAAGGAAGATCCCACTAGAGCTCATTCAGAAAGTGGCATTTTAGTAAGACCTTGCAAGACAAGAGGGATGTCAGGAGAATGAAGATGTCAAGAGAATGAAGCAGCTACAACAGAGGCTATAAAGTACCTATTTGGAATGAAGAAAGAGACTGGTGTAACTGGGATTGAGTGAGAACAGAATAGTGCAGGCCAGTTTAGAAAGCTTAGAGGAGCAAGGCTATGCCCAGTATTGCCTTATAGGTGGTTATAAGGACTTTGACTTTGACTTTGAGAACATGAGGATCCAGGACAGAATTAGGAGCAAAGGTCAGATTGCATTTTATTGCTACTGCAAGAGATGACTTTGCCCCAAAATAGACTTAAGGGACTTTGGTAAATAAAAGGGACAATTTTATATGATACTATAATAATCCAGGTAAGAAATGATGACTACTTGTATCATAGTAAAAGCTGTAGAGAGGGGTCAGAAATAATCATTCTGTTTGAATGTGAAATAAAAATGATAGTTTAATATATCCCATGTATCCATCACCCAGAAAGAAATATCAGGATTTTGTCGTGTTGATTTTATCCCCCTTTATAATTTTCTTCCTTGTAAAGTATTTTCAAATGATTCCCAAATACCTTGCCCATTCTCACCAATTGCTGTTGTATGAGTTTCTAAAGCTACAGAATTATCATAGCTAGTAAAAATTATGAAATTCCTTAGTATCCTAAATATCATAATTGGATTTCCACAATCAAATATCATTTACTTAAAAATGTACTCTTACAGTTGTTTCTTGGAATTGGAACTTAAACAAATATGGCTTTTTCTTCTGTTGTATGTTTCAGGTATCTTTATTATATAGATGTAACTTCTTTCAAGTTACTCTCCACTAAATAGCATAAGATCATATCACTTTATCTTTCTGTCAGTCTTTGTCTTTTAAGTGGTAAGTTTAACCCACTTAATTTCAAAGTAATTTGTGATAAGGAGTCTCCTGCTGTTTTGCTATTTGTTTTCTATATATCACAAATTTTGTTCCTTATTTCCTTCTTTGCTGACTTCTTTTGTGTTTAATTCTTTTAATGTTTTATTTTTGTTCTGTTCTCATTTTCTTCCTACTAATATATATCCATGGTTATCTCTTAAACTTATAACAATATATTTTGACAACTCCTTATATAATGGTATATAAAACTCTTATACCACCTGTCTTCCTCCTTATATTTTATCCCATGTTACATCTTTATAGAATCTGTATTCATTAACATTAATTTTAATCAATGTCATATGCATTTGTTTTTAAAATTTATATATAGAGAAAAAGAGAGGTAATGCAAACAAAAATAAAATACAAAAGTGCTTAAGCTTTGTATTTTGCCATTTTTGTATTTTCTGTAGGTATTCTTTATTTCTTTATAATGTTTCATGTGACTCTCCAGAGTCATTTTATTTCAACTTATAAGACTTCCTTTAGCATTTCTTGTAGAACAAGTTATCAAACAAAATCACCTTCAGCTTTTTTTTTTTAAACTTTTCCATTGTTGTTGAAGAACAATTTTGCCAGATACATACTTCTGGGTTGACAATTTTTTTCTTTTAACAGTTTTTGCTACTTTTAAATATGTTTATACCACTGCCTTCTGACCTCCATGGTTTATGCTGATAAATTGGCTGCTAATCTACCTGAGGATTTCTTTCCTATGATGAACTGTTTCTGTCCATCAGCCTTCAAGAGTCTGTTTGCCTTTGACTGTTTTATTTGTATTTATATTTTTTTTCTTGGAGTTTGTTGAACTTCATGTGAAGAAGTTCAACAAACTCCTTGTATCAAATTTGGGGAGTTAGGGGATATTAGTTATTCAAATATTCTTTCTGTTTCTTTCTTTTCTCTCCTCCTGAAATTTTACATATGTATGTTAGTTGTTTTAATCAGCTGTTTCACTGCTGTCACCAAAAGACCTGATAAGAACAATTAGAGGGAAAAGATTATTTGAGAGTTCATAGTTTCAGATCTCTCAGTTCATAGGTGGATGGTCCATTGTTTTGTGCCCAAAATGAGGTGGAACATCATTGCAGAAGGGTATGGTGGAGTAAACCATCTCAGGACATGACAATCAGGAAGTATAGAAAGCTGTTGCTCACCAGGGACAAAATATAAACCCCAAAGCACACCCCCAGTGACTTACCTTCTCTGGGCATACCCTACCTGCCTACAGTTCCCACCCAATTAATCCATTCAAGTGAATTCATGCACTGATTAAATTAAGACTAACATAACCTGATCATGTCACCTCTAAACTTTCTTGCATTTCTCACACATGAGCTTTTGGGAGCACCTCATATGTAAACCATAACATTAGTTCACTTGCTGGTATCATATAGGTCTCCTAAGCTCTGTTTATTTGCATATGAGTTTACCAACTTTATTCTATCTGCTCAAATATACTTTTGAAAACATGAAGTGAATTTCTCTTTCAATTATTATACTTTTAAACCCTAATTTTTCCATGTCTATCTCTTTATTATTGTCTCATTTGTTAAAATATATTTCTCCAGACTTCCATTAGTTCTTTATCTGCATTTTCTTTATCTTTTTGAGCATATTTAAGATTTATTCTAGGAAATTCAGTATTTTTACTTCATCAGGGACAGATTCTGTTAAATTCTGTAAACAGACTGTATTTCCTTGTTTTTTTTTTTTGCATGCTTTGTAATTTTTTGTTTTTAAATAGATATTTTGAAGATTATAATGCATTGACTCTGGAAGTCAAATTATCTTCCTCTACTTGGTTTGATTTTCTTAATTTTTTTTTTTTTTTTTTTTTTGTGTGTGTGTTACGGTTATTTTTTTTCAGTGACTCTCTGAACTATTTTTATCAAGATAGAATTATTTGTCATATGTAGGCCCTGAGATCTCTGGTTCAGGAGTTTATGGTCAGTTACTGTTTTAACAGAGATGTTTTTTTGGAACCTGGAGTCAAAGTAAAAACAAAACAAAAAACTGCCTCTGTCTTGGCAGACTATTCTGTCTTGGAGCACTCCTTCAGTGCTTACCGTGGTTGGTTGTGACTTTGACTCTGCCTTCACTTCCTCCTTTTGCTGAGACTAAACATCAGCTAAAAGGTCTTTTCTGAGCATGAATCTTGCTCAGAGCAAGTGCATAGTTTTCAAAATCCGACAGTAACATGGAAACCTTCCAATTCCCTAATTCTCCTAAGAGCGCCTCTCTCAGTCTTTTTCTCCTTAGCTTCAGTATGTCATATTTGCCTCAACTATAATATTTTGCTCTGGTGGAACAAAGTTATTTTAATCAGGTTTTTCACCACTGAGACTGAAAGACTGACCAGAGCAACTGTAGAGGACGAAACATTTATTGGGTGCTCACATTTTCAGAAGTCTTAGTCCATAGTAGGCCACTTCCATTCCTTGGGGCTCAAGGTGAGGCTGAAGATGATGGCAGAAGAGTGTGGAAGAGGGAAACAGCTCACATGATGATAAGAAGCAGAGAGAGACTTCACTCTCCAGATACAAAATATATACCTCATAGCCACGCCCCCAATGAACCACTTCCTCCAGCTACACCTCACCTGCCTACAGTTAACACTCAGTTAATCCTATCAGGGATTAATTCACTGATTAGGCTATTACCCAATCATTTCTCCTCCAAACCTTCTTGCATTGTCTCACACATGAGCTACTGGAGGACGCCAATCTAAACCATAACAAAAGTTGCTTATTTTAACGTTTAGGGAAATGTCCTGTGTAGTGGCTTTCCTGTTCTGAGGGAGTGTTCATTTAGAAAAAAAACAAAGAAAGGCACTTCACATGTAGCACTTCCAGTATTCTAAAAACATTGCTTTTAGAATAGAAAACAAATAGAATAAACAAATAGAAAAATAAAATGGTAGAAACTCAGGTACAGAAACAATGTTTTTTAGAATAAGTTCTTCTCCACTTTGCCTGAACCAGGAACCCTGATATCACACAATTAGCAGAGACTGTCATCTCTAAGACTATCATGGTATGAAACATGAAGGTGGGTTAAGGACAATTAAAAATGCTAAAATTTATCTTGTTATTTCTAGGTTGAGTCTTTCTTGATTTATCATATGTTTGATTGCTATAAACCTATGATTATTTTGAAAAAAAAATTAATTCTGAAAGTTTTCACTTTTTTTTTCCATTTTGTGGTGAGTTGGACTTGGGAACTATATACTTTGCCATTTTTACTTATGCTACTGTTTCAATTTTAGTTATGTTTCTTATGAAAATGAAACTTGTATATCTAAGGGCCATGTTTGTATCTTCTACAAGCTTTCTGTTCATATTCAGTTTTTCCATTTCTCTACTAGGTATGATATATTCAAAAGAACATAAAAAAGGGGTCAAAGTGTCACTTATCTCTAGCCAGTATCTTATCTTAACTTCTGTGTTTAGTATAAAAATCCTTGATTTTTAATTAGCAATCACTAACTAGAATGAAACTTAAATATCACATTCTCTTTTTAACTAAGTGTAGAGTGGTGACTACATTTTTGTCTGTATAACAGTTGGAAAAGTGATTAGAACAATTCTGTGTTTTGTCCTTTAAGGGAAGAGACATACATTTCATTCCAATGCCTACAATATGGATATGATGATGAGACATTTGGCACCATATAAAATGAGAGCGATTTTCTATTGTAAAACAACAGTGCAGTAAGTGCTGTGTTCCAAGAAAATTCCATGATGTAGATTTGACAAAAGATCAACTAACTTCTTTTTTCATTTGGTTGCATAGGAGAAATTTATATCTTATTTAATCAACTATTATACAGGTTTCTTTTACAGATACCATATCATATATTCCAACTAATACAAAGATTCACTTACCATAATTCTAGTGCAATAGTCATTAACAGTAGAAAACTCTAGCAGATTCTACAGCTGAAGACTCCAATGGAGAACATTTTATATATATATATATATATATATATATATATATATATATATATATATACACACACACTTATTTATTTGGTGCTGAGGATTAAAACCAGGGCCTCAGGCATACTGAATACACATTTTATCCATGAGCTATACCCCAAGCCCTACTACTTTTTTTAAAAAAAAAATATCTACTCTGATGAGAGAAAAACATGGGGGGGGATGAAAAACATCTTTTGTTAAGGAACATATTCTATTTTCCATTTATAATTTATTTTTTAAAGAATGTGAATGACTATTTTTATTACTGAGAGAGCATAATGAGAATGAGAATATAAGACTAAAAAAGCAAAGTTAAAGCTAAATTATTGTCTAAAAAAATAAGAGAGAAGATGACAGTAGCATAAAGAATTGGAGTCAGAAAGGTTTAGAGAGAGTATGAAGAAAGAATTAGGATCCAAGAAGTTAATCTCCGGGGCTGGTGATGGCTCAGTGGTAGGAGTGCTTGCCAAGCAAGCATGAAGCTCAGGGTTCAATCAATGCCCTGCAGCAGGAAAAAGAAGGAGAAGAAGGAGTAGGAGGAGGAAGAGAAGAAGGAAAAGGGGAAGGGGGATGAGGAGAAGGAGGAGAGGGAGGAGAGGGGGAAGGGGAACTAGGGGGAGGAGAATAAAAAGAAATTAGCCATATACTGTTGTAAGTAGTAGTTCTACAAATGTTAATAAGACAAAAATCCCCATCTTCCAAGATGTCATAATCTGGAAAAGGATAAAATAAAGTGAAGCATGATATAATATTGTAAACAAGTCCTAGATATTATGGATACATAAAAGATTTTAAGATGGTGCACAGGAGAAAAAGGCTAATACCTTTTGTAGATTCAAGCTGTAATTCTTCACACAGTGAAGGAAAGAGAAACTCTAGTAAAGCGAATTACAACAATGTGAATATATATGTAAATAGATGAAAATCAACCCATTGCATATAAATACTCACATTACATATTAATAGGTATAAATCAGCATGTCACATCAGTGGCTTATAAGTGGTTTAGAATTGTGAATGTCAGGATATTTAAGAATTGAAAGGAGATACTTTGGGAAAATTATACATTCTTTTAAGTTATCCACAGGAATTTTGAATTTTTCTTGCAAGTATTAGAATTTAAAGCAGCAGATTCAGTTATTAACTAAACAAAGCATTGTTTTAAACATTTACTTGGTATCAAGATACTGTCTCAGAAGCAACAGATGGAGGCAGAAATCTTATATCATAATGGGAGGGCAAAATTTTTTAAATAAAGAAGTAAAAGTTTAACCAGACACTACATTTCTGGGGAAAGATAAATTAATGTTATATAGAATATGGTGTGGAAGAAGAGAAGGATATTTGCTTTAGTTAAAGTAATGACATGGTTCTCTGAGGATGTAACATTTGTTGAAACCCTAGTAAGGAAGACTGAAAGCTATGGAAAAAGGAGAATGAAAAGCAAGTGCACAGAGATGGGAGTAACCTTGAATGTTTGAGAGGGTTTGGGATGAATATAGAGAATAAGAACTAAGAATGAATTGGAAGATTCAGATGAAGCCAATTATACAGAAATATTTAAATTAGGCAAAATCATATTGATATAATTTTTATTCCAATGAAAATGCATTGGAAAATTATATTCAGGGAATGGTATGATTTGTTTTATCTTTTAGACAGATACCTCTTGCTGCTATGTAAAGAACAGATTTAACAGATTCTAGATAACAGGCTACTTGAAGGCCAGGTTAAAAAATAATAATAATGAGAAATGTTTAGATTTGGAATATGATTTTATTTTGGTTTTTGTTTTTTTGGGGTACTGAGATTGATCCCAGTGATGCTTTACCATTAACTTACATCCAGCAATGTTTTAAGATGGAAATGTTTAATAAGCAGCTATAGGTCTGAAGCCAAAAGGAGGTCTATTAACAGTTGCTGAGGGTCTCACTAAATTGTTGAGGCTGACCTCAAACTTGGGAAATTCACTAGAGCAACTAAGTGGGGATGTGGGGGGAGCAGTTACATATGTCACTGTGGACTTAAGAGAAATATCTCAAGAATGGAACCAGTGGCCAGCTGTGTCAAATATTATTGAGAAGTCAAGCTTGTTCCAATGGGCTACTGACTTTGGCAAGATGTAGGTTGTTGGTGAGTTTGACAAGAGCCAGTTCAGTAGAGTATTACAGCCTTAAAGACGGGTGGTTTGAGAAAAGAATTGGGAGAAGAAAACTACTTAAAGGACGCCACTATGAAAGAAAGACAGAAAGAATTTGTGAAAACAAAAGTTAAGGACAAAGGGAGGATTTTCATTTTAGTTTATTTATTTTATTTTTATTTTATTTTTATTTTTTTTTATTCAAAACATTACCAAGATTTCAGAATCACATCGGTTACACATCCACATTTTTACATAATACCATAATAGTAACTGTTGTATTCTGCTACCTTTCCTATCCTCTACTATCCCCCCTCCCCTCCCCTCCCATCTTCTCTCTCTACCCCATCTACTATAATTCATTTCTCTTCTTATTTTTTTCCCATTCCCCTCACAAACTCTTATATGTAATTTTGTATAACAATGAGGGTCTCCTTCCATTTCCAAGCAATTTCCCTTTTCTCTCCCTTTCCCTCCCACTTCATGACTCTGCTTAATGTTAATCTTTTCCTCCTGCTCTTCCTCCCTGCTCTGTTCTTGGTTGCTCTCATTATATCAAAGAAGACATTTGGCATTTGTTTTTTAGGGATTGGCTAGCTTCACTTAGCATAATCTGCTCTAGTGCCATCCATTTCCCTGCAAATTCCATGATTTTGTCATTTCTTAGTGCTGCGTAGTACTCCATTGTGTATAAATGCCACATTTTTTTTATCCATTCATCTATTGAGGGGCATCGGGGTTGGTTCCACAGTCTAGCTATTGTGAATTGTGCTGCTATGAACATCGATGTGGCAGTATCCCTGTAGTACGCTCTTTTGAGGTCTTCAGGGAATAGTCCGAGAAGGGCAATAGCTGGGTCATTCTATGAGGCCAATATCACCCTGATTCCCAAACCAGAGAAGGACACCTCAAAGAAAGAAAACTACAGACCAATATCCCTAATGAATTTAGATGCAAAAATCCTCAATAAAATTCTGGCAAATCGTATACAAAAACATATAAAAAAGATTGTGCACCATGATCAAGTAGGATTCATCCCTGGGATGCAAGGCTGGTTCAATATACGGAAATCAATAAACGTTATTCACCACATCAATAGACTTAAAGATAAGAACCATATGATCATCTCGGTGGACGCAGAAAAAGCATTCGACAAAGTACAGCATCCCTTTATGTTCAAAACATTAGAAAAACTAGGGATAACAGGAACTTACCTCAAAATTATAAAAGCTATATATGCTAAGCCTCAGGCTAGCATCATTCTAAATGGAAAAAACTGAAGGCATTCCCTCTAAAATCTGGAACAAGACAGGGATGCCCTCTCTCACCACTTCTATTCAATATAGTTCTCGAAACACTGGCCAGAGCAATTAGACAGACGAAAGAAATTAAAGGCATAAAAATAGGAAAAGAAGAACTTAAATTATCACTGTTTGCGGATGACATTTTAGTTTATTTTAATTCAAAACTTCACATACACACAATTTAAAGACCTAAGTAATTGAGAGAGAGAGAATTTTTTAATATTTTACTTTTTAGTTATCGGCAGAAACAACATCTTTGTTTGTATATGGTGTTGGGGATCGAACCTGGGCCGCACACATGCCAGGCAAGCGTGCTACCGCTTGAGCCACATCCCCAGCCCAGACCTAAGTAATTCTAAGGGGACTTTTGCACAGAGGTAGCAATCCCTGCAGCCACCACCCCCATTTCTCAATCCTGAGAATCCTACTGTCAACCTTTTTAGTTGACCCTTTGGTTTCTCTCATCTTTTATGCTAAATTTGCCTCTGTTCTCTGTTACTTTTACTCTCTAGTATTTTTCTTTTCTTTTCTTTACTGCTGTTTTTTAGACCCTTTTATTTCTTTTCCCAAAATCTTCTTCATCCTGTGTTTTCTATTTCTACTGATACTTTTTTGTCCTTTCATTCTTTTAATCTTCCTCCTTTTTCTTTCTTTCCTCTCTCCCTCCCCGCCCCACCCTCTTTTGTATATCTGACTATCCAGAGCATTAAAATATTACATACATTGCTATTTTCTTAAATATCCATAGTTTGTGTTGTCAAATTTGTCAAGTATGCCAAATAATTTTAGTTCTCTAGGGAGAAAATAAAATTGGTTATTTGAGTGAGATATAAACTGTATTTTATTTTATCAGTATCAATTTATTCAATAAAAACAAATAAATGATACATATGGAATACATTTTAATATGTTAAAGATTTCTGATCAGAGATATCTTTTACTCAATTGCCATTTCCTCAAGGGCAACTACTTTGTCTTCTCTGTCTCTATCTCTAGTGCCTAATACCATGCTTGGCAGGCAATAGATAAATTTTTCTATAGCTGTGCTAGTAATCTTCCTAGAAAGCAGAACGCAATGCTTCTACATGGATAAGTTCTGGGTGTGGCAATTTAAATTTAATCATTATAAAAGAAAGGAGAAGAACTTTTTTTAAATTTGCTTTTTCCAATGCTGAGGATAAAACACATCCTCACACATGCTAGGCAAGTGCTCTACCACCTCCAGCCGGCAGAAATGGCTTTTCATTGCATGGCAATCTTTCATGTCAAACTCTGACTCTTAAAGTAGAATTATACTTGATGAAGATCCACTATTATTGTCAAGCTATATGACAAATGTTGTTATGCTTTGTTGCCTAATTGATACAGTATTCATATTTACTCAAAAAATATGTGTCAGGTCCTTATGCTACATTTAAAGACAAGAAGGAATGATTACAAAATAGTGTGATAAAACTACAAGAATGTAGCTAGAAACAAAGGGGAAGCCATGATTTTTCTACAGGACTCTGGACAGGCTTCAAAGAGTTGGTGACTTTTGATTTGAGTCTGAAAACGTGAGTGATGACAGACATATCAATAAACCATGATATTCAACATAATCTTCATAACACATAGTTCACATAGTCAAATGGATTAGTAAAATAAGTTATATACATATATGTATATGTTAAATATATATGTATTATTACTACTTTATTTGAAATGTAAAGAAATATGGATAATGGAAAACATACCATCTAGAGACAAGAGCGATTTAAATTGAGCCTACTTTGTGTGTCAGAATTTAATTCGAAATCTTCACATAATTTCCTTTTATTTAAACCATTATTAAGAAATATCCTCCAGCTTATCGCATGTGAATTTTAAGCCTCCATGGTATTAGCTTTGAAACACACAGAGAACTTCTGGGATTATATTAATTTAAGCAGTAGTACCTGTTAGTGAGCATTTGATTACACACAATGCAGAAGGATTTACTCATGTTATTGATTTGTTGGCAAATATATTGGGTGAAAATCCCCTAATATTGCTGGTAGTTGTGCATTCCAAATTTTATTGGATTTGTGAGCCATTTTTCTCTGTGTTTAACTTGTGATATCTTTCTATAAATAGGAAAACCCAGGTGTTAACTGCAAAAGAACATTCACTGTTATTCAGCTGTACTTTAGTGTTGTGTCTCTGATGCTGTTATAACAAGTGCTATGACTACTTCTGTTTCAATTTTGTTTTGTCATTTAAAAACCAGTCGATAGAAGAGAAAATGTAAAATTTATTTTAAATCAACTAAGCATAGACAATACTTAGGCTTCAAGAAAATAAAAATGGCATGGTTATATATTTAGTTTGTTTAGAGAAATTTTAAACTTTTGAATGCTTTTTTCTAGATCTGTCTTTGAAAACAAGGGTATTTGATTATATATTTAATTTCAAACAAAAACGTATATATGTAGTTTCCACAAGCTGTACTATATTTAGGCCAATTCTAATTCTACATTCAGCCAAATCTTCATAAAATCTGTTTGAATAAGTCCCATACTGTAGATTTTCATATCCCATTTCTAATGTGCAACACCTGGTGCTTCATAGCATTGGAACAATCTTTATTCAGAATTCAGAACCCAAAGTTGTCAAAACTTTAAGCTTCTAGCATTTACAATTTAGTGATCATGGCATTAGAAATAGAATTTACTTAACCTTTGAAGTTTCCTTGGACATATAGATAAGTCCACAGAAATGTCAATCTTTGGACCTCATGAGAGAACACTGCCTCTCGGGGTGAAACAGTTACCAAGGAAAGAAAAGAAAGAAAACACATTATCACAGCACAATAACAAAAGGCTTCCTCCTAGGAAGTTTAGAAAGAAAAGAAAAAAAAAATGTGTGTGTGTGTGTATATAAAGACATATTTTTTTCTCTGTGGGTTAATATGTATATGTATGGGGGGAGGGGAATTGGTACCTGTCTCTAGGGAATATAATAATGAATTAAAAACAAACAAATAAAAAGAAACATAAAATCAAGCAAAAATTTATAAGTCAATGAATGTAAAATGCTATACATAGGACCTGACATGTAATGTATAGTTAATGGATTTTATTTATTATTTTATTACTGATAATGACATCATCTCTGTATCTCTGGTACCTTAAATGTTACCTTACGTGTCTCATTTCCTAATTCATTAGGTGAATATATATTAGGCACCTATGTATAATTATAGGACATACAAATACAAAAAGTTATATGATAAATGAATGAAGGCGTGAGTGAAAGAATAAACAAAGACAGGTCCTCTTCATGAATACTGCTAGATAGCCAGAGAAAAGACAGGGAAGCAAGGGATATAACAAAGAATATGTATCAGTTTGAGTTCACTGCAGGTAGTAAATCTTCTCAAAGTATGTCAAGCAGAAAGGGAATCTAAGTCAGGGAATTTATAGCTGAGAAAATTGTCAAATAGCTGAGAATGGAAATCAGGAGCAGCCACTGAGCTCCTGGGTTTAAGGGATATCATGGAAGTGGTAATCTAGAGCAACTGCCTCTCATCCACATGAGGTTGATAGCTAAAGACTGAGAGGATGAGTGGGGCTTCTCATTTGTCTGTTTGTTCTCCGGTTTCCATGACTTTGCTTGACAGGAGCAAAAATAAAGAAGATGACTTCCACATTTCACTCTCCAAATCATAGGAGACTACATACAAGCAGGTACTTTGGAGCAAGCTCTTGGAATGTAGACTTTGACTCTTCAATCTCCCCCAAAAGAAAGTGAATTTTTTAGAAAATATTTTGGTTTTAAAAATCTCTACTCTTAAATGTAGTTTGATTATACCTTTAAGATATTCCACCATTCCAAAGTCAGTAGCATTCTCTTCACAGGCACACTTTGAAAACCACTTTTGGGGATCTACCCAGTGACCTCCTAATGGAGTTATAGTCTCAGGAGTTTATGAAGTATAGTGTAGGACCATCCATACCAGCTAAGCTCAAGGGCATATATCCAGGAAGACATCCTGATAAAAGAGTTCTACTATAATTAATCCACCAAACGTTCATGGGATGAAAAATTGGTCCCCAATGAGACAGTGTTGAGGTGATAGGATCTTTAAGAGGTGGAGCCTAGAAATGTATTAATGCTTCTCAATGGAATGGGTCACGTCTGGTAGGAGTGGATCAATACCTATCAAAGTGGGTTTTTATATAAAGAGGAAGTCTAGCCCTTGCCAAGCTTTTTGCTTTCTGTCTTGCCATGTGCTTTATCTGTCCCTCTCATGCACATAGGCAAGTTTCTTCCCCACTCTATTATGTTGTGATGCAGCCAGGGATCCCTCACCCAGACTCTAGGTTCCATGCTTTTTGATTCCTCCAACCACCAGAATTGTGAGCTAAATAAAACTCTTTTCTTTACGAATCATCCATCTTAAGGTATTTTTGTCATAGCAACACAAAACAAACAAAGATAAGCTCCATGGAGGAGAAAGCTAGGAAGTAGGTAGAATCATTTCCCTAAAGTCTTCCATTTTATGAATTCCCACGCAAAGTCCCTGTTGAAAATGTGTTCTTATATAAAGTATGCATTTTTGAATGTTATTCAAAAAGGATCAGTAACAAATTTGGGCAAAAAACATGAGGGTAATGTATTCTTACCAACAAAGAACCAAGATTAGATTTCTGTTTATTAAAGTCACATTTGCTCACACCATTTGCAAATATGTAATTATATCTACCATAATTTAGGTTTTAAGGAATGATCTGGAAATTTAATAATGCATTCTTTTAAAAATTGTACTCACTATTTAAAAATTATGCTTGCACAAAATCAAGACTAGAAATCAAAACCTAAAAATTCTACTCCTCCCCACTTTCAGTCTTTATAAAATCAAAGTGAATTTTCATCACAGGAAAATTACTAGTCTTATTCTTAGATACAAGGGGCATCTTTGGGAGTAAAACTTATAAATTTATTTGTAGTTAGAATAACATCTGCGTATTCAGTATATGTATAATTATTTTCAAGCAACACATGTGTGTATGTATGTCTATATATAAATATTTATGTATATATATAGCTATATGGCTGTTTTTATTGGGAAAGGAGACTTTGACATTTAAAAAGGTTTTTTAAATTTGTATTTCACAGAAAAATACATGTTGATATTACACAGCCTCCAAAGAAACAAAACTATTTCTATTATTCCATAAATGTGGACTGTGGTAATATGGTTTACCTTTGGCATATGGGTAGATAATTCATTAAAAGCCACTTCACTATAGAAGGCAACAAATGAATTTTCCAGACAACTCCTAGTTTTATGTATTACCTGGTTGATCTCATAACTGACCCTGACCCCTCTCAGCTCCTAAATTTTATTACCTCATTAGTTATAGAGAAAGAGATGAAATTTACTGGAAATTATCTCTTAGATATTAACTGTTCTAATTGTAATATTTTCTAACTACATTGGGAGTGGATTTTGTTTTCACTTTAGCAGCATTCAAAAACTGAGTGTTTAAAATATTTTATATTATTATGTCTCTGAAATAAGATTTCATTGGGTTTCCATTTTAAATTTAAGATATGGTTATTTAAGTTAGAAGAAAGTCACTATCATACATACCCATCTTTAATTTCTAGTATTAAAAATGTTCCTTCCATAGGATTTTATAGCATAAAGTATACTGGTGTCCTCCCACTGATTTGTAAGCAAAGATAAGCTATCAAGTATTACAAGATGCAAATAATAAAATATATTTATTTATATTTTAAACTGTCAAATTTAAAGCAAAGAAAAGCTATCAAGTATTACAAGATGCAAATAATAAAATATATTTATTTATATTTTAAACTGTTAAATATTTCCACTCAAAGCATCATATCTCCTCTTACAATAATATAAGAAATTTGGTCAGGCATGGTAGTGCATGCCTGTAATCCCAGCAACTCAGGAGGCTGAGGCAGAAGGATTAATAGTTCAAAACAAGCCTCAGCAAGGGCGAGGCTCTAAGAAACTCAGTGAGACCCTCTCTCTAAATAAAATACAAAATAGGGCTAAGGGTGTGATTCAGTGGTCAAGTGCCCCTGAGTTCAATTCCCAGTACCTCCCCCAATACATACATTTTTATCTTTTTTTCATATATATATATATATATATATATATATATATATATATATATATATATATATGAAATTTTAAAACTATTTCCTGGGTTAAATAAAATTCTATCAGACCTTTATAATTACTGTCTATAGAATTATTTTCAAACATATTGAAAATTATCAACTTTCACAATGTTCTTTCAAAACTTTTATATTTGTTTAAAAAACACCTGCTTATTGTATAATCCCATCACAGACACATCAGTGGAGGAGCAGCAGTGTGGTTTAAGGAATTCACTTGAGATCAAGGGATGAGCCTGATTGGCTCAACTGCAGTGGCATCAACCTTTCAGTGATCAGCTGACTAATTTCTAGATGACCCAATTTTGGCCTTAATATGCAAAAGAGGATTATTGGAGAGCATTTAGTACTATTGACAGGTATCCTACGAAGATGAGAACTGATGGGGACAGTAGATGGTAGAAGGAAAAGAAAGAATGTGGTTTTTTGATTACATAATTTAATCACTTCATTAATCAACCAGATGCCCAACTTTTTTCTAGCTTTCCTATTAAATAAACGAATACATTTGTTTATCAATTAAGCCAATGTTTTGTTAGGTTTTCTGTTAATTGTACCCGAACATTCTCTGACAAGTAGCAAGAGGTAAAGGTCTCCCTCCTTATAAACATTCCACTCTAAGACAGCCATTCTTATTTATTAAATGTGAAATTGTCCACATCATACTCCAGTCGTACAAAGAATGTCTACGCCTGTGTGTGTGGCTATATATATTTATCTCTCAATTTGAAATATAATTACAAGAGTATTTATGTAAGATGCATAGCAGTCATAAAAAATTATGGTAAATACACAAAAGAGAAAAATAAAAGAAACAGAAAACGAATAACAAAATGCCCAGAATCAGTTATTTCTTATAATTGTATTATATGTAAACAAATCAAACTCTCTAATCAAAAGACATAGATTGCTAAATTGATATATAAACAAACAAATAGAAAACAAGATACAACCATCTGCTTCTACAGAGATGGCTTTATCTTTAAAGACATAGACTGAAGTGAAGAAATGAAAAAAGATATTTCATGTAAATGATAACCAAAATAAAGTGGGATGTCTAAACTTTAATCAGAAAAAATAAATAAACTCTAAGTCAAAAAAGCAAAACACAAAAAATCTAAAAAATAAGAACGTTTTTCTGTAATGATAAAAGAACAAATTTATCAAGAAGGTATAGCAATTATAGATAGGTATGTACTGCAATCAAAATACCTAAATAAACAAAGTAAATATTAAGAGATTTGGAGGGAAAAATATCCAGCAATATAATGATACTGGACTTCAATACCACTGTCAGCACCAAGCAGGTAATTCAGATGGAAAATAAACTAGGGAAAAAAAGACTTGAACAGCCCTACTGAACAAATGGGGCTAACAATCATACACAGGACATTCCATTCAACAGTATGCATATGAATTGAATCATCTGAATGATTTAATTTGGGGATATGTTTAGATAGCTGTATTTTCTAAATAGAGAATAGTGTTACTTGCTTCCAAATGCAGTAGGAGAAGTGAAAGAATTTTGTGTACTACAAAAGCATTGTTCTTCAAATGGAAATGCTGTTACATTATAAATGATAAAATTCCTTAGAAACTATCTCAAATACATTTTTGTTTGACATTTTAAAAGCTTCTTTTCTCTGAGTACTCCATAGTAGTAAGCACATCATACATATATTTTTCTTATATGGTAGTCTACCTGAGACAGTATTATATTAAAAAAGAAAAATCAGGCCCTTTGAATTTAGAAAGCTCTAATACCTTAATGTTGGGAAAGTTTTCTACTCCTTTGACTCTTGTTGCATATATGTAAAATTAAGCATAGATATAATATATAACACATATAACTCCTGCTATAGAGAAGATACCTATTCAACAATTGTTAAAACGTTTTATCATTTACTCTTTCCACATGAGATTTTTAGATTATGATTTTCCTTAATTATATTTTGAGGCTGAGTTACATCTAGCATATCCAGGTGAAAATGTTATCCTCAAGATAGTGACACTATGGACCTTCAAGTTTTTTAAAATATATTTTGCAAATCATCAGGACTTTTCTTTTAGCCATTCCTAATACCCAAGAATGCATCAAGTACCCCTTCCTTATATGCTCATATCATTTTATGCTTATTCTTAGGAGAGCACTTTCTATATTGTATTCTAATTGCCTGTGTTTGCTTCCTGCCTCTACTCAACTATAAACTCTTATATCTTATACATGAATGACCCCATTGTTCTGCATTATGTTTAGCACAGAGAAAAACATACTTGCTCAATGTATGAACCCGTAATGTTTCTGTATCAGACCTGCTTGAATCTCTGCACAAGATCAAATGCTTTCCTCACATTTACAAAGACATTCTCCATATCAGATAAATTTATTCAATATCCTCCTATATGTCATCCTATCTGAAGTAGTCAATACACTTTTTTTGGACACTTTGCAGAATTCCTGTATTTGATTCTGGGATTTTCACTGGCAGAATTAATTTGAAGAAGATACTTATCCACTTTGTGCATTTTTTCCTTATACATATGATCGTAATTATTATAAAAGCTAATCATAGGTTTCTGTGAAAATCAGATGAGTTTTATGCACAAATGAGCTAGCCAAGTTAAGATACTGCCTGGTATTAATAAGGTGGCTCTATTTACTCTTACATTTTCTTCCAACATCACTAATCTTGGCTTTATTAAGCATAAGCAAAATCATTCCACAATCAATAACTCAGTTTTATTTATAAATCATTTCATCCTAAATTTATAATGTGGTATGTATTTGGACAAGAGAGTCCAATAGATAAAACTTTTCCTTAAGTTTATGTGTCTGGGTATATATATATATATATATATATATATATATATATATATATATAAGTGCTTGTGTGTTTCAATCAAGGAAGTGGGGATTTGATAGATAGATAGATAGATATAGATATAGATATAGATATATAGATATATAGATATATAGATATATAGATATGTAGATATAGATAGATTAACTAGTATTTCATAATAACAAACTATAATTATAGGATTCCTCTAATAAGCTGATTAAAAAAGAGCTATTTTGGACAAATTAATATAATGCAAAAATTTTAATAAAATGTAATTACTTTTAAAACAAGGCTTAATTAAAATATTCCACATAATGCAATCCATTGCAGAAATTCCTATTAATCTCACTCATACAATGATATAAGGGTGAATATTTATGGGATTTTTGGAGTATGATAATTATGACTTTACTCTTAGTGGTTAGAATCACTATGGAGTTACTTATGTCAACACTGACAAAATAAAAGCAGAAAGAAAAAGAAAAAGGAAGAAGGAAGGAAGGAAGGAAGGGAAGGAGGGAGGGAGGGAGGGAGGATAGAAGGGAGGAAGGGAGGAAGGGAGGAAGGAGGAAGGAAGGAAGGAAGGAAGGAAGGAAGGAAGGGAGGGAGGGAGGGAGGGAGGGAGGGAGGAAGAAAGGGAAGGAGGGAGGGAAAAGCAAGAAAACAAGCAAGCTGGCATCTTTCTTATGAAAGAAGGATTCCCATGCACAATATCTTGGTAACAATGATAGGGAGCAGACAGATGTAAGCAGTGGGAACATGAAGTTAAGAGAATAATAATTCAATAAACTGGGCCTACTGAGCTGACCCCCACATTGCTTTCATTTTTAAAAAGCAATTCACCTGCAGCTCAGCTTGTCTTATTCCTCAGCAAACAATCTAGTATCTGCAGGAGAAATGCAGACTGGAAATGCTAATAAAAAGAAGACCAACTACCTTGAAGTAGGGATACATATATGACCCCTAAATGAATCAGTTTCCAGGACTGAGGGAGATAAGGATAATTTCCCCTAATTGTATGAATAAATTCCAATTAGAACCAGTCAACATGGGCCAAAGTGACCTAGTGTTGTCATATGCAATGGGGACTTGAAGGTCTGATGTCATCCTACTGTCAGACAAAAGTTAAAAGGTAGACCTGTTTGGGTCTCTGGAAACTGCTCTGGGACCCCCAATTAAACTGGAGAGTAGGAGGGGCACACTGTCCTTCTTTCTGAGAGCCCCCACTCCCTCTGTTGAGAGTGTCCCCTTTTCCCCTTTGCTATCCCTTCTAATAAGATCATCCTGTTACTTGGAGCAACATATCTGAAATCTTTCTGGTGTGATTGCAACAATAGGGGCCTGAAAGGGGGTCTCTAAAACTGCCTCAGCTTTATGCCAGGCCTCTGCCCTGTAACAACAGTAACTGTCAGAAAAGACTCTTTATAAATCACCCAACTTTGCAAAATTACACCTTTTATGGTTTGAACCTTAAATGTCTCCCCAAAGCTCATGTGCTGAAGGCTTGGTCCCTGAAGCAAAAGTGTGCAGAGTTGTGGGTTTTGGAGGTGATTGGATCATGAGGCCTTTAATCTCATCAATGGGTTAATCCATTGATTCATTCGTAATTTAATGAGCTGTTTGGAGGGCGGTAGAAACAGGAGATGGTGCTGAGGAGAGGAAGTAAACCCGCCCACCTTCCCACCCCTGGGCTTGCTCTTGAAGGCTATGTTTTGTCCCTAAACTCTTCCTCTCTGTTAACTTTCTGGTCACCATGAGTTGAGCAACTTTCCTCTGCCACCTGCTTCTGTCATGATGTATGGTCTTACCACAGGCCTAAAAGCAACTGGGACAAGTCATCATGGACTGAAATCTCTGAAACCATGAGCCAAAAAAAAAAAAAAATTCTTCCTGTTTGTAAGTTGTTCGTCCTCATGCATTTTTTCAGTGTTGAAAATCTCACTCACACACCACCAAAACTTTACACCAAAATATACTTTTGAGAGAACATCTGCCAAGGTCTGTTCTGCCTTGAACTGAAACCACCCTTGTTCTTTATACCTGATGCAAAGTATTATTGTGTGCAAGTGTTTTATGTAATCTTCCTCCTTTTGCCTTTTTCCCCTTCCCCAGTGTATTATTCCCTTTGCAATGTCACTTCCCAATAAACAATCTTTAAGAATCTGTCATTGTTAATAGTTTCACATTCTGTTTTCTAATTTTCTATTTTATTTAACACTATGTCTGCATATGCAAATTAAGGTAAATAGATGAGTATGAACATATTCAGATCCTTTGAATTCAATTATCTATATCTATGCTCTCTAATGCGGTAGCCACAAGCCACCTGTGGTTACTGAGCACGTGAAATGTGGTTTCAGTGTAAAATAACCACAATTTTAGAGAATTAATACAAAAATTGTGAAGTGCCTCATTAATAATTGTGGTGTTTAGTTGTTGAAATATAAGATTTTGATACACTAGATTACATAAAACATATTATTAATGTTAGCTTTACTCTTATCTTTCGGTTTTTAATATGAATGCAAAAGCATTTGAAATTACAAATGTGATTCACATTTTATTTTTATTGGATACTGCTGATATGGCTACTGTAACTGAATGTAGATTTTTAAACATTGCATTTGTATGAAATATAATATTTTTATGAATAAATAGAAATTTAGACATATAAAATTATTTGACTTTATAACTTTAGAGAGAAACACAGTATTTCATGCAAACGCACAATAGAGAGAAAATAGTAAATTTGTAAGGGAGAATTCTAGCAAAAGACATGCTAAGTAATCTAATACCACTAACATTGGAATAATTCAACATTTTGTTGACATGATGTAATAAGAAAAACACAATCACTTCATGATATCCCTGCTCAAAATGCAGAACCTGAATTTAATCATGAGGAAACATCAGATGATCAAAGCAGGAAGAACACTCTAGGAAGGAAATGGCCTGAACTCTTCAAAATCATAGAAGTCATGAAAAATAAGGGAAAGTTCAGGAACTATTGAAAAACTAGAGAAATCACAACTATGCAATACATGATCTTGGACTGGATCCTAGACTAGTAGAGTGGTCTGAATCTTTATGCCTCACTGAAATTCATATGTTGAAATCCATACCCATAATATGATGATGTAAGAAGGCCGGGTTTTTTGAAAGTAATCATAAGAGTAGAGTCTTCTTAAATGTGAATATGCCCTTATAAAAGACATCCAGGGAACTTTGAAACCCTCTTTCTGCATGTCAGGATACAAGAAGATGGTAGCAGCAGGCTAGAAGAGGTCCTTTACTAAACCTAACCATGCTGGCACACTGATCTCAGACTCCTTAGCCTTCAGAAGTGAGGAAAGATAAACTTCAGTTCTTTATAAACCACCTAGTCTATTGTACTATGTTATAACAGCCTAACTAGAGAGAGGTACAATTTTTTTTTTTCACTCTAAGGAGTGTTACTGAAATAAAGGATGAAATGTGAATGTGGTCTATAAATTTGAGAGTAGTATTGTATGTTAATTTTCTGAATTCAATTGCCGTACTATGGTCCACATATGTTAGGATGCAAGTATAATGAATAAAATGAAAACTTATTCTCAATTGTTTTGAAGCAAAATATTATATATATATATATATATATATATATATATATATATATATATTCAACATATACATGTATTCACATACAAATATATTTTTGTATATATACAAATATATATTTTGTATATATATTTGTATATATACAATTTAGATGTGTGTGTGTGTGTGTGTGTGTGTGTGTGTGTGTATTTCCATGTATACATGCATACCTACAAAGAGAGGGAGAGAGACACAGAGAAGGTAAATGTGGTAAGATGTTAATACTTAACATTTATTTGACTGAATTCTTTGCTCTATTCTTGTACCTAAAATCTAAAATTGTTTCCCAACAAAAGTTTTATTAAAAGTCTTGAGTATCATCCATCTTTTGATGGATGGGAAACATCTAATAGTATATAAATATTCTTAAGGGTATTAGAGACAATAATTTCCTTTGCTTAAACTTCTAGAAGGCCCTTGTCTGATCCTAGGACAAGTAGAAAAAGCTGCTCTTAAAAATTTTTTCTCCCTTGAGTTTGAAAAAGAAAGAAAAGTCCTACTGAGTTTTTCTCTTTGATTATCCTGTCAATTGGAATGAGAGGAGCCATTTTCAAAGAAAATAGAGAGCACTAAAGACTTCAGTATTTTCTTACCCGTTCCACCTCTATTCTGCAGAGTTTTTCCATACTTTTCTTTGCCCTAACCTTAAATAGATTTGGAGGATGGAAGAAACATGTGCTCCTGAGAGACTATCTTCTATTTACCTTTAGCTTTGACATATATGGAATTTTTTCATGTTTTCTACTTTTCTCCTATCCCTTCATGCTGAATTTGTACAGCTCTGAATGAGCAAACTATCGTTATGATTTCATTACCATAAATAAAATTGCATCTAAAAACAGAAAATAAAGTAATAAGTCTAATAAAGTTATCAGCACAACTCCATTAAGCCTTTTATAAATCCCCTGTTATTTAAAACCAATAACAATTTTTCTATGTACCTCTGAGGATAATTCATTCTTTTGCTACTAAATGTTTTATTCAAAGTATTGCTCAATTTACAGTATTAAAGCAGAAGAAACTTATGAAAATTTCTTATATGTACATTATTAACTTCTGAAACAACAGCAAATAAATCCAGAAATGATTCTAAATTGGATAGTAAAAAATTCTGCAACTAGAAGTAATTGTAAAATAGATAATGAAAATGGTGTCTGAGGACCGCTTCTGACATCCCTTTCCAATAAGACACCAGAGAAATGATTTAGTCTCTGAGCCTCAAATATAAAACAAAGTCGAAATAGTCTTAATCATTAGATCCTTTACTATATGTATAATTTGAAGAATCTTAAAAACTTCTTGAAAATACAATGGTCTAATTCTGACTTATGCATTAAAATTTCAAATATTTTCAAATGACAAGTTCCCAACAGATTTTATAAGGCCTCTTTTCTAAGTTTTGCTATTCAGGAAATCATTAATTATCAAAATAATTTACTTTGTGAACAAATACAATTTTATATTTTTCTCTATAGACAAATTTAATAGAAAACATGCAGATTTCTTATAGTTTAGTTTTGGAGTTACAATATTCCCAGTGACCTATTTACTAAATAAATCTCTGCTACTGTGGTTTTCTGTATAATACACAGACTATAAACACAGAGAAAATGCCCTTCATTTCTAATTCATTTGAATCACCTTTTTCTCACCTTTATTCAGCAGGGAAAAACAAAAATACAAACCTCTTCAGTAATAATGTTATTCCTTAGTTGGTGCAAAATAGTTTTACCCTATCAAGGACAAGAACAGATGAATGTTAAAGAATAAAAAGAGATTGCCCATACCGTGCAGCTTCTTCCCATAAGTAAAACTATCAAAAAGAAATCTGGTTTCATTTCCAAGGAGGAATTTCTCATTCTCTGTTTTTTTTTTAATTAAGCTTTTAATTTTGAGATAATTTCAGATTCACATGCAGTTATAGAAACAGTACTAAGAAATTCTGTATACTTTTTTCCAATTTTTCCCAAAGGTAACTTCTTGCAAAACTATACTACAATATCATAAACAGAATATCAACATTAACATAGGCAAGATACAGGGTATTCCTGGTACCACCATGATCCCTCATACATTACATTAAAAGGATCCCTCATCCTTTTACAGCCACATTTACTTTCTTGCCTCCTTAACCTCAGGAAACCACGATTCTTTATTTTATAATTTTGTCATTTCAAGAATGTTACATACAAATATTTTCTCAGCATAATTCTTTGAAGGTTTGTTCAGATCTTGGCCTGTGTCAACAGTTCATGACTTTTTGTTTCTAAGTGGTATTCTATGGCCTGGGTATATCACAGCTTGTTCAACCAGTTACCTGTAGAAGGGCAATGTGAATTATTTAGTTTTTGATTGTCGGGAATAAAAGTAATTTATTTGTGTACAGAATTTTTGTGTGAACATAAGTCATCATTTCCCTAGGATAAATGCCTAGGTATGTAATTGCTGAATTGTATGGTTAATTGTATGGTTGGTTTTATAAGAAACTAACAAAATGTTTCAGAAAGTTTTATGCTTTCACCAGCAATAAATGAATGACCCAGTTTTTCTGCATCATTGCTAGCATTTGGTTTTTTAACATATTTTACAGAAAAGAACTGAAAACTCATTGCCATTTCAATATGCATTTACTTATTGGCCAATGATGTTGAACATCTTTTCTTATATTTACTTGCCAATATGTATATATTCCTGGTGAAATTTCCCCAAATGTCTTTTGCTCACTATAATTGGACCTATTTTAACTCATGAGTTCTGAGTATTTGTTATTTATTTTAAATGTTAATCCTCTAAATATTTCCCTTGCTCTGTAGCTCAGCTTCTCACTGTCTTAACAGAATATTTTACAAGGTCTGTAAGTCAGATAACAAAATAACTAAGACAATTAGCATAAAGAGAAAAGATTCATTAGGCTCATAGTTTTGGAGGTTCCAGGCCATGTTCGGTTAGCCCCATTGTTTTAGGTCTATGGTGAGGCAGTGTACCACCATGGGAACATGTGACAGCAAAACTGGTCACATCATGAGCCAGGGAGCAAAAGAGAAAAAGGAAGGGATCAGGATCCCACAATCTCCTTCAAGGGCACGTTGCCATTGACTTAAGGAACTCCCACTAAGCCATACTTGTCAAAGGTTTCACCATTTCCCAATAGCACCAACCTGGAGACAAAATCTTTAATGCGTGGGTCTTTGGGAGACATTCAACAACCAACTATAGCAAAATTTTTATAAAGTCCAATTTATCAATTTTTGTGTTCGTAAATTATACATTTCATGTCATGCCTAGGACTCTATTCCAAGTCCTAGATTCTGAAGATTTTCTCCTAATGATTTTCTAGTAATTTTGTACATATACATTTAACATTTAGATAGAGCTTCAGCTAAATTTTTTGAATACATGATGTCCAATTGCTCCAACATTTGTTGAAAAGAGTGTACTTTCTTCATTTAATTGCCTTTGAATGTTTTTTTAAATCAGCTGAATGTATTATGTGACATTTCTAGAGTCTCTGTTTCACTGAATAGGAATTAAATGTGTCTATTATGTTAACAGCACAATAAGTTCTTGCTTTTATACTACACAAAAATTCTTAAAGTCAGACATATGATTATCCCACTTTATCTTTCTTTGTCAAGATGATTCTTAGCTATTCTAGTTTCCTTGTATACCCATTTACACTTTAGAATAATCTCATCTGCATCTATAAAATAGATTACTAGAACTGCACTAAAATGGGAAGAATGGCAGGTTTACTATTTTGAGTCTTGTGACTTATGATAGAATATATTTCTCCATTTACATGTATTTTCAAAAAACATCTTTTATCAGCACTGTGTAATGTTCAGCATTAAAGACTTACACATGTTTTGGCATATTTACATTGAGGTATTTCTGTATTTCCTTACAATTGAAGATAGTATTTTATTTTTAATTTTGATGCCTACTTGTTTATTGTTAGGATATAGAAATACAACTGATTTATGCATGTATCTCATGTATCCTTTTGCTTTGTTGAACTCATTTATTTGTTGTAGATATTTGTGTATTCCTTGGTATTTTCAATGTAGATAATCATGTTGTCTACAAATAATGGAAGTGTTATTTCTTCCTTTTTGATCTCAAAGTTTTTTTTCTTTTTAAAAAAAAAAGTTTTCTTGCTTCATTACAATGGCTAGAGGTGTTAATGCCTTGTTGGATAAAGAGTAGTAACAGTGAGAATCCTGGCTTTATTTCTAATTTCAGGTGGAAAACATTCCATATATTCACCATCAAGTTATGTTAGTTGTAAATTTTTATTCATGCTTTTTATCAAGTTGATGAACTTCCCCTATATTTTTATTTTCTGAGTTTTCATCATGAATAAGTGTTGAACTTTGTCAAGTAATTTTTCTGCATTGATTTATATGTCTGTATGATTTTTGTTCTTTAACCTTTTTAACATGGTGTATTAGATTGATTGATTTTTGAATATTAAATCTGGCATTGCATCCTTGAAATAAACCTCAATTGGCTACTTTTATGTATTTCTGAACTAATGCTAATGCAGACATGTGCTGCATAACAACATTTCAGTCAATGACAGACCACATAAGATTATAATGGAGCTGAAAAAGCCATACAACCTAGTGATATCATAGCCACCATAAAGTCATAGAAAAGTGCACCACATATTTGATGTTGGTGTAAACAAACCTATTATGCTCCTCCCAACTCTTCCCAATAAAAGCATAGCACACACAATCATGTATTGTACATATTATTGATAATGACAATAAAGGACTGCATTTATTTTCCTATGTATTTTATTATTTTAGAGTATATGCCTTCTTGTTCTGAAAATTTAATATAAAATAGCCTTAGGAAGGTCCTTTAGGAGGACTTATTCCGGAAGGCACTGTTACCATAAGTGATGACAGCTCTGTGTGTGTGTTATTGTCTCTTAAGACCTTCCATTGGGACAAGAAGTGGAGTGGAATACAGTGATATTGGTGATATTGACCCTGTGAAGGCATAAGATAATGTGTTTGTGCCTTGGTTTTTAGCTAGAAAGTTAAAAATTAAATAAGTAAATCAGAAAAATCCTGTGGAATAGAATATGAAAATATTTTTGTACAGCAATGTTTACAATTTAAGGTAAGCATTATTAGAAAAGACTCAAAAGGTTAAAAAATAGAGATGCATAGAGTAAATAAATTACAGTAGATTAAGGTTAACTTATTATTGAAGTGTACAATGTTTATTAAGCCTATTGCAAAGTAATGTCTTAGGCTTTTCCATTCACTCACATTCACTTATAGACTCGTCCAGAGCAACTTTTAATTCATAAAACTCCATTCATGGTAAGTGCCTTACCCACAAGTGTACCATTTTTTTTTATAACTTTATACCATATTTTTACTGTACCTTTTTTGTTTGTATATAGTTAGTATCATAATACCATTTTGTTATAATTTCTTGCAGTATTCAGCACAGTAACATGCCATACATGTTTGTGGCCTTTGAGCAATAGGCTATACCGTGTAACCTAGGTATGTATTAAATCTAGGTTCACCTGAACACACTCTGTGGTGTCCACAGGATGATGCAGTGACATATTTTTCAGAATGTATCCTGCTTCCCTATTCCTTGATTATTTTCTCTGTTTCTGAGTTCATACACAGGGTTTTAATATCAGTGTTTACTTCTTATTTTCAAAACTTCCTTTTGGCTTTTCCATGTAACTGCCAATTCTTTGCTGAGGATTATCTTTTTCCCTTGTTTTAAATATGTTTTTAGGTGCATGCCTAAGTATTTTTATCATGAATCCTTTAAATCTTTGTCAAATAATTCTAACATCTCTGTCATCTCAATGCTGATGTTTATTGACTTTTTAAAAATTAAGTTGTTGTTGTTGTTTTTTCCTGGTTCTTTGTATGATGAGTGATTAGTGTAGAAACATGGGCATTTTCATATTGTTATGAAATTCTGGACTTTACTTAATCTTTAATTTTTAACTGGCTTTCTTTCCTATTGCTTTGGAAAGGCAGGTTGGAGTACTGCATTGCTAATAGCAGGTAGAATTATATACTTGGCCCGATTGACCCTTGAATGATTATCTACTACTACAGCTACTGAGAGCATGAGATTCTCCATGTGGTGGTATCACTCCTGGGAGATGATTAAACCCCCGCCCTCTACAATAGACACCTCTCCTCCAGGAGAAAGGAGGGCATCTAGTTACTGCTGCGTGAATGAAGAAGGAAGGTGGTTTCCACAGACACCACATGGGCACCAGAGACAGACTTTGTTTCTGGAGGTGGGATAAAAGACCCAACCCTCTACTCCACCTTCTCTGACATCACTCCAAGATCTGCACTTGACTGATATGGGTATTTGAGAGACATTTTTTTCAATGATGTTTATCTGGAATAGAGCTGCTATTACGTTCAATTTTTCTGTCTTGCAATCCTGCCCTTCTATGGTAGCATAGCTGAAGACAGCAGGTTTTCTTGGGAGCATTTTTAGTCTGAGCTCATTGGCACTTCTGGTTTGCCCACCCTTTTGATCCTTGTCTGGGGTATTTGAGACAAAAAAAAAAAAAAAAACCAAGAAACTCTACCTTTCAGGTTTTCTTTCATTTGTCTCATATAGAATATCCAGGAAGCAAGTCAGATTTGGTGGGAAGAACAGGGAAAAGTGCATCAAAGTGCATCTATTCCATCTTTCTAGAAGTAGAAGTCTTCTTTAGGTTTTAATTTTGTTTAGTATTGCAATATATTTAAGCAATGCAATAAATTTAAGCAATGCAATATATTTAATACTTTTAAAATATGTTTTTACAAGTTAAAATAAAGTGAAGTGGTATAATTTTTGCTGTCATTAAATTTAAACAGTGAAATGCCATGACAAATTTCTCTATTTCCCTTTCTTTTTTAAAAAAAAAAAAACAGAAATGACCAATATTTTACCTAAGATATGTTCTTTTGGTCTACTCTCTTAAAATTTCTACCCTTATTTATCTCTCAGGAAACATTGTAAAATATGCAAATAAACACAAAATTTAGTCAAGAAGTAACTTTCCATTTTGTAATTACTTAGAATGCTTAGACCTGTCTTTTTTTTTTTTTTAAAGTTTATTTGCTATCATAAGTTTAATGTCTATAGGGCCTACATATTGTTATATGGAATTGTGGGTTGTTTTTTTTTTTTTTTTGAGATTTCCTGCACATTACACATCAGTAATTAAATGTTTTGAACAATTTTTTTTCAGTGTAATCATGAGCATATTATTCCAAAGAACTATATAATCCTCACAAAGTTGTTACTACTCAACATAAAGATATAAATTTCCAAAGTAGTTTTTAGAAATTTTATCTACAGGCTAGGAATGTAACTCAGTGGAGAGTACCCCTGGGTTCAATTCCTAATACAAAAAAAAAATCATTTATCATTTAAAAAAATCTCTTTTGGCAGTGATTGATAAATAAATAAATATGTGTGTGTATATATATATATATATATATATATATATATATATATTATCAAAATAGTCTACAAACAGTGAAGATAAATTATATTTTTCATTTAACAATATTCAAAAACAGCCCAATGAGCATCACCGCAGAGGAGCCAATCAGCTAGAAGTTGCTGGGGCCACTGTGAGCCAGTCATCAGCCGGCAGCTGGAAGTTTGCTGGGGCCCCTTTGGCTGTGGCTCTCAACATCCATATATATATTATCAAAATAGTCTACAAAAAGTGAAGATAAATTATATTTTTCATTTAACAATATTCAAAAATTTTATATCGCATTTACTAAATGCTTCATATTTTGTCTCAGAGAACATGTATTACATTAAACCCTGACATATGATACACAGAGTTATTACATTCTCTCCCTCAGTTATATTGCTAACATTTTCTAGGGATCTTAGGTTTGCCCACAAAAAAAATATCAAATTTAAACCAAAATTATGTTGCCCTGAAATCACATTTTTTTTGTTCCTATCATAAGTGATTCCATTTCTTCAAGTCAATTCTATTTTACTGCTTTTCCTGATATATTTATTTACCCTAAAAATTAATTTTAAAAATGAGGTTAAATTCTCCATAGGAAATGCCAGAAAACTAACATTTTAGTTTTCTTCCTCATTAGCAAGACCCAAAGTGACAATTGATTAAAAATAGATATGGTGTATTAAAAGATCATTTAACTTGGAGTAAGTTCTGTCATTGTTTTCATTTGAGCTCTGTTGCATTTAAATTGCATGATCTTTGCAAGGTATTTTCTTACAAACTTCATTTTCTCATTCACAAAATAGTAATTACAAACTTTCTATAGTTTTCTTCAGGTTGGCAAGGGTATAGGGAGTTACTATGGACAAATTCTAACTTTAGGATAATTGTTTTTCTGCAAAAAGACGATAAATAAATACTGGATAAAAGAGAACAGGACTACAAGAGTATGATTTCAATTAAAGATTTAACATGGGAATGAGGCAAGGTGAGCCTGAAACAAATTGTTATACCAAATGTCAGGAAGCCATTGTGTCAGAAGACCCCAAACTAACTGAAGAGGTTACCCTGATATGAATGTCTGTATTATACAGTAGTGACTTCTTGGATATCTTCCAAGATGTAAATTCCTATACCAAGCCCTATACATACATACTATAGATTTTACCTAAACATTAGCCTATAATAATAAACTTTTCCTTGGCAAATCCAAATGGCTTGCCTCACTACTCTTGTACTTTGGGGTCATTAAGTAAAATAAAGGCTACTTGAATACAAGCACTGTGAAACTAAGATAGTTGATCTGATATTGGAGATGGCTAATGATATTGGAGTGATTAATGGCATATCCTGGGCATGTCAAAGCAGGGTAGCACAATATTTCATCATGCTACTAGTAATGCCATAAAATTCAAAATTATAAATTGTTTATTTCTAAGAGTTTTCATTTCATATTTTCAGACTGCTGATACCTGAATCTCTGGGGAGCAAAGCCATGAAAGGTGAAACTATAGGTAAAGGAAGACTATTCAAACTATTCTAAATATGAATGGACCTCAACCTATGAGGGTTCTACTTAAGACTTGTAAACTTCACAATGGTTCAAAAGCTATCTGCATTCAGTAATCATACTTTGAGCTTAGAATTTCTGATTTTTTCCAAGCTAGTGATATGTGGTAAGATAATCTCATGTACTGCTGGGCAGCAAGCCATTGCTGTCAACCAGCCACTCAATCATAAGAGTAAACAACCTATATTCTACAGTACACTGTGTTGCTAAGCTATCAAGTTCTAAAGGTTAGGTTATTAAATGTATTTTCTTTTTACAATATTTGCAGCTTAGAATGGATTTATTGGGACATAATCCCATTGTAAGCCAAGAAGCATCTGTACTATTTTAAAGAAAATACAAAGTACAAAAGAACAGGCTTACTGTCAGCATAAAGATGAACATAATTGTTTAATCAGAAAAATCCTGAATATAGAAAACTGTATTTGTATAATACTTGAATCAATTTCAGTTGAAAACAAATACCCTGTAAGAAAAAAGCTAAGAAACCCACAAAGTAAAAAGTATCTTATAAATCATACAATGTAAATAAAACCATTATTAATATAAATGAGTATGCTAAGATAACAAAATTATCCACTGAGAATATGTAAACTTCTAAATGGGTATGCATTTAAAACACAGACTTAAAATATAAAAGCAAAAAACTTGAAGGATTAAATCTAGGATAAATTTAAATCCTCAAATACAATGTAAAAATGTTGACATTTTATTTAACAAATTTGCTGCAGTGACTTATAGAACATGTAATATAAAAACAGATCTTTGAAAATTATGAGTAAAAAACTTGACTTAATTGAAACAGAATAAAAAATGTGGTAAAAAATTTCAATGAGTATATTATATTTGTCAAAATTGATCACATGCTGAGTCTTAAAGCAAATATCAACAAATTTCAAATTTTAAGAAAATCATAAAAATTATGTTTTCTAACTATAATGGTATTATGTTAGAAAACAATAAAAAGAATAAGTATAAAATATCAAAATATTTACAAATTTAAGCAATATCTTCTTGAAAATCCCTAAAGGAAGAAATCATAGAGGAAATTAGAATCTATTTTGAATTTAATTGAAATAAAAGCAGCACATAGCAAAACTGTGATGTACTGCTAAAATTTCTTTTAAAGAGAAATTTATAGCCTAAAATAAATATTTTAGAAAAGAAGGACAGCTTATAAATGTTTGTTGTTACTTTTTGTTTTTAATATTCATCTCAAGAATATGGGGTGGGGGGGGAACACAGTGAATAGTAAATATAAAAACCAAAACTTTAACAAAATTTAAAACATGTATAATAGAAAAAAATTTAACAAAATCAAAAAAATTAACAAAATCAGGAGTTCATTCTTTGAAAAATTTGCAAATGATAAATTCCTGACAGAACTAATCTATATAAAAAGAAAGAAAGCATGAAACATCAAAATCAGGAATAAAATAAGAATATTATAATGTGGCATATAAGTATTAAAATGAAAGAATGAATATATTATAAACAATTTTATTACAATAAGTTATAAAATCCAAATGAAATAAATTCCCTGAAAAATATAAATTTATAAAATTGTATAAGAAATGTTAGAAATTAGTAAATTATTAACTGTGAAATTGTATTGCTGTCAAAATGGAAAACTGGCCCTTTGGCATCACCAGTAAAATCTTTTGAACATTTCAAGAAGAAATAATAACATTCTTTCCCAAACTTTTTGAAGGAATGTGGAAATGGAAGACATCATTCTCAAATCATTGTGTGTAGGCAGCATAAAATTGATGCCCTAATCTAATGAGGCATTTCACTATATAAAAACTAAAAGCAAATTCTCTCTCATGAATTTAAGTGGAAAAATTGAGGAAGATATTATTAGATCAAATTGGTCAAATTCAGCAATATATTGTAGTTGTAATGTCTTACAACTGTTTCACAAGATTTGATAAACTCTATAATTCATGATTTTTTAAAAAAAAATCTGTAATCTGATAAAGTATACCTAAAAAATCTACTGAAAACCTCACTCTTTATATAACATCTTTAAGGCTTTCTCCACCTACCAGGAATTAAATATGAATATCCACTATCTCCTCTTCTTTGCAATGTTAAACTTGAAGATGTATCTAGGGCAAGACAAGGAAAATATATGGAAAGTTTAACAATTTGTGAGATAGAAATATACAACTTTTTCAAAGACAGTCAACTTGTATTGTCCCATCAGCAACTCATCTCCAGACTGTAAGCCAGTGATTTCTATTATCCAAAATTTCTTCCTACCATCTACACAAAGTGGATCAAGTAGTTATATGTTTTATGTATTACAGTTTGAAGAAAGCAAGCTCAATTCAGCAATCTTCATGAGTGACTCAGGAGACTAATCCTCAAGGCTCACAACTCTGATTTGTACACTATGTCTACCTGAACTTTTGTGACAAAACATTTTCTACAGAACAGAGATTTAAGGCAACTAGGAATCTTAGCATAAATTTATGAGTGTTTCTTCAGGCTTTCTTTCAAACTCAAGCAATACATATATGTTGTACACTTTTTATATCCAGATATGTTTTACATATTTGAAAAAAAAAAGAATTTCTTAAAAAAAATGCCACACACACACACAAAAAAAACCTTAGTTACTAAATATGGTAATGGATGTATCAATTAATTTGATTGTGATAAGCATTTGCCATACATATGCATAATGCATATCAAGTTATCAAACTGGATACCCTCAAAATGTTTTTCCAAATATAACCCAAGAAGACTGGAAAAAATATGCTGATCAATTTATATAATCATGCTTATGACATTACTTAAGAAGATGTTTATAATTTGACAAAGTGAGAAGAAACACTGTCAAACATATTTCCCTTTAAAATCCTTATAGAAATTCTAGTACAATTTTTTTACAATAGTATCAATTAGCATCAAACATCTAAAAATAAATCTATTGAAAATACATAAAACTTCTATATCAAAATATTAAGAATCATTAATCAGAAAAATTAAAGAAGACAAAGGAGTTCACCAGTCTCATGGAATTGACTCCATGTGATGAAAATATCATGTTCCTCTAAAATTGATCTAAATAGTACATGTCATAATAATGAAAATTCTGTCAAGATGTTTGGCAGAAATTCTCAACTTAATATTAAGTGATACAAAAATAATTAATAAAATGTTAATAAGAAATGGAGTTGGGATATTCAACTACCATATATGAATATTTATTATAAAGCAACAACTATTAAATCATTATTTGCCGGAGTCTGGCTCACAAAACCACGAGCCACTCAAGCAGGAACAAACTTTATTTTTGAAACTGCCGCCAATGCCCCTTACACTCCCGGGAAGATTGCCAACCGACCCACAGGGCATTCTCCCAGACCCCAACAGGAAGTCCCTCCAGAATTCCCTCCTACCGCACTTCCCCAACCAATGGGAACTCTCCAGGAGTCTCGTAGCAGGTCAAGGTGGACAGCAGGAGTCCAATATCCATATGCAGATCTTAACATAATCATCTCATCTCAATGGCTTGCTGGCGTCACCTTTCAACCAAAAATGCCATGCATCATATTACTTGGCTGTGGCTCTTAGCAATTATTGTTTCAAAAACAGATAAAGAAAACAATGGATCAATCTAGAGAATCCAGAAAGAAACTCACATTTGTAATCAATTCTTTGATTTAAAATGGTGATGGTGTAACACAGTGGAAAAAGAACCTTCCTTGTATTAAAGGGTGGTGGATATGTATAGGGGAAATAAATTGATATTTTAGGTAGAAAAATGTATAAGAACATTTGCTACAGAATTATTTGTAATCTACCTAACTGGGAACAACTCGAATGGCTACTTAGAGTAAAATGGATAAATTTTAGACTATTTCTATAATAAAATGCTCTACAAATTGAACATGGAGGAATCTCACAATATGTCAAACAAAGAAGGTGAATACAAAAGATTACATTTTGTCCTATTTCACATTTATATGAATTCCAACACAGATTATCAAATCTCTGGATACCAAAGCTACTCAGCTAAGGTTTGTTTTAGTGGAGCAATGATGGCTGGCAAAAGACACAAGAAAAGTTGTTGGAGTGTTGATAATGTTCTACCTGAGGATAGGAGTGGGATTCAAAAGGAATGAATGCTCTTTGAAAATGTTATTTTCATTTAATAAACTTATGCACACTTTTCAGTGTATAATCTCTGCTATATTTTAATGTAAAAACATTTATTTTTAAAAGGGAAAAAAGTGTGGCCTACTTAAAATGACAATTCAATAAATTGAAATCTTATTCCATGATTCAACTGCAAAAAACATTCTGTTCGTTAGTTCAGACTGCTGTAATAAAAATAACTATAGACAAGGTGGCTAAAATGAGAAAGTTATTTCTCACAGTCCTGGAGTCTGAGAAACCTAAGATGAAGACACCAATAGATCTGTTGTCTGATGAGAGACTCCTGGTTCGCAGATGAAATTTATCTCATTGTGCACTCACACAGTGAACAGCAGAAGAAGGGGAAGCAATCTCTCTTGTCTTTTCTTACAAGTGCAAAATAATCCCACAATGAAGGCACCACTTATATGACTTATTTATCTTCCAAATGACTATTTCCAAATGCCATCACATTGAGAATTAGCCTCCAACCCAAGAATTTTGAGGAGACATAAACATCTAGTCCATAGTAAGATTTATAAGACTAATGGATGACTATAATTGATAACCAAATATTTCATATTATTAAAGATAATTTTAATTTTACACAACAATAAAAGACAATAAAATCATGGCATTTACATATAAATGGATGGCGCTGGAGAAGATAATGCTAAGTTAGCCAATCCCCAAAAAAACAAATGCCGAATATTTTCTCTGATATAAGGAGGCTGACTCATAGTGGGATAGGGACAGGGAGCATGGGAGAAATAGATGAATTCTAGATAGGGAAGAGGGATGGGAGGGAAAGGGAGGAGGCAGGAGATTAGCAAGGATGGTAGAATGTGATGGACATCATTATCCAAAGTACATGTATGAAGACATGAGTTGAGTGTCAACCTACTTTATATACAAACAGAGATATGAAAATTTGTTGTATATATGTGTAATTAGAAATGTAATGCAAAAAAACAAGTACATGTATAAAGACATAAATTGGTGTGAACATACATTATATACAAAGATGAAAAATCGTGCTCTATATGTGTAAGAAAAATTGTAATGCATATTGCTGTTGTGTATTTAAAAAAATAAAATCAATTAAATAAAAAAATGAATTTACACATCTTTTTTGTGATATTATTATAATAATGTTTAAAAGAAACAAATCATTATCCTTAGTGGAATATACTGGGATTAGTTTCAAAATTAACTTCTATGAAAGGGCCATGTGTTGGTCGTCACTGAAGCTGACTAATGGTACATAAGGGTTCATTATATGACATTCTTCTCTATCTTTACGCATGTTTGAAATTTCTACATCATTATTTAAAAAAAATAAATAATGAAGAATCCTTTCTACATTGAAAGTATACTTTGTTGATCAAGCACAAAATACGCATTTGACATTCAGTGAATAATAACTAAAATAAAATACCCACCCACATTCCCCAAAAATTTCTGTTAGGATTTTAAGAGGAAAACTCAAAAAAAAGAGAGGCTATATTAAAGTCATTAAGTCTTAAAAGATTTAGTAGATAAGATTTAAATAAGATACCTGGGCATCTAAATATGAAATAACAAAAATAAGAAAACTCTTAGTTTTTTTTACACAAAATTTCTCTTGTTCTTTGGTTTAACTGACTTTGTCACAATAGCTATGGGTGGGAAATATCAGTATGACAACAGAGCTAAGAGGTATTTAATGTAAAGTGAAATCATCTGTTTTTGGTTTCTTCCCTTATTAAACTTTTATATTAATGGCTTGTCACTTTAAAATGTATGCTCAAAAATGTCACATTACAGCCATGAACTTTGGATAAACTCATACAGTGGGACATTTTATTATTTATTTATATTTTTTTCTTAACCTTCTAAAGTAACAACTTCCTACAGGCACATTTAATGACTTTGAAAGAAGTAGATATGAAGAATCAGAAGGTATATTAGCAGTTCTGTAATGTAAAGACTTCATTTTGCAGATAAAATCATTGAAATCCCACTGAAGATATGTCTGCAATTCTTTTCACAAAATTCCTTCTTTGAGCCTTCCTGGGAACTACATTTTCCCATTCCATCCACATGACTCCTACTTCCATGTTCTTAAATTATTTCATTTTACTCCTGGCTACGGTTTATTGTGCTGGAAGTTAGTATCTTTCCAAAGATTGTTAGGTTTTGATAAACTCTAAATTATAAAACTCTTAGCAGTTATGTCTTCCATCATTTAGAAAAAAAAAACATTTCTCTGCAACAATAGAGAAAGCTGAAGCCTAAAGAGAGAAACAGAGATGAGAATCTCATTAGCACTTAATGTCTTGTACCACTTAGTCCCTGAACCTGTTCTCCATGTTTATTTATTTCATTAACTACCCCAATATCCTTCAAATACATTTATTTTTTGTTTTGTTTTGTTTTGGCTAATCTAAGTTTGGCATATGCTGTTGCAACTAAAAGAATACTAATTAACATAGTTCCCTGAAGTATAAGTGTATTACCCCAGCTCTCAAAACCAGTTAGAAGGTTGTTTCCAAAGCCAGATATTCTTCCAACCCAGTAAAAACACTAATACTTCTTGTTCAATACAAAACAATTATATTATCATGTTTTCTATAAATATTTTATATATTTCATTTATGTGATTATTATCTTTTGGTATGTTTGGTAAAGTATCAACTAATGAAATAAGACAGTATATTTGCAACTTTTAATACATTTGAGCAGTTTTTACACTGGGTATGACATTATGTCATATTTGCTTCAAATTGTGCAGCAGTACAAAAAATGAGAAGATAGCAATATATAAAAAAAAAACTGGAAATGTTGATTGCTAAGCGGAAAGACAAGTAAATGGGGTTCTTTATACTATTCTATCTTCTACATGTTGGATATTTTTATTATAAAAATAATCAGGACAAAAAAGTATATCACTATACCTGCCATATCACAAGTAGATAAAATGCTGGCTACCCATGTCTCCTATAGTCCAATTTGGGGGAAAATAGGAAGAAATTAGAGTACCCAATAGAGCTTTGGACCATATGTAAAAATCCTGGGTACACTTGCTTTCTGAATTATGAGTGACAAACGGAATTTTAGACTTCAGACTTCTTAATACCTGGTTTCAAATTCTATCAGTTTTCCCTTCCCATTCACCTCTTTGCCATTTCACCGTTTGACAATTTCTGTGACATATTTTATTGCATTTTATTACAAGTTCACTTTTGACATACTTTTATGGGTAGAGAAAATGAAAACATTTTATTTGTAAAAATTGAATTCTTATCATTTGTACTTGGGACCAGTTTCATCAGTTTTTCTTCTCAAAGTTTTTTGTAGCAAATTTAAATGAAATTGGAGAAGCTATCTAACTATAGTGGATGGAGAAAAAGAACATATTACTATATATACAGTATACCCTCTTCTATTCTTCACTATTTTGTTTTCCTTCACAACAAAAAACTGGGAGAAAAAAGCCAAATGTTAAAGGTGGCTAGTCTACCAGTCCCACATTGCATAATTCAAGGGGCTACAATCCAGATTATATCACTCTGGACTGCATAGTACTAGATGATGATTTCTGTTTGCTGATGTGTTCTTTACCGTAGACAGGTACTTAGTGAAGCAGGCATTGCTTCAATCACCAAAAATGTACAAAATTTTAAGTAAACTTTTTTGCAACATGTTTGTTATTTATATATTATTTTAAACTGTGTAGCAAGGTCATTTTGTTTGGGATGGAAAAATCACCCAGATTTAAAATTGGATAGAAGGCAGAACAGAGAGGACAGAAACCTAGTCCTTTTCTCAAGGAAAAAGAAGATGAAGTTCAATTAAGACCAAGTATGAGCACACTTAAATGTTGCTGAAGAATCCCTAAAATGCCTATGAGTGACAGAAAATGAAGGGCCTGGCTAAACCACCTGTGAGTTTACCTGCTTGCATCTCTGGTCTTATTGCTATCACCTAATAAACCCACAGACTTATAATCTTCCCCCTTCAAACATAACCCCCTTCTCAAGTTTGGGGGAAAAATAGAAAGAAAATGGCACCAACACAACAAATGGTATGCATATCCATACAGAATCACAGGTCAGAAACATAGGAATTATTTTTGACAATTTCATTTTTCTCACTAGATCCCCGTCAAAGCAAGCAGATTTTATTTCCTACATCTCTGTCTCTTAAGTCTATTGATCCTTTACCACCATCACCTACTGTTTTTTTCTAATTACAACTACTGTCTTCCCTCGCCTGCATCACTAACATAGACCACTAACTGGCTTCCTTCCCCTCAGCTTTCCTCCATTCTGCAACTAAGGCAATTGTTCAGTAGAAGTCTGATGTTTTCACCTTCTCAATTTGTTTTGCTCTCTTTCTCCCAAGCACATGGCACAGTACTAGGCATATGACAGATATTTAACCAACAACTCATCAGTGACTGACTGCATAATGGAAGAATGAGGAACATGGCTACATCCATCTAGCTTATCAGAGGCAGTGTGTTGGGGGTCTGTGAAGATTCACAAGGGAGCAGCACCCTAGAGCATCATATTGGGGCAGTAAAAAGGTCAGAACATTATTTTTATTTTTTTAAATAGATACATTATGAAGTAAACTATAAAATATGCAAATATACTAAATCATGATCTTAAAATTCCAGGTAACTTATTTTAGCAGATATTCCCATGTTCTGCCCCTCAAAAAAAAGCCATAATGAAGAAATCTGGCGGCCCACTTACACTTGGGCCATAACTGAAGTTCTTGTCTCTCTGTTTCTGCACCCCTGTACCCACTTTCTCTAATGTGTTGGCATGACACAAAGACAAGTGTGCCCAGGGGTAAAGCGTGCCCTAGTATGATATGTTCAAATTGTTCATCTCAGCTTTACGATCAGACTCTGAAGACAATACAACCTCAGGTAGCAAGAACACTGAGCTTCAGTGTGTCTACAGCTGATGTAAGACCTAAAATATGTAGAAATTACCAAGTTAAAACTATTTAATGAGTCCTCAAACTTGGGCTTATTCCTCAAACTTGGGCATATATTCTGTATGTTGTAGATAGATTGGAGAAAAATAGTGCTTGAAATCCAAATATTTTTGTTCTTAGATACAGGAAGATTTCAGACATCGTCTAAAACAATAATCATCAGAATTTATATCAACCACAGGTTGCATACTATTATGGCAAAAAGAAGGAATCACATCTCTCTATATAGGATGTATGAAAATTCATTCATTTATTGATAAATATTTATTGTGATAACTATTATGTGATAAGTGCTTAAAGTACTAAAGATACAGCACTGAAAAAAAGCAATAATGCAGGAGTAAAGTAAAGCAATAATTCTGCTCCTGAGTTTATAGCCATGTGAGGGAGACAGAAAACACACAGGGTAAAGAAGGAGAGGTGGTCCAGGAAGAGGTTCCTGGTTAGGTGACATCAGTAGGGAATCTCTAACTTGAGAATTTGGATTGTCTTCCTTCCTCCCTCCATCCCTACCTACCTACCCCTCTTCCCTCTTTTTGTTCTTTTCTTTCTTCCTTCCTTTCCTCTTTTCTTTACTTTTTTTTCTCATTTAGAATTATACAATCCTCTTTCTCTTTCTCTTTCTAATCTCCAAGTAAATAAGAATATTCAGAGCACGGTTCTTTGCAGATTGACTGCAGAATACATACCTACAAGACTTTGGCATTCTTCCCATGTTTGCCAGAATAACCAAATTTTGTAAATATAAAGACATATAAGTAGGATCTTTATATATGGCAAGCAGGTTCATTCAGAGTTTGGGATTGAACTTAATTATTCCTTAAGAATATACAATTTGCTAAGCTTAAAAGCTTTTGTGCTACTCTTCCTAAAACTGCTTTTACATTATTCTATATCTCTTGTTCACTTCAGGAGAAAGGTTGTTTTTAGTATTTTTTTTTTCTCTTTACACTTGTGAAGGTGACTGTTTGCCTTTGGCAAACTTTATCCTATTAGTCTTTGTAGCCTGCTTTAATGAGCATCACCTCTCACCTTTGGCTTCTGTAGCTCAGATACTTTATTCTGAGTCCTGTTTTCATGTAAAAAATGATACACTGTAAGTGCAATTATAGCTATAGAACCATATACAGAAAATGAATGTAAATAAATATTTATTTCAAAGAAGATGAGCATGTGATGTTATTTTATTTGGTGCATCTGAGATATACTTTGGTAATAAGTTCTATGATCCTATCTTCTTTCCAAAATGCCAATGTAGAATCTTCCCTTTATCCTCTTTCCTAAAAGTAATAATGATTACTAACCTGACAACTAATGGACAAAAGTTGATTGCCACTTCCTAATAATGACATTTCATAGTATGGAATCAATTGTTCTCTGAACAAGTCACTTAAGTGAATGTCAAAAATAGAAGTATTATGACCTGAAATAAGATTGTCTGATTATTTTTCCACTAAGGGCTTTAGATTGAATTAGGATATCTAAATTCAATCAAAGGTGGTTTCTTTAGACCAGGGAACTTCACAGACCTTGATGGTAGAAAAAAGCAAAAAGCAAATTACCAAAATTACAGCTAATATACAATATTAATTGTCGAAGCTTCTCTTTAAATGTTTATCTGAAATCTAAGATCCTCTAGGTAATATGATATGTTCACAAAATATTTTTCAACATTTTAAGATTACCTCAAAAAAGAGAAATGCTAAGTGTAGCTGCATATTTGAAACAGCAGTGCCATCTTGTGACACATACACATATCAGTATAATTCCGCTTCATCTTTCCTGACTATTGACCTGTAACAGAAAAACATAAGATAAATAATCTACTTTTATTTTATAACACTTAAAAATTATTTTAAAAGAAAAAGTGAAAATTTTAATTTATTAACCATTAGACTGACAATCATCAACATCTTGAGAATGTTTCCTAAGGCTTTATAAAAATTTGCGAAAGAAATGGTCCTTAGTTTTCCCAATTGCTATTGAAAATCACAATAAAATAGAGAGACTGACAAAACCAGCATAATGGTATAAACCTTGAACAAGTAAGAGCTAAATAGCAGAGAATGACATTTTTCAGTGAACCTCAAACTAAGAAGGATTCCTGGACAAGAAAACATTTCTACTGTCTCACAATTCTTCACTCAAAATGGAACAAATATTTTATTTAGAGAAAGCTGATGGGGAACACTTACCTTTATATTATCAAATGTGTCTGTCTTTCCTGTACATTCTTAGCTGCATTATTCCAGAGATTAGAGATATTTGTTTTAAACTAAAAACATTACAAAAACATTAAAAGAACAGATCTTAGCATTCCTTTTTGTGAAGACTTACACTAGTAGCCTCTAGAATTTTTTTTTGAAAGTTTTCCAATATTTCAATTTTTTCCCCAACATGCAGTTGCTATAGTTAGAGGGAATTTTTTAATATATTGAATAATTAAATTAGTGTATGATATAATATATAATGATTTGAAAGCTATAATAAGGCTTAGTGTATTTGATTCCATCCAAACCAACCATTAATATTGAGGACTTACTAAAAAATGAAAAGAGTAACAAGTTCATATGTGTTTTGAGGGCAAGTTGCTTTGACTAAACTTTGGCTAACAGCAAGATAAATTTCACATTCACCTGCCCAAAAATCTACCTCTAACACTCTCCTCTCAGGCTAGGGTAGACGATAGACTCTGGGCCCTAATAATCTACTACTAAAAAGGGAGTACAAGAAAGCAATACCAACAAAAATTGTAGCTAGTTATTTTTTGTCTTCTCCAGTCAACAGTATTATAATTTAGTTTTTATCTACAATATCTAATTTGGCAATGAAATCATTGTAACAAAAAGCTACTTGTTTTATTTTCTTCAAATTTACAGCTCCTTGAAAGTTGAGCACCTTGTTCTCAGTGACCAGGTGCATGTTGAACAAGAATAGTCATTGAATTAAAGTTTTTGCTTTCTTCCTCAATTCTTAATCTTAGTGTATGTCAAAGTTCTTGAAGACCTTTCATTAAAGTGGAGATAGGAAATTCAGCTCTCCTTAGCCCTAAAGAGGAGTGTGTTTCATTCTTGACACAAGTATTTTAGATAAAATGGCTGTTTCTCAGACATTGGGTTGTCTGGTAATTCATTCTTAATCACAATTTTTTAAATAATCTAAGAGGACATTTTCCCCTTAATGACTGTTAGCTACAAACTCCTTCCTTACATCCAGTGGTATTTTATAAAAGAAAAGGAAAGAGACACGTGCTTTCCCTTAGGCTAGGTTAGGCAGAAATGAGCTCGATTAAAGAGGTAACTCCTGGGTACACAGATTGTGAGAGGACAGAACATTTCCCCTGGAAGTTCCTATGATGAGCCACATTTCTTCTTGATGATAAAAGACAATTATAAGCCCAAAGCAGGGGGATATATTTGCAAACCCAGAAACCAGTAAGAATGAGCCTGGAGGGTGAAGAAGTAAGGCTAGTAATAATCGACTCATTGTGGATCTCCCGGTAATTTTGTTTGTTTGTTTTTAAAGATTTTCACTTATACCAGAAAGTAGACTATATTTATTCAACATCTAGCTCTATTTCTGTCAATATGAAAATTCACTCATAAAAAGGCAAAGCATAAACCTCAGAATTTTAAGACCAAATAAAACTATAGCTTATTTTTAAAATGGTTTAATAAAAGAAGTGAACAATAATGCCTTTAGAATCTCAGAATTTACAAAGATTTTAGGTTCTATTCCAAAATATAGCCAGAAGCAATCTTCTGTGTCACTTGCAGTCCCTAAACATACCTTCATGGTAAAAATCATACCGAATATAGCAAGAGAAGCAGGAGATAAAACCAGACAGAAAGAATACAATAATGTTTAGCTTTGCATCTTTTTTCATGTGTGACTACTCAAAGACATAAATGAATACAGCATCATATATATTACATATGATTGAGCTAAACAAATATATCTAGTACAATATAAATTAAATGAAATTGAAATTAATAATTATGGACAAATTTATAATGCCAAGATAAAGTTGATTTTATTAACTTAAAAATAACAAGCATTAATAATTACATTATAAATCAATTTGAATTATTAAATTTGTTGTTTTTCTATGGAAAATACTACACACCACCAAAGGGAATGTACCAAAACTTGCAGAATCAAATGATGAAATTCAGGGTCATAACCTCTGGTGCTATACACAGGCCAGAGTCTATCCAGTTACTCAGTGCTGTTTACATTGCTGACCATCTACTGTCATCCTAAACAATCCTGCTATTGAAATGGAATCAAAGGCCTGGAGGTATATAGCTCAGTGGTAGGGCACTTGCCTAGCCTGCACAATTCCCTGAGTTCTAGCCTCATGATGGCAAAATTTTTTAAATTTAATTAATTAAATAGAATACAATTAAAATTATATCCTACTCCCAGCTCTTTCTGAAAGGCAAGGTATTCTCACTAATTAATATGTAGCTAAAAAGGGTAAATGTTCACTTACAACTTCCACTCTAGCATATTAGGATATGTTAAGGGAATTATTTTAGATTCATGGCACCATATCAAATACCTAATATAATTAAAGTAGTTATTCATAAATTTCATCATCTTCTCCTAGAACGTGAAAGCCACTAAGTTACTCAGTAATGTTGATAAATAGTGATCAATAAGTAAACCTAAAGCATGAAGATTCCTGTGAAAGCCTGTGTGTTAGATGTATATATTTATATTTAAATGATATATATTATTATGCCAATTATGTATATTATGCATCAACTTCTTGTTATATATTTTTGTTTATAGGGAAAAACATTGAGAAAAAAATACTTGGAGAAAATATCTTTTGGGAAAGTAGAAGTGACAGGTGAAAGAGTCGGTATGACAAACCAAGGAAAGAGTGAGTGATTGTCTAGGTGGTACATAGTATTTTCCTGCCTTCTGCTATTGCCAACCCACTGTACTTAGAATCACCTTTATCCCTTTCAACAGGTAACCACCTATACTTAGATAACTCTTCTTCATATTAAATTCACCCTGTTGAAATCATTCAGGTGCTCTCTGTCTCCTGATTGAATCCTGCCTGAGAAAAGTACAACAGATGATGAAAATAGTCATTGTTAAGAAAAAAAATTTAAGATGTTGGGAAATACATGGAAACAAAGCATAAATATCAGCAAATAGAATCATAGCAGTTTATTTTTAACTTTTCTTTTAATTTTTCTTTATCTGTACCTACCTAATAATCTATCAATCAATCTACTGAGCTATTTATCCATCTATTGTGGTTTAGATGTAGTTTGTTCCCAAAGTTTCCATGTGTGGGAGCTTGGCGGACACTATAGTTAGGTGGGAATTAATGGAAATTTTAAGAAGTGGGGCCTAGAAGGAGGTCATTGGGTCAAAGTGCATTCAAAAGAAGGTAAGAGTGTTTTTCCTGGAACCCTGATTAGTCCTCAAGAGCAGACTTTCATAAAAGCCTGATTCTGGCCCCCACGCAGCCTCTTCTCCTCTGTTTTCTCGTCTTGCATGTGATCTTTCCTGTGACTCTACTGATATGAAGTCCTCACCAGAGCCAAACCCAAAGCCAGCTCTCTCACCTCGAACTCCAGAACTGGAAGTTAAATGAGTTTTCTTTATAAAGTTAGTCAGCCTCAGATATTTCATGATAGTGATAAAAAAATTGACTAGCACAAAAAAATGGAATCAAGGGGTTCTATTATTACTACTGTAACTGTACTTCAAACTGTGGCAGCATCTTTGGAATTACCGGCAGGTTGGAAGTATGTGGAGAAACAGTCTAAGAAAAACCTAGAATTCTATATGCAGAGCACTATGGGCAATTCTGATGAGGGCTCAGTAGACGAAACTGGGGAATTAGTCTTAGATGAAAATGAGGAGTATATTGAAAATTGGACTAAAGTCACCCACTGTTACATGGTGGTAGACAATTCACATACCTTGTGCCCATTCTCTAAGACTTTATGAAAGGACAGAGTTAAGAATAATGGACTATGTTGTTTGGTGGAGGTAATTTCAAAACAACAAAGCTTTCAGGCTGCAGCATAGGTAGTATTGGCTCCATTTAGTCAGATTTACATTGAGACTCAGGACCAAAAGGAAACAGAGCAGAAAGTTTTGGCCAATTTATAACCTAGTAAGGGAAGGAACTAAAAGAAAGAATACAAGGGTGTGGCGAAAAAGAATGCTGTTGGTTGTTGGAGCTCTTGCTAAAGAGATTAGTAAATCAATTGTTTTGCATCAAAAAAATAGGAAAGATGCCACCACATCATCTCAGCCACCTTTGAAGAGGCACCTCCCTTTATGGGCACAGAGACCTAGAAATGCAAATTGGTTTCCGAGAACTTCTACAGCAGTATTGTTTCTGGGAAAGATCCTAAGACAGTCTGCACAGGCTCATTGCCTGGGACCACCTTGGGATCTGTTTCTCTGCCTTTAACCTGGGAAACACCCCAAAGCTGTTGTTGTGGCTCACATCTCATGCAAATGACAGACCTTGGTGGCTACATGGTGCTTGTTTTGCAGGTGTTTTGAATGCAAGAATTATGGGATCACAGCAGCTTCCATTAAAATTTCTGAAAAAAAAAAAAAAAAAGCCCAGAAAAGTCAGGAAAACAATTTACCAGAACTGGAGACCCCACAGGAAATTTCTGACTGATGTCTAGTACAGCTGTGGGAACTGAACTGAAGTGGAAGCCCTAGAAAGGTAGAGTGAGCAGCAACAGGCAGCTCAGACCCAGGGAGATGCGAACATTATGTGTAGACTCCCAGCTGCCATGTGGGCTATGACAGGTAAAGCCACAAGGGTTGGGCTACCCAGGACCCTGGGGGCTCACTCTTTGATATCATATGTATAAGAGACCAGACTTCAAGCTTCAGGATTTAAAGTCTGCCCTACTGGTTTTTGGTCTTGCTTTGGGCTGATTAATCCTTTCTGCTTCCTCATACTTATGATATGGTAATGCAAAACTGGCTAACATACTATCTAAATAACCATCTGCTTCCTTCTTATTATAAAATTATATTTTCCAAACTCTTTATGGAATTCATGCTTTTCAATGAGTACATAGTGAGTCATCATGAAGGTAGTTTTCAAATTATTTAACCCACTTTTTTCTTGTTCTTTGAAACTTACTTGGTTCCCAGTCTCTTAATCTTTAAGTGAAAAAGAGAACACTTTAAAAAGACAAATTGTAAATGTGCTAATTTATTCCAGGATAATTATTCCCCACACTCACTCTTTCTTTTTTTGAAAATCTGGCAGCAATGTGTTAGTGATAAATGTGCAGTTTTATATGGGGGTGTGAACTTCATGAGCTCTGACATCTATTTTCAGTAAGGGATAACACCAAATATATTTTTTTCTTATTTTTACAAATCTCAGTTATTTAGAAATCTCATAAACTCCAGTGATTCTATAACAAAAACTGACAGTCATGAAAGTGATCGGCAACATGTTACCATGTAGCTGAGATGCTTCTGTTAGAGCTTTGCAACTTTTCATGAGATGGGAACTTCTTTTTGGCCTCCATTTTATCCCCACCCCCCAACAGTGATTCATCACCCACAGCCCAATTGTTCAGTGCTGAGAAGCCACCATATGTTCATTCCTAGTCCTCAACAGAGGCACTCCATTCAGACTTACCCTTCCAGGTTCTTTGTTTCTCTTTTGAGTTTACAACTGTAATTTCTTTATCTAAAACACAAAACAAGAGTTCAAGGCAGACTAAGATGATAGCCATATCCTTTCCTAACATTCTGGTTCTGGATTCTGCCTTAAACCCAGTAGAGTGTGTGCCTTAAATTTAAAAATGAAATCACCCAAAATTCAACAGATAGTATTGAGAACTCCAAATATTTTCTCAAATGATTTGTATCACTTGATACAGATATCTGGATCTGAAATGAAAAATTCAGACTAAAATCTCTTCTTTATTTTAATTAGGTTTTATCTGTAATAAACAGATGCCATAATCTTCCCTTTTTCTGTGCATAGAGTTATTTGAATATATCAAATGTTCAAGTCTATATTACTTTTTGTACTAGAAAAACCATGTTATTCTACACTAACTTGTCCAGGTAATAGCAAAAAGTAATTTTTAAAGGCATATTTAGTATGATTGGATGCATTCATAGCACAGCTACAAATCTTTCAAAGTTGTTATAAACCACGCAAAACTACTTCCTTGTGACAGTTTGTTGAACATTTAAATGGAAATTGAAAAACCTAAGCTATCAATTTCATTTCAGCTAGCAATTCTACTGAGCTTAAAAATCTAAAATTCCATAGTGCTGTGAAAATACCAACTATCAAAAATATATACAATTAAATTACAATCTTTAAAAAATCTACATTGTTTTCAAACATCTACCTGGCGAAACATACATTTCTTTTGTAAAATCATTTAATGTTCTACATTGCGCCATGTAATCTGGATAATTTTCAAATCACTCTTATGTTCCTCCTGAGTTTAAGATGTAGATATCTAAACATAAAATTGCTCATTTCTCCTCCAGGTCTGATTCTCAGACAGGAGGTTTCCAGTCTGACACTACTCCACTGAAATTGTCATGGTCACTGAGAGAAGGTAACTAATTGTCTTATTCGAACTTTCTCATACCCACTCCTGTTCTTTTCCCTTACTTTAGCTCTTTTGGTTTCTGTTAAATCCTGTCTGATAAATCCTGACTTTAACCTTTGTAGCCTTTTTTTTTTTTTTTTTTTGCCCTTAACAGCTCATTTTTATGTGCTTTCCTTTTCTCTTTTTGTATTCATTTTTCTCCCTCTTCTCTCCTTTCAATTGTAGGGTTTTGAACAACCAATAAAAAAATAAAATAAAATAAAATTAAAAAAAAGCTCTAATTAAGGACTCAATTACTACTTCTATATAGAAATTTCCCAGATACATATCTTGTTGACAGAAAAGATTTTTCTTATGAAGTCTAGATCTACATGTCCAGCTGCTCACTGAGCATCACTACCTGGAAACACAAGTGTTCAAATATGAACCAATGGCCATTGTTTTCCTATTTCATTCACCTCCAATTCTTTGTTACTACTCGTTTATGTTGGCTTATTCACTTCTAATTCTTTACACTCTTAAGTCCTTCTTTTTCACAGTCTGTCGGTATATTCCGTCAGCAACCACTTCCACTTCCTCCATGGGTTTGAGAGTGTTTGTTCTAATTCTGTCCCCGAAGTACTGCTGAGGCCGTCCCATCTCCAGCCAGTAACACCCTGATTAACTTCCTGACCTCATCAAAATCATCTTCCTCGCTAAAAAAAAAATCCTAAAAACACAATGATTTGTTCCTTTTCATTACTACAGTAGTTACTTGTTATCTTCCTTCCTGAATCACAGGTATAGTATGTAGACACACAGAAAGTGTGTCCCCCAAAAGCTTATGTGGGAGACAATGCAAAAGGGGTGAAGTGATTTGGTTGTGAGAGCCTTAACCCAGTCATGAATCCCCTAATAGCTGTAGGCAAGTAAGATGTGACTGGAGGAGGTGGATCCCTAGAGGCATGCCTTTGAGGTTTATATTTTGTCTGTGGAAAGTAGAGTTCTCCTGCTCACCCCCTGCTCACCCCTCTGTCTCATCTCTCCGCTTTCTGGTGTCATATCCCCAGCTGCTTTCCTCTGCCATACACTTGTGCTATGATATTCTGCCACACCTTGAGCCCAGAGGAATAGTCCACCATTTCAGGACTAAGACCTCTGAAACTGTGAACAACGAATCAACTCTTCCTCCTGTAAAATTGCTCTTGTTAGGTCTTTTGACTTGCAGAAAAAAAAAAAAAAGCCGACTAAAATGGAAATCATGGTGGTATCACCAGAACTGACACAAATAAAGTGGTCTTCTTTCTTCTCATGGATTGCCAAATATTTGAGAGTGAATGCTGATAATACCCACTTGAATGTTGTTATGCAATAGGTGACGGAAACTGAAATGCTGATTCTCTGGGAATATGCTAACCTTATTTCCCTATAAATCTACATTTATCCTTCACTTTTATGATTCCTAAGGCTCCCCTTCACTATTTTGGTGGCATTGTTTTGAACATCCCTGGTTAACTATCTGCACATAGCCTCACCTAAAACTCTAATGCTTACCTGTACCATAGCAACACAATGTGCAGGGAGCATAATGGGAACTTGAACTCCTTCAAACAAATGGGCTATGTATTGCCTTTCAGCAAAAGTTTAACCCTTTAAGAAATCATGTGTTAATTAGAGCTGGGGTAAACATCCCTTTTCAAAATCTTCCTTTTCTTATACTGCTGCGTAGGTCAACCACAAAATAGCCTCAATTAGAGTCATGGTTTTCCAGAGTGTTTTTTAAACATCTACTCAGGTTTTCTACCTTATTCCATGTGTGCAACACGTTTGTGACTAGGGGCTCAGTGAGTTTGAGATTAGTGACTTACTTCAAGATGCACTGAACTAAAGCCTTAGTTCCACTGATCCTGAATAGGCCCCCCAAATGTAATCCAGATGTCATTGGTGGCTTACCTGTCCCTTGAGAACTAAGTAAGACTTGATAAAATTTCCAGCTCCATTTGCTTTGGAAATCAGGATTTTTGTTAATGGGAGAGAGGGAGAGAGGGAGAAAATGGATTCATGTCCTCAGGGTCACCTCAAAGTGTTTCACTGGCTTCTCCATGTAAATCTCTTTCCTCTTTAGTCCCTAATTTTATGTTCTTTCCTGGAAAAAAAAATCCTCTCTTTTCTCATAGAGACCTAGGTTTTTATATCAGTCTCACTATTCCTCAGTAGTTTTTCAAGATATCTTCCCAAAGAGAAGCATTTTATTTTGAGGAAGATGCCAGATAAGAAAATAAGAAATTTTCGGGTGTCATAACCATTTGCTTTTCACTCAACCCCAATGGTTGGAGGATGTACTTTTTAGCTCTAAAGTAGACTTCATTGAAGACACACCCTATTAGGCACCTTAAAGACAATCTTATCCAGAATCCTTGTGACTGAGAGAGAAACAACCATCCCAGGATCACCCTGTCAGCTGGTTTAAGAGCCAGACATGCAACTTGAGATTCTGCATTCTAATTCTCATTTGCCTTGACAGTACAAATAAATGCAATCATTATTTGGGCATTATTAATTTACTTCATTTAATCAAATTATAAAGATTCAAAACAATTAAAAAATTAATTTTAAACATTCAAAGAAAAATATATTAATAGTAAACACTAGGGCTGCAGATACACCTGGGTTGTAGAGTACTTGCCCACATGATTGAAACCCTTGGTTTGATATATACAGCACTGGAAAAAAAAAAACAAATAAAGGAAGTTAGTAACCACTCATCAATCACTTATTCTCATAAATTTATATTCAAAAAGTAATTATGTATGTGCACAAATCAAAACTACTCTAAGATTTCATCTCACTCCTGTCAGAATGGCAATCATCGTGAATACAAGAAACAATAAGTGTTGGTGAGAATGTGAAGGAAAAGGCACACTCATACATTGCTGGTGAGACTGCAAATTGGTGCAACCACTATAGAAAGCAGTATGGAGATTCTTCAGAAAACCTGGAATGGAACCACTATTTGACTTGGCTATCCCACATCTCAGTTTATACCCAAAGGACTTAAAATCAGTCAATAATGCAGCCATATCAATGTTTATAGCAGCTCAATTCACAATAACTATGGAACCAACCTAGGTTTCCTTCAATAGATGAATAAATTTTAAAATGTGATGAAATATATATATTTTCAACAGAATATTACTCAGCTTTAAAGAAGAGTGAAATTAGGGCATTTGCTAGTAAATGGATGGAGTTGAAGAATATCATGCTAAGCAAAATAAGCCTATCCCAAGTAACCAAGGGCTGAATTTTTTTTTTTTAATATGCGGATGCTAATTCACAATAGAGAAGAATAGTGTTACCTTAGATTAGGTAGAAGGAAGTGAAGAGACGGGAGGGGAGGAGATGTGGGGATAGGAAACATAGTAGAATGAAACAGACATTATTACTTTGTGCATATATGCGGAAGTCTGGCTGCAGCAAAATAACCGGGGGGCTAGTGACAAGGAACTTGATATGCGGAAGTCTGGCTGCAGCAAAATAACCGGGGGGCTAGTGACAAGGAACTTGTGAAGGTTGATACAGCAGGAGCCGCTTTATTGCAGGACAGCAGAGAGATATATATATATATACATAACTAATTACACACAGCTTATCTTAATTAACATAAACTACATACAGCAGTCAACCAATAAGGAATCCTCATCATCTTAATGATTACATACAGCTTAACTTAATTGACATAATCTAGACACAGCAGTCAGTCATTAAGGAATCTCTATCATCTTAATGGCAAAGTGCCAGGCGCCATCATGACTTGTCTTTGGCTCTCAACACATATATGTGACTACATGACCAATATGATTCTGAAACATGTACACTCAGAAAAATGAGAAATTATATCCCATCTATGTATGATATATCAAAGTGCATAAATGCATTCTAGTATCATGTATAACTAATTAAAACAAAAAAAATAATAAAAAAATTATTACTCTTCCAAATTACACTTCTGATGGCTGCATAATAATATAATTGCTGAATTAAATTTCTTACCACTTTAAAGTCAATTTTATTTATATTTTTACTTCAATATATGTAAATCAATATCACAAAAATCTAAGACTCAGAGATGTTTAAGGAAAAGAATCCTTTGAATTAATTAGACAGTTCATGTTTATCCTAACTTATATAATTACATTATTTACTTATTTCTAGTCAAGATAAAATTTTATTGGATTAATAACTTTAATTTGTTACACATTCATTAAAGTAGTGCTGTATATTTTACTGCATTTCTGCAATTTTCTGTAAGCTAGGTGTTTTCTCCTATAATTAACTAATAACACTTAAAGTGCAGAGAAGTTAAGTTACCCAAAGTCACAAAATCCAGTAGGAGGAATTGGTCTGTCTTACCCCAAAATACTTTTACAATATAAAAATTGATTCTTTTCAATTATGAATATTATTTTATTATTTATATTGGTTTATATATAAGCTACTTTTCAAGGTTGCATATTAATATCTAATGAGAAAATACATTTTCTTTCAATATTCATCAATATATTCAAGATTTTTTATTTAAAGTCTACTTTATATCAGATAGCAAATTATGTGTTAAGGTTTAAATGTATCCTTAGATTTAAATAGGTATTTAAATAATTATAAAGATTTGTTTTTCTCAATTTTTTTATTTTATGGATTTTTCTCAAATTATTGCAATATTTATGAAATATAACTTAAAGTACTATTAATGCAATATAAACTTATGAAAATTTTTTCTAAACAACTATTTGAGGAATTTTTCCTTTTGGAAATGTTGCCAGTTTTTAATTTAAGATTTTTTTTCCTCCAAAAATCTCTGTAAATATGAGCATAGATACTTGCCTTACCAGTATCTGATTCACTGTTCCAATTATATGGAACAGATTTTTTTTTAGACTTTTTTTTTTACTTGACCTAACATATTGATTCATACTTGCACAGTATTCATTCCAAAGCAATAAAAATCTAGGACCGGGTGACAGGAAGACTCACCCTAATTGGCAATATGTCAGCATTTTTCTGGGTGACATGTAATGATGGACTAACTTGGCAGCAATAAGAGTGTGGGGCATACCTGACCGAGCAGCATGTACAGTTTCACTAATGCAGATGATTTAATTCTACGAGCAATCAATAGTCCCAGGACAAATCACATATTTTTTTTTCAAACTAAACCTGCAAAATTTTAAAAATTCAAAACCCACATACTAAAAATACAGACTTGATTCTCCTAATCTATCAAGGATGAGCTAAATGATATAAACCTGTTTTATATCTATTTCAGCTGCTTTGAGGGAAGATAGGTCAAGAGCAACAGACCTCTTGGGTTGAAATTAAGTGTGTGTTTAAATTTCTAATCAGTGAAACCCTTGTTTCTGGGAATGGACTGCCATCCAAACCAGGACACCCATATCAGCCTGTGTATCTCCTTCTACAATAAAACAGAGTGATATGAGGTGTTATCTGAGGCTTATGAGAGGAAAGAAGGGTACGAAAATCTTAGTACAAATAATCTTAATTCACTTCCAATCATTAGCATCACCATTATCTTATATATATGAGAAAACAACCCTTGCCTGTATCCTTGAATGTAGATGGGGATACCACATGGATATCCATCTTCACCAACCCCACTCAGACACGCATTCCTCCACCCCTTGTTCATTACCTTCTACAATTCTTTTCAATTAAATTGTTTCTTATATTCTAATGGTAGAGAGGGCCTGGCCACAGCTGCCCTTTACTATGCTGGACCTTTATCCTTCTCATGTGTGTTTCTAATTAATGGGTAGACTGTGGCAGGACCGCTTGTAGTGTGACCTGAGGTAGATTCCACTATGGGCAGACTTTGTTGCTTTGTAAAAGCTGAAATAGAGAAAAAAAATGCATTTGGGAAGAGAAATATATTTTGAAAAACAAAATCACCAGAGATTCCTAATATAAACTCAAAACTTCATTAGAATTCCTTTCAGTTATGCTCAATGTAGTATTTTAATTATTCATTTATTTATATTTCGTTCCAAAATGGTTTTAGTGGTTAGTGCCTTAAAATTCAGGTGATATTAACAAATAAGTGTAAACTGCAAAATGAGGATTCTTTTTTTTTTCAGGAGATATTTGTATGAAAGTCAGTCATTGTCTCTCTCTCTCTCTCTCTCTCTAGTTCTTCTCCCTCTCTTCTCTCTCCATTTCTCCTTCCCTCTCTCCTCCCTACTTTATATATTATGCATCAGCTTCAAGTTTTTATAATTTATCATGCTAATATTGCACTCACACATGAACATTTGTTTCCTCTTCACTCAATGTAACTAGTTAAATCCAAAATTTCTGCATTCAGTATTATGACTCTAAACATTTTTTCATCCTGATTTATATTATAATAATATTTCATTGCCTTTCTTAGACAACAGCTTTTGCTTTTCGTAAAGTTTAATTTTCACTTGCTTAGCAACTTTAAAAATCTGCTTAAGTCATCCTAAATTTCCACCAGCTCTGTAAAATGCCTTTCCAAGTAAACATGGTCAAAGTTGATAATGTATCAACTTTAACTTTATTATATTTTGCTGAAAAAAAACATTTCTCACAAAGCTCACTATCATCCTGATGCAATATCTACCAGGAAATCTTTAGCTATGGGAATCCTAATGTGTGGATACTTTCTTTGTCATTATGTTGAGAATTCCCCCTTGGTCTCTCTTCTATATTGAAATTTTTTTAAATTAATTTATTTATTTTAATTTGTTGTATATGACAACAGAATGCATTTCAATTCATAGTACACATATAAAGCAAAATTTTTCATGTCTCTGGTTGTACACAAAGTCGAGTCATACCTTTCTTGTCTTCATACATGTACTCAGGGTAAAAATGTCCCTCTCATTCTACCATCTTTCCTACCCACTGACCCTCCTTTTCTCTTCCTCCCCTTTGCCCTATCTAAATTCCTCCCATGCTCCACTCCCATCCCTGTTATGGATCAGCATCCTCATATCATAGAAAACATTTTGCATTTAGTTTTGGGGGGATTGGCTTACTTTACTTAGCATAATATTCTCCAACTCCATCCATTTACCTGTAAATGCCATGATTTTATCCTCTTACTGTTGAATAATATTACATTGTGTACTACATTGGAATTTCTATCTCAGGAAACTTATTATCCTCTTTCTAGGTTTAGTTTTCCTTTGGAAAATAAAGGGTATATGGGGTTATGGTTTTCACATATGATAAATGTCTAGTCCCTCACACAAATCATGATTGATAGTTTTGCTGACTACACAATTCTAAGTTGGAAATCATTCTCTCAGAATTCTAAAGGTATTATGTATTCTGCTCAAGAATCACATGTTGCTGGTTTATAAGTTTTTGAACAGTAGCTAACATTAATTCAGCACTTCCTATGTATCCAGTTTTATATTGGATTATGTTCCTTGCAACAAACTTATAAAAAGTATTATTATCCTTAATGACAGAAGAGGAAATGGATGTGCAAAAAAATAGGCAGCTTTTCTCAGACTACTTACTGCATGTGTTGTATAGTTGAGATCTGAAGCCAACCCCCATCTGTTTTCTTATTCTGGCACAATTATGCTAATCTTATTTTGATCCACCATATATTAACTTTTATCTTTCTCTCTCTCTAAGTTTTTAGAATAGTTTTTCTCTTCTTCAGTATTTTGAAATAATACAATATGCATTGTTATCAATATTTTTATTTTCTACCTATTCATGTCTTAAGGTCATAATTTCCTCTAATTTTCCATAAAACTTTGTTCAAAAAATATTTTAATTAGATGATATTTTAGCTTTATTAAAATAGGGATTGCTAATCAAAATTATATATATTCAAAGTAAATAACACGATGTTTTGATGTATGTATGCATTGTCAAACAACTTCCACAATCAGGCTAATTAGCATAGGCATCACTGCACATTGTGTGTATGCTGAGAATACTTAAGATCCATTCTCTTAGTTGAATTAAAGTATAAATACATTATCATTAACTATAGTCACCATATTAACTTATTCCTTGTATACCTACAATTTACAAGCTTTAACCTGTAGTATTTTTCATTCTTTGTCTGGCTATTTTATTTAGCATATGTGCTCCTGTTTATCCATGTTGTTGCAAATGGGAGGATTTTCTTCTTCTTTAAGGCAATTGTATATACAGACATACCACAATATCTTTATCCATTCATCAGTAGAAGGACACTTAAGTTGTTTCCATATCTTGGCTATTATGAATAATGTTGTAACAAACATAGGAGATAGTTATTTTATTTTCTTTGGATGTTGTCTTAATTTATTTTCAGTAACTATAGCAGATTACCTGAGGCTGAGTAATGCATTAAAAAAGAGATTTATTGGCTTAGATTCTGGTGACTGAAGAGCCCAAACAATATAGTTCTGGCATCTGGCAATGGAACTGACTACATCACAACATGGCAAAGAAGAAGACAGGGTATTGTGTAAATCCAAAGAGACTGAGGGGAGGTTGAAGGCTTCCTTTATAATAGCCTGCTCTTGGCAAAAACCAACCCACTCTTTTGAGAGTAAGAACTCACCTTTGTGAGAAAAGCATTAATGCATTTTAAAGGCCACCAATACCTCTGAAAAGTACCATTACCCAACACTCCCAGATTGGAGACCAAGCCTTAAAATGGTTTTTAGTACAGAAAAACTATACTCAAACCATAACACACTATAACAGTGGCTTTTACTTGAGAGAGAGGGTCAAGAGTATCTTCATTTCTGGGAGGTTTGTGATAACAAGGGACATTGGTTGCCTCAGCAGCCAAACGTGCTGCAAGTGAACCTTCACCTTTCTTCCTAACTATTTCCAAATATGCCAGGTGTGCCAGTCTCCCAGAATTCCTTTTCTATGCTTATTCTCCAGTTTTTGCTCCATTGTGTTAGTGTAAGTTTGTGATTCACCCCACGAGCTTTCCTAGATATGTTTTTGGTCCATGGATGACTGATTGCTATATTTGTAGGGGAATGAAGGCTCTTGTCTCTTTTCCTATAGTATTCCTTTTATTGAATTAATAAAAGGAATACTATAGGAAAAGTATTCCTATAGTAACTTCTTGAAGTAATTTTTAAATTTTTAAATCTATTCCATTTTGTTTCCCATCTGTTATCTTTCTGTTGAGTTTCTTTGGAGATTTTTCTAATTTTACATTCCAAGTTTTCTATTGAATTTTTATTTCAGTTATCACACTTTTGATTTCAAGAATTTCATTCATGAAACATATTTCCATTTTTTGTTTGTGTGTGTGTGTGTGTCTTGAAAACACTAGAAATTTTCTTCATACACTCAATTTACATCTTTTATTAGGTTTAAGTAGCATATAGCTTTACTGTTAAATACCTTTTACCAAGTACTTTTGCTTATTTTTCAGAATGCCATTGATTTTTGTACTTCTGTGAATTTATACCTGTCTTTTGTTTATCTTCCTTTACTTCCTTAATGTTAGTTAATATAGGACATGTGTACCTTCCTTTTTGATTATTACCCATCCTTGTTATGCATAATCTAAAACTATGTGTGTATATACATATGCATGTGGGTTGGGATTGGAGTGGAAACATCGGTTAGCTGGAACATTTTCCTTGGGTGTGTATATTATCTCAAAACATTTTTCTTCAAATGTATAATATCTGTCACCAAGATAATTTCTTTTCTTTCTAATACTTTTTCCTGTTAGCTTTTTTTTCCCCCAGAACAAGCAGAAAATCTGTATGGCTTATTATGAAGCATTTTATGTTACAGGTTTCCTTTTTGATCTGAGAGAGTTTTATTTCCCTCTGAGATAACCCACAGAATGGTTTGTAAAAATCAGACATATGTAAATCAGAGATCTGATTCCAACCTCAGTCTTTACTAATAATCTTAATTATATAGTCAATCAAGAGTTTCCAACAAAGCAAATAAAGATCTGAGATTTTAACAGCATTAGACATGCATGTCTGGATGCGAACAATAATTAGGTCTCTAAATAACATTCATGGGGTTACTTTACACCACAAGAGCATTCAAGTTATAAAGCATCTCATTGAATACTTTAGAAGGCCACATAATGCCCCATAGATTTTGAATTCTATCCACCATGAGTAAGAGACACTGCAAAGGGCATTTTAGAGATAAGTTCTCTTCCCTCTAGCAAATATCTATAGTTCCTTTTTTTAGAAGTCCAGCTGACAAGGAGACTAACAAGTTCATCTTCTAGTGTTTTCCCTCAGGACTTATACCATTAAAACAGTGAACAGAAATTGCAAACTAACTATTTCAATTACTTATTCATACTACTGAATGGATTTTGTCCAACAATTATTAAATTGATCATCAAACATATCCCTTGCCTTTTCTTAAAACACTGACTTCATCTGAAAGATGTGGACTTTCTTTGTGGCTTTTTCTTGCTCTTACATTATGGTACAAGATTTGTGGACAGGACAGATCCAAATCCCCAGAAGCTCAATATTCAGAGTAAGAAATCTTTAAGTATTTAAGGCTAAAGACTTCAAAATTTCTAAGAAGCATATGCTATGCACAAAATCTTTTGATGTTATTTCCTTTCTATATTAATATACTAAATTAAATGCCAAATGTTTAGTACAATATTACATTATTTGAGTATTTATATGTTGATCCTCACAGCTTATTATTTGGACTAGGCATAGTATTATTAAAGATAGTTTTTCTTATAGCTTTTTTTCTTGTTGTTATTTTCTATTTTTATTTAAAAAAGGTGTTAGAGTAGAAATATTTTTACCTGTCTATCTTCAAACATAGAAAAATGAAGATGTCTACTGCTATAACTAAATTATCTATAATTGAAATAAATTTACAAATGTATTTACTTAAAAATCATTTATTTGATTTTTGTGTGAAACGATTTAAAATTTATGATTAACTAGATTCCTATAAGCTTTTAGAAAGGAAATGATTAAGGATTAAGTTTTTGCTATTTTGGAGTCTGAAAATATGAATAATATAGGCAAGTAGAAAGGTAAATACAGAAAAATAATAATACTAATCTTTAGATTCACTTTCAATTATTTTAAGTAAGCAGCTAGAGTATTGAATTTTATCTACAGCAAATGTAATTCATTTCAGAGAAACAATGAAAAACAGTGTATTATACTATATGGGTCTTTTATATATGTTTCAGATTACTCTTTTTAATATTTTTGATTAATAGAAGAATCAAATGCAAAATTTTCTGAGGATATAGGGAACTATTAGCCAGATTCCAAAAAAGGATATCCTCCAGAACAAAGACCACTATCTAAAAAAAAAAAAAAAAAAAAAAAAAAAAAAGACCACTATCTAGTTTTTTCCCTATCAATTCTCACCATTATATCTTACTGTTTATAAATGTTGTGATGCTGTCAAAAATGTGAAAGGAATATTCAAGCAACAAGCTTTTTATTAACATTCTCCTAATTAATTAATATAACTCAATTAAAATATCAACCTTTTTCTTCATTTGCTCTAAAATGATTTTTTTCTCTAAGGACTCTAAATGTTCTTTTCAATGAGTTAAATGTCATTGCAATAGGAACAGTAAATCTTCAGCAAAATAACATTTGCCCAATGAAAAGAGAAAGAAAAAAATAAAAAGAAATATCCTGGTCAAATTCAATTACTGAGAAGACTGACACTGATAGCACACAAGTGCTTAAGACAGAATTTTGCACAACTCCTAAAATAGCACCCAATTTTTACAAAATGTGCAAGTAGGAACGGATGTTTCATTTTACATCTCATTGCATCTGAAAAAGCAAACTTCCTTAGCAGAGTCCCAACCTCCCTCCTCAATTTCAATAGAACATTTCATTCTGAGGTTAATAGATATTTATAATATGTATAAACACAGAATATCAGCTACTAGGCTAGAGAAGGCCAATTCAGTGAGACCCTGTCTCTAAATAAAATACAAAATAGGGATGGGGATGTGGCTCAGTGGTTGAGTGCTCTTGAGTTCAATCCTTGGTACCCACCCGCCCCCTCCAAAAAAGAAAGAAATGACAAATGTTTGAGGAGATAGTTTTTACTTGATTTAAATACTATATAAAGTGTGTGTGAAATATATATAACAAAATATGATGTGATAACCCATAAATATTTGCAATTTTTGTTCATAAATATCAGTTGGAAATAAAAATTTAATTTAAAATTTAAGTAAAAGAAATCATGAAGCTCTGATTCCTGTTAGTCATGTCCTGCCCTGCTTTCCTCTGCCACATGATTCCATTATGATGTCCTGCCTTACCTTGAGCCCTGAGGAATGAAGTCGGCTCACTGAAACAGTGAGCCCCCAAATAAACATATGAACTTTTCCTTTTCTGAAAGAAATAAAGAATAAAAGAAAGAATTCATGATGTCTTTTTTCATAGCGGTGGGATGTATTGGAGATTGAACTCAGAGGCACTCAACCCCTGAGCCACATCCCCAACTCTATTTTGTATTTTATTTAGAGACAGGGTCTCACTGAGTTGCTTGGAGCCTTGCCATTGCTGAAGCTGGCTTTGAACTCACAATCCTCCTGCCTCAGCCTCCTGAGCTGCTGGGATTACAGTCATGTGCCACCACGTCCAGCCTCATGATGTCTTATGCATCCAGTGTGAAATATTTTATTTTATGGTGGGATTCTCAGAATGTTCAATTATATTGCTGATAGAATTCAGTCAATGAAGAAAGACTGCAAGTGACAAGACCACTGTCTTTCCTAAAAGATTAGGAAAAATTGAGGACAGAACTCATAAAAAAGAGTAAAATTTGATCAAAAGGTTAAGGCGAAAGAAGTGATTCTGAGAACTACACCATTGCCTCTGTCCCTCTGATGGTTTGTTATCAATTGACAGTTCCCAAAGATTGACAATTAAGGTCTGAAGACAGAAATTATGCTCAGTAATTGAAAATCTTTGTGATATATTTGGATTAAAAGGCAAGACTGTGTTCAAACTTCATGCAGCACATCATTGTTGAAAGAAAGAGTTTCTTCCAAAACAAGACTTTGACATACAAAGAGCTTCCACCCCCAAGTAAGTATAGCAGCCCTTTGCTATTCATAGTGGATTGGTTCCAGGACCCACAGAAGATACCAAATTTTGCAGAGGCTCAAGGCTCTTATATGAAATGGCATAGCATTTACATGTACCGATGTACACCCTCCCACATACTCTAAGTCATCTTTAGATTACTTAAAATCTTAGTACAATGTAAATATGATATAAATAGCTGTTATACTAGATTGTTTATAAAATAATGACAAAGAAAAAAGTCTGTATATGTTCAGTATAGACACAGTTTGCAGGTTTTAAAAGGTTTGTTTTTTTTTTTAATCCATTCAATTCACAGATGTGGAAACCACAGATAACTGAAAACCAATGCTACATAAGCCTATTAGTGACTTTGACCTGAAAGTATGGCTTCACTGAAGCATGGTATTTTCTACAAAGGGTTCACTTTAGCAGGGAAGGGGCTGGTGGTCTATATTAGCTAAAAAAAAATAATTTCATGTGTTGGCGTAACAGATATCTAGACAGTCATAAGTAGGAAGGTAGCCATGTGGTTCTGAATATGTTCATACATGAGCTAGGCATGAAGCCTTTCACATAGAGGATTTGGGAGACTCTGAAGGAAAATTGGTAGTGCCATAGTCATAGGTGTAGTCAGAGTCTGAGGCATAGAATAATAAAACAGTTTCATTCAGACCTGGGAATTAATATCCATGCCAGACTGAGCAAACAAAGTTATTTAAGAACGTATTTTATTTAGCAAGGCTACACTCTCAGGAAGTAAAATACATGAATTAATCATTAGTCCAGGACATGGTGGAAAATTAAGGTCACAGGGAAATAAATGACCCTTGAAACATTGTGTGACAGAGAGGGTGATATGACAAGTGAGTCCAGAGAAAGGACTTTGGAAGAAGCCTACAGAAAAAAAGTAACAGGTGCTAGGACAAATGTTTTGGAAGTGATAGCCATGATTAAATTGACTCAGCATAAAGAAAATTTTTAGTTTTTATAATATGGAAGTACAGGGATTCATATGACTTCAGATTGGAATTAGGAGCTAAAAAAAAAAAAAAAAAGAACACCTTCTCTCTCTCTCCATCTCTTGTCTCTGCTTTCCAAGTTTTGACTTGATTCTCAGGCAACTGCTGTTCACATACAATATCAAGTTTACTTTCTATCAGACAGGCAAACAGAGAATAGTAAGCACCACTTTCCCAACAGTTTCCTAGTTCCAACACCTCTTTCCCAAAAGTTCAATCCAAAGTCCCAAGGCTGACCCTTAATCCATCTAGCTTGGTGAATAAGCCCATCCCAGAACCAAGCATGTGGCAAGGGAATAGAATGCCATGATTGTTCCAACATAGGTCTTATTCCACTATCTCTGGAGCTGAGAAATGGGTCAACAGTGCCTTACAACATAAGTGAAACATTGTCTCTGGGTCTCTGAATGCTTACTTCAAGGGAGTGGTAAATTATTACCAAAAAGGAAAGCATGCTTGATGGGTACAAACAGCATTCATCACATGCCTATATTGAAAGAATCTGGTTCCTGTGGACCTAGAAGATGTTATCACTAAAAGTTACAGCTAACTATAATGCCTTATTATAAAAGGAAGCTATCCAATCTTAAAATAACAGTAGTAGAAAATGCGCACCTGAATGTACCTGTTATCTGAAACATTGTTGAATCATTATACCATATTTGTTCTGAACTAACCACAATAAAACTTGAGTTTCCTTTTATTTGACTTTGATATATTTTGTTTGATTATTTCAAACTCTTTACTCCATCAGTGTTAATCATACATCCATGTCTTTGTCATATGTTTTTGATTTCCCTCTGTTAAAGCATACATAGTGCATTGTCCTACTTGATGATATTGGGCTTATCCAGGTGTCTTGCTTTCACCAACATTATTTTTTGCCCACTGAGAAAATCAAAAGCTTTCAATATACTTTCTCCATGAGACTTTGTCTTTTACATTTCTACATTGTAGCATGAAAGGAACATGCGTTGACTAGTCACCAATTAAAATAAAATGAATCAGAACTAACTCCAATGCACAATCTAAAGTCAAGCCCAGGGAAACTGCAGTACAAAGCAGATCTACCCACAATTACCTGTAGACTTGGAAGCAAGAAAAATATTCACTGCTCTAAAATGTTTAATAATTCTGAAAATAGCAGGAAAATTTCTACATGTAATAGATTATTGTTTCTTTAAAAGTTTTAACTATGAAACATCAAACATTTCTCATAAAAGATAAAAATTAAAATAACATTTTAAAGTCTTTTTCCCTATATTTAAATTTAAAAACAACCATATTGTTTTAGTTAGCTTTGGTCACTGTGACTAAAATAACTGACAGGAGCAATTTAGAGATAGAAAGGTTTATTTTGGCTGTTTCAGAGGTTTAGTCTGTATCAGCTGACTTCATAGCTCTGGGGCCTAAGTGTGTCACAATATCAGGGCAGAAGGGCATGGAGGAGGAAAACAGCTCAGTTTATGACAGCCAGGAAGCAGAGCTTGAATAATGTTATCCCTGGCTAACATATCTCTGAGGGCACACCCCCAGTACCCAGTAACGTACATCCTCCAGCTATTCCCTGCCTGCCTACAGTTATCACCAAGTAAAAATTTTCATCCATCAAATGGATTAATTCACAGATTAAGTCACAGCTCTCATAATCTGATTATTTCACCTCTGAGTATGTTTGCATTGTCTCCTTCATGAGCTTTTGGAGGACACATCATATCTAAACCATGACCCATATCACCACTTTGAGAGGAGGTAGAATGTGGGGCAGGCAACTCAGTGCTCCAGCTACACTTTGCTGCAACTTCAGAGAAACCTCATTGCTAATATTTTTATACATCAGTAAGGATTTTATACAACATTTTAATTTTTTAAAGAACCAGGAGGGTTTTTTTTTTTTGCTAAGTTAGAAACAAATTTGTAACCTACTTCACTACATAGTCATCTTACCTAGAAAATTGGAAATTTTCTTACCACTCCCGAAAATAATATTGATGTGTATTGTAATTAAATTCAAGCACAGATACCTTCAAATAAAAAGTAAGAAATTATGTAAACTGTAAATGAGTGAGGAAATACCTTTTTCCTCCTATCCTAAATAATCCTGACTTTTATTTCCTCTCATACTTTAATGTGTTAATCAAAATATGTCCTGTATTAAAATTTGAAATGTAAAAGGTATTTTCATTGGGAAGGGTACTGTTCTTCAGAAAGAAAAGAAAGCATTTTATTGTTTGCACTTATAAAGACCTATATATCTGTAATGTATGTTTTACTACTAAGTAGAAAATTCTTTTTAAAAAACCTTCATGTAACTCTTCAACTGATATGTAAGTGGACATAATTATGAGAGATTTTAACATTTAGAGCATTCTCTTTAACCTTAATTTCAAAATGACTTGTAGGCAGTGACTAAGATTTAGTGTTTGAAGATGACCCAGAACCTATTAAAATATCTGCCCCATCACAATGTCAGTACCTCTGGGTTATGATATTATCTTCAGGAGATTATTTTTATGATTATTAAAATTTAAATTGCTTAATAAAGAGAAACTATACTAAGCCATTAGTACCTATTAAAACCTTAAGATGAGGAGGAGAGATTAATTCAATTTTCTTTAAAATCTCTTCTTCTTGCTTGGTAGCTTTATAAGAAACTAATTCCACAGGTCTAATTCATTACCTGGAAATTCTAATTATTCCAATTCTAATTATTACCTGTAAAACTAAGTAATAATACTCACGGTAGGTTCCAGAGCCACCTTTCTAATAGAGTCACCAATTACAGAATCTCCTTATATGTTTATTGTACTATAAGGGTGGAGCTCCCCACCTATCGTCTACTACACTTTCTGTGATTCATGCAATCCAGATGTTCACAACCAAAGCATAGCTATGGAGTAATGAAAGCTCAGTAGGAGCATATGTGTTTGTAGCATTCCCCCTATAAGTCTATTATCATATTTACTATAATGAACTTCGTATCTCCTTGGAATGATAGGTCTGTTACTTTTTCAAATTTGTTAGCAAAGCAATAAAAACATCTTTTGAAAAAGAGGAAAAATAGAAAAGTTTTAGTTAAGCATTGGGGAGAGTAAAATTGTAAAATTTGGGAGTGTTGTCTCTGAGTTCTCCAGGTCTAAGTGTTGGAGGGTAGGAGGGTTCCAGAATAAGGAGGAAGAAAATTAAAGACACAGGCTAGAAATCCTAAAACCATTTAAGTATTAGAGAGCACTCTGAATTTCTCTCAAAAAGTCACTGGTAAATAAAAGTGAAAAAATGTAAAAGAAACTCAGTGATGGTATTTTCGTGTTGTTTCTTCTTTTTCTTTATCCCCTTTAAAAATGTTGATTTCAATAAAAAGACATTCAATGCTCTTATAACAAACCAGAAAGCATGGAGATGATTTTTTCTTATTCATTGTTTCTTCTTCTGAGGAACAGCTAAATTTACGTAACACTCTAGATTATTGCTGCCCCTTTACCCAGTTGGAGTGGATTAAAATCTTTTTTGATGGTTTTGGAAAAAAATATGGCGCATACAACCCAGCTCCTTCTTCTATTTCTCTTTGCAGTAATTTGTATATAATAATAGTCTACTTTCCTCTCCTAGAGAGATTCTGTCCCTGTCCAAAGGAGCACTGCCCCAGTTCAGTCAGCTGTTTTGGGAAGTTAATCCAATTCTTAGGTTAACTAACAGGAACCCCATTTACTCCTTGATACAAAAGGTACTCTTTTGTATCAGCTTCTTTAAAAAGATGACATTTGAAATGGTGATTTTGGGGTTCTAGCTTCCTTATTCTTTTTTTTCCTTTTCATTTAGTTTGAACCACAGACACAGGAAAAAACACTATATATATATTGGGAAATCTCTGAGCCTGCACACAATTTTTTCCATATATTACCTCTAAAATATGTCTCCGTAAATTGAAACTGCATTGTGCTGGAAACATTCTCAGATAAAGTTCTACAGATGCATTAACCCTTCATTTTGTTTTTCTTTATTAAGACATTTTTGTCCAAGGGATACACATTACTTCATTGATTTGGTAGCTTTTGAAGTAAAGGCAGAAAACATATATACCAAGCAATGCTTTTTATCCTCAAAATAAATTTTTAAAAGTTTATTCTCATGGAAGGAGTTAAAGGGGAGGATAAGAAACTCTTCCTTTCACATCCTGGGAACAATGGTGGGAGCATGTGAATCAAACTAGTGAAAGACAAATGAACAACAGAAAAAAAATACACAGATTTAATTATGTAGGAAGCCAAGGATGCAACAGGTGTTCTCAAAGAAAGTGCAAAGGATATAACTTTGATGATCCAGAATCACTCCCCCAAATAGTTTCCCCCCCAAAAAAGCTCCAGCTTTTATCTTGTTTTCAGTCAGCTATTGGTAACTTTTGCTGATGTAATTCTATATTTTGATTTTTCAATGTATTACATTAGTATCTGTTATGAGATAGAAAAATAAAACTGAACTTTCTTCTACAAAGACAGCAGTATTCTCAAAACCACTAATCCTTGACAGATTGTGGAGCTGTTTAATTTTATACTATGCTTGAGTTGTCATTTGACTGACAGTTAAATAAAGGAATAATTCTATTATCTCCATCCCTGATGTTATAAAAATAATAAACAAGAAGTAAGTTGTCATTCAAAATCAATTATTTCAACATATAACAATGTAAGCATGGAGTGAGCATTGACAAATACAGATCCATGCAAAACTGAAACCATTCAAAGATAAGATATGTGCTAGTAGACATAGTAGAATTCAGGTTCATTTAAATTACACAAAGGGACTGGGGGAGAAGGAAAGAAAACTATAAAGGTTATATACACTAAAACTTAATAAGCCACTTTTGTACTAATATTAACATAGACAATGATAATTAGTTCCTAAATTTCTTAGTGGTAATAAATGGCTATCTTGCATTACTAGAATATAACTTACATAGAGACGGCTATGCTGGTATGAGCACATTGAACCTAATGGGAAAGTCTTTATGGGAAATGGATTCTTCTGTTGGTATTATTCTACCTTCCTGATGTATTTTCTACTATAGCCCATGAATCTGCCTCCCCAGCCTTACTAATTATTGAATCTGTTCACTGCCACAGTCTTTCATTTCTTTATGATTTTTTTACATTTTTTTTTTGTTCTTGGAGTGTTCTTCCCTCCATACTGTAATAAATCTCCCTGATTGATATCAAGAACTTCCATTTCCAGAAAGCTTCCTCAGACTTTTTTGATATATTCACCTTTAACCCCAAACAATCTACTTTCTATCTTATTATGCATCACTTCAACTATTATTTTTAAAAATTTTAATATCTTTATTTATTTTTATGTGGTGCTGAGATCGAACCCAGCGCCTCACGTGTATGAGGCAGGCTTTCTATCACTGAGTTACATAGCCCCAACCCCTTGATTTTTATTAACATATTGAAAATTTACTTTGCTTTCCCAACTATCTTCTATACTTAAACGTGAGTAACATGTTTAAAGGCACCTGAAAGAATGCTGTGAAGTGATAAATATATGATGTATCAGCTAACATGCCTTTTGATTATAACATAAATTTATTTAATCTTTACTTGTGGCTTTACAGCATATATGGGATACCTGATCATAATGTACAAAGCTGAAACTGAGGCTTTATAGAGGCATTCCTACAAATCCTCTGACCTAAAACGGAATTAGAAAGAACACTAAACCCAAAACGTCTATTTTCTATCAACTTTTTACTGGAATCCTAGGCTGGAGACCCCACTCCTGGACTTCTAACAGACCAGACTTAGCCACTTGCCATTATAATACAATTACCAGGAGGAGGGTGGTGGTGGCCCTACCAGATAGAATAGTGATCTTGTGACCTAAGATATGTGCTCCAGGGATTGATAATAGGTCTAGGATTATACAGGGGAAGGAACAAACAGGTATGCACAGACAAGCAATCTTGATCAATTATGGTCTGGTTATTTCAGGTCTGGTTTTGTGGGGTTTTATTAACAACAGAGGAAGCATTGCCCATGAGTCTCACTGTTCTTGGATTTGAGATGGGCTGAGGAGAAGAAATTACTCAAAATGAATGAACAAGTTCAAAGAACAAAATGAAGCTAGTTAGGATACAATTCGACCTTACTTCAGGTTTAGTGCAATGACTGGAGACTTCAGGGCACTGATGCAGTGGTCTGGAACAAGACACTGTAAAAGCTGGTGGTTGAAAAACCTGGTGATTATGATGTTCCTGTAAGTCTTGAAAATATCTTAGTTCCTCTTAATGTCTTCAGCCATTAAAGGAGAGTAGAGAAATTAGAAAAACTTAGAGGTAATCAACCTTGATTATTTTTAGACAAGCACTTCTTGAATGACATACATGTGTATTTGAAGAACCAACTGGAATCTGACCTGAAGTTTAAAATAGCAAAAGGAACTGATGCAATAGGAAGGCAGAGATGCCAAGCTTTGATCCTGCTGTCAGTCACTTGTTGGATATGTGCAGGACCAGGTAAAGAGTTGGGGCTCTTAGAAAAAGCAGCCTCTAAACCTCAGTGACAGACTAGCTTTCATCAGTGGCACATAGGCTGAATGTGGCACTATTTTAAGTAAGAGTACCATATCACTTTCTGCTCCAATTACAAAGCTTTTTGATTTCCTTTTCTTGTTTGAATTAGACATTTGCCAGTCCTCTGTACTGAGAATAAGCAACATTTTTTGAAGAAATGAGGAAGTATTCATTTAGCCAGAAATAGTATTTAGTATATTACAACTTCTCATTTAATACAACAAACTGAAAGAATAAATATCATTTTCACTTAAGGAAACTGAGGTTCAGGGAAATTTTTTAAAGTCCATTGATTGAGTTGATCAAAAATATAATCTTTTTATCATTTGAAAAATGATAATAAAAATGGTGAGATGTGTTTGGCAAATTGGCAATTATAGAGAAATAATATATATCACTTTTTAGTTCACATTTGGGTGGTACTGTTTGTACCCAAACCCTTTCAACACACCAATTTGAACCTTAAAACATATTATATGAAGAGCTCTGAACTACACATTTTTTTTCCCTGAGTTTCTGTTCAAGGACAAAAACAGCAAACAGACTATGTTTGCTCATCTGTTCACTTTCTTGTGAAAGACCTTTCAAAGTTCTTTTAATACATCACTTTCACTTCTGCTTTTTAAATATTGTTTCCATGAGATCTCTTAAATGATTTTTTCTAAAATGTTATCATTTTCTGCAGCAAATAAGTTCCATCAGTTATATCTAGCTTTGTTTCTTTATAGTTTTTTTTTTTTGTTGTTGTTGCTTTGTTTTGTTTTGTTTTGTTTTGTGTGGTTTTGTTTTGTTTTGTTTTTGAGGAAACTTGCAAAGGCAAACAAAACAGAAGAAAAATTGAGACTTGCTTAAACCAGCATGAAGATCCTGAATTTTTTTTTTTTTTTTTTGGTTACTTTCAAAATGATTGAAAGCCTTTACTTTGATATATCCAAAAGAGCAAAATGCTCCAAAAACTTTAGTTTAAATGATTAGGGATTTTTACTTTCCTTTGCAAACACTCATTGTTATCTTCATAGCTTGGAAAGTGATCTCTTTAGAGATTTGGATAATTGAAAGTGTCTTTGTAACAGGGTTACTCCTTTGGAATTGTCTTTTGCTTTCCCCTTCCTTTTCCTTTTTGCCTTTCCCTAGTACCATTGCTGAAGAGAAACCCTATCCCTATGGTTGAGATGTTAACTACTAAATCTCTCTTCAGATTTATAGCATCTGGAACATCTGATACCTAAGATCACCTTTACTTAGTCTTTGGTTCTACACATTAACTAGCACAAAGCAGGTAAATTTAAAAAAACAAACAAAGAAACTGCAGGAGCCTGCCTCTGGAGGTCAAGTCTATTACAACGTTTCAGAAAAGAATAGATGTGCCTAAGATGATAAAGTCCTCACTCAGCACAGAAACTTCCTGCCCTGTTGCTCCTTTCCCTCCCTGGGTATAAACGCCTGGTGCGCCCCTGTCCCCTGCCAAGATACACCTTTGGGGCAATAACCTCTCAATTTTCTCAAGATTGCTGGTCCTTGAATATATCTGATTTCTTTCTACAACCTTTCTCTTTTCCTGAATGTTGGCCTTCCAGAAGTGGACAGCCTGACACTTTAATTCTGGTAACATCTTTTAAGAAGTTTTTATTATATATTGATCTAACAGCTAAATGATCTTTATGTGGAAGCCCAATGATAATAATAACAATGCTAATGATAAAAATATTGAACTTATTTTTTGGACAGACACTGAGCAGATGCTCCAGCTATCCTCTGTGGTCAGTCATTCTGCGTGATCACAAAGACATAAATAAAAGGGACCTGAAATATGCCTTCTGAATTCCAATCCTAGTTAATGTAAGCCTTTAATTAACACAGTTCCTTGTAGATGGTATTAGAGTAATAAGTAACTCAGAAAATACCCTGTCCTTGCTTATTGCCACTCTTACATTATTAACTAAAGTCCTAAGTTATTCTTGACAACTAAAGCGATAGTAACAACCTGTTTGCTATAACTTCTTTTTCTTTTTTTATCATGTAGAAAAACAGATCCCATTTTGGGATACTTATCTTGGGCAGCCAGAATTAGTATTTTCCTGTGTTGTCATCCTCAATTTGGCTGAAATAAAGTGTGTGTTCCCATGATCTCAGCAGCCTCAACTTGCCATTTTGGTTGACAAATATAAGTTTGTTTGCTAAGTTTTGACTTGAAAATGAGAGTCTAATCATGAGTAAGGATAATTTTCAATAAAATTGTCATTTTTTTCCTTTTATGACAAGAGAAATAACTTAGTAGTTTCATAGGCAGGATTAATTCTGTAACTAAAATGAAATATTAAAAAGAAAAAATAACAGTAACAAATTATTACAAATAAAACAGTACTATAAAGCCCTAAGAATATAGTAAAAATGAATTTTAAATTTATTATATCTAGTTTAGTATGGCATCATTATACTGATATTATTTTAAGAATACTTTGTTGATTTTGTATGTTATGGTTTTTAAATGCTAAAAACATGATGGCTTTTGCAGTATTGAGGATATATCTTTACCTCAGCAGCATGATGGGTACTTGACTTTTTCATGACTTTCATATATCAAGAAATCAGAACTAATCAGGAATTAATTAAATTTGGGAAGAATTGAGGGGAGCATGAGAAAACCATCTTCATTTCAAAATTATATCTCTATTAGTTTTTTTTTCTTCTCAAAAATTGATATATTTCTTATTTTATTCTCTTTCATTATATTAATTCATTTTACAAATAATTATAGAATTCACACATTCTATGTTCTGGATGCTATACTGAGAATAAGGATTCAATAAAGAGCAAAATAGGTATTTTCCATAATACTAATGAGTAATAAGAAGGATGATGTGGGCAGTCATGAAAGAAATAAGGGGATCTGACCTAATCCATAGGTCAGCCATTTAACTAAGATTTGAATGATGAATAGATCATACCAACCAAAGGAAGAGAGAGTGATCCACCATATTGAATATGGCTTTGAAGTAGAATACAATAAGAATAGAGAATAACATAAGACTAATAGCATAAATGTTACAGATGATAGGAAAGACAAAATAAGGTGGATTTACTGATGATGGAAAATAGTGGAGAGATGAGAAATGATGTTGATACTGTGTAAAACATAAAAACATAGAAAAGAGGTTTATTTATTCTCAGTTTTAGATGCCAAGAGACCAAGACTGGGTGGTCCCATTTGTTTGGCCTCTGGTGAGGGTCTCATTGTGAATGGCATCATGGTGGGAACAAATATAAAGGGATCACATAATAAGACAAGAAGCCAAAGAGGGATTCAGGAGTCAGACTTACTCTTATGCAACAACTCACTTTTGAGAACTAACCAAGTTCCCAGAGAATTTCCTTAACCCATTAAGGTGATAGCACCCTCAATGACCTAACCAACTCCCACTAGGCTTTACAACATGAAGGTCCCATTGCCTCTCACATCACCAAATGGGGACCAAGACCAACACATGACCCTTGGAAGACAAACCATATAAAATCAAAAGAATGGACTTATTTAGTTATCGATTTTAATTTGTACTACTGGAATTGAACCAAGGGTCTTGTGCATGCTAGGCAAGTACTCTGCCACTAGGCTACATCCTCAGCTGCTTTTGAGATAAGGTCTTGCTAAGTTGCCTAAACTGATATGGACATTTTGATCTTCCTGCCTTAACTTGCAAGTAGTTGGGATTATGGGTGTACACTACTGAACCTAGCTAAAAGCATGGATTTTTTTTTTAGTAGAAAGACTATAGTGCATATAATCTAAGGAGACTAATGAGGAAGGAAGGAAAAGACAGCTACAACAGAGAGGTTAAAAAAGGCAAGACCATTGACACAGGTGGATGGAATGACCTTTGGAGGAATGTGGTATTTTTTTTGTTTTGTTTTTTATCATGAAAGAGAAAAGAAGAAAATCCTTGGGGCTGGAGATGTGGCTCAAGCAGTAGCGCGCTCTCCTGGCATGCGTACGGCCCGGGTTCGATCCTCAGCACCACATACAAACAAAAGATGTTGTTGTATCCGCCGAAAACTAACAAAAAAATAAAATAAATATTAAAAAAATTCTGTCTCTATCTCTAAAAAAAAGAAAAAGAAAAGAAAAGAAAAAAAGAAAATCCTATGGGCAAATGAATGACTATCCTCGAGGATGTTGTGGTCCAGCCAGTTGGTCTCCCTTTTACACTTTTAGTTATCAAGAACAACATCCTGAAATAAGGAGAAATGGGAATTAGCAATAACAGACCAAAGTGCTTTTGTCCCTCCAAGAACCAGATGGCCTTCTACATGTTAGCCCAGAAAATCTTGTGAATCCCGGGGTTATACAATCTAGGGAAGTCATCCTTTTGCCCTCTGCTGTAGAACAAATGAGACACATGCTGATGAGACTCATCTAACCTGTGCAGCTTTCCTGAGCCTTAGGAGAATGGCTATGCTAGGTGTCTGTTGCCCCTTGCTGCCTCTCTGTAAATAATTAACTTGCTTCATGAAAATTGTGTGTTTGTGTGTATATGTGTGTGTGTGTGTGTGTTCTGTATCATAATAGTCACAGAAATTGTAAAAAATTGGAGCACAAGATGAATTGTGCTGAAGTTGTAACAAATGCACTATAAATCTGTTTCATGGCAGAGACAGATAAATTTATAGATGAAAAGAAGAGTTTTCAATTTATTTCTTCTTTCTTCTCACTTAAGCATTATAAAACAACTGAGTTATACAAAGATCTAGGTAAGTGCCATAAGAAATTCTATGTTAAATTTTAAGACAATGGGGAATAAACAACTAGAGGATTACAAAGAAAATCTGGAGAATATAGTGTCATGAAAGCCTTAATTGAACATCCATGTTAGAGGTTGGAGCAGGAATGAAAAGCCATGTGACAGCAAGTCAAAACACTGAAAGAAAATGAAAAGAGATCAGGGGTTGTGGCTCAGATCATCTAGCATGTGCCAGGCGATGGGTTTGATCCTCAGCACCACATGAAAATATACAAATAAAATAAAAAGGCATTGTGTTCAACTACAGCTAAAACAAAATTTAAAAAAAAGAAAGTGAGAGAAGACTATAAGGAAAGGAGTAGAATGTTCCTGTGGGCTCAAAAATATTAAAAATTATAGAGTATGCAATTGAAGTCCCTTCTATTTTTTTAACTTTTTTTAAGATGTTGGTGGACCTTTATTTTATTCATTTATTTATATGTGATGCTGAGAAATGAACCCAGTGCCTCACGCATGCTAGGCAATTGTTCGACCACTGAGCCCCAGTCTCTTCTATTTTTAACTCTGTAAATTATAAAACCACTTCTGTATTGTGAAAACCATCCAATTGAGCTATCTCACTATGTGAATCACCATTAAACCAGCTCTTTCTAATTGACAGAAAGACTCTGTGAGAGAATTATAGACAGAATTTCAGACTATATCTGTAAATTGTAGACAGAATTTCAGACTATATCTCAGAAATAAGAGATACATAGTGGACAAATGGTGTCAATGACAATAAATGTATTTGTCAAAATGACTTTGTGAGTTCTTAGAAATTCCCTTGACAAGTAAGTTAAAGTATGTCTTCTAAAACAATAACACCTTGCCTGTAGTTTTCTTATAATTATACATATAAGTCATGTGATTTTTTAATGCTTGATCTTTTCAAGTTGATGACATACAACTTACAATAAAATTAAAGGATTATGAAAACTGATATATATATATATATATATATATATATATATATATACACACAATAAAAAAAGGACACTTGATAATGCTGTGTATTTGCATTTAATTAAATTTTACAACTTTGAATCAGCATGAATTGCAATGAATGGGTCTTCAGCAGAGTTACTAATAGAAATCTGAGCCTTGCCATCACTGGAAACATAGACTTTAATTCCTGTGCAATCTCCATTAATTTTATCTCCAGAAATGACATCACAATATGTGCCACCAGGAAGACCAGTTTGCAAAGTTGTTGACAATGACCTATAAAACAAAATTTGATATTTAAGTTAAATTCATTACAATCAAATATAAGAATTCAGATTCTCTCTAAAGTAAATGAACAGCTTAGTTTTTGTGCAATAGAACTTTAAGCAGTCAAGATCTCAATAAGAAGAAAATGGAAACACAGCGATCTTTCCAGTGGATGTGAACAGCACTCTCAGTACAATGTAATCATACAGAACACCTATCCATTCCTAGTTAGTGGTGACTATTACCAGACCATAAAAGTTGAAGAATAGCAGTGAAGATCTACAGGAATTGCTACCTTTAGATAAAAGTACTGCCTGTGGTAAACATAAATATTTTCTATTTGCTTTTTGTGAATTTATAAAAATACTTATTGCTTTAAAGAATTAAAATTGGAATTTTTCTTCAAAAAATATTTTTTTCAAGAGACCAAAAATCATTAGAATTAGAAGAAAAAATATTCTAGCATTTTTATGAAGAAGTATATATCTTGGAAGAAAAAACTATCTTGTATAAATTTATTTCAGTTCTTCTATGCAGAAAACACAGAAATTAAAGAATTAGCCATAGGCTCTTTTGGAAGAAAAAGAAAGACACATTACTTATTTATTTATTTTTGACCAATTAAATGTAATTTTAGCCTAACCTGAGCTAAACATGAGCAGAAGTTGGGGTGGGACTGAGACATTCCACAGCTGGCAGAGTTCTTCTGGCTGTAGTTCTCCATATGAAAGACTCATTAAACTATAAGAATAGGCTATCAGTATCACTAAAGAAAGGCCAGCAATGAGAAGCTTTAGAAGTAAAACTAAAAAAAATCTAGTGGGAATATCATTGGCCATAAGATACATTTCTAACACATACACTTTAAAGTAGTACTTGTCCCTGAGAGGTAGGAAGTGAAGAATATATAGCAAAGGAGCAGATAGTGGAGTAGTTGAGATACAGAGCTAAAAAAGATATTCCAGTACTAACATTGAGACTGAAAGCCATGTTCTTTTAGAGATTTTGCCATCCTTATATTAACTGTTGGTATATTTAGTAGCTCATGTAATATTAGCATAATATGCATAATATTTAGTACACAATATTGCATGGATGCATAAGAAACTCTAATTCAAATAAAAACCCTTATAAAAATAGTGGGGGTGGGAATAAATGCCATCATTATTTTTTTTCTTTACTTTTCTGATTTCTTATTTTTTTTGATTCCCTGACTTAAAGGATTTTAAAGATATGAAAAAAGTAAATGAACCTGAATAGAATAAAACTAGAACATAACAGTGTAAAAATTATTTAAAATTGATATCCACTTACCAGTCATCATTATTAAAGACAATGAATCCTTTGTTTCCTCTTCCAAAGGCCACTTGGTTGCTACCATTATCCCACCAGTTTTGAAAAGGCTGGCCATCAACCACATTTCGGAAAATAACCATGTTTCTAAAAGCACAGGATCATACAAAATGTTGACATTCTTAAACTCAAACATTTTAAAGTAAAATGTTAAGGAAAGTGTTAGAGGATATGTATTACTCTTACCTTATTTGGCGCCATCGATGTTCACAGACCCAGTCATTGCCACAAGTAGTGTCTGGATTAATAGTTACTTCTTTGATCACTCCATTATTATTTGGTGGTCCAATCCAATCATTAACATCCTTAATTTAAACAAAAGCAGATTTTTAACACACACACACACACACACACACCTTTTTCTTCCTTCATTACACCTCTCAATTAATTGGTCCCGCTACTTGTCTCTGCAGTGTTTTTTTTTTTTTTTTTTTTAAGAATAAATCAGATATAGTATTTTTATAGACCTTTACTGAGTTTTTATCATCTTTCTAAACTCTGGTTCTTTAGGTATCTTTCTGAATTATAGGAAAAGGATTTACTTTAGATATAAAGTCTCTGTAATGATGCTACATCTGAAATCTTCAGTTAGAAAGAAAACCCTCACTTAACTTTTAAAGCATCTTCATAACCTATTTCTCAGTTCAGTATTGAAATTGATATTTGGATTTATGTTTTTACCATACCCCTGATATTTTTCTCATTCTTACTTATCCTGAAGCAGTCTGTAAATTTTTAATTCCATAATGTATTTCATTTCATTCATCTTTTAAGATATTTTCCTCATTTAACTTCAACTCAGCTGAACCAATTCTTTGCATTCCATAAAACTTTTTTAAAAAATATTTTCATAATATTTATATTTCTGATAATAAAAACAGGAACCGATTTAAGTTCTTGATAAGTTTTAGCATGTGTAATCTTCATATCAACTCTATGAAATTGGGTACTTATGATAAGTATATATTTTATACCCTGTAACTTGTTCTTATTCATAAGTTTTTCTTTCTTAGTGTGTGGATATCTGTCCTATTACTGAATAGTTTTCATACTCTTTGAAAAAAAAGAGAACATAAATTTTATGTATTCAATATCCTTTCCATTACTAAAATCAGAGATTAGTCTTAGGTTTCCATTTAAATAAATACTTGATGTATAAATATTGAATGCAACAACCTCATGAGAAATTAAAACAAAATTACCTACTTTTGCTTGAGAAAAAGATATTTTGAACAAATTCAAAACTTACTTGTCCATTCACAAAGTTTCTTTGCCAACGGTAGCTTGACATTACTCGTGTAAATCCATAAGGATGAGCAAGCATAAATCCAACTGCCATTTTATACAGCCTAAAAGTTATAAAAATATATTAATATAGAATAGACTATTATTACTATCATTGAAAGGTGAGTTAAAGACATGTAGAGAGGTTTTTCTCCTACCTTGCATCCCAGAATGTAAGAATGGATGATCCTCCAGCTCCATGTCCTCGTTGGTTGTCATGGTTATCCACAAAGACTAGAGCTCTGTCTGAGGGCATGAAACCCCAACCTTCTCCCCAGTTCCTATTAAAAAAATAAATATTTTCATTCTTTTACAATGGGTTTAGGGTAATCTAAATCTGCATCTCTTTTTATGTAGCATCCTTAGATTAAACTCTCTAATTAATTATTCCATAGAATTTAGAGTTTTTGTAGATTAACAAATCTATAAATTCATTCTGTTTTTGTATATATGTAGAATTCCTTGTATCCATTCATATGTAAGATTTTTGTCATAAAATGGTTCTTTTAAAGATTTCAGGATATGCATTTTATGTGGATTTCTGAAGGGTTAATATTCATACCACATTGTACAGAAAGGCAAACTTGGTTAAAATGAGGCTTCAACACTTTATTCCTTTAGAATGAACACCTTAATGTTTCAAATTAAAGAGTTGAGAAAATGCATACTTATTCCATAGTTATGGCCAAATTGTAGGTACTTTATAAATGGTAGGATCCTCTGAAAATAATCTAGCTTTAATAGATTATAAGGAAACATTACTCAAATCTAGTGTACTCAAATAATAGATAGATGAAAATATTTAGGTGATGTTTTGGTTTCCAGAATACTTCCTTGTGACTGATATTCTAAATTAAAAAGATGATTAATTGTGGTTTAAAGAAGAATAACATTTATTAATAATCTACTTCTTGATTATGTAAGAAGGTTCTAAGAAGAAAACTCATACTGGAGTAGTATGTCTAATAGATCTGTAAAGTACTAAAAATGACAAATTATATTTACTTTAAGTAAGCCATCTTCTCTCCATTCCACCTGCGAATGACTGTGCCCAGTTTTGCACCATACTTGAATTCTGTCACACGGCCATTTCCAAAGTACTCACTACTTGTAATTGCCTCACCACCCAGATCAATCACCTGGTTGATACACAGGGGAAAATATCATTTTAATGTACAAACCTTTTAAAGTATTTTAATGAAAAAATTAATATAACATAAAAATAGCCTAAAACATCTATGTTATTTGAAATGCTTAAAACTGCTTTCATCACACTGAGATTCTTATTTTGTTTTGATAAAATATATGTCACAATATTGAAAGAGATATCTATGATGAAGTAACCTGTGGTCCTGTGAAAATCCTGATCTCATTTAGTCTTGCACAATAATTATATAAACATTAGTTCACACTATCATAGAACTCACTATCTGATCAATATTTCTCAATGCTCGATAATTATTAATACGTTTAATTTTCCAAAAAGAACAAAAACATAAACTTTCTCATTATTCCTTTTCTTTAGATGAAAAAAGAATTTGTTTCACAGAAAGGAAAATTAATTTCACTATAAACTTAGATAGCTAGTAGTTGTACAGTGAAGATTTAAACTCAGACTGGCTTAGAACAACAACTATGTACTTTTTGGTCTTGTATAATGGTCTCTGGAAGGTAGTAAATAGCTGTGATTTGTAGCCTAAATAAATGTTCTGTAGTTCCAAAGAACATACTTTGATAAAAAGTTAAACGGGTTATTTCTAAATAAAAATTTTAAGAATACTACAGTATATCAATGACTCAGCCATTAACCTACAGAAATTTCTTATTTAATTAAATCTGTCATTTATTTCCTAGTGAATGAAATGATATAGTTTTTATGCACATATATAGATGAATGTACCTCCTGGAAAATGAAAGGCCTGCTTCCTCCAGGGAACCAGTTTGTGTTTAGATTATGCAGTTTATCCAAAACTGCCTTTATGTCTCCAGGCCACATATGCTTAGAAGCATCCAGTCTGAACCCTGCTACACCAATATCAATGAGATGGTTCATATAATTGGCAATTTGGGTGCGCACATAATCTTTCTCCAGGGCAAGATCAAGAAGACCAACCAGACGACAATCTCTGACCTGTTGAGGTAAAAATTTTGTTGTTGTTGTTGTTGTTTTTAAATATCATCTTTCATCTGAGAATCCATTTGATCATTTATTCATTCATTTATTCATCAACATATATTTCCATAATTCATTTTTTAAATTGGGCTTTGGGAATATTGGCATTATTCTGTGGATGCACTTTGAAATATTTTCTAGCATAAAAATGGAGAAGGTAGAAAATGAATAGATGAGCTTTTTAATTGATTGGAGGAATTTATTTATTTATTTATCCTTCTGGAATTGAGGAGTAAACCCAGTGCCTTACACATGCCAGGCAAGTATTTTATCACTGAGTTCTATACCTAGTATCATGACTGCAGAATGCTTTGGATTATTGAGTTTCTTTTTTATTTTTATGCAGTCATGGTTACTTATTTTACCTAGGAATCTAAACTAGTGTTTAAAATCAGTGTTTAAGAAAGTTACATGTGCATAATTAAAGGCATAGGTAGTTCTTTATTCAGATCATTATTTTCAAAAGAAAATTACCTGATAAGCATCATTATAGCTCTCAATGCCGCCACTTGAGGTTTTACATTTACCATCATTAAAATCCCAACCAGAGTATGGGACTGCTGGAAACTCCCTATTTCCAGCATTGAAGTAGCTTCCACAAGTACTGCTTGTTCCTGCACCTCCCCCTTCACCACACATATGATTAATTACAGCATCCACATAAATTCGGACCTGAAAAGCAAAGGGTTTACTTCAGTTTTATTTTAGGTAAAAATCTGACACATTATTGATTAAACTTTACAGAATATTCATTAAAATCTAAAATATTTCTTTATTATTGCATAATTTCATTTTCCAATAAGACTAAAAAGTGAAGCATGAAAGTAAAATAATGTGAAATGAAGAGTGATAACCATTCTAGTGTCTGGTCATATATTTACATAAATGATGAATTGAGAAAAGCAGAAACTATGATAATTATTAAGAAAGGCATTTTTGAGGTGGTAAGAATCAGTTGACACACAAGAATGTATTAATTTTTGAAATTTCAGTGGATCACAAGGAAAAAGAAACAAGTAGCTTTTACACTCTGCTTAGGATCTGAAGAAAGGAAGATAGATATTGCCTATCATTACTCTCCTCACCATAAAGTGAAAATGACTATTTATTATTAAATAAAAATGATGGAGAAGAGTACTCAGGAATTTACTTGTAGATAAGTCACATAAAAATTATAGCAACTATTGTAATTGGAACTTCTAACACTTAATGAGGAATGTATTTAGCTATAAGGATTTAAAGTTGATGCCTTGCTTTACAAGTAAATTCTTCTTTAAACTTTAAATGGTCTTTTCTTTAGTAGATAAATGGAACATATAGGAGTATTTATAAAGGTTGAACATAAGGCAATAGTTCATTTTGAGTTACTGCTCAAGTATGAAGTAAAATTTTAAAATTCATGTGCCAGAAACTTTCTGCTCAAGAGAGAAAAAAAAATGAAGAAATTATCTTCCTATATAATATTTTTAAAGGAAACTTAAATTCACTTACACCAACATTGTTACACCTAGTCACCATGTTTCTGAACTCATCTTCATTTCCAGATCTTGTGCATATTTTATAGCTAATTGGTTGGTATCTTTCCCACCAAGGTCTTGAAGGGTTGTTAACAACAATATTTTCATTGGGTGGTGAGATCTACAAACAAAACAAACTTAATGATTATCAAATAATAGATTATTTTATATCATTAAAACCTCTAAAACAAATTAATAACCTAAAATTATTGCTGAATCTTTGTACATGCAGCTACATTACTTTATAACCACTCTAAAACATTAACAGCACAATAAAAATGTCCTGCTGTTATCCTGAAACAAAATATAAAGTTGCCACCAATACTAATTATTTTCTTCCTCAGAAAACTGTTTCAGAGGACTTATATGTGAAGTAAAATATTATCTCAGATTCACAGAAATGGATTGCCATTTTACTATATCATTTATCATAACCTCAAGTAAATGTTGCAATTTATGATGTGAACAATCTTTACCTGAACTCCTCCAAATCCATTGGGAGCTAAGTATCGCTCACATTCCTGAGCAATATCAACCCAGCGCCACTCAAACAAGTGGACCATAGAAGTCCTTCCCTGTTGAGTGTTTGGGGAGTACTGAGCCCAACAGAGCCCAAGGGCTGAAAGCAGCAAAAAGAACTTCATTTTGCTCTGAAGCTGCCACTGTTCTTTCTAGCAACTATTTATATTCCTGTAAAAAGAGCACATTTGACAAAGTAAATGTTAAGATAAATAAATATTTAGAGTACAAATACTGGAATGTGAAAAAGATTATCAATAATAATGTTAACTCAAGAGGTGAAGAACATTCGTATGATCTCCCAAGAAAATAACCTTAAATGACCTTTTAGAACTTAATGTTGTTCTTATTAAAAGAATATTAGCCATTTCAAATATCTAGCATGTGACATACATAAACAGTCCTCATTCATATATTATTTAGCTATAAATATATCTTATTTCTGATGTGCTTTACTAATAGAAAGAAAGTTACAATTAGACACAACTCAAGGTATACTCAAAATCTTGTTTGAACTATTTATCTGCAATGTTTGTAATATTTCAATTTCCAAAAAGAAACAAGACATTAATTTTCTTATCCTCCTTCCCACACACAAATTTTTAGTTATTTACATTTGTGCATTAAAATTTAAAAACTATTTGAAATTTAAATGCCCATAAATTGGAGAATTAGACCCCCTCCCTTCAAATCAAGTGCTTAATAACATGGCTAGAGTAGTAGATTTTGTGCTAGAATAGTAGAATTTATGCTGGAATAATAGGATTTGTGGTTGTTATGATTTTCTCCCCATAGCCAAATATCTTTTATGTGTAGTAAAACACTAAATCAAAGAATGCACATACTTTTCCTCCTTAATTAATAGTATATTTGGGAAAATTTTATCCATCCTTTCAACAAAGATTGAGTGTTCTCCTTTGCCAAGTATTAAGGATAATATAAGGGATATAATGATGAGTAAGACAGTCATTTTTCTATTCCAAGAGAGCTTGCATTCTAGTAGAAAAAAAAACAAAATATGCAAGTAAATATAATATCAGTAATGAGAATAATAGGGGTGATAATAATTTCAGATTTCAATAAAAACTACTATGAAGTAACAGCATAATAAAATAGAGAGTAACGTCACTATCAGTCTGGATTGTCAGTGAAACATTACTGAGGGAGTGATTTTAGTTGTGAATTAAAGAATTAAAAATAAGTAGTCATTTGAAGACAAGGAAATGACCAATCTAGATAGAGGAGAAAGCAAAAACTCATGGGTGAAAAAATCTTGGAATACTAAAGAAACTTTTTTTTTTAAGTTAGCAAGGCTAAAGCATGTGTGAGAAATGGAAAAGCAAATGAATTGAAAATAGATAGGTAGGTCAGATCTTAGAATGAATCAAGAAAGAGAGCTAGTGATGCTGTAAGGAGAGCTGAAAGAGCATGCTGTGCTTAAAAAGGAAATAATCATTGCCTCTTGGAGGAAATCAGAAACTGGAGTATAAGAATGAAGAAAGGAAGATAAGCTAGAAGCTTTTTATAGTAGTCCAGGAAAGAGGTGGGTGACTTTGACTAGGGCATAGATAGGATGTTTCAAAGGTGAGAGGCAACACGTTTATGGGTATATTCAATCTAAAGAATTATGAAATGCAGACACTAAAGATATAGATATTTGGTGATGAATATCATCTATCAAGATGAGGGAAAATGAGAAAGTACTATCTCTGGGGAAAAGTTATTATTCCAATTATTCCCTAATCATTTCTCTAGTATTCACAGCACTCTCCTTTGGTCCTTCCTGGGACCAACCATGTGGGCAATCAAAATTCCATGTGTTTTACATGTAAGTTCATACCTCCTGGTATTCTTCCTATGATTCTCTTCCACCATTGTTATGTACCTGGCATATATTGAGTTGAAGCAACATCTTTATAAACCCTACACTTATATTCCCAGGCATAGTTTATAACTCCTCTTCTGTGTAACAGCTTTTTAACTATATATATATATATATATATATATATATATATATATATATATATATATATATATATAATTTATATAAATAATAAATATTACATGTTCACCATTCTGAACAGATCTTTTAAAAGGTAGACACCATATGTAATGTTGAACCTAGCAAATGATTAGTATGTCTAATATGCTCAATAAATGGCTATCTAACATATACTCTGAGCTCCAAGTATCATGCAAGACATTGAGGTTATTATGGGTTATGTATTCATTTTATAAATAAATGAACACCATGTCAGAAATTGTATAATACTTCAATCTTGTCTTTTCAAAAATTTCATATACATGAAGAAACTAAGGCCTAGAGAGACTGAGCAAATTGTCCAAACTTCTGTAGCAAGTGACAAGGGGAAAATATAAAAACAGGTCTGACTATGAAGTGACATTTTCTGTGTTACATCAGTATGTCTTCCGTATTTCTGAAGTTGGGATGTTCACTATAAAAGCCACCAGCAAGAATTATCTATGGAGCATTGAAATGTTGCTAATTTGAACAGAAATATGATGTAAGTATAAAATATACTTGTATTTCAGAGTTAATATAAAACTAGAACATGAAAATCAATAATTTTTTACTTGTTGAAATAATATTCTGAGAGACATTAAGATAAGTAAAATCTATTATTAACATGAATAACCTCAGTACATTTTTTTCTTCTTTACAAATGGTCATTAAAAATGTTAAATTATATATGTGATATGTCAGATCCTCGTAGAGTTCTTCTAGAGGTTAAGGATCAGAAGGGATACAGCCACACACAAAAGCCAACCATAGTAAAGTGAAGGGTGAGATCATTGTGGTAAGAGAGTCATGAGTAAAGTGTGTTAAGATTTTATTGACACAAAAAGTAATTTCTGACATGAATAGGGGAAGAAAAAATTGATTCAAAGAATGGGTTTGACTTTAATGAAAAAAGATCAGGTAAAATTCCATTTTAGTAAGAAAAATAGAATTATCAAATGTGAGTAAGGGGAAGGAGGAAAGTAATGCTTTAAAATTGTAAGTTAAGGTGTGGAAGAACCATGGGCATCAGGTGGTAAAGATGTATTGAGATTGCTCAAAGTCAGGAAGAAGAAAACACTTTTCTTGGAATCCTATACCAAGGTACTGTTTGTTTGCTTTAGACAGGAAAGGAACTTGATTAGAACTTTTTAAGTATAACAGATGGATTAGAAGGCACAGGTAGCAGGGACAGAAACACTAGAAATCCTGAAGATTATTAAACAGGCAGTCATGAAAATCTGAACTAGGATTATCGAAATAAGAATGAGAATTAGGAAAGAATTGCAGATCGTTGCTATAAGGGCGACCAGATGAATAACATTTTCCAGTAGCCATACCTATGTGGAGTCTCTTCCTATATAGTCTCTGGGATTGACTTATACAGTGTGTGATTTGCCTTGTAGAGTGAAATGTCAGTCAATAAGAAACAAGCAAAAATTTTATTAGGACTTGTAGCAGGCTTAATCTTATCAAAATCCGAGACTTTTGTGCTGTGTGCAGAGTTGGAATGAACAGATAGGTAAAGAGGTCTGGTTTTCCCTAGCCATTCCAGTCATCTGAGTTTTTGACCCACTAGCTAACAGTAGGTGAATGATGATCCAGGGCTGAACCAGCACATGAAATATTGTTTTTAAGTGATAATTAACTTATACAGAGAGGATAGATGCAATAAATCTGGTGAAGATTGACCACAGGAAATGGTAGCTAAATAGATATCAGGGAAGAAAAAATTGGAGTTAAAGGGACTCTGTTATTTAAAGTTTGGGTGAGTGGAAAATGGCAATGCCCTTATCACTTACAGTACAATTTAAAGGTAGAATGGTTACAGGAACACTAAACACTGAGTTTGAGCTTTAACTTTTAAACCTACATGGGAATACAAAAACAACTTAAAAGATAGGTGTGAGAAGCAAAAAAGCAGAGAAATGTGGGAATTTCCAATAAAGCTATGATATTTTGAGGAATGACACTCAAAATATTTATTGATTTATCAGAGATACTGAGCAGAACAGATGTCATCCCCAAATAATGTCCTGGCTAACGCTGTCAGAATTATCTGTTTTGGAAAACTACATCCTTGATAGCTGACAAGGTACCAAGAGAGACATTGAAAGCAAAGATATAACTTTGGGCAAAACCCATCAATTGATATAAAAGATGGGGTAGAGGGTATAGGAAGGAGAGAATAAAGAGCTATTTCATTACCAGAGAATGGTTTTCAATAACAAACAAAAAAGCAACATTTGCAAGGTTTACAAGACACTAACTGGATGTGGTTGAGAATTAGAATCAGAGTAGAAGAGAAGACTGATTAGACAGTTGGTGACAATATAGGGCTGATGCTCTAAAGAGTTGAGAGAGAAGAGAGGATTCATTTGAATGTCACACTTGATTGAAGGTAACAAATTCCAAAATGTGATGGTTCAGAACATGACCTAAAGATTAAGACAAGCTAGTTTTAAATCTTTCTTTAATGTAAATTTTTTAATGCATATATGACAGCAGAACACATTATAATTCTTATTACATATAGAGACCATAATTTTCATATCTCTTGTTGTATACATAGTATATTCACACCAATTTGTGTCTTCATACATGTACTTTGGATAGTACATGATCATCACATTTCACCATCATTAATTACCCCATGCCTCCTCCCTTCCCTTCCATCCCCTCTGCCCTATCTAGAGTCTGTCTATTCCTCCTATGCTCCCGCATCCTACCTCACTATGAATCAGGCCCCTTATATTAAAGAAAACATTCAGCGTTTGGTTTGGGGGTATTGGCTAACTTGATTTAGCATTATCTTCTCTAACTCTATCCATTTACCTGCAAAGACCATGAATTTATTCTCTTTTATTGCTCAGTAATATTCCATTGTGTATATATGCCACATTTTTAATCCATTCATCTATTGAAGGGCATATAGGTTGATTCCACAGTTTAGCTGTTGTGAATTGTACTGCTATAGACATTCATGTAGCTGTGTCCCTGTAGTATGTTCTTTTTAAGTCCTTTGGGTATAGACAGAGGAGAGGGTTAGCTGGGTCCAATGGTGGTTCCATTCCCAATTTCCAAGAAATCTCCATACTGCTTTCCATATTGGCTGCACCAAATTTTAGGCTCACCAGCAGTGTATGAGTGTACCCTTTTCCCCACATCCTGGCCAACACATATTGTTGTTTGTATGCATAATAGCTACCACTCTAACTGGAGTGAGATTAAATCTTACAGTGGTTTTGATTTGGATTTCTCTAATTGCTAGTGGTGACGAACATTTTTTTTCATGTATTTATCCGTATGTGAGACCTCTGAGAAGTGTCTCTTCAGTTCCTTGGCCCATTTATTGATTGGTTTATTTGTTTTTTGGTGTTTAGCTTTATGAATTCTTTATATATCCTAGTGATCAGTACTCTATCCGATGTGTGAGTGGTAAAGATTTGCTCCCAAGATATAGGCTCTCTATTCACCTAAATGATTGTGTCTTTTGCTGAGAAGAAGCTTTTTAGTTTGAGTCCATCGCATTTATTGATTCTTGATTTTAATTCTTATGCCACAGGAGTGTTATTAAGGAAGTTGGGGCCTAATCCCAAATGATGGAGATTAGGGCCTACTTTTTCTTCTATTCCACAAAGGGTCTCTACTTGTATTCTTTTTTTTCTAAAGAAAGAGAAAGAGAGAGAGAGAGAGAGAGAGGGAGAGAGAGAGAGAGAGAGAGAGAATTTTTATTTTTTAGTTTGCGGTGGACACAACATCTTTATTTTACTTTTATGTGGTGCTGAGGATCAAACCCAGTGCTTTGCGCATGCCACATCCCCAGCCCTCTGGTTGTATTCTTAAGTACTTGATCCATTTTGAGTTGACTTTTGTGTATGGTGAGACTTAGGCGTTTAATTTCATTTTGTGGCATATGGATTATTTTTTCCAGATGAATTTCATGATTGCTTTTTCTATTTCTATGAGGAATGTCATTGGAATTTTGATCAGAATTGCATCAAATCTATAGTGCTTTTGGAAGTATGGTCATTTGGATAATATTAATTCCCCCTATCCAGAGCAAGGTAGATCTTTCCATCTTCTAAGGTCTTCTTTGACTTCTTTCTTTAGGGTTCTGTAATTTTTATTATATAGATCTTTCACCTCTTTCATTAAGTTGATTCCCAAGAATTTTTTTTTTTGAGGCTATTGAGAATGGGGTAGTTTTCCTCATTTCCCTTTCTGAGGATTTGTCACTGATATACAGAAATGCCTTTGATTTATCGGTATTGATTTTATATCCTGCTATTTTGCTGAATTCATTTACAAACTCTAGAAGGTTTTTTGGTGGAATTTTTAGGGTCTTCCAGGTATAGAATCATATCATCAGCAAATAGTGTGAATTTGAGTTCTTCTTTTCCTATGTGTACTCCTTTAATTTCTTTCATCTGTCTAATTGCTCTGGCCAGTGTTTCAAGAACTATGTTAAATCGAAGAGGTGAAAGAGGGTACCCCTGTCTTGTTCCAGTTTATAGAGGGAATGCCTTCAATTTTTCTCCATTTAGAATGATGTTGGCCTGGGGATTAGCATATATAACCTTTATTATGTTGAGATATGTTCCTATTATCCCTAGTTTTTCTAGTGTTTGAACATAAATGGTGCTATATGTTGTCAAATGTTTTTTCTGAGTCTATTGAGATGAACATATGATTGTTACATTTAAGTCTATTGATGTGATAAATTACATTTATTGATTTTTGTATGTTACGTTGAACTAACCTTGCATCCCCAGGATGAATTCCACTTGATCATGGTGCATGATATTTTTGAAATGTTTTTGTATTTGATTTGCCAGAATTTTATTGAGAAATTTTGCATCTATGTTCATTAGAGATATTGGTCTGAAGTTATCTTTTTTTTTGATGGGTCTTTGCTTGGTTTTGGAATCACAGTGATATTGGCCTCATAGAATGAGTTTGGAAGTGCTGCCTCTTTTTCTATTCCCTAAAATTAATTGGAGAGTATTGATATTAGTTCTTTCTTTAAAGGTCTTGTAAAAATTTTGTTTATCATGGAAGGTTTTTATTTCATCATCAAGTCTAAAGCTTAGTTTTGCTCAATATAAGATTCTTGGTTGGCATCCATTTTCTTTCAGAGCTTGGTACGTGTTGTTCCACAATCTCCTGGCTTTGAGATGTGGGTTGAAAACTCTGTTGAGATACGAATTGGTCTCCCCCTATATGTGATCTGATTCCTCTCTCTTGCGGCTTTTAAGATTTTATCCTGATTCTGTATGCTGGGTATTTTCATTATAATGTGCCTTGGTAATTTTATACATTTGGTGTCCTATAAGCCTCTTGTATTTGGTTTTCCAATTTGCTTTTCATGCTTGGGAAATTTTCTGATATTATCTCATTGAAGAAATTGCACATTCCTTTGGTTTGGAACTCTGTACCTTCCTCTATCCCAATAACTCTTAGATTTGCTCTTTTGATGCTTTCCTATAATTCTTGGATGTTCTGTTTGTGGTTTCTTCCTTCCTTCACTGTGTGATCAACTTTATTTTTCATATTGTATACTTTGTTTTCATTATCTGATGTCATTTCTTTCAAGTGATCTAGTCTGTTGGTTATGATTTGCATTGAGGTTTTGATTTATTGTATCCTTCATTTCAAGGATTTCTGACTAGTTTTTATTTGAGAGTATCTAACTCTATTTTGAGGTAATCTTTTGCTACCTGCATTTGCTCTCTTATCTCCTTGTTGGAGTGATGAATTTTTGCTTGTATTTGTTCATTTAGGTCAATCTTTAATTCACAGATCATCTTACCTATGTTCCTTCTGAACTCCCTCTCTGACATTTCCTCAAATTTGCTGTCCATAGGTTCTGTTATTATAGTGTCCTGGTTTGTTTGGGGCACTTTCCTCCCTTGTTTTTCATGTTATCTATGTGTCTTCCTTTCTTCCAGTGTGGATCTGAGATATTACAGTTTCTTCCCTATATTCTTGCAGTACCTGTGCAAATTCTCTGACCCTTACTTTCATATTGGGCTTCCAGACCTGCTGGTGTCCCTCAATAGATGCTACAGCATCCTGGGTCTGGGATCTCCATAAGTTGGAGTGGGTGGATCAGGGACACTGGGCTTGACCTCCTGCAGTAGTCAACTGGTAGAAAGGGCGGTCCTGTGCCAAAGGCTAGGCTCTGACATAGACTTCCCCACGGGGAAAGGAGTTGACCTGGCGTGCTATGGGCCTGGGCCCTGCAGAGGCCAGTGTGGGTGGATCTCTAGTTTTAAATCTTGACCTTTCCATTTATCAGTTGTATGATCCTGGAAAGTGTCCATTGTAAATTTAACTTATCTACAAAATAGATAAAGTGATGTTTATGTCATGAAATTATCATGATTAAACAAGTTAATGCAAGTAAAGCTGTTATCCTAGTGTATGAATATGATAAAATCTCAGTAAGCTTGTTTGCTATGATATTGTTATTACAGCATTGATATTTTTAGTCTTGGTCCTACTGAAATTGTTACAAACTCATTTCTCTTTCCATCTTTCATTTTTTCATCACTTGGCATTCTGTTTCCTTTCCACACTTTTCAACTTCTAATAATTCTTTCTACTTTCAGAAATATTTTAGAATCCCCTGAATAAGATGTGGGAATGAGAAGACATCTTTATTATTTTCCATCTTTAATATTTTGAATTTTTTTCCTTTTTTCTTTCCTTTCTATATTCCATCTCTCTCCCCTTCACACATCTCTTTATTTTTATATCTTTCCTTATTTTTAATTTTTTTATATATGACATGAAATGCATTACAATTCTTATTACACATATAGAGTAAAATATTTCATATCTCTGTTTGTATACACAGTATATTCACAGCAGACTACTGGGGGAGGTCAAGCCCAGTGGCTCAGATGTACCTACACAGGCCTCTGCAGGGCCCAGGTGCATAGTAGGCCTGGCCGACCCCTTTCCCAACAGGGCAGCCATAGCCAGAAACTAGCCTTTGGTGCAGGACCATCCCTTTTGAACAGCAGACTACTGTGGGAGATCAAGCCCAGTGGCCCAAATCCACCCACATGGGCCTCTGAAGGGCTCAGGTGCACAGCAGGCCTGGTCCACCCCTTTCCCTCTTGGTCAGACACAACCAGAGCCTAGCCTTTGGTGCAGGACTGCCCCTTTTGAACAGCAAACTACCAGGGGAGGTTAAGCCTACCAGCCCAGATCCACCCACTCCAACTGAAGCAGGACCCAGACACAGGATGCAGTAGCACTCAGTGAGGGACACCAGCAGGATCTGGAAGCCCAACATATGCATGGGTACTACAAGAATATAGGGAACAAAATGTAATATCTCAGATTCACACTGCAAGAAAGGAAGACACATAGACAACATGAAAAAACAAGGGAGAAAAGTGCCCCAAACAAACCAGGACACTAATAACAGTACCGATGGAGAGAAAATATGATGAAATGTCAGAAAAGGAGTTCAGAAGGTTCATAATTAAAATAACCTGTGAATTAAAGAATGACCTAAATGAGCAAATACAGGCAAAGATTGATCACTCCAACAATGAGATAAGAGAGCAAATACAGGTAGCAAAAGATTACCTCAAGAGAGAGAGACCCTGAAAAAAGAATAGTCAGAAATCCTTGAAATGAAGGATACAATATCCTTATTTTTTTGGATTTCTGGCAGACCTGTGTTGATTTTGAAATATACTTTCATCATTGTCAAATCAGTTAATTTTGAGTCATCCTTTTAGCAACAGATCAGTGATATTCACAGTGCAGGTAAGATGTTGTTAAAGTAAGGGATAATTTAAGGATATTATTGAGGAATTTTATTAGCAACCCAAGATAGGTGGAGATATACAAATATAAACTTCTATTACTGGTCAAATACATTGTCATATATTTTTCTCATTTATTCTTTTTTTAAAGAGCCTAATATATACTCTTGAACATTTTTTGGTAATTTTCTTTTTATAAAATACATGTGGTCATTATTAATTTCCACAGTGGAAAAATTATTTATAATTTTATATCCATGGGAAGATTATTTCAGCATAAGTAAAGAACAGTTGAGGATAAAGTCTGTTGGAATCTGTAATACTCTGATACACCGACAATGGAGAGCTCTTCCCTGACTCCTTCCTAGGATTGAGAAATCTGTACACTGAGATTTCAGCATCTCCTAGTTTTAAAGTTTTCCAGGGGATAGGTGACCATCACTAGCTGGTATCAGTGGAACAGAGGGAAGTTCCTAGTTTTTAATTAAACAGTGTCTATTTTCTGGGGTCTTTACTCATGTATGAAGTTTTTTTTTTTTTTTGTCTATTATTCCCGAGTCAAATGCAGAAGTATGATCATGTATTGACAATAACAAAGCTAAATTATTTTTAAAATATTGATAAATCAAAAGGCAAAAGCGCATAACTTTAAATATGTAATAATGTGAGCCTTGTGAATTGGGAGACAACCCCATCATCTCATCATAATATAAAACTCAGTCTTATGATTACTTGAATATATTTCCTCTCAAATTTCTCTCAACAATTAAATTCTAAAATAACCATGTGATTGGGAGAAAGTTTGTCCACAAATGGACTGATCTCTTATTTCTTCCTTATTGTGAATGAATGGCATGACAGTAGAGGCAAAGAGGCCTACAATACATTCTTAAGGTATTAAAAATATCAGAGTTTCCACAACATGGCAACAGCTTTCATGAACATAGTAACAACTTATCCAAGGCTCCAATGACTATGAACAGTGAGGGCTACAACCAAGGATGAATGGTCCACTGCAAAGCAAAGATTCAAACATGCAGCCAGAGCATCCCCAGGAGCAAAACACTGATAACCCTCTCACTAGTTCAATGGAGCCTTGAAACCAAAATGGGGATTGGTGACCAGTGAAGGTGCTGCATTCCACAGCATCCTGGGGCAAGTCAATTCTAGAGAAATACTGAGACATGAGCATTTCTGACCACTGGTACCCAAAGCATCAGAGTTCAGCCTCCTTGGCTACTGCAGAGGACACTCAGTCTTTAAAAAATTGCTATCCTGTTTTTGAGGGCTCCAGGTCCTTAATCAATCTGGAAGCAGTTATGACCCATTTAATCTTAATTTTTCCCTAAAGCAAGCAATCTTAAGAGCTCTAAACCCCACAGAAGAAGGCTTCATATAGCTAAATATGTTGCTACCATGTGAAATTAAATCTGCAATCAAATCCAGGATATCTTTGGAATTAAAAAAATATATATATGGATTTGCAATATTCGTTGTGTCTATTTTCCTAGAATAGCTATCCCATAAGAATTTTCCTCAGAAAACCCATCACAGTTAGTAATAATAATTCTGTTAACCATATATGCTTATTTTTTGCATTGCTTTACAAAGAGGAAATTTCTCTCTATTCAAAAGCTCTATTGTTACTATATATGGTGGCAAATGATATAACTTGGAAATTCCTTAAAAATATGAAGTAGGGCTAGGTATTCATACACATAAAATATATAAAACAGGGCATCTAATAATATCCTAACTGTAAAGCAACAAACTTTCAGGTGAATATTTATAGTCAATAAAGCATACCTAATATGTATGGGACATAGTGTGATACTATATATATATATAAACAGGATATTTAATGTGTCCTATCTTCTTATCATTGTTTTATGTTTAAAACTTTCAAGTTTTCTCCTTTAGTTATTCATATTTATTAAGTTATTGTGAAATATAAACATCCCATCGATATATATAATTATTATGTGTTAATAAAATATATTTAAAACTTTTAAACAGTTGGAAATGCTAACTACCTTGATTTGACCATTGTACTTTTATACATGAGTCAAATTATTATATCACACCTAATAAATATGTACTATGAAAATAATAATGTATAAATGAATAATTGTAAAAAAATCACATTCATGGACAGGAAGAAAATACTAACTGAAAATTATCCAGTGCATGGTTTTCTCTAAAATATTTTTCCAATTAATATTATGAGACATTGTTATTTTATTTAATGCCTGCTATATATATGTCAATATAATGGTAAGACTCCAGCAAAAATTCGGGATTTCACTTAACCATTATGTATCATAAATTTAATCATTTAGCTTAAACCTTACTTGAGTCATTCCAAAGCTAGACTTACATAAATTGATGGAGTTCTATTAAAATGTTAAACAAAGAGCAATAACTTTCAAGAAACCTGTATATTTCTATAACTTCCTATCTACTTATACAATATCAATTATGCACAAAATTCTTTTTCCCTATTCTAAGTAGTCTCACAATTGTGTTAAATGCTAACGGGGTTTTTAACACCCAAAGGATTTAAAGAGACAAATTACATACTCATGTCATTTACAGTTATTAGCCCAGAGACCTCTTAGTTATCATTTTGTAGTAAAATAATTTAATAGAAGTATCATTAAATTATTCAACAGAAATACTCTTATTTACTTTATAATTTATAAACAATATATGTTTATTTCTCATTGTTCTATAGGCTGAAAAAAGGACATACTTTTAATGTCACATCTATTCAAGGTATGTTATCACATATATCTACCTCCAAGTATTGCAACTTTGATTTTTTTCCAGTTTTTTATATTCTAAAGCTTTAGTTAATATTATTGCTATAAAACTTGATCAAATACATAGTTGTTCTTATTGAAAAGAAGCCATAATTCCTTTGAATTTTACATTGTATTATGTAATATTTTCTCAAAACAGTAAACATTCACCCATCAGTTGCCTCCATCAGAAGTAAAGAAAAAGAAAATAAACCTAAGCTTAGGATAAGCCCCACATGAAGGTTAGATAAAGAAGGCAAAGATAATGAAGTTTGCCTACCAGATCTCTGAAATTAGAGAAATGTTTTGAGCCAGCACTCAGTCACATTTCCAACATAAATAGTACAGTTTGTTCTGCTGGACATTGAAACATGAGTTGTCAGCAAACCTAAAATACACTGTGAAACTGAACTGTATCAAACCATATGACAGAAACCACCTATTTCAAGACAAAAGGGGTGAAGGGGAGAGGGGATTTATAATAAACTCAAGAAAATATTAAAACAACTTACCAGGTCAACTTAAAACCAGCAATAACCCAAATCCACAGTTCAGTGTTTTTCAATTGTGAAATGACAAATATCTCAGTTTTGCTTTTTTTTTTTCATTTCAGCAGAAAAGAAAGAAATGCTGGATTTAGAAATTTACAAATTTTACATAACCTCTTCCTTTCAAAATGCAATCCTACAGCCCTGTTCCAATTCTTCAAATATAATTTGTACAAGCAATAATCCAAGCTCCATAATGACACCCCATTGGCCACTATCACCCTTGCTTCCTGAGCAAACCACTGTCTATTTACTGGCAAATGACATAAAGTCAGTCATCCTTATGACTGACTCATACTCATATCATTGTGTATATATGCTGCATTTTCTTTATCCATTCATCTGTTGAAAGGCATCTAGGTTGGTTCCATAGCTTAGCCATTGTGAATTGAGCTGCTATAAACATTGATGTGGCTGTGTCACTGTAGTGTGCTAATTTTGACTCCTTTGGACATATATTGAGGTATGGGATAACCCTGTCAAATGGGATTATCACTATTTTTAAAATGAGAAAACAGAGACATTGAAAAAAGCAGGCTATAAGAATTGTTCATTGTCAAATTGTAGAAAATATTGGACTGAAATTCAAGACAAAGTAGTCTAACTCCTCAGTGAGCTCTTACTATAGTTCCCCTTGTTTGGTTGTTATGAAAATCAGACAAATTATTGTTGGTGAACATATTTTGTAATATATAAATTCCTATTTAGTTAATAACAATATTGTTAGAAGACTGTGGAAGTGGTAAGGGTTCTTCATACATTTCTTGCTTTTCTAGTGTTAACTCAAATGAAATTACTTCTTTCTGGTACTTTTCAATTATAACTTCATACTCATAGACAGAAAGACTATTGTTCACAATAATTGGTGTGTTTCCCTGCAGGTGAAATATACACCTGTTTGAATTTGAGGAAGTCCAAGTAATGTGCTTTGGCAATGAAAAGCTAGAAAAAAATAATGTTCACTTAGGGGCCTCCTAAATTGTTAAAGTATATGTCAAAATAAAGGTTTTATTGCCATTGCAAAGGGACTAATAAGAATTTCCTTGCTGATCTTAGATGAAAATGAAAAACAAACTTGGTTATTTGAAGCCACTGAAATTTTTTGAGTTTTCCTTACTAAAGCATAGTTCTTAACTGATACATCCACTAGATTCCTGTAAGCTTTTTAATTCATAAGATATTCTATAGATTTCTTTTTTCATGGGATATGAAAATTTAAGGGAAGAATAAATCATAGAATCAGAAAATGTTAACAATCAAAGACACTATTGGAATAATTACTTCAGTATTTTCCAGACTTAAATTTCTAAGTAACCAGTGAAATTTCTGAGAATACTTCAATATAAAAATACTTCACTATAAAAAATATAAAATTAATATATTTTTGTATTGTTGTTTACTTTTAAATTTAATTTTATAATTTATACTTTCTGGTCACATAGAACCACTTATCTAATTAAAATTTTATTTTATTGATTTAAGAGAGATACAAATGACATATACTATAACAAAAAAATAATTTAAAAAGTAATACAACCTTTTGCATGGTAAATAGCTAAACCAAATAATAATGCCAGCATACTTTTGGCACTCCCTATTTATTACCAACATTCAAGATTACTTAAATTTACACTACAAAAATTAGTCAAAAACAAGTGATGGACAGGTAAAGAATACATCTGCAAAATATAACAAAATATAACAAGAATACAAGGATTCCAAATTCTCAATAGGAAGAAGAAAAATCTAAAAATAAAAATGGCAGAAAAAGAAACAAGCAATCTTAAGTGAAAACCCAAGTTGACAAATCTATAAAAGTTGCTGAATTTTGCTGGTAATGTGGGAAGTACAAATTGAAATAAAAAATAATTGTGGACTGGGGTTGTGGGTCAATAGTAGAGAGCTCAGCTAGCATCTGAGAGGTCCTGGGTCCAATACTCAGCATCATATTAAAAATAAATAAAATAAAGATATTTTTTAAAAATTAAAAAATTTTAATTCAACAGAAAGGCAAAAGTTAGATGCTTCATACAACAATTTCTGGTTACAATATGATAAGTGTGCTATGATATATTACAACACAACTAAAGAGACTACAGAGTATACCTTTGTAAGGAACCAACTTTAATAATATTAAATATTATTAAATAATGTTAAATTAAAATTAATATTTGCATAATATTAAAATTACAATCAATAGAAACCAACCATATGATATTACTATAATTAACATCTTCTGTTCTATTTTGACCTTATAAAGACTCATTTTCTTATCCCAGATGTACACAATAGTCAAAAGAATATTTTCTCTATATTTCCATTTGATTAAGTTAATTAAATGCTATTCAAATCTATTGTTTTAACAACTCCTGAGGCTGGTATGTTAAATATCTCCCAATTTAATTGTGAACTATTATTTCTTACTATTTTCTTAGCCTTATCTATTTTAAAAATGGATTTTAAGGTGAGTTATAATTTGAAGAGTAATTTCCAGAGTCAAATATTTTATTATTAAAGAATAGCTATTTTGGCCTTTTGTGCTTCTTTGACCATAAAGCTAATATTTTCAATACTAACAAAGATATACTAGCTTGTATTTTGTTAGACTATTCATAGATTATTTTGTTCTTGTTTTTTAACTTTATTTTTTTCCTATCCCTACATTTTAATATTATGTGTGAAAATGCTTTTCTTTTAACAGAAACATTTAGTCCACTTAAACTGAAAGTAATTAATACATTTGTGTTTAAATCCACTTAATATCAAATTGATTCTTCTTTGTATACCCTTGTCTTCTTTCATACTATTTTTATAAATCTCTTTTTACCCTTCATCATAGTGGAAATTAGGTACTTGGTTTCTATTTTTTCAATGAAAGTCACACCATAGAGATTTTTAAAGTCCAAAGAAAACTCTTAGATCCTTTGCCAATGTCAATAATAATAAAAGATAGTAGTTCAATGAAACAGAATAGAGAACTCAAAAATAGACCCACGTAAATATAGCCAACTATATTATCCTTTGTTCCTTTGTCAAACTGTATCTTTGACAAAGGAACAAAGGAAATACAAGGGGAAAAGATAAACTTTCCAACAAATGGTGCTAGAACAAGTGGACATCCAAATTAAAAAAAAACATAATGAGACAAACTTTACCCCTTTCACAAAAAATAACTCAAAATGGACCACACTGTAAGTATAAAAGGCAAAACCATGAAATACTTAGAAAATAACAGAGGAGAAAATCTTGGTAGGCATGGATGTGGTCATCACCTCTTAAATACAGCACCAAAAGCATAATTCATGAAAAAATAATGAATCACCTGGACTTAATTAAAATTAAGAAACATCCATTCTGTTAAAAATGTTATCAAGATACAAGCCACAGACTGTGAGAAAATGTGTCCAAATGGCATTTGATAAAGGACTGTTATCCAAAGTGTACAAAGAAACCTTGAAACTCAGCAATGAGAAAATGGACAATCCAAATAAATAATGGGCAAAATATTTGAACAGATATTTCATGAAAAAGGTATGTTGATTGTAAGTTAAGCACATAATAAGATATTTGATATCATATTTCATTGAGAATTGCAAGTTAAAACATCAAGAAACTACTACACACTTATTAGAATGGTGAAAATCCAACATTTTGACAGCAACTGATTTGCTTGTATCAATACAAAAAAGTTATAACCAAAACTAAACATTCTCTAACCACACTTTGGTATTTGCCAACATAGCAAAAACTAATGCTCACACAAATCCCACAAACCAATGTCCATAACATCTTTATTTATAATTGTTCAAAATGGGAAGCAACAATATGTCCTTCAGAAGGTAAATGGATAAACCGAGGGGGTGTATGTATGAACGCATGTGAGTGCGTGTTTAATTTTTTAGCACTAAGAAGAAATGAACTGAAAAGTTATAAAGGAAATGTAAATGAATGATACTAAATGAAATGTATATACTAATGATACTAATAAATGTATACTGTATGAGTACAAATATATGACATTCTTTAAAAACAAAAGTGCAAACAAAGTAGGAATATCAGTGATCACCAGATGATAAGGGTAAGAGAGGGATGAATAGGTGGAATATGGAGGATTTATAAAGTAGTGAAACCATTCTGTATACTTTAATAGTAAATATATATCATAGTTCATTTTCCAAAATATAAAATGTTCAATACCAAGCATGCACCATAATGTAAACTTTTGGTAATAAAAGTGTGTCAATGAAGATTCATCAATTGTAGTAATGTTCCACTCTGGTGCAGTTGATAGTGGGAGTAGAATTGTGGGGTTGGGTTGAGGGTATATTGAAACTCTGTACTATACATTCATCTTTGCTATGAATCTAAAAGTTTTCATAAAAATAAAATCTATTAAACTTTTAAAGGGACATCAAATTCTATTTTTTGGAACTTCTGAATATTACCTCGTTTAGAAAAAGGGTCTTTGCAGATGTGTTTAAATTAATATTCTTGAGATGGGTTGAATATTTTAGATTATTCACAATGGACCTAAATGCCTTGACATGTGTCCTACTAGAAGGAAGAAGAGAGAGATTTGACATACAGGAAACTAAAGATGCAGATACTGGGTGATGTGGTCCCAACGCAAGGAATTCCAGCAGCCACCAAAAAACTGGAAGAAATAAGATTGAATTTTGCTTGGAGCCTCAGAAAGGAGCATAGCCTCACTGACTCCCTGATTTGGACTTCTGGCATCTTGAACTGTAACAGAATATGTTTCTGTGTTTTAAGCCACTAAGAGTATGTTTATTTGTTACAATATCCACAGGAAATGAATTTAAGTATATTCTTTGTGTTTATCAGTGTTTTAACATATATTTTCTTGTGTGAGGTATGATACAGATCAAGAGAAAGAAACTGGAGTTTTAGAGATTCTTATGCTCACAGATCTTAGGGAGAAACAATATACCATACAAAACTCCTCAGGGGAAGTACTAGGATGGAACTCAAAAACATCAGGCAGAAGTACAGAGGGAAATATGGGCAAGCACTTTCATTATGGTTTCTACAGGACAGAATGGGCAAGCAAGGGGTAGGGAGTGGTTAGGACTAGCTCCTTTGAATAATTTCATTGACTTTTAGGTAATAGGAGTTGTCCCTAATAGTTTGGTACCTAGATCCTGGGAAATTCAACTGCCACACAGAGTGAGAATTCTATAAGGGAGGTACTTGGGTCTTGGACTTCATCAGCTGTTCTAAAAGGGAATCTTACTTAAAAACTTAATCAATGTGACACTTATTTTTAAAAATTATGTTGTAGTAGTATTATCATTTATATGGCTGTGCTGTATGCTGATTTATGAAATTCTGATAATTTGTTAATCTGTCTACATGTTGATGGACCTTTGAGTTATTTTTTATTTTTGGCTTTTATCTTTTATCTTTGGCTTTATATTTTATCTTTGGTTATTTTTATCTATTTTTATCTTATATATCTTACTTTAACCCTAAATGAAGCTACTATGAAAAAGCAAGAAAAAGACTTTTCAGAGACTTATATTTTGTATCTCTTTTAAGATCTAAAAATAAAATTGTTGGTATTCATTTTAAATGTATACGCTTATAAAGATCGTGAAACTCTTTACCAACATTATAGCATATACTCCCTTTAGTAATTTAAGACTAATTCAGTTGCTACACATCATTTACATGACATTGCCTTTTTTTTGTTTGTTTTTAATATTGTCATTCCCCTTCAAAATAAATCTTTTTTAGCCTTTAATTTTTTATTTTCTTGAGAACCAGTAAGGTTGACAATCTTCCTCCCATATATATTTTATACTTTTAACTAAATGGGTCTTATTTGTCATATTTTTTATCCATTATTTTATGTTTTATATTCTACCATTAAGGACTTTTTTAAAAATTCACTTTCCAAATCATGCTACTACATGTAGAATTTATCTTGTATCTTTGATAAATTCATTCATTAGTTCTAAGAAGTATATTTTTGAGATGCTGTAGGATTTTCTGCATAAATAATCATGGCATCTGAGAACAAAAACATTTTCACTTTTTTCTTTCTTTCATACCTATGCCTTTTCTTGCCTTATTGCATTGGCTAGAACTTCCAACAAACTATTAAATAATTTACATCCTGACCTTGTTCTTGATCTCAAAAAGGAAACTGGTAGGGTTGAGTTGTGTATCTTTTAAAAATTCACAGGTTTGAGTTCTAGTGCCTGGTTCCTCAGAATGTGACCTTATTTGGAGAAAGGGTCTTTATAAAGGTAATGGAATTAATCTTAGGTTACTAGAGTAGTCCCTTAATCAGGATAACCCTTGTCCTTGTAAAAAGGGTAAATTTGGCACAAAGATACATACATGAGGAAAAATAATGTAAAACCTCATAGGGAGAGGAAGGTCATCTACAAGTCATGGAGAAGAACATACAAAGGATCTTTCCTACTCTGGCATCAGAAAGAAGCAACAAGGGCAGAAGGGTGGAAGGGGAAGAGAGGGCCTTGGGATAATTAATGATGGTTAAATGTGATGGTCATTATTATCAAAAGTACATGTATGAGGACATGACTTGGTGTGAGTATACTATGTATACAACAAGAGATATGAAAAATTGAGCTCTATGTATGTAATAAGAGTTGTATTTCATTCCAGTGTTATATATAAATCTTAAAAAAAAAAAAAAAGGAAGAAAAGAAAAGCAACAGTGCTGTCCCATTGACTTTAGACTTTCTAACTTCCAACACCAAATTTCTGTCCTGGAAGCCAAACAGTGTGTGTGTGTGTGTGTGTGTGTGTGTGTGTGTGTGTTTATATATGCAGTTCTGAGAATTTATGGCAGTCCTATTAAATTAATACAGAAATATTCAAATTTTTACCACTATGAATGATATTAACTATACAATTTTTACAAATACCTTTATCAAGTTAGTCTATTTTCTTCTCAGATTGTCTTTTACAATGAATTTTGTCTTTTACAAAGAATTTTGTTGAATACTTTTTCTATCTCCTTTGATGTAAAATCATTATAGTAAATTAGATCTTTTGTTGTTGTTGTTGTTACCGAGGATTGAGCTCAGGGGCACTCGACCACTGAGCCATATCTCCAGCCCTATTTTGTATTTTAATTAGAGTCAGAATCTCACTGAGTTGCTTACTGCCTCACTTTTGCTGAGGCTGGCTTTGAACTTGTGGTTCTCCTGTCTCAGCCTCTCAAGCTGCTGGGATTATAGGCGTGAGATCAATTGTTTTTTGAATATTAAAAAATCATTGCTGGTGCTGGAATTGTAGCTCAGTGATAAAGTGCTTGCTAAGCATGTGCAAGGCACTGGCTTTGATTCTCAGCACTGCATATAAATAAATAAAATAAAGGTTCATGATTACAACTAAAAAATATATTAAAAATTGCATTGCTAGAATAAGTTCCATGTGGTAATAAACTATTATCTTATTTTCCATATTAGAAAGTTTATTTTCTTAAGGATTTTGCATCTATGTTCATGAGTATGTGGCTTTAACATTTCTTTTTCTTACAAGTCTTATTAGGTGTGAATATCCTCATAAAAATAGCTACTTATGACATGATTAAAATTTACACACACACACAATAAGATAATCATCTTACAATGAGAATGGCATGATTAAAACTAAAAAGACTGACTAGGTCAAGTGTTGTAATCTAATAAGATATATCAGATTTTGATGTATTATAAGGTCATTATTTATCTCAATTTTTTTCTAATTTCTTTTGATTTCCTTTTGAGTGCAAAGATGACTTAGAAGTATGTTAAAAATTTGCAAATGTAAGGGACATTTCATAGATATCTGTTATGTATTTCAATTTAATGATGATGTCTTCAATATGTCTAAGGAGCAGTCCACTTATCTTCATTTTTTAAAAAGTTCCTTTTTTGGTTGTAGATGGACACAGTGCCTTTATTTATTAAATTTTATGTGTTGCTTAGGATACAATGCAGTGCCACACATGTCAGGCAAGCATTCTGCCACTGAGCCACAATCCTAGCCCCTTGTCTTCATTTTTTTCTCTCTGGTCCAGAGGTTAATCAAATGATATTGACTTATTTTCAACTATATTGATTTTCTTTGCCATCTCAAACCTGTTACTTATCTATTTAATGAATTTCTCATTATAGGTATTGTACTTTACAATTCTAGTCTAATTTCCTTTTTGAAACTGTTTATTATGGTAAAAAACAAATAACACAAAATATACCATCTTATCATTTTACATATAAGTTTGATAATATTAAGTATATTCATATTAATGTATAGGAAATGTCTGGAATGTTTTGTCTTTCAGCTTAGAACTCTATATCTAATGACATTAATTTCCCATAGCCTCCTTCTGATGGTAGTGCTCACTTTTCTAATTTCTATTTCTATGAATTTTGACTACTTTAGATACTACTTATGAGTGAAATCACATTATATTTTTCTTTTTGCAGTGATCATGATTAGTTTACCATCCACAAGGATCATATGTGTAATGACATGAGACAGAATTTATTTTTAAAGGCCATATAATATTACATTGCATGTTTATCAATTTATTTTTATCCATTAATTTGATAATTAACATCTGGATTGCTTTCATCACCTGGGTAATATGAATAGTGCTGTAATGAATATAGCTGTGAACATATCTCCCCAATACCTTCTTTCAGTTCTTCTGATTATATAGCCAGAAATGAGATTGATCGAAGTATGATAATATTTTTTTTAATTTTTTGAAAACACTATGCTGTTTTCCATAATGGCTGCACCATTTTACATTCTCAACAGTGTAAAAGGTTTACAATTTCCCATATCCTAAACAATAGTTATTTTCTTTTTATATTTCGTTTTAGCAAAAATATATATTGTATTGTTTCTGTTTGCATTTCTCTAATAACTAATCATGTTCAGCATCTTTTCATAGGTTTATTGATCATTTGTGTATTTTCTTTGGGAAAATGTAAGTCTTCACAAAATTTAAAAACAGATTTATAGGGTTTATTGTTACTGTTGTTGTAGAATTGTAGAAGTTTCTTACTCATTTTAAATAGAAACTCCTTACCAGATATATGATTTGCAATTATTGTTTTCTGTGCTTTCATATTATACCCAAGAAATCATTGTCAAAAACAATGTGTGGAAGTTTTTCTCTGTTTTTCTTCTGGGATTTTAATAGTTTTAGATATCATGTTAGCTCTTTAATCCATTTCAAGTTAACTTTACTGGGTGGTGTAAGGTAAAGGTCCAACTCATTCTTTTTGCATGTGAATACCCCATTTTCCCAGTGCCATTTGTTAAAGACAAACGTTTATTCTAAGAATTTCTGTCAATAATCACTTGGCCATATGTGCAGGGGTTTATTTCTGGGCTTTTTGTTCTGTTCTTTTGGCCTGTATATTTCTCTTCATATCCAGTACCACATGCCTAAAATATTTTTTCTGTGTTGTATACTTAAAATCAGGCAGTGTTGGGGCTGGGGTTGTAGCTCAGTGGTAGAGCACTTGCCTGGCAGGTGTGAAGCACTAGGTTCAATCCTCAGCACCCACATAAAAAATAAATAAGTAAAGGTATTGTCTCCATTTACAACTAAAAATATTAAATAAAAAAAGGCAGTGTAAGCCCTCTAAATTTGTTTCTGTTGAAGAGAATTTTGGCTGTCCATGACTCTTTGAGATTCCACATGAATTTTGAAATCTTTTTTGCTATTACTCTATAAATGTTATTGGGATTTTCATAAAGATTAAATTGAATATGTAGATCATTTTGGGTAGTATGAACATTTTAACAATTTTATGTCTTCCAGTTCATGAACACACGATGAATTTAATGTTTAATGTATGTTTTTTTTTATCTGCTTAAGTTTATTCCTAAGTATTTTCTTCTTTTTGATGTCAAAATAAATGGATATCTTCTCTTCATTTCTTTCATTGTTTGATTATTGCTGCAAATGAATTTGTTGATATTGCATCCAGCAGCTTTGCCAAATTAACTTATTATTTCTAATAATTACAGGTTTTATGTGTATAAATCCTTAGAGATTTCCACAGACAAGATCATGCTGTCTGTGAGCAGAAATTGTTTAAATTCTTCCCTTTTTCAATTTGAATGTTTTTATTTTTTTTCTTGTCTAATTGATATGGCTAGAACTTCCAATCATTTGTTAAAAAATAGTGGTTAGAGGGGGCACCTTTGTTTTTTTCCTAATCTTAGAGAAAAAAATCCAAACTTTCCCATTGAGTATGATATTAACTATGGGCATTTCATATATGAAATTTAATATATCCAAGAAACTTTCTCTTCTTTTTTTGATGAATATTTTATTATAAAGATAAGTTGAATTTTATTAAGTGCTATTTCTGCATTATTATTTTGTTCTTCATTCTTTTAATGTGATATATCACATTCATTGATTTATATATGATGAATTATTTCTAATTTCATGTATAAATATTGGTGGCCATAATGTATGGTCCTTCAAATGTGCTTTTGAATTTAGTTTGCTATTATTTTGTTAAAGATTTAAATATCAACATTCACCAGATGTATTGTTCTATAATTTTGTTGTGGTATGTATTTTGGAATTAGGGTAATTTTGACCTTACATAATGAGTTTGGATATTTCTCTTCCTGTTTCTTTCTTTGGAAGAATTGGAGAAAAAAAAATGATGTTAATCCCTTTTTAAATGTTGAATACCAATCCGCTATGAATGCTGTGATCCTGAGCTTTGCTTTGTGGGGAGGTATTTGTTATTGCATCAATAACCTCACTTGTTATGAGTGTGTTTAGATTTTTATTTCTTCTTGATTTCTTTTTGGTAGATTATACTTTTGTAGGAATTTCTACGTTTCTTCTAGGACAGCCAATTTGTCAGCATACAATTCTAAAAATAATGTTATGAATCCTTTTATTCCTATAACATCAGTTGTAAGGTCTCCTCTGTAATTTCTAAGTTAGACATTCAAAACTTCTTTTTTGTTAGTCTAGCTAAGTATTTGTCAGCTTTGTTGATCTTTAAGAAAATTCTTGATTTCATTGATTTTTCTATTGCTTCTATTTATTCATACTCATATTATTTTCTTTTTTTCTGCTGACTTTGTATTTAGTTTGTTCTTCTTTTAGTTCTTTGAGATATAAATTTAGGTTCTTGATTTGCTATCTTTCTTCTTTTTTGATGCAGGTGTTTACCACTAGGAACTCTTCTCTCAGAACTGCTTTTGCTGCATCTCATAAGTTGTTATGGTGTGCCTTTGCTTTTGTTTCCAAATATTTTATAATTTCCCTGTTCATTTCCTCTGACTCATTGGTTGTTTAAGAATGCATCACTACTTTCCACATATTTGTGGAGTTTCCAGTTTCTCTTCCAATATGATTTTTTATTATATTCCATTATGGGGTCAGAAAAGATTCTTTGCATATTTTAAATCTTCCTAAATTTTTCAAGATTGATTTCATGATCTAATGTGGCTATCTGGGAGAGTATACCATTGTTGCTTGAGAAGAATGTATGCTCTATTGTTGGGTGAACTATTCTATATAGGCCTGGTAGATCTGATTTTTCTAGTGTGTTGTTTAAGTTCTGTTTCCTCATTGATACTGTTTTTCAATCTGTTGCTGAAAAATGGAATATTGAAGTCTCCTGATATTATTTTTTTCTTGTATTTACCATGAGTACTATCAATGTCTGCTAAATACCTTTAGTTGCTCTGATATTAGGTGCATATTTAACCATTTACCTTCTATTTAAACTGATTCTTTCATCATCATACAATGTTCTCTGTCTTGTTACAATTTTTTTCTTAAAATATATTTTGTATAAGTATGGTCAGCCTTGCTACAGGTTCTAATATAACTGAAATATCTTTTTATACCTTTTCATTTTGACTTTAGATGAAACATTAGTTGCTAATAGGCAACATATCATTGTATCTTATTTCTTATCCATTCAGCCTAAGTATTTTTGCTGGTGCATGCAACCCATTTTCATTTCAACAAATTACTGATTTTTTTTTGTCTTATAGGATTTTTGTTCCTCTTTTTCTCTCTGATGTTTTTCCTTTGTGTTTCACTGATTTTTTGACAGTGGCATGATTTATTTCTTTTCTTATTTGCCAGTTTGCATATTACAATGGTTACCATTGCAATTATAATGATCTAAGGGCTTGGGGTGTCATGAGACCTGGGTTATATTCCCAGTACTATATAACCTGGGTTATATTCCCAGTACTACAAATACAAAATAAAAATAAGTAAAGATATAACAATCTACTTTAAACTGATAAAAATTAATTTCATTTGTATATAAAACACTATTTGGATTATACCATGTTTAATATTTTAAAGGATGTTATACCAGATTTATAAGTGATTTGTTCACTTACATTATAATATCAGGGGCTTTTGTTTTGTTCTGTACATGTACCTTTACCAGGGCCTTTACATTTTTGTGAGATTTGCATTGTTATTTGTTGTTCTTCATTTCAACTTATCAGACTCTTGACAATATTTCTTGAAGAGCAGAACTAGTTGTGATGAACTTTCTTATCTCGTTTACAAAAGAGAGTCTTAATTTTTCATTCGTTTTTGAAAGAGAGCTTTTTATCCTAAAGTATCTGCTACAGATATGGGCCTTATCACCCTAAGTTTATAGTCTCCACATCAAAACAGTTTTACCATATGTGGCAGAAGGGGTGCAGGTTAACCTGGAGAGCAGTTCTAGATAAGAGATCCAAACTGTACCTGCTCTTATATGTTATGGAAGCTTTGTATTGATACATATTTCTCAATTTATTGCCTTTATTCAATTTTCATTGAGTGGGGGATTAAATCTTATCTAAATGCCATAATTCCTTAATAGTCAATATAAAAATAATTAAAATCTGTCTTCCATAAAGAGATTTAAAAGCAAAAAGTAAAAATGTCTAACATCTGATTACACAGTATTTATCTTGTCTAGTGTTAGGGGTTTTAGAGAAATGTTAATCAATTCACACTACATTGTCAAAGTGTTCCTGTACATTTAAAAAAACTTGACAAATCCATGTCTTCAAGATAAATCTAAATCTTGCTGTTACATATACCATGATGTTTTTAATACATTTCTGTATGCTTTATATTTTGTGTATTAAAATCTAACTTATTCCATGACTCTTAATGAATTAGTCTTAAACATACAAAATTTAAAATATTACAATGTTAAGAGATTTGCTTAAAAACAAAAGGAAATATGTCTAATTCTGATTATTCTAGTAATCACCAATATTTAATAAGCAATACTACAATATTCATAGTAACTTAAAGAAGCCTAATGTCACTGCTTCAATTAAGTCTTGCCTCACTTATACTGTGATTATATTTACCAATTATATTTTGGGGGCAGGGATTATAAAGCTCATAAAGGTTACTTCTATATTTTTCTTATCACTTAACTACTCATCTCTCTTAAAAGTAAAACACCTCTATCTGAGGTAAGACCTGTCAGTTCTGTTTTTCGGTAGGATAATTTAGGAAGGCAAGGCCAAAGGTGATTAAACCCTTACAAAGCTTAGGTTGGCACAAAGTGCTCTCAAAAGCCTTATCTTTTTTGAGGCACTGGATCAACAGGAAGAAATTTGATTCTTTGTTAAATCCTTTCCTTAGTATTAGACAAACTTTATGTTTGCTGAATCTAAAGGAGGATGTATGGCTTCCCATCTCTCTTAAGAATGGCATGAAAATTTTATGTGTGAAGGTACTTTGTAAATTATGTCACAAACACAAATACATACATCTTAATATAGAGGTCACCTCATATGTATCTGGAGTAGTAACAGATGCTTTTTATATCTGTGGGCATGTATTTGCCTCCTAAACAATACTGCTGGGTTGGCTTAATTATATCCAAATTATAAATGTGAAAGCCAAAAGTCAGAAAGGTGAGATAACTTATTGAGGTCAAGAATTAGTTTTTAAATTACAATTTTGCCTCCAGAGATAGTAAAATGTTCCTTTCTATACAAAGATATAGTAATACACTATTAAATACCTTAAATATTGGTTGGTGGGTTTATAGAAATAAAAATCAATGAATAACCATCTCCTTTAGCAAAGTTAAAAACATTGTTGACATTTGAAACTTACCATAAATTAAATTAAAAAATCCTTGAGCTCATTCACTTAAAAAAATAAATTCCTTCATAATTTTAAAGGAGAAAATAGCATGTTTAATGTTAAATAATAGCATATTTCATGCCAAAGATAACCAAAGTAGATCAGAGCTTAATTTTATCAACAGAAGTTCTATCCTACTTATTTCAAGTGGATAAGTGATAAGGGGGTGGGCTTTCTTTTCATTAAATGCAGTGTTTTTTGAGGGCTGGGGGATGTGGCTCAAGCGGTAGCGCGCTAGCCTGGCATGCGTGCGGCCCGGGTTCGATCCTCAGCACCACATACAAAAAAACAAAAGATGTTGTGTCCGCCAATAACTAAAAAATAAATATTAAAATTAAAAAAAAATAAAAATAAATAAATGCAGTGTTTTTTGTATACAGTGAAATTCTTTGTGCAATGTATACAGATCCACAAGTTTTAGACATAATGCATAGTGCATAGCAATAACCACAATCTGAATATTTCTATTATGGCATCAAATTCTCATGATCCTCTGTATTCAGTCAAATTACTCAATCACATCTGACTTCTGGCAACCAGTTATTTTCTCTGTCATACAAGTTACCTTTACAAAATTGCTTGACAATGTTGTCACACTATGTAACTTTTTTGAGTCTGGCTTCTTATACCTAACACGATGTATTTAAGATAAAGTTGTGTTGTTTCACATAGCAGTCATCAGTACTTTATACAGATAGATGTACTACAATAGTTGAAAAATACCTGGGTTTCCGTTGTGAGGGATGAATAAAAGCACTGCACTCACATATACATTTTTGTGTGAGCAGCTTTTCTTGGATACTTCTCTAATTGAGTCACGTTTAAATGTTTAACTTTATAAGAAACTGCCCCAAAGTGTTTTGCTATGTAGCTATCCATTTTGCATGACTACAAGATATGTAGTTATAGTTGTACTACATTCTTGATAATTCTTGCTATTATTAGAATTTTTCAGGCTATTCTAAGTGTGTTGGTGTTATTGTAGCTATATTTTATATTTGTTTATAGTCAAATGATGTTGAGTAACTTTTCACATAATTATTTGCCATTTGTAAATCTTGGGCGAAGTGCCTGTTCAAATTAATTGTCCATTTTTTAACAATGATTTTCAAAGGCTTAAATAGTCAACATTTCCCAAGATAAATCCCACTTGACAAAATAAAATTTTCCATATTCATGAAAAGTAGTAATTTGTAGTTTTCTTGAATGGTCTATATGCTGGATTCATAGTGTACTTTCTTCCTTTATTGTTTGGCAGAATTCACCAGTGAAACAATGTGGGAAAAGTATTGAGTTTTCTTTATGTGAAAACTTATCTACAAAGTAAATATCTTAAACATACATAGGATTCAGGTAACCTACTTTTTAAATAGGAAGGAGTTTGTGACCTTCATGAAATTGTTCTTTTCATCAAATTTGTGGAGATAAATTGTTCAAAATATTCCATTAGTACCTTCTTAGAATTTGGGGATTTAATTATAGCTTTCATCAATGATAACCTTCTACTCTTGACATTTGTCATTCATCTTTTCTTGGTAGTCTAGCAATAACTTTTTCAATTTCTCTAATCTTTTACTGGAATTAGCTGTTGTTTACACAATTTATTTTCCCTTACTCTTTCATGTTTAAGTTCAGTGACTCAAGTTTTGTTTTATTTTTTCCCTTCTACTTGCTCTGGGGATTTAATTTAGTCTTCCATTTTTAGTTTCTTAAAAAGAAAAATTGAGCTGGACCTGGTGGCACATGCCTATAATCCCAGTAACTCAGGAGGCTGAAGTAAGAGGATCACAAGTTCAAAGCCAGCCTCAGCAAAAGAGAGGTACTAAGAAAAACATTATATCAATTCATTTTACAAACACTTATTGAATTCATACATAATATGTTCTGGATGCTATACTGAGATTAAGGATTCAATAAAGAGCAAAAGAGACATTTTCCAATGTACTAATGAGTAATAAGAAGGATGATATGGGTAGTCATGAAAGAAATCAGGGGATCTGACCTAATCCATAGGTCAGCCATTGAACCAAGATTTGAATGATGAATAGAAGTTTATTGGGAGAAGAGGTAAAGAATATCCAAGTAGAAGGAAAATAATTTTTTTTTGCAAGGGGTTGGGTACTGGGCTTGAACCCAGGAGCACTTGGCCACTGAGCCACATCCCAGACCTATTTTGTATTTTATTTAGTGACAGGGTCTCAATGAGTTGCTTAGCACCTCGCTTTTGCTAAGCCTGGCTTTGAACTCCTGATCCCCCTGCCTGTGCCTCCCATACCACTGGAATTACAGGCGTGCGCCATTGGCCCCGACCTAGAATGTTTCTTGTATTGAACTTAAGAAGCTAAGTGAGGTTTGTTAAGTTCAAATAACTAAAAGGTTAGCTTTGCTAAATAAACAGAAGCTAAAGAGAAGAAATATTTTGAGGCAAGGCTTCAAATGCGGGCTTAATAGTCTAGTTAGACTTTTGGCCTTTTATCCTATGGAAGGTAAGAATCCATCAATGAGATTTGGAAACATTGTAATGGTGATGGTTATGGTTTTCCAATTTGAAAATCACCTTGGTTGTATGGTGGAGGACCATGTGGTTGGAAGAAGGACTAAAGTAGGATTATAAAGAAAATCTGGAGAATATATTGACATGAAAGCCTTAACTCAACATCCATGTTAGAGGTTTGAGCAAGAATGAAAAGCCAAGTGACAGCAAGTCAAAACCACTGAAAGAAAATGAAAGGCAGGCAGGGTTGTGGCTCAGTGGTACAGAGCTCGCCTAGTATGTGCCAGGTGATGGGTTTGATCCTCAGCATCACATGAAAATATATAAGTAAAATAAAAAGGCATTGTGTCCAACTACAGCTAAAAAACAATTAAAAAAAGACAATCAGAGACAAGACTATAGGGAAAGGAGTAGAATATTCTTATGGGCTCAATAATATTAAAAATTACACAGTAGGTAATTGAATTCCCTTCTATTTTTTAAACTATTTTTTAGATGTTGATGGACCTTTAGTTTATTCATTTATTTATATGTGATGCTGAGAAATGAACCCAGTGCCTCACACATGCTAGGTAAGTTTTCTATCACTGAGCCACACAGCCCCAGTCTCTTCTATTTTTAACTGTAAATTATAAAAGCACTTCAGTATTGTGAAAACCATCCAATTGAGCTATCTCAGTATGTGAATCACAATTAAACCAGCTCTTTCTAATTGGCAGAAAGACTCTGTGAGAGAATTACAGACAGACTTTCAGACTATATCTCAGAAATAAGAGATACATAGTGGACAAATGGTGTCAATGACAAAAAAAATATATTTGTCAAAATGCCTTTCTGAGTTCTTAGAAATTCCCTTGACAGGAAGGTTAAAGTGTGTCTTCTAAAACAATAACACCTTACCTGTTGTTTTTCTTATAATTATACATCTGAGTAATGCTATTTTTAAATACTTGACCTTTTCAAGTTGATGACATACATCTTATAATAAAATTTAAAGGATTATGGAAACAAATGTATTTACAATAAAAAAGACACTTGATAATGCTGTGTATATTCATTTAATTTAAATTTTACAACTTTGAATCAGCATGAATTGCAATGAATGGGTCTTCAGCAGAGTTACTAATAGAAAACTGAGCCTTGCCATCACTGGAAACATAGACTTTAATTCCTGTGCAATTTCCATTAATTTTATCTCCAGAAATGACATCACAATATGTGCCACCAGGAAGACCAGTTTGCAAAGTTGTTGACAATGACCTATAAAACAAAATTTGATATTTAACTTAAATTCATTACTGTCAAATATAATAATTCAGATTCTCTCCAAAGTAGATAACGGTTTAGTTTTGTGCCATTAAAATTTTAAGCAGTCAAGGTCTCAATAAGAAGAAAATGGAAACACAGAGACCTTTCCAGTGGATGTGAACAGCACTCTCAGTACAATGTAATCATACAGAACACCTACCCATTCCTAGTCAGTGGTGACTATTACCAGACCATAAAGGTTGAAGAATAGCAGTGAAGATCTACAGGAATTGCTGCCCTTAGATAAAAGTACTGCCTGTGGTAAATATAAATATTTTCTACTTGTCTTTTTGTGAATTTATAAAAATACTGATTGCTTTAAAGAATTAAAATTGGAATTTTTATTCAAAAAATATTTTTTCCAGAGGCCAAAAGTAATTAGAAATAGAAGTAAAAATATTTTAGCACTTTTATGAAGAAGTATATATCTTGGAAGAGAAAACTATCTTGTATAAATTTATTTCAGTTCTTCTATCTGGAAAACACAGAAATTAAAGAACTAGCCATAGGCTCTTTTGGGAAAAAAAAGACACATTACTTACTTATTTATTTTTGGCCAATAAAATATAACTTTAAGCTAACCTGGGATAAACATGAGCAGAAGTTGGGCTGGGACTGAAATATTCCACAGCTGGCAGAGTTCTTCTGGCTGTAGTTCTCCATATGAAAGACTCATTAGACTACAAAATAGGCTATCAGTATCACTAAAGAAAGGCCAGCAATGAGAAGCTTTAGAAGTAAAACTAAAAAACTACTGAGGAAAGTCATTGGCCATAAGATATATTACTAACACATACAGTTAAAAAAATAGTACTTGTCCCTGAGAGCTAAAAAGTGAAGAATATATACCAAAGGAGCAGATAGAGGAGTAGTTGATATACAGAGCTACATAAAAATATTCAATAGAGTTGGGATTGTGGCTCAGCGGCAGACCGCATGCCTAGCACACAGGAGGGACCTGGGTTCAATCCTCAGCACCACATAAAAATAGAAAGGCATTGTGTTGTGTCCATCTACACCTAAAAAATAATCTTTAAAAAAAGATAATCAATTACTGAGACTAAAAGCCACATTATTTTAGAGATTTTGCCATCCTTATATTAACTGTTGGTATATTTAGTGGCTCATGTAATATTAGCATAATATGCATAATATTTAGTACACAATATTGCATGGATGCATAAGAAAGCTCTAATTCAAACAAAAACCCTTATAAAAATAGGGGGAAAATAAATGCCATCATCACTTTTCTTCTTTACATTTCTGATTTCTTATTTTCTTAATTCCCTGATTTAAAGGATTTTTAAGATATAAAAAAAGTAAATGAACAGGAATAGAATAAAACTAGAACATAACAGTGTAAAAATTATTTAAAATTGATTTTCACTTACCAGTCATCATTATTAAAGACAATGAATCCTTTGTTTCCTCTTCCAAAGGCCACTTGGTTGCTACCATTATCCCACCAGTTTTGAAAAGGCTGGCCATCAACCACATTTCGGAAAATAACCATGTTTCTAAAAGCACAGGATCATACAAAATGTTGATATCCTTAAACTCAAACATTTTAAAGTAAAATGTTAAAGAAAGTGTTAGAGGATATGTATTACTCTTACCTTATTTGGCGCCATCGATGTTCACAGACCCAGTCATTGCCACAAGTAGTGTCTGGATTAATAGTTACTTCTTTAGTCACTCCATTATTATTTGGTGGTCCAACCCAATCATTAACATCCTTAATTTAAACAAAACAGATTTTTAACACAAACACATAAACACACACACAAACACACACACACACACACATCTATCTTTCACTTCCTTCATTATACTAAACTCAATTAATTGGTCCTGCTACTTGTCTCTGCAGTGTCTTTATTTAGAATACACCATGTATAGTATTTTTATAGACCTTTACTGAATTTTTATCATCTCTGTAAACTCTGGTTTTCTAGGTATCTGTCTGAATTATAGGATTTTAGATATGAAATCTCTGTAATGATGCTACTTCTGAAATCTTCAGTTTAAAAAGAAAAGCCTCACTTAAAGTTTAAAACATCTACATAATTTACTTCTCAATTCAGTTTTGAAATTGATATTTGGATTAATGCTTTTACCATACCCCTGATATTTTTCTTATTCTTACTTATCCTGAAGTGGTCTGTAAATTTTTAATTCTGTAATGTATATCATTTCATTCATCTTTTAAGATATTTTCCTCATTTAACTTCAGCTCAGCTGAACCATTTCTTTGCAGTCCATAAAACTTTTTTAAAAAAATATCTTCACAGTATTTATTTCTTATAATAAAAGCAGGAACTGATTTAAGTTCTTGATAAGTTTTAGCATGTGTAATCTTCATATCAACTCTATGAAATTGGGTACTTATGATAAGTATATATTTTATACCCTGTAACTTGTTGTTTTTCATAAGTTTCTTTTCTTAGTATGTGGATATCTGTCCTATTACTGAACAGTTTTCATACTCTTTGAAAAAAGAGAACATAAATTTTATGTATTTAATATCCTTTCCATTATGAAAATCAGAGATCAGCATTATGTTTCCATTTAAATAAATACTTGATGAATAAATATTGAATGCAATAACCTCATGAGAAATTAAAACAAAATTAACTACTTTTTCTTGAGAATAAGATATTTTTAACAAATTCAAAACTTACTTTTCCATTCACAAAATATCTTGGCCAATGGTAGCTTGACATTACTCGTGTAAATCCATAAGGATGAGCAAGCATAAATCCAACTGCCATTTTATACAGCCTAAAAGTTATAAAAATATATTACAATAGAAGAATAGAATATTATTACTCTCATTGAAAGGTGAGTTAAAGACATGTAGAGAGGTTTTTCTCCTACCTTGCATCCCAGAATGTAAGAATGGATGATCCTCCAGCTCCATGTCCTCGTTGGTTGTCGTGGTTATCCACAAAGACTAGAGCTCTGTCTGAGGGCATGAAACCCCAACCTTCTCCCCAGTTCCTATTAAAAAAATAAATATTTTCATTCTTTTACAAGAATAAATCTGCATCTCTTTTTATATAGCATCCTTAGATAAACTCTCCAATTAATTATTCTATAGAATTTAGTGTTTTTGTAGATTAACAAATTTATAAATTCATTGTGTGTTTGGATATATGTAGGATTCCTAGTATCCATTCATATGTAAGATTTTTGTGATAGAAAAGTTTCTTTTAAAGGTTTCAGTATATGCATTCTATGTGGATATATGAAGGTTAATATTCACACCATATTGTACAGAAAGGCAAACTTGGTTAAAATGAGGCTTCAACATTGTATTTCTTTAGAATGAACACCTTAATGTTTCAAATTAAAGAGTTGAGAAAATGCATACTTATTCCATAGTTATGGCCAAATTGTAGGTACTTTATAAATGGTAGCAATCTCTTAAAAATAACTTGCTTTAATAGATTATAAGGAAACATTACTCAAATCCAGTATACTCAAATAATAGATAGATGAAAATATTTAGGAGATGTTTTGGTTTCCAGAATACTTCCTGGAGACTGATATTCTAAATTAGAAAGATGATTAATTGTGGTTTGAGGAAGAATAACATTTATTAATAATCTACTTCTTGATTATCTAAGAAGGTTCTAAGACGATAACCCATACAGGAGTAATATGTCTAATAGATCTGTAAAATACTATAAATGACAAATTATATTTACTTTAAGTAAGCCATCTTCTCTCCATTCCACCTGCGAATGACTGTGCCCAGTTTTGCACCATACTTGAATTCTGTCACACGGCCATTTCCAAAGTACTCACTACTTTTAATTGCCTCACCACCCAGATCAATCACCTGGTAGAAATATAGTGCAAAATATCATTTTAATGTACAAAAGTTTTAAAGTATTTAATGAAAAAGTTAGTATAAAAATAGCTTTAAAACATTTGTTATTTGAAATGCTTAAAACTGCTTTCATCACACTGAGATTCTTATTTTGTTTTGATAAAATATATGTCACAATATTGAAAGAAATCTCTTGACAAGGTAACCTGTGAAAATCTTGATCTCATTTAGTGTTGCACATAAATTATAAAAACAATAGCTCACACTATCATAGAACTAACTACCTTATCTGTATTTATCATGCTTGATAATTACTAATTCATTAATTACTAATTAATTTTCCAAAGAGAACAAAAACATAAACTTTATCATTTGTTCTTTTCTTTACATAAAAAATATTTTTTCACAGAAGTGAAAATTAATTTGACTAAAAACTTAGACAGCCAATAGTGGTATAGTGAAGACCCAAACTCAGAATGGCTAGGACAACAACTATTTTATTTTTGGTCTTGTATAATGGTCTCTGGAATGTAATAAATATCAGGGATTTGTAGCCTAAATAAATTTCCTGTAGTTCCAAATAACATACTTTGATAGAATTAAATGTGTTATTTCTGAATAAAAATTTTAAGAATACTACAGCATATTAATGACTCAGTCATTAACCTACAGAAATTTCTTATTGAATTAAATCAGCCATTTATTTTCTAATGAATGAAATGATATAGTTTTTATGCACATATATAGATGAATGTACCTCCTGGAAAATGAAAGGCCTGCTTCCTCCAGGGAACCATTTTGTGTTTAGATTATGCAGTTTATCCAAAATTGCCTTTATGTCTCCAGGCCACATATGCTTAGAAGCATCCAGTCTGAACCCTGCTACACCAATATCAATGAGATGGTTCATATAATTGGCAATTTGGGTGCGCACATAATCTTTCTCCAGGGCAAGATCAAGAAGACCAACCAGACGACAATCTCTGACCTGTTGAGGTAAAAATTTTGTGTTTTTTTAAAATATCATCTTTCACCTGAGAATCCATTTGATCCATTCATTTATTCATCAACATATATTTCCAAAATTCATTTTTTAAATTGGGCATTGGGAATATTGGCATTATTCTGTGGATGCACTTTGAAATATTTTCTAGCATAAAAATGGAGAAAGTAGAGAATGAGTAGGTGAGCTTTTTAGTTGATTGGAAGAATTTATTTATTTATTTATCCTTCTGGGATTGAGGAGTGAACCCAGTGCCTTACACATGCCAAGCAATTATTCTATCACTGAGTTCTATACCTAGTATCATGACTGCAGAATGCTTTGGATTATTGAGTTTTTAATTGTTATGCAGTCATGGTTACTTATTTTACCTAGGAAACTAAACTAGTGTTTAAAATCAGTGTTTAAGTAAGCTACATGTGCATAATTAAAGGCATAGGTAGTTCTTTATTTAGATCATTATTTTCAAAAGAAAATTACCTGATAAGCATCATTATAGTTCTCAATGCCGCCACTTGAGGTTTTACATTTACCATCATTAAAATCCCAACCAGAGTATGGGACTGCTGGAAACTCCCTATTTCCAGCATTGAAGTAACTTCCACAAGTACTGCTTGTTCCTGCACCTCCCCCTTCATTACACATATGATTAATTACAGCATCCACATAAATTCTGACCTGAAAAGCAAAGGGTTTACTTCAGTTTTTTTTTAAGTAAAAATCTGACACATTATTGATTGAACTTTACAGAGTATTCATTAAAATCTAAAATATTTCTTTACTATTGTCTAACATCATTTTCCAATAAGACTAAAAAATGAAGCATGAAAGGAAACTAATGTGAAATGAATAGTGATATCCATTCTAGTTGTCTGGTCATATATTTACAAAAATGATGAATTGAGAAAAGCAGAAACTATGATAATTATTAAGAAAGTCATTTTTGAGGAGGTAAGAATCAGTTGAGACAGAAAAAAATATTAATTTTTGAAATTTCAGTGGATCACAAGGAAAAAGAAACAATTAGCCTTTACTCTCTGCTTAGAATCCGAAGAAAGGAAGATAGATATTGCCTATCATTACTCTCCTCACCATAAAGTAAAAATGACTATTTATTATTAAATAAAAATGATGGAGAAGAGTACTCAGGAATTTACTTATAGATAAATCACATAAAAATTACAGCAATTATTGTAATTGGAATTTCTAATACTTAATAAGAAATGTATTTAGTTATAAGGGTTAAAGTTGATGCCTTGCTTTACAAGTGAATTATTCTTTAAACTTTAAATGGTCTTTTATTTAGTAGATAAATGGCACATATATGAGTATTTATAAAGGTTGAACATATAGCAATAGTTCATTTTGAGTTATTGCTCAAGTATAAAGTTAAATTTTAAAAAATCAAGTCCCAAAAACTTAACTGCTCAAGAGAGAAAGAAAAAGAAGAAATTATCTTCCTATATAATATTTTTAAAGGAAACTTAAATTCACTTACACCAACATTGTTACACCTAGTCACCATGTCTCTGAACTCATCTTCATTTCCAGATCTTGTGCATATTTTATAACTAATTGGTTGGTATCTTTCCCACCAAGGTCTTGAAGGGTTGTTAACAACAATATTTTCATTAGGTGGTGAGATCTACAAACAAAGCAAACAATAAGTATCAAATTATAACGTATTTTATATCATTAAAACCTCTAAAACAAATTAATAACCTAAACTTATTGCTGAATCTTTGTACATGCAGGTACAGTACTTGATAACCACTCTAAAACATTAACATCCCATTAAAGATGTCCTGTTGTTATTCTGAAACAAAACAAAGTTGCCACCAATACTAAATTTTTTTCTTTCTCAGAAAACTATTTCAGAGGACTTATATGTGAAGTAAAATATTATCTCAGATTCACAGAAACGGATTGCCATTTTACTATATCATTTATCATAAACTCAAGTAAATGTTCCAATTTATGATGTGAACAATCTTTACCTGAACTCCTCCAAATCCATTGGGAGCTAAGTATCGCTCACATTCCTGAGCAATATCAACCCAGCGCCACTCAAACAAGTGGACCATAGAGGTCCTTCCCTGTTGAGTGTTTGGGGAGTACTGAGCCCAACAGAGCCCAAGGGCTGAAAGCAGCACAAAGAACTTCATTTTGCTCTGAAGCTGCCACTGTTCTTTCTAGCAACTATATATATTCCTGTAAAAGAACACATTTGACAAAGTAAATGTTAAGATGAATAAATATTTAGAGTAAAAACACTGAATGTGAAAAAGATTATTAATAATAATGTTAAATCAACAGGTGAAGAACATTCATAAAACTCTCCCAAGAAAATGATCTTAAATGACCTTTTAGAACTTAATGTTGTTCTTATTAAAGGAATATAAGTGTTTTCAAATATCTGGCATGTGACATACAAAAACAGACTTCATTCATGTATTATTTAGCTAGAAGTAGATCTTATTTCTGATGTCCTTCACTAATAGAAAGTTACAATTAGACACAACTCAAGTTATACTCAAAATGTTGTTTGAACTATTTATTTGCAATATTTGTAATATTTCAATTACCAAAAGGAAACACGACATTAATTTTCTTGTCCTCCTTCCCACACACCAATTTTTATTTATTTAGACTTCTACATTCCCATCAATTCAAGTGATTAATAACATAGCTAGAGAGTAGATTTTGTGCTAGAATAGTAGGATTTGTGATGGAATAGCAGAATTTGTGGTGGTTATGATTTTATCCCCATAGCCAAATATCTTTTATGTCTAATAAAACAATAAATAAAAGAATGCACATCCTTTTCCTCCTTAATTAATAGTATATTTGGGAAAATATTATCCATCCTTTCAAAATGATTGAGTGTTCTCCTTTGCCAAGTATTAAGGATGATATAAGGGATATAATGATGAGCAAGACAGTCATTTTTCTATTCCAAGAGAGCTTACATTCTAGTGGAAGAAAAACAAAATATGCAAGTAAACATAATATCAGTAATGACTATAACAGTGATGATAAATAATTTCAGATTTCAATAAAAACTACTATGAAGTAACAGCATAATAAAATAGAGAGTAACGTCACTATCAGAGTTTTTCAGACTGGATGGTCAGTGAAACATTACTTGAGGGAGTAATTTTAGCTGTGAATTAAAAATCAGTAGTCATTTGAAGACAAGAAAAAGAACAATCTAGATAGAGGAGAAAGCAACAACTTATGGGTGAAGAAAGCTTGGAATTCAAGAAACTTTTCTTTTATTAAGTTAGCAAGGCTAGAGCATGTGTGATAAATGGAAAAGCAAATGAATTGAAGATAGATAGGTAGGTTGGATCTTAGAATGAATCAAGAAAGAGAGCTAGTGAGGCTGTAAGGAGAGCTGAAAGAGCATGCTGTACTTTAAAAGGAAATCACCATTGCCTCTTGGAGGAAATCAGAAACTGGAGTATAAGAATGAAAAAAGGAAGATGAGCTAGAAGCTTTTTATAGTAGTCCAGGAAAGAAGTGGGTGACTTTGACTAGGGCATAGATAGGATGTTTCAAAGGTGAGAGGCAACAGGTTTATGGATATATTAAATCTAAAGAATTATGAAATGCAGACACTGAAGATATAGATATTTGGCGATGAATATCATTTATCAAGATGAGGGGAAATGAGGAAGTACTATCTCTGGGGAAGAGTTGTTATTACAATTATTCCCTAATTATTTCTCTAGTAGTCACAACACTCTCCTTTTGGTCTTTCCTGGGACCAACTATGTGGACAATCAAAGTTCCATGTGTTTTACATGTAAGTTCATACCTCCTGGTATTCTTCCTATGATCTTCTTCTACCATTGTTGTGTACCTGGCATATACTGAGTTGAAGCAACATTTTTTATAAAGCCTACACTTATATTCCTAGGCATAGTTTATAACTCCTGTGTTATAGATTTTCAACTTCTTAAATATATATCATTTATATAGTAAATTTGTTATAAATAATTAAATATTTACATGTTCACCATTCTGGACCAAGCTTTTAAAAGGCAGACATCATATGTAATGTTCCTAGAACCTAGCAAATGATTAGTATGTCTATTGTGCTCAATAAATGGCTATCTAACATATACTCATAAGTTACCAGTATTGTGCAAGACATTGAGGTTACTATGGGTTATGTCTTCATCTTACAATAAATGAACATAATGTCAGAAATTATGTAATACTTCAACCCTTGTATTTCCAAAAGTTTCATATACATGAAGAAACTAAGGCCCAGAGAGAATGAGCAAATTGTCCAAACTTCTGTAGCAAGTGACAAGGGCAAAATATGATAATGGATCTGACAAAGAAGTGACATTTTCTGTGTTATATCAATATTTCTTCCATATTTCTGAAGTTGAGATGTTCACTATAGAAGCCACCAGCAAGAATCTATGGATCAGTTGAAATGCTGCTAATTTGAATAGAGATATGCGCTAAGTATAAAATATACTTTATATTTCAGAGTTAATATAAAACCAGAACATGAAAATTAATAATTATTTTTACTTGATGAGTTAATATTCTGAGAGAAATTAAGATAAATAAAATCTAATATTAACATGAATAAACTCAGTTCATTTTTTGCTTCTTTACAAATGGTCATTAAAAATGTTAAATTATATATGTGATATGTCAGATCCTAGTAGAGTTATTCTAGAGGTTAAGTATGAGAAGGGATACAGCTACACACAAAAGCCAACCATAGTAAAGTGAAGGGTGAGATCATTGTGGTAAGAGAGTCATGAGTAAACTGTGTTAAGATTTTATTGACACAAAAATTAATTTCTGACATGAATAGGAGAAGATGAAATTGATTCAAAGAATGGGTTTGACTTTAATGAAAAAAGATCAGGTAAAATTCCATTTTAGTAAGAAAAATAAAATTATCAAATGTGAGTAAGGACAAGGAGGAAAGTAATGCTTTAAAACCGTAAGTTGAAGTGTGGGAGAACCATGGGCATCAAGGTGGTAAAGATGTATTGAGAATGCTCAAAGTCAGGAAGAAGAAAACATTTTTCTTGGAAGCCTATACCAAGGTACTGATTGTTTGCTTTAGACAGGAAAGGAACTTGATTAGAACTTTTTAAGTATAACAGATGGATTAGAAGGCACAGGTAGCAGGGACAGAAACACTAGAAATCCTGAAGATTATTAAACAGGCAGTCATGAAAATCTGAACTAGGATTATAGCAATAAGAATGAAAATTAGGAGAGTATTGCAGGTTGTTGCAATAAGGGCTACCTGATGAATAACATTTTCCAGTGGCCATACCTATGTGGAGTCTCTTCCTACATCATCTGTGGGATTGTTTTACACAATGTGTGATTTGCCTTACAGAGTGAAATGTCAGTCAACAAGAAAAAAGTAAAAATTTTATTAGAACTTTCATGGGCATTAATCTTATGAAAATCAGAGTCTATTGTGCTGTGTGCAGAGTTGGAATGAACAGATAGGTAAAGAGGTCGGGTTGTCCCTAGCCATTCCAGTCATCTGAGTTTTTGACCCTCTAGCTAACAGTAGGTGAACAATGCTCCAGGGCTGAACCAGCAGAAAGGCCATCTGTTCCACCCATACAATTATAAGATATGAGATATTTTATTAAGTAATAATTAACTATACAGAGAGGAGTGATGCAATAAATCTGGTAAAGATTGACCACAGGAAATAGTAGCTAAATAGACATCAGAAAAGAAAAAAAAATGGAGTTAAAGAGGACTCTGTTATTTAAAGGTTGGGTAAGTGAAAAATGGCGATGCCCTTATCACTTACAGTACAATTTAAAGGTAAATTGGTTACAGGAACACTAAATCCTGAGTATGAGCTCCCACTTTTAAACCTACATGGGAATACAAAAACAATTTAAAAGATAGTGTGAGAAGCAAGAAAGCAAAGAAATTTGGGAATTTTCAATAAAGCTATGATATTTTGAGGAATGGCACACAAAATATTTATTGATTTACCAGAGATACTGAGCAGAACAGATGTCATCCCCAAACAATGTCTGAATTATCTGTTCTGGAGAACACTGTTTGAATTATCTGTTCTGGAGAACTGGATCCTTGATAGCTGACAAGGTACTGAGATATTGAAAATAAGGATACCATCAATTGATATAAAAGATGGGGTAGAGGGTATAGGAAGGAGAGAATAAAGAGCTCTTTCATTACCAGAGAATTATTTTCACCTAAAAAGGAAAATTTACAAGGTTTACAAGACACTAACTGGATGCAGTTGAGTATTAGAATCAGATTAGAAGAGAAGACGGATTACACAGTTGGTGGTAAGATAGGGCTGATGCTCTAAAGAGTTGAGAGAGAAGAGAGGATTCATTTGAATGTCATACTTGATTCAAGGTTTCAAATTCGAAAATGTGATGGTTTAGAACATGACCTAAAGATTAAGATGAGCTACTTTTAAATCTTTCTTTAATGTAAATTTTTTAATGCATATATGACAGCAGAACACATTACAATTCTTATTACATACATAGAGCATATTTTTTCATATCTATGGCTGTATACATAGTATATTCCCACCAATTTGTGTCTTCATACAGGTACTTTGGATAGCAATGATCATCACATTTTACCATAATTAATTACCCCATTCCCTCTCTCTTCCCCTCCATCCCCTCTGCCCTATCTAGAGTTGGTCTATTCCTCCTATGCTCCCCCTCCCTACCCCACTATGAATCAACTTCCTTATATCAAAAAAAAAATTGGCATTTGGTTTTGAGGATTGGCTAACTTGATTTAGCATTATCTTCTCTAATTCTATTCATTTACCTGCAAATGCCATGATTTTATTCTCTTTTATTGCTGAGTAATATTCCATAGTGTATGTATGTCACATTTTTTATCCATTCATCTATTGAAGTGCATATAGTTGGTTCTATGGTTTAGCTATTCTGAATTGTGCTGCTATAGGCATTGATGTAGCTGTGTCCCTGTAGAATGCTGTTTTTAAGTCCTTTGGGTATAGACCAAGGAGAGAGTTAGCTGGGTCAGATGGTGGTTCCATTCCCAATTTGCAAGAAATCTCCATACTGCTTTCCATATTGGCTGCACTAATTTTCAGGCTCACCAGCATCTATTAGTGTACCCTTTTCCCCACATCCTCCCCAACACATATTGTTATTTGTATGCATAATAGCTACCACTCTGACTGGAGTAAGATTAAATCTTACAGTGGTTTTGATTTGGATTTCTCTAATTGCTAGTGGTGATGAACATTTTTTTAATGTATTTGTTGGTATATGAGACTTCTGAGAAGTGTCTCTTCAGGTCCTTGGTCCATTTATTTATTGGTTTATTCATTTTTTTGGTGTTTAGCTTTATGAATTCTTTATATATCCTAATGATCAGTACTCTATCCGATGTGTGAGGGGTAAAGATTTGCACCCAAGATATAGGCTCTCTATTCACCTAAAAGATTGTGTCTTTTGCTGAGAAGACGGTTTTTAGTTTGAGTCCATCCCATTTATTGATTCTTTATTTTAATTCTTGTGCCACAGGAGTCTTATTAAGGAAGTTGGGGCCTAATCCCAAATGATGGAGATTAGAGCCTACTTTTTCTTCTATTCAACGAAGGGTCTCTGGTTGTATTCTTAAGTCCTTGATCCATTTTGAGTTGAGTTTTGTGCATGGTGAGAGATAGGGGTTTAATTTCATTTTATTGCATATGAATTATTTTTCCAGATGAATTTCATGATTGCTTTTTCTATTTCTATGAGGAATGTCATTGGAATTTTGATCAGAATTGCATTAAATCTATAGTGCTTTTGGAAGTATGGTATGGGGAATTAATAATATTAATTCCCCTATCCAAGATCAAGGTAGATCTTTCCATCTTCTCAGGTCTTTTTTGACTTCTTTCTTTAGGGTTCTGTAATTTTTGTAATATAGATCTTTCATCTCTTTCATTAAATTGATTCCCAAGAATTTTTTTGAGGCTATTGAGTATGGGATAGCTTTCCTCATTTCAATTTCTGAGGATTTGTCACTGATATACAGAAATGCCTTTGATTTATGAGTGTTGATTTCATATCCTGCTACTTTGCTGAATTCATTTACTAACTCTAGAAGGTTTTTTGGAGGAACTTTTAGGGTCTTCCAGGTATAGAATCATATCATCAGCAAATAGTGTGAATTTGAGTTCTTCTTTTCCTATGGGTACTCCTATAATTTCTTTCGTTTGTGTAATTGCCCTGGCCAGTGTTTCAAGAACTATGTTAAATAGAAGTGGTGAAAGAGGGTACCCCTGTCTTGTTCCAGTTTATAGAGGGAATGCCTTCAATTTTTCTCCATTTAGAATGATGTTGGCCTGGGGTTAGCATATATAGCCTTTATGATGTTGAGATATGTTTCTGTTATCCCTAGTTTTTCTAGTGTTTTGAACATAAAGGGGTGCTATATTTTGTCAAATGCTTTTTCTGTGTGTATTGTGATGATCATATGATTGTTACATTTAAGTCTATTGATGTGATGAATTACATTATTGATTTTTGTATGTTATGTTGAACCAACCTTGCATCCCTGGGATGAATCCCACTTGATCATGGTGCATGATCTTTTTGTATTTGATTCACCAGAATTTTATTGAGAATTTTTGCATTGTGTTCATTAGAGATATTGGTCTGATGTTATCTTTTTTTTTTTTTTGATGTGTCTTTGCTGGGTATGGAATCAGAGTGATATTGGCCTCATAGAATGAGTTTGGAAGTGCTGCCTCTTTTTCTATTTCCTGAAATTAATTGGAGAGTATTGATATTAGTTCTTTCTTTGAAGGTCTCATAAAACTCGGCTATGTATATGTTTGGTCCTGGGCTTTTCTTGGTTGGTAGACTTTTGATGGTGTCTGCTATTTCATCACTTGAAACTGATCTGTTTAAATTGTGTATATCATCCTGATTCAATTTGGGCAAATTATATGACTTTAAAAATTTGTCAATGCCTTTGATATTTTCTATTTTATTGGAGTGCAGGTTTTTGAAATAATTTCTAATGATCTTCTGTATTTCTGTAGTGTCTGTTGTGGTATTTCCTTTTTCATCACATTTGTTAGTGATTTGAGTTTTCTCTGTCCTTCTCTTCATTAGCATGGCTAAAGTCTGTCAAGGGACCCAACTTTTTGTTCTGTCACTTTTTTCAATTGTTTCAATTTCATTGATTTCAGCTAAGAGTTTAATTATTTCCTCTCTTCTGCTGCTTTTGGTGTTGATTTTTTTTCTTCTTTTCCTAGGGCTTGAGATGTAGTAGTAAGTCATTTTATTTGTTGACTTTTTCTTTTTTTGAGGAATGAACTACATGCAAAGCACTTCCCTCTTAGAAGTGCTTTCACAGTGTCCCAGAGATTTTGATATGTTGTATCTGTGTTCTCATTCAACTCTAAAAACTTTTTAATGTCCTCCTTTATGTCTTTTGTAATCCATTGTTCATTCAATAGCATATTATTTAGTCTCCAGGTGTTGGAGTAGATTTTATTTTTTATTTTATCATTGATTTCTAATTTCATCCCATTATGATCTGATAGAATGCAGGGTAGTATCTCTACTTTTTTATATTTGCTAAGAATTGCTTTGTAGCATAGCATATGATCATCTTAGTACGATCCACGTGTTGCTGAGAAGAAAGAATATTCTTTCATTGAAGGTTGGAATATTCTATATATATATCAGTTAAGTCTAAGTTATTGATTATATTCCTGAGTTCTATAGTTTCTTTGTTCAGCTTTTGTTTGAAGGATCTATCTAGTGATGAAAGAGGTGTGTTAATTTCAAACAAAATTATTGTGTTGTGGTTTATTTGACTCTTGAACTTGAGAAGAATTTGTTTGATGAACATAGCTGCTCTGTTGTTTGGGGCATAAATATTTATAATTGTTAAGTCTTATTAGTGTATGATTCCCTTGAGCAGTATGTAGTGTCCTTCTTTATCCTTTTTGATTGACTTTAGTTTGAAGTCTACTTCATTTGATATGAAGATGGAAATCCTTGCTTGCTTCAGCATTCCGTGTGAGTGGTATGATTTTTCCAAGCCCTTTACCTTCCGTCTGGGAATGCCTTTTTCTATGAGATGTGTCTCTTGGAGGCAGCATATTGTTGGGTCATTTTTTGTTTGATTGTTTGTTTTTAATTCAATCTGATAGTGTATATCTTCTGACTCTGAGTTTAGGCCATTAACATTCGGGGTTTTTATTGAGACATGATTTGTATTCCCAGCCATTTTTGTTTGGGTATTTAACATGACTTGGTTTCTCCTCGGATTAGATTTTATTCTAGTGTAATCCCTCCCTCTGCTGATTTTCATTATTGTTTTTCATTTCCTCATGTTTGGAATATTTTGCTGAGGATGTTCTGTAGTGCAGGCTTTCTAGTTGAAAATTCTTTTAACTTTGGTTTATCATGGAAGGTTTTTATTTCATCATCAAGTCTAAAGCTTAGTTTTGCTCAATATAAGATTCTTGGTTGGCATCCATTTTCTTTCAGAGCTTGGTACGTGTTGTTCCACAATCTCCTGGCTTTGAGATGTGGGTTGAAAACTCTGTTGAGATACGAATTGGTCTCCCCCTATATGTGATCTGATTCCTCTCTCTTGCGGCTTTTAAGATTTTATCCTGATTCTGTATGCTAGGTATTTTCATTATAATGTGCCTTGGTAATTTTGTACATTTGGTGTCCTGTAAGCCTCTTGTATTTGGTTTTCCAATTTGCTTTTCATGCTTGGGAAATTTTCTGATATTATCTCATTGAAGAAATTGCACATTCCTTTGGTTTGGAACTCTGTGCCTTCTTCTATCCCAATAACTCTTAGATTTGCTCTTTTGATGCTTTCCTATAATTCTTGGATGTTCTGTTTGTGGTTTCTACCTTCCTTCACTGTGTGATCAACTTTATTTTTCAGATTGTATACTTTTTTTTCATTATCTGATGTCATTTCTTTCAAGTGATCTAGTCTGTTGGTTATGATTTGTATTGAGGTTTTGATTTATTGTATCCTTCATTTCAAGGATTTCTGACTAGTTTTTATTGGAGAGTCTCTATCTCTATTTTGAAATAATCTTTTGCTACCTGCATTTGCTCTCTTATCTCCTTGTTGGAGTGATCAATTTTTGCTTGTATTTGCTCATTTAGGTCATTCTTTAATTCACAGATCATCTTACCTATGTTCCTTCTGAACTCCCTCTCTGACATTTCCTCAACTTTGCTGTCCATAGGTTCTGTTATTATAGTGTCCTGGTTTGTTTGGGGCTCTTTCCTCCCTTGTTTTTTCATGTTGTCTAAGTGTCTTCCTTTCTTCCAGTGTGGATCTGAGATATTACACTTTCTTCCCTATATTCTTGCAGTACCTGTCAAATTGTCTTACCCTCACCTTGATATTGGGCTTCCAGATCCTTCTGGTGTCCCTCAATGGATGCTACAGCATCCTGGGTCTGGGATCTCCATAAGTTGGAGTGGGTGGATCAGGGAAACTGGGCTTGACCTCCTGCAGTAGTCAACTGGTAGAAAGGGCGGTCCTGTGCCAAAGGCTAGGCTCTGGCATAGACTGCCCCACGGGGAAAAGGGTTGACCTGGCGTGCTATGGGCCTGGGCCCTGCAGAGGCCAGTGTGGGTGGATCTCGTTTTAAATCTTGAACTTTCCATTTATCAGTTGTGTGATCCTGGAAATTGGCCATTGTAAATTTAACTTATCTACAAAATAGATAAAGTGATGTTTATGTCATGAAATTATCATGATTAAAGAAGTTAATGCAAGTAAAGCTGTTATCCTAGTGTATGAATATGATAAAATCCCAGTAAGCTTGTTTGCTATGATATTGTTATTACAGCTTTGTTATTTTTAGTCTTGGTCTTACTGAAATTGTTACAAACTCATTTCTCTTTCCACCTTTCATTCTTTCATCACTTGGCATTCTCTTTTCTTTCCACACTTTTCACCTTCTAATAATTCTTTCTACTACTCAGAAATAATTTTGTATCCCCAAGAATAAGATATGGGAATGAGAAGACATCTTTATTATTTTCCATCTTTAATTTTGTGCATTTTTTTCTTTTCCCTTTCTTCTTTTCTTTCTATATTTCCTCTCTCTCCCCTTCACATATCTTTTTCTATTTCTTTTCTTCTTTAGGATTTCTGGCAGACCTGTGTTGATTTTGAAACATACTTTCAACATTGCCTAATCAGTTAATTTTGAGCCATCCTTTTAGCCACAGATCAGTGATATTCACAGTGCAGGTAAGATGTTATTAAAAGAAGAAAACTTGAGGATATTATTGGGAAATTTTATTAGCAACCCAAGATAGGTGGAGATATACAAATATAAGCTTCTATTAGTCTTCAAATATATTGTCATATATTTTTCTCATTTATTCTTTCTTTTAAATAGCATAATATATTCTCTTGAACTTTTTTTGTAATTTTTCTTTTCATAGAATACATGTGGTCATTATCAATTTCCACAATGGAAAAAATATTTATTATTTATAATTTTATATCCGTGGGAAGATTATTTCAGAACAAGTAAAGCACAGTTGAGGATAAAGTTTGTTGGAATCTGTAATACTCTGATACACCGACAATGGAGAACTCTTCCCTAACTGGAAATTCTCTTTTAGAAGTTCTACAAGATTTCCTTCCTAGGATTGAGAAATCTGTACACTGAGATTTCAGCATCTCCTCGTTTTAAAGTTTTCCAGGGGATAGGTGACCATCACTAGCTGGTATCAATGGAACAGAGGGAAGTTCCTAGTGTTTGATTAAACAGTGTCTATTTTCTGGGGTCTTTACTCGTGAATGAAATTTTTCCCTTTGTCTATTATTCCCAAGTCAAATGCAGAAGTATGATCATGAATTGAGAATAACAAAGCTAAATTATTTTTAAAATATTGATACATCAAAAGGCAAATGCGCATATCTAAAGTTTAGTAATACTGTGAGCCTTGTGAATTGGGAGACAACCCCATTATCTCATCATAATACAAAACTCAGTCTTATGATTACTTGAATACATTTCCTCTTGAATTTCTCTCAACAATTATTTCTAAAGTACCCATGTGATTGGGATAAAGTTTGTCCACAAATGGACTGATCTCTTAATTCTTCCTTATTTGAGCTGAATGGCATGACAGTGGAGGCAAAGAGGCGTAGGATAGGTTTTAAGGTATTAAAAATGTCAGAGCTTCCACAGCATGGCAACAGCTTTGCCAATGTCCACATGATAGTTGAAAATACAAAACCCAACAAAGGTTAAAGCTGACAGTTGCAAAATGACTGCTTGGATGGCTTTCTGCAATGCATCCCCATGAACATAGTAACTACTTATCCAAGGCTCCAATGACTATGAACAGTGAGGGCTACAACCAAGGATGAATGGTCCACCGCAAAGCAAAGATTCAAACATGCAGCCAGAGCATCCCCAGGAGCAAAACACTGATAACCCTCTCACTAGTTCAATGGAGCCTTGAAACCAAAATGGGGCTTGGTGACCAGTGAAGGTGCTGCATTCCACAGCATCCTGGGGCAAGTCAATTCTAGAGAAATACTGAGACATGAGCATTTCTGACCAGTGGTATCCAAAGTAACAGAGTTCAGCCTCCTTGGATACTGCAGAGGACACTCAGTCTTAAGAGAATTGCTATCCTGTTTTTGAGGGCTCCAGGTCCTTCATCAACCTGAAAGTAGTTATGACCCATTTAATCTTAATTTTCCCCTAAAGCAAGCAATCTGAAGATCTCTAAACCCCACAGGAGAAGGCTTCATATAACTAAATATGTTGCTACCTTGTGAAATTAAATCTGCAATCAAATCCTGGATAGCTTTGGAATAAAAAAACTGGATTTGCAATATCTGTTGTATCTATTTTCCTAGAATAGCTATCCCATAAGAATTTTCCTCAGAAAACCTATCACAGTTAGTAGTAATAATTCTGTTAACCACATATGCTTATTTTTTGCATTGTTCTACAAAGAGAAAATTTCTCTCTTTCAGAAGCTCTATTGTTACAATATATGCTGGCAAATGAGATAACTTGGAAATTCCTTGAAAATATGAAGTAGAGCTAGGTATTCATACGCATAAAATATATAAAACAGGGCATCTAGTAATATCGCAACAGTAAAGCAACAATCTTTCAGGTGAATATTTCTAGTCAATAAAACATACCTAATATTTATGGGATATAGTATAATACTTTTGATACATGTATATAAGATATGTACTGATAAAAACAGGATATTTAATGTGTCCCATTTTCATATCATTGTTTTATGTTTAAAACTTTCAAGTTTTCTCTTCTAGTTATTCATAATATATTTATTAGGTTATTGTTAAATATAAATATCCCATCAATATATATAATTATTTTGTGTTAATAAAATATTATTTAAATTTTTAAACAGTTGGAAATGCTAACTACCCTAATTTGATCATTGTACCTTGTATACATGAGTTAAATAATTACACCACACCTCATAAATACGTACTATTAAAATAATAATATATAAATGAATAATTGTAAAAAAATCATATCCACGGACAGAAAGAAAGTTCTAAATGAAAATTATCCGGTGTATATTTTTCTATAAAATATTTTTCCTAATGATATTATATTAGACATGGTTATTTTATTTAATTTCTGCAATATAAATGCCAATATAATGGTAAGACTCCAGCAAAAATTCAGGATTTCACTTAAGGCATTAAGTATAATAAATTTAGTCATATAGCTTAATTCCTACTAGAGTCATGCCAAAGTCATACTTACACAAATTGATGGAGTTCTATTAAAATGTTAAACAAAGAGTAATAACTTCTAAGAAATCTGTATATTTATATAACTCCTGTCTACTTATATAAATATCAATTATTCACAAAATTCTTTTTCCCTATTCTAAGTAGTCTCACAACTGTGCTAAATGCTAATGGGGTTTTTTTAAATTAATTTTTATTGTAAGTTGTTCAAAACATTACATAGTTCTTGATATATTATATTTCACACTTTGATTCAAGTGGGATATGAACTCCCATTTTTACCCCATATACAGATGGGGTTTTTAACATGCAAAGGATTTGAAAGGACAAATTATGTACTCTTGTCATTTACAGTTATTATCCAGAGACTTCATAGTTATGTATTTTGTGGTAAATAATTTATTAGAAGTATCATTAAAGTATTCAATAGGAATACTTTTATTTACTTTGTAATTTATAAACAGTAGGCATTTATTTCTCATTGTTCTACAGGCTGAAAAAAAGGACATACTTTTCATGTCACATCTATGCAAGGTATGTTATCACATATATCTACCTCCAAATATTGCAACTTTAAGTTTTTTTATTTTTTCTAGTTTTTTATATTCCAAAGTGTTAGTATTATTGCTATAAAACTTGATCAAATGCATAGTTGTTCTTATTGGAAAGAAGCCATAATTTCTTTGAATTTTACATTGTATTATGTAAGATTTTCTCAAAACAGGAAACCTTCACCCATCCACAGTCCCCACCAGAAGTGAGGAAAAATAAAATAAACCTAAGCTTAGGATAAGCCCCATGTGAAGGTTAGATAAAGAAGGCAAAGATAATGAAGTTTTCCTACCAGATCTCTGAAATTAGAGAAATGTTTTGAGCCAGCACTCAGTCACATTTCTAACATAAATAGTACAGTTTGTTCTGCTGGACACTGAAACATGAGCTGTTGACAAACCTAAAATAGACTGTGAAACTCTGTATCAAACCATATGACAGAAACCACCTATTTCAAGACAAAAAGGGTGAAGGGGAGAGGGGATTTATATTAAACTCAGGAAAATATTAAAACCCACTTATCAGGTCAACTTAAAATCAGCAATGTCCCAAATCCACAGTTCAGTGTTTTTCAATTGTGAAATGACAAAAATCTCAGTTTTGCTTTTTTTTTTTATTGGCTATTTGAAGCCACAGAAAATTGTTGAGTTTTTCTTACTATAGCATAGCTCTTGACTGATACATCCACTTACATCCTGTAAGCTTTATAAATCATAAGATATTCTATACATTTCTTTTTTCATGGGATATGAAAATTTAAGGGAAGAATAAATCATCGAATCTGAAAAAGATAACAAAGAAAGACACTATTGGAATAAATTACTTCAGTATTTTCCAGACTTTCATTTCTAAGTAACCAGTGAAATTTCTAAAATTATATAAAAAGATACTTCAATACAAAAAATATAAAATTAATACATTGTTGTCTTGTTGTTTACTTTTATATATAATTTAATAATTTATACTTTTAGGTCACATAGCACCACTTATCTAATTAAAATTTTATTTTCATTTTTACTTTAGATGGAATATTAGTTGCTAATAGACAACATATCATTGTATCTTATTTTTTATCCATTCAGCCTAAGTATTTTTGCTGGTGCATGCAACCCATTTTCATTTCAATAAATTACTGATTTTTTTTTTATCTTATAAGATTTTTGTTCGTCTTTTCCTTTCTGATGGTCTTCCTTTGTGTTTCAATGATTCTTTTTTTTGGCAGTGGCATGTTTTATTTCTTATTTGCCAGTTTGCATATTACAATGGTTACCATTGCACTTATAATAATCTAAGGGCTTGGGGTGTCATGACGACCTGGGTTATATTCCCAGTACTACAAATACAAAATAAAAATAAGCAAAGATATTTTGCTTATATTTTAAACTGATAAAAATTAATTTCATTTGCATATAAAACACTATTTGGTTTGTACCATGTTTCATGCTTTAAAGAATGTTATGCCAGATGTATAAGTGATTTGTTCACTTACATTATAATATCAGGGGCTTTTGTATTGTTCTGTACATGTACCTTTACCAGGGACTTTACATTTTTGTGAGATTTTACATTGTTATTTGTTCTTCTTCATTTCAACTTATCAGACTCTTGTCAATATTTCTTGAAGAGCAGAACTCGTTTATATAATAGACTCTTAATTTTTGATCCATTTTTAAAAGACAGCTTTGTATCCTAAAACATCTACTACATTTATGGGCCTTATCACCCTAAGTTTATAGTCTCCACATCAAAACAGTTTCACTGTATGTGGCAGAAGGAGTGCAGGGTAACCTGAAGAGCAGTTCTAGACAAGAGATCCAAACTGTACCTGCTCTTATATGTTATGGCACCTTTGTATTGATACATATTTCTCAATTTATTGCCTTTATTCAATTTTCATTGAGTTAGGGATTAAATCTTATCCAAATGCCATAATTCCTTAATAGTCAATATAAAAATAATTAAAATCTGTCTTACATAGAGATTTAAAAGCAAAAAGTAAAAATGTCTAACATCTGATTACGTATAATTTATCTTGTCTAGCGTTATGGGTTTTAGAGAAATTTTAATCAATTCACACTACATTGTCAAAGTGTTCCTATACATTAAAAACCTTGACAAATCCAAGTCGTTTAGATAAATCTAAATCTTACTGTTACATATACCATGATGTTTTTAATACATTTCTGTATGCTTTGTATTTTGTGTATTAAAATGTAACTTATTCCAATGATTCTTAATGAATTAGTATTAAACACAAAATTTAAAAATATTACAATGTTAAGAGATTTGCTTAAAAGCAAAAGGAAATATGTCTAAATTCTGATTACACTAGTAATTATCAGTATTTAATCAACAATACTACACAATTCATAGTAACTTAAATAAGTTTAATGTCACTGTTTCACTTAAGTCTTGCCCCACTTATACTGTGATTATATTTACCAATTATATTTTAGGGCAGTGATTATAAAGCTCATAAAGATTACTTCTATATTTTTCTTATCACTTAACTACTCACCTCTCTTAAAAGAAAAACACCTCTATCTGAGGTAAGACCTGTCAGTTCTGTTTTATGGTAGGATAATTTAGGAAGGCAAGGCCAAAGGTGATTAAACCCTTACAAAGCTTAGGTTGGCACAAAGTCCTCTCAAAAGCCTTATCTTTTTTGAGGCACTGGATCAATAGTAAGAAATTTGATTCTTTGTTAAATCCTTTTGGATGTATGGCTGCCCATCTCTCTTAGGAATGGCATGAAAATTTTATGTGTGAAGGTACTTTGTAAATTATGTCACAAACACAAATACATACATTTTAATAAAGAAGTCACCTCATATGTGTCTGGAGTAGTAACAGATGCTTTTTATATCTGTGGGCATGTATTTGCCTCCTAAACAATACTGCTGGGTTGGTTTAATTATATCCAAATTATAAATGTGAAAGCCAAGGGTCAGAAAGGTGAGATAACTTATTGAGGTCAAGAATTAGTTTTTAAATTACAATTTTGCCTCCAGAGATAGTAAAATGTTCCTTTCTACACAGAGATAGAGTAATACACTATTAAATACCTTAAATATTGGTTGGTGGGTTTACAGAAATAAAAATCAATGAATAACCATCTCCTTTAGCAAAGCTAAATACATTGTTTATATTTGAAACTGATCATAAATTAAATTTAAAAATCTTTGAACTCATTCACTTAAAAAAATAAATTCCTTCATAATTTTAAAGGAGAAAATAGCATGTTTAGTGTTAAATAATAGCATATTTCATGCCAAAGATAACCAAAGTTGATCAGAGCTTGATTTTGTCAACAGAGGTTCTATCCTGCTTATATCAAGTGGATAAGTGACAAGGGGTGGGCTTTCTTTTCATTAAATGCTAGGCAAGCACTCAACCACTGAGCCACAGCTCCAGCCCTTTGTCCATTTTGAGAATGTGTGTAAGATTTATTTTATTAGTTTTGAGATTTCTTTTTATATTCTGGATATAATCTTCACCAAATACATGGTTTGTGAAAATTTTCTCCCATGCCCTGACTTTTTAAAAAACTGCATATCTATCTATCTATCTATCTATCTATCTATGCATATGTATGTGTATATATATATATATATATATATATATATATATATATATATATAAAATAAAAAAAAAGGTATTGTGTGTATATATACATATGTATATATACACACACATACATATTTGTAGGTTGACACAATACCTTTATTTTTTATTTTTTCATATATGATGCTGAAGATCAAACCCAGCACCTCACTTGGGCTATGTGAGCACTCTACCATTGAGCCACAACCCCAGTCCCCAGGCTCTGGCTTTTTAAAATTTTACTGTCTTTTGAAAAGCAAAATATTTTTATTTGATGAAATTCTTTTGTCATTTAAAAAAATGGATCAAATATTTGGTGTTGTATGTAAGAATTCCTTGCTGAACTATGGTCACAGGGACTTTGGAGTTCACATTTTACATTTAGGTCTGTGATCCATTTTGAATACACTTTTTTTGTAAAGTGAGAGAAATGTGTTGAGGTCCTTTTTATTTCATACAGGTGTCAAATATTTCTCTTATATTCTGAAAAAAACCTATCTTTTCTGCACTGAATTGGTTACTCACTCTGTCAAAATTTAATTGGCCGTGTGTGAGCCCATTGCTGAACTTTTCTAATTCAATGATTTATGTCTTTTATTTTGTCAATACCACACTATCTTGAGTAGCTTTAAATTAAGTTTTGGGATTTGTAATACAAGCCATCTGGTTTTGTATGTGTTTTCAAACCTGGGGTTCTGCTTGTTCTGTTGCCTTTAAACCAAACAAATCTGAGTTAATCTGGCAACATCAACAAAATATCCTGCAGGGATTTTATTTATTTATTTATTTGTTTGTTTGTTCATTTATTTATTTATTTATTTATTTTTAGTTTTTTGGCAGGCACGACATCTTTGTTTGTATGTGGTGCTGAGGATCGAACCCGGGCCACACGCATGCCAGGTGAGCACGCTACCACCTGAGCCACATCCCCAGCCCCCTGCAGAGATTTTTTAAGAGAATGAACCAAGAGAGGGAAGAGTGGACATCTTAAAAACTCTCCTTACCCAGCTAGGGTATACATCTTTCCATAAAAATTGGCAAAGATTTTCCAATATTCAGCCCTAACACATATTTCAGTGACATACACCCAATTCTTTCTTAGATTTGGCATCAAGAGAAGTAATATTGAAAAGGAAATTAAATTTCTAGTTGTTTATTAAAAATGTATAGCACAATTGAGTTTTTAAATTCTCCTTAACTCACTTATTGTTAGTAGGAGTCATTTTGCTAATTTTTAGGTATTTGCTACATCCAAAATCATGCCATCTCTAAGAACAACTTTTTTTATTCTTAATTTTTATACTTTATTTCAATGACCATACTGCCAGTGAGAGGCTGAATAGGAATCTAGAGTTTGTTCCTCCTTTCCTCATTTACAACCTTAGGAGAAAAATACTTTCTTTTTTTTTAAATTTTTTAATTTGTTTTAATTAGTTATACATGACAGTACAATGACTTTGATATATCATACATTTGAATCAGATGGGATATAATTTCTCATTTTTCTGAGTGTACAGGTTGCAGTATCATTTTGGCCATACAGTCACATATATACATACATTAATAATAATGTCTGTTTAATTCTACTATGTTTACTATCCCCACATTCCTTCCCCTCCCTTCCCATCACTTCTCTCCACCTAATCTAAGGTAACGCTTTTTTTTTTCATATATTCATACATGTATTTTGTATAATGATGAGGGTCTGCTTCCACCATCCATGCAATTCCCCTTCTCCCTCCCTTTTCCTCCCCTTCCTCTTCACTATCTAGATGTAATCTTCTTCCCATGCTCTTCCTCCTTACCCCATTTTGAGTATCCCATCTTATATCAGAGAAGACATTCAGCATTTGTTTTAGAGGGATTGGCTAAGTTCACTTAGCATAATCTGCTCTAGTGCTATCCATTTCCCAGCAAATGCCATGATATTATTTTTTAGTGCGGAGTAATATTCCATTGTGTATAAATGCCACATCTTTTTACCCATGCATCATTGAAGGGCATCTAAGTTGGCTCCACAGTCTAGCTATTGTGAACTGTGCTGCTATAAACATTAATGTGGCTGTATCCCTGTAGTATGGTGTTTTTAGGTCCTTTGGTTATAGTCCAAGAAGAGGAATAGCTGGGTCAAATGGTGGTTCCATTCCCAGCTTTCTAAGGAATCTCCATACTGCTTTCCAAATTAGCTGCACCAATTTTCAGTCCCACCAGCAGTGTATGAGTGTACCTTTTTCCCCTCATCCTCGCCAGCACTTGTTTTGTTTGTCTTCATAATAGCTGTCATTCTTACTGGAGTGAGATGGTATCTTAAAGTAGTTTTAATTTGCATTTCTCTGATTGCTAGAGATGATGAGCATTTTTTCATATATTTGTTGATTGATTGTATATCCTCTTCTGAGAAGTGTCTTTTCAGGTCCTTGGACCATTTGTTGATTGGGTTATTTGTTTTTCTGGTGTTCAGCTTTTTGTATACCCTAGAGATTAGAGCTCTATCTGATGTGTGAGGGATAAAAATTTGTTCCCAGGATGTAGGCTCCCTATTCACCTCACATATTATTTCTCTTGCTGAGAAAAAAAAAACTAGTTTGAATTCATCCCATTTGTTGATTCTTGGTTTTAATTCTTGTGCTATAGGCATCTTATAAAGGAAATTGAGGCCTAGCCCCACGTGATGGAAATTAGGGCCTACTTTTTATTCTATTAGACACAGAGTCTCTGGTTTAATTTCTAGATCCTTGATCCATTTTGAGTTAACTTTTGTACATGGTGAGAGATAGGGATTCAATTTCATTTTGTTGCATATGGATTTCCAGTTTTCCCAGCACCATTTGTTGTAGATGTTATCCTTTCTCCAGTGCATGCTTTTGGCACCTTTGTCTAATATAAGGTAGTTGTAATTTTGTGGGTTGGTCTCTGTGTCCTCTATTCTGTACCATTGGTCCACCCGCCTGTTTTGGTGCCAGCACCATGCTGTTTTTGTTACTATTGCTCTGTAATATAGTTTAAGATCTGGTATAGCTATACCACCTGTTTCACTCTTAATACTTAGAATTACTTTAGCTATTCTGGGTCTCTTATTTTTCCAGATGAATTTCATAATTGCTTTTTCCATTTCTGTGAGAAATGTCATTGAGATTTTGATTGGAATTGCATTGAACCTGTATAGTGCTTTTGGTAATATGGTCATTTTAATAATATTAATTCTGCCTATCCATGAGCAAGGTAGATCTTTCCATCTTCTAAGGTCTTCTTCTATTTCTCTCTTTAGGGTTCTATAGTTTTCATTGTATAGATCTTTCAGCTTTTTTGTTAAGTTGGTTCCCAAGTATTTTATTTTATTTTATTTTTTTGAGGATATTGTGAATGGGGTAGTTGTCCTCATTTCCTTTTCAGCTGATTTTTCACTGATGTACAGGAATGCCTTTGATTTATGGGTGTTGATTTTATATCCTACCACTTTGCTGAATTTATTTACTAGTTTTAGAAGTTTTTTGGTAGAGTTTTATGGGTCTTCTAGATATAGAATCATATCATCAGCAAATTGTGCTAGTTGAAGTTCTTCTTTTCCTATAGTTATAACTTTAATTTCTATCATCTAATTGCAAACAGTGTTTAAAGAACTATGTTGAATAGAAGTGGTGAGAGAGAGCATCCCTGTCTTGTTCCAGATTTCAAAGAGAATGCCTTCAATTTTTTTCCATTTGGAATGATGTTGGCCTGAGGCTTAGCATAGATAGCTTTTACAATGTTGAGGTAAGTTCCTGTTATCCCTAGTTTTTCTAGTGTTTGGAACATAAAGGGTTGCTGTATTTTGTCAAATGCTTTTTCTGTATCTATTGAGATGATCATATGGTTCTTATCTTTAAGTCTATTAATGTGACGAATTAAATTTATTGATTTCCGTATGTTGAACCAACCTTGCATCCCAAGGATGAATCTCACTTGATCATGGTGCACGATCTTTTTGATATGTTTTTGTATCAAATTTGCCAGAATTTTATTGAGGATTTTTACATCTATATTCATTAGAGATATTGGTCTGAAGTTTTCTTTCTTTGAAGTGTCTTTGTCTGGTTTTGGAATCAGGGTGATATTGGCCTCGTAGAATGAATTTGGAAGTATTCCTTATTTTTCTATTTCCTGAAATAGACTGAAGAGTATTGGTATTAGTTCTTCTTTAAAGGTCTTATAAAACTCGGCTGTATAACCATCCAGTCCTGGCCTTTTCTTGGTTGTAATCCTTTGATGGCTTCTTATATTTCCTCACTTGATATTGGTCTGTTTAAGTTGTGTATATCTTCCTGACTCAATCTGGACAGATTATATGACTTAAGGAATTTATTGTTGCCTTCACTATCTTCTATTTTATTAGAGTATAAGGTTTCAAACTAATTTCTAATTATCTGCTGTATTTCTGTAGTGTCTGTTGTGATATTGGCTATTTCATCCCATATGCCAATAATTTGGGTTCTCTCTCTTCTTCTCTTCATTAGCATGGTTAAGGGTCTGTCAATCTTATTTATTTTTTCAAAGAACAATCTTTTAGTTTTGTCATTTTTTTTCAGTTCTTTCTTTTGTTTCAATTTCATTAATTTCAGCTCTGATTTGAAATGCTTCTTGACTTCTACTGCATTTTCTGCTGATTTTTTCTTTTTCTAGGGCTTTGAGATGTAGTGTGAGGTTATTTATTTGTTGGCTTTTTATTATTTTAAGGAATGAACTCCATGCAATGAATTTTCCTCTTAGTACTGCTTTCATAGTGTCCCAGAGATTTCAATATGTTGTGTCTGTGTCTTCATTTACCTCTAAAAATTTTTTAATTACCTCCTTGATGTCTTCTGTGACACATTGTCCATTCAGTAGCATATTGTTCATTCTCCATATGATGTAGGAATTTTTCTTCCTTATTTTATCATTGATTTCCAATTTCATTCCATTATGATCTGATTAAAGCATGATAATATCTCTACTCCTTTGTATTTGCTAAGAGATGTCCTGTGGCATAATATATGGTCTATTTTTGAGAAGGATCCATGTGCTGCTGAGAAAAAAGTGTATCTGCTTGATTATGGTTGATATATTCTATATATGTCAATTAAGTCTAAGTTATTAATTATGTTATTGAGTTCTATAGTTTCTTTATTCAACTTTTATTTGTAACATCTGTCCAGTGGTGAGAGAGGTGTGTTAAAACCACCCATGATTATAGTGTTGTGGTCTATTTGTCTCTTGAACTTGAGAAGAGTTTGTTTGATGAACATAGCTGCACCATTGTTTGGGGTATACATATTAATGATTGTTATGTCTTGTTGGTGAATGGTTCTCTTTAGTAGTATGTAGTGTCCTTCTTTATCCCTTTTGATTAGCTTTGACTTGAAGTCTATTTTATTTGATATGAGTATGGACACCCCAGCTTGCTTCTGAGGTCCATGTGAGTGGTCTGATTTTTCCCAACCTTTCACCTTCAGTCTGTGTATATCTTTTCCTATCAGATGAGTCCTCTGTAGGCAGAATATTGTTGCATCTTTTTTTAATCCAGTCTACTAGCCTCTGTCTTTTGATTGGTGAGTTTAAGCCATTAACATTTAGGGTTACTATTGAGATATGGCTTGTATTTCCAGCCATATTTGTTTATTTTTGTTATTTAACTTGATTTGTTTTTCCTCTTTGATTAGATTTTCCTTTATTGTACTACCTCTTACTGTTGATTTTTGTTGTTATTTTTCATTTCCTCTTCATGTAATGTTTTGCCAAGGATGTTTTGAAGCACTGGTTTTCTAGCTGCAATTTCTTTTAACTTTTGTTTATCGAGGAAGGTTTTTATTTCGTCTTCAAACCTGACGCTTAATTTTGGTGGATACAAGTTTCTTGGTTGGAACCCATTATCTTTCAGCATTTGAAATATTGTTCCAAGATCTTCTAGCTTTCAGAGTCTGTGTTGAAAAAACAGCCATTAACCTAATTGGTTTACCCCTAAATGTAATCTTCTTCCTTCCTCTTGTGGCTTTTAAAATTCTCTCCTTGTTCTGTATGTAGGGCATTTTCATTATAATGTGTCTTGGTGTGGATCTCTTGTGGTTTTGTATATTTGGCGTACTGTAGGCTTCTAGGATTTGGATTTCCAATTCATTCTTCATGTCTGGAAAGTTTTCTAAAATTATTTCATTGAACAGATTGCTCATTCCTTTTGTTTGGACCTATATACCATCCTCTATCCCAATAATTCTTAAATTTGGTTTTTTCATGCTATTCCAAATTTGTTGGATGTTCTGCTCATGGTTTCTTATCAGTCTCTCTGAGCTGTCTACACTCTTTTTGAGACGATATACTTTGTCTTTGTTGTCTGATGTTCTGACTTCTAAGTGTTCTAATCTGTTGGTGACACTCTCATTTGAGTTTTTAATTTGGTTTATTATTTCCTTCATTTTCAGGATTTCTGTTTGGTTTTTTGGTATAAACTCTATCTCCCTGTAGAGTTGATCTTTTGCTTCTTGGATTTGTTTATGTAATTCATTGTCAAAGTGATCGTTCATTGTCTGCTTTTGCTGTCTAAGGTCTTCCTTGAGACTCCAGATCATCTGACCCATGTATATCCTGAAATATTTATCTGACATTCTTTCTGCTGTAGATGTTATCTCCTCTGTTGTTGAATTGTCCTGCATTGTTTGTGGTCCTTTATTTCCTTGTTTTTCATGTTGCTCACATTTCTTTCCAGCTCTGTGTCACTGTTGTGTTATTATTTTTCTCCTATAGATTTGTATTGCTCTTGTATAGTTCCAAGATCTCTCCTTTGTGATGGGAGACAATTTCTAGAGATGTTGGATTCAATTATAATTTAAAATATATTCAATAGCTTCATAAAAGGCATACAGATTCTGATGGCTTAGAAAGAACTGAGGGTCAGGCATAGGACTTTATATTTAGGGGGGGAAATGTGGGAGTATGTGGGTTAATATATTTTAAGTACTTTGGATGAGAACTCTAATGAAGGGAGTTATTAGCAAGAGAATAGACAGATGGTATTTTAGGGTAGCTAAGTATGTGGGAGGACAATAAGACACATAAAACAAGCATCTATTTGCATTTATTAAATTACACATAGAAAACTACTGAGTTTTCTGTATGTGAAAACTTATCTACTAAGGAAAATTTCTTAAACATACATAGGATTCAGGTAACCTACTTTTTAAAAAGGCAGCAGTTTGTGATCTTCGTGATATTGTTCTTTTAATCAAGTTTGTGGAGATAAATTATTCAAAATGTTCCATTAGTACCTACTTAGAATTTGGGGATTTAATGATAACCTTCATCAATGATAAACTTCTACTCTTGTCATTTGTCATTCATCTTTTCTTGTTAATCTAGCAATAACTTTTTGAATTTCACTGGTCATTTACTGGAATTAGCTATTGTTTACACAATTTATTTTACCATACTGTTTCATGTTTAAGTTCAGTGATTCAAGTTTTGTTTTATGTTTTCCCTTCTACTTGCTCTGAGAATTTAATTTAGTCTTCCATTTTTAGTTTCTTAAAAAGAAAAATTGAGCTGGAAATGATGGCACATGCCTGTAATCCCAGCAGCTCAGGAGGTTGCAGCAAGCGGATCACAAGTTCAAAGCCAGCCTCAGCAAAAGCAAGGTACTAAGCAAATCAATATGTCAATTCATTTTACAAATACTTATTGAATTCATACATTATAGCTTCAGGATGTTATACTGAGAATAACGATTCAATAAAGAGCAAAATAGGCATTTTCCATAATACTAATGAGTAATAAGAAGGATGATATGGGCATCATGAAAGAAATCATGGGATCTGACCTAATTCATAGGTCAGCCATTGAACCAAAATTTGAACCATGAATAGAAGTTTATTAGGAGAAGAGGTAAGGAATATCCCAAGTAGAAGGAAAATAATTTTTTTTTTTTTTGCAAGGGGTTGGGTACTGGGATTGAACTCAGGAGCACTTGGCCACTGAGCCACATCCCAGCCCTATTTTTGTATTTTATTTAGTGACAGGGTCTCAATGAGTTGCTTAGCACCTCGCTTTTGCTAAAGCTCGGTTTGAACTCCTGATCCCCCTTCCTCTGCCTCCCACACCACTGGAATTACAGGCGTGCACCATCGGCCCCGACCTAGAATGTTTCTTGTATTGAACTTAAGAAGCTAAGTGAGGTTTGTTAAGTTCAAATAACTAAAGGGTTAGCTTTGCTAAAAAAAACAGAAGCTGAAGATAAGAAATATTTTGAGGCGAGGCTTGAAATGCAGGCTTAATAGTCTAGTTAGATTTTTGGCCTTTTATCCTATGCAAAGTAAAAAATTCATTAATGAGATTTGGAAACATTGTAGTGGTGATGGTTATGGTTTTCCAATTTGAAAATCACCTTGGTTGTATGGTGGAGGACCATGTGGTTGGAGGAAGGGCTAAGTAGATGCAGATGCTGGAGTTAAGACCTTGATAAATAAAAGAATTCCATTAAAGGGATACTATGAGTAAAAATTTCAGCTACTATACAAACTTCTTTTGGAAGAATGCCTTAAATGGAGTTAATCTGTTTATCAAGGACTTGACTTAAGCATCTGCATATACTTTAGACTTTAGTAATGTTTTACTCTCCTGGACAATCTATTTAGCCTCTGTACAATATATCCCCTTGTAGAAACATAGTTAGTTATGCCATCATAGAATCCCTTTGAAATATTCTTTTTGAAGTTTACTAGCTTATGTCCACATAAAGTTCTTCTTCCCCTCTGCAACTGAGGTAAAGTTTAATCTTCAATATTAATAACCCATGGATCTGTAATTACTAGCAATTGTCATAAATAAACTGTAGTGATTCAGGCTTTCAATTCATTGTGGCTTTTTGCACATATTGAAGAACATAAAATAGCAGGTTTGGGACATTTAAGAAAAGAATGACAAGATAGTGGCAGTAGAGAGAGAGAAAAAAGAACACAGTCAAGAAATATTTAGAAGGCAAAATCTAAAGAATTTGGTGCTTGATTAGTTCTGAGAGACATAATGGGGAATTTCAAAGACGCAACATAGATTTCTGGATTGAAGAATTGAATAAATGATAATGATAATCACTGAGTTAGGGAGTATTTATAAAGGATCAAAGCCAGCCATAATGGTTTAAGAGCATTCCAAAAGTAAAGAAGGGAGGATATTAAACAAAATCCTCAAAATGAAAAATAATATGGCATAGTCAAGAAAATGGAGAAAGGCCAGAAGAATTTAAGGTATGGGAGTGCTAAGGTGAAAAATAAGAGTTGAGCTTGGAGAGCTAGTTTCTTTGGTTTTGTAAAATACTGTGATTGAAATTTTATTCTAAGCACAATACAAATTTAAGAGATTTAAGTATAAAGGTTTATATTTTCCTTTAATTTATATAAATATAGCACCTACTGGAAATGTGAGCTAAAGTTCAAGAAACGTTCTGCATTTGGTGATATAGGTATTAAACAAAGGGATTTGCTTTAAATCCATGGAAATGATTGGAATCATCTGGATAAGGTAGGATTAAAAAGAGAATTAGACAAAAATGAGGCTTTTGTAAAACATAAAAAGATTATTCATTAAAAAGAACTTTAAAAAAGTGGTCAGTGACAAAACACATTCTATGGTCATGTGTAACTAAAAAAAAAACAAATAAAAATTTAAAAATAGTGATCAGTGATACAAAAGAATACCATAAAAGAGTATGGTAGAAAAGGAAGAAAGAGTGATCCACCATATTGATTATGAATTTGAAGTAGAATACAATAAGAATAGAGAAGTACATAAGACAGATATCATAAATATTAAAGCTGATACAGGAATGACAAAATAAGGTGAATGTATTGATGATGGAAAATAGTCATTGGAGAGATGAGAAATTATGTTGATACTGTGGAAAACATAAAAACATACAAAAGAGGTTTATTTATTTTCAGTTTTAGATACCAAGAGACCAAGATTGGGTGGTCCTATTTGTTTAGTCTCTGGAGAGGGTCTCATTGTGAATGGTATCATAGTGGGAACACGTATAAAGGGATCACATAGTGAGACAAGAAGCCAGAGAGGGATTTAGGAGTCAGACTTACTCTTTTGCAACAACTCATTCTTGGGAACTAAAAAAGTTTCCACAGAACTTCCTTAATCCCTTAGGGGATAGCACCCTAAATGACCTAACCAATTCTGACTAGGTTTCACCACATGAAGGTCCCATTGTCCCTCACATCACCAAATGGGGACCAAGACCAAAACATGACACTTGGAAGACAAACCATATAAAACCAAAGAATGGACTTATTTCGTTATCCATTTTATTTTTGTACTACTGGAATTGAACCAAGGGTCTTGTGCATGCTCAGCAAGTACTCTCCCACTGGGCTACATCCTCAGCTGCTTTTGAGATAAGGTCTTGCTAAATTGCCTAAACTGATATGGACATTTTGGTCTTTCTGCCTTAACTTCCAAGTAGTTGGGATTATGGATGTACACTACTGGGCCTGGCTAATATTATGCATTATTTTAGTAGAAAGACTATAGTGCATATAATCTAAGGGGACTAATGAGGTAGGAAGAAAAAGATGGCTACAACAGAGAGGTTAAAAATGGCAAGACCATTGACAAAAGTGGATACAATGACCTTTGGTAGAATGTGGTATGTTTTTCAGTTTTTATCATGAGAGAGAAAATCCTATGTGCAAATAAATGACTATTCTCCAATGCTGTGTGGACCAAGCCAGTTGATCTTCATTTTACCTTTTTAGTTCTCAAGAATAACTGTAGAAATGGGCTGAAATACAGCATCCTGAAATAAGAAGGAATGGGAATTCGAAATGACAGCCCAAGGTGCTTTTGTCCCTCCAAGAACCAGATGTCCTTCTACACTTTAGCCCAGAAAATCTTGTGAATCCTGGATTATTAGTCTAGGGAAGGCTTCCTTTTGCCCTCTGCTTTGGAACAAATGAGGAATATTTGACTGCATCTACCCTGTGCAGCTTTCCTGAGCCTTGGGAGAATGGCTATGCTAGGTGTCTGTTGTTCCTTGCTGCCTCTCTGTAAATAAATAACCTGCTTCATGAAAATTCTTGTGTGTGTGTGTGTGTGTGTGTGTGTGTGTGTGTATGTGAGACAGAGAGAGAGAGAGAGAGAGAGAGAGAGAGAGAGAGAGCTGTATCATAAAAGTCACAAAAATTCTAGAAAATTGGAGCCCAAGATAAATTGGACTGAAGTTGTAACTAATGCACTATAAATCTGTTTCATGGCAGAGACAGATAAATTTATAGGTGAAAAGAAGAGTTTTCAATTTATTTTTTCTATCTTCTCACTTAAGCATTATAAAACAACTGAGTTATACAAAGATCTAGGTGAGTGCCATAAGAAATTCTAAGTTAAAATTTTAGATAACGGGGAATAAACAACTAGAGGATTATAAAGAAAATCTGGAGAATACAGTGAAATGAAAGCCTTAACTGAATATCCATATTAGAGGTTGGAGCAAGAATGAAAAGCCATGTGACAGCAAGTCAAAACCACTGAAAGAAAATGAGAGGAGGGCAGACAGGGGTTGTGGTTCAGTGGTAGTGAACCACAACCCATCACCTCGCACATGCTAGGCGTGACGCCTAGCATGTGCGAGGTGATGGGTTCGATCCTTAGCACCACATGAAAATATATAAGTAAAATAAAAAGGCATTGTGTTCAACTATAGTTAAAAAAAACAATTAAAAAAAGAAAATGAGAGACAAGACTATAGGGAAAGGAGTAGAATATTCCTGTAGGCTCAATAATATTAAAAATTATAGACTATGTAATTGAAGTCCCTTCTATTTTTTTAACTATTTTTTTAGATGTTGGGGGACCTTTATTTTATTCATTTATTTATATGTGATGCTGAGAAATGAACCCAGTGCCTCACACATGCTAGGCAAGTGTTCTACCACTGATCCACAACTGCAGCCCCAGTCTCTTCTATTTTTAACTGTAAATTATAAAAGCATTTCTGTATTGTGAAAACCATCCAATTGAGCTATCTCAGTATGTGAATCACAATTAAACCAGCTCTTTCTAATTGACAGAAAGATTCTGTGAGAGAATTACAGACAGAATTTCAGACTATATCTCTAAATCGTAGACAGACTTTCAGACTATATCTCAGAAATAAGAGATACATAGTAGAAAAATGGTGTCATGACAATAAATGTATTTGTCAAAATGCCTTTCTGAGTTCTTAGAAATTCCCTTGATAGGCAGGTTAAAGTGTGTCTTCTAAAACAATAACACCTTGCCTGTAGTTTTCTTATAATTATACATATAAGTAATGCGATTTTTTAATGCTTGACCTTTTCAAGTTGATGATATACATATTATAATAAAATTATAATAAAATTTAAAGGATTATGGAAACTAATGTATTTACAATAAAAAGACACTTGATAATGCTGTGTATATGCATTTAATTTAAATTTTACAACTTTGAATCAGCATGAATTGCAATGAATGGGTCTTCAGCAGAGTTACTAATAGAAATCTGAGCCTTGCCATCACTGGAAACATAGACTTTAATTCCTGTGCAATTTCCATTAATTTTATCTCCAGAAATGACATCACAATATGTGCCACCAGGAAGACCAGTTTGCAAAGTTGTTGACAATGACCTATAAAACAAAATTTGATATTTAACTTAAATTCATTACTGTCAAATATAATAATTCAGATTCTCTCCAAAGTAAATAAACAGCTTAGTTTTGTGCCATAAAATTTTAAGCAGTCAAGGTCTCAATAAGAAGAAAATGGAAACACAGAGACCTTTCCAGTGGATGTGAACAGCACTCTCAGTACAATGTAATCATACAGAATACCTACCTATTCCTAGTCAGTGGTGACTATTACCAGACCATAAAGGTTGAAGAATGGCAGTGAAGATCTACAGGAATTGCTACCTTTAGATAAAAGTACTGCCTGTGGTAAACATAAATATTTTCTATTTGCTTTTTGTGAATTTATAAAAATACTTATTGCTTTAAAGAATTAAAATTGGAATTTTTCTTCAAAAAGTATTTTTTCAAGAGACCAAAAATCATTAGAATTAGAAGTAAAAATATTCTAGCATTTTTATGAAGAAGTATATATCTTGGAAGAGAAAACTATCTTGTATAAATTTATTTCAGTTCTTCTATGAAGAGAACACAGAAATTAAAGAATTAGCCATAGGCTCTTTTGGAAGAATAAGAAAGACACATTACTTATTTATTTATTTTTGACCAATTAAATGTAATTTTAGCCTAACCTGAGCTAAACATGAGCAGAAGTTGGGGTGGGACTGAGACATTCCACAGCTGGCAGAGTTCTTCTGGCTGTAGTTCTCCATATGAAAGACTCATTAGACTATAAGAATAGGCTATCAGTATCACTAAAGAAAGGCCAGCAATGAGAAGCTTTAGAAGTAAAACTAAAAAAATTCTAGTGGGAATATCATTGGCCATAAGATACATTTCTAACACATACACTTTAAAGTAGTACTTGTCCCTGAGAGGTAGGAAGTGAAGAATATATAGCAAAGGAGCAGATAGTGGAGTAGTTGAGATACAGAGCTAAAAAAGATATTCCAATACTAAGATTGAGACTGAAAGCCATGTTCTTTTAGAGACTTTTGCCATCCTTACATTAACTGTTGGTATATTTAGTGGCTCATGTAATATTAGCATAATGTGCATAATATTTAGTACACAGTATTGCATGGATGCATAAGAAAGCTCCAGTTAAAACAAAGACCCTTATAAAAATGGGGGGGGGGGAATAAATGCTATCATCATTTTTCTTCTTTACTTTTCTGATTTCTTATTTTCTTAATTCCCTGACTTAAAGGATTTTCAAGATATGAAAAAAAGTAAATGGACAGGAATAGAATAAAACTAGAACATAACAGTGTAAAAATTATTTAAAATTGATTTTCACTTACCAGTCATCATTATTAAAGACAATGAATCCTTTGTTTCCTCTTCCAAAGGCCACTTGGTTGCTACCATTATCCCACCAGTTTTGAAAAGGCTGGCCATCAACCACATTTCGGAAAATAACCATGTTTCTAAAAGCACAGGATCATACAAAATGTCGACATTCTTAAACTCAAACATTTTAAAGTAAAATGTTAAGGAAAGTGTTAGAGGATATGTATTACTCTTACCTTATTTGGCGCCATCGATGTTCACAGACCCAGTCATTGCCACAAGTAGTGTCTGGATTAATAGTTACTTCTTTGATCACTCCATTATTATTTGGTGGTCCAATCCAATCATTAACATCCTTAATTTAAACAAAAGCAGATTTTTAACACACACACACACACACACACACACACACAACTTTTTCTTCCTTCATTACACCTCTCAATTAATTGGTCCTGCTACTTGTCTCTGCAGTGTCTTTATTTGGAATATATCATGTACAGTATTTTTATAGACCTTTACTGAGTTTTTATCGTCTCTGTAAATTCTGGGTTCTCTAGGTATCTGTTCGAATTATAGGAAAGGGATTTATTTTAGATATCAAGTCTCTGTAATGATGCTACTTCTGAAATCTTCAGTTTAAAAAGAAAACCCTCACTTAATGTTTAAAGGATCTTCATAATTTATTTCTCAGTTCAGTTTTGAAATTGATATTTGGATTAATGATTTTACTATATCCCCGATATTTTTCTCATTCTTACTTATCCTGAAGTGGTCTTTAATTTTTTTATTCTTTAATGAATATCATATTTCATTCATCTTTTAAGATATTTTCCTCATTTAACTTCAGCTCAGCTGAACCATTTCTTTACATTCCATAAAAATTCTTAAAAAATATTTTCACAATATTCATATTTCTTATAGCAAATGCAGGAACTGATTTAAGTTCTTGATAAGTTTTAGCATGTGTAATCTTCATACCAACTCAATGAAATTGGGTACTTATGATAAGTATATATTTTATACCTTGTAATTTCTTCTTTTTCATAAGTTTCTTTTCTTAGTGTGTGGATATCTGTCCTATTACTGAACAGTTTTCATACTCTTTGAAAAAAGAGAGCATAAATTTTATGTATTTAATATCCTTTCCATTACAAAAATCAGAGATCAGCATTGTTTCCATTTAAATAAATACTTGATGAATAAATATTGAATGCAACAACCTCATGAGAAATTAAAACAAAATTACCTACTTCTTTCTTAAGAAAAAGATATTTTGAACAAATTCAAAACTTACTTGTCCATTCACAAAGTTTCTTTGCCAACGGTAGCTTGACATTACTCGTGTAAATCCATAAGGATGAGCAAGCATAAATCCAACTGCCATTTTATACAGCCTGAAAGTTATAAAAATATATTACAATAGAGGAATAGAATATTATTACTCTCATTAAAAGGTGAGTTAAAGACATGTAGAGAGGTTTTTCTCCTACCTTGCATCCCAGAATGTAAGAATGGATGATCCTCCAGCTCCATGTCCTCGTTGGTTATCATGGTTATCCACAAAGACTAGAGCTCTGTCTGAGGGCATGAAACCCCAACCTTCTCCCCAGTTCCTATTAAAAAAATAAATATTTTCATTCTTTTACAATAGGTTTAGAGTAACCTAAATCTGCATCTTTTTTATATAGCATAATTAGATAAACTCTCTAATTATTCCATAGAATTTAGTGTTTTTTTAATTAACAAATCTATAAATTCATTATGTGTTTGTATATATGTAGGATTCCTTGTATCCTTTCATAAGTAAGATTTTTGTCATACAAAAGTTTCTTTTAAAGGTTTCAATATATGCATGTTATGTGGATTTCTGAAAGGGTAATATTCATATCATATTATACAGAAAGACAAACTTGGTTAAAATGAGGCTTCAACACTTTATTCTTGTAGCATGAACACCTTAATATTTCAAATTAATGAGTTGAGAAAATGCATACTTATTCCATAGTTATGGCCAAATTGTAGTCACTTTATAAATGGTAGCATCCTCTTAAAAATAACCTGGCTTTAACAAGAAATATAACTCAAATATAGTGTACTCAAATAAAAGATAGATGAAAATATTTAGGTGATGTTTTGGTTTCCAGAATACTTCCTTGTGACTGATATTCTAAATTAAAAAGATGATTAATTGTGGTTTGAGGAAGAATAACATTTATTAATAATCTACTTGATTATCTAAGAAGGTTCTAAGACAATAACTCATACTGGAGTAGTATGTCTAATAGATCTGTAAAATACTATAAACGACAAATTATATTTACTTTAAGTAAGCCATCTTCTCTCCATTCCACCTGCGAATAACTGTGCCCAGTTTTGCACCATACTTGAATTCTGTCACACGGCCATTTCCAAAGTACTCACTACTTTTAATTGCCTCACCACCCAGATCAATCACCTGGTTTAAATACAGTGGAAAATATAAATTTAATGTAGAAAACTTTTAAAGTATTTTAATGAAAAAATTAATATCAAATAGCCTTAAAACATTTGTTATTTGAAATGCTTAAAACTGCTTTCATCACACTGAGATTCTTATTTTGTTTTGATAAAATATATGTCACAACATTGAAAGAAATCTCTTGACAAGGTAACCTGGGAAAATCTTGATCTCATTTAGTGTTGCACATAAATTATAAAAACAATAGCTCACACTATCATAGAACTTACTCTCTTATCAAAATTTATCAATGCTTGGTAATTACTAATTCATTAACTACTAATTAATTTTTCAAAGAGAACAAAAACATAAACTTTATCATTAGTCCTTTTCTTTACATAAAAATTTTTTTTTCACAGAAAGGAAAATCAGTTTGATTAAAAACTTAGCCAGTAGTGGTATAGTGAAGACCCAAACTCAGAATGGCTTAAACAACAACTACATTATTTTTGGTCTTGTACAATGGTCTCTGGAATGTAATAAATATCAGGAATTCGTAGCCTAAATAAATTTCCTGTAATTCCAAATAACATACTTTGAATTAATGTTTCAAATTAATGAATTGATAAAATGCATACTTATTCCATAGTTATGGCCAAATTGTAGGTACTTTATAAATGATAGCATCCTCTACCTCTAGAATTAAACGTATTATTTCTGAATAAAAATTTTAAGAATACTACAGTATATTAATGACTCAGCCATTAACCTACAGAAATTTCTTATTGAATTAAATCTGCCATTTATTTTCTAGTGAATGAGATGATATAGTTTTTATGCACATATATAGATGAATGTACCTCCTGGAAAATGAAAGGCCTGCTTCCTCCAGGGAACCATTTTGTGTTTAGATTATGCAGTTTATCCAAAACTGCCTTTATGTCTCCAGGCCACATATGCTTAGAAGCATCCAGTCTGAACCCTGCTACACCAATATCAATGAGATGGTTCATATAATTGGCAATTTGGGTGCGCACATAATCTTTCTCCAGGGCAAGATCAAGAAGACCAACCAGACGACAATCTCTGACCTGTTGAGGTAAAAATTTTGTGTTTTTTTAAAATATCATCTTTCACCTGAGAATCCATTTGATTATTTATTCATTCATTTATTCATCAACATATATTTCCAAAATTCATTTTTTAAATTGGGCTTTGGGAATATTGGCATTATTCTGTGGATGCACTTTGAAATATTTTCTAGCATAAAAATGGAGAAGGTAGAAAATGAGTTGATGAGTAGATGAGCTTTTTAGCTGACTGGAGGAATCTATTTATCTATTTATCCTTCCGGGATTGAGGAGTGAACCCAGTGCCTTACACATGCCAGGCAAGGATTCTATCACTGAGTTCTATACCTAGTATCATGACTGCAGAATGCTTTGGATTATTGAGTTTTTTTATTTTTATGCAGTCATGGTTACTTATTTTACCTAGGAATCTAAACTAGTGTTTAAAATTAGTGTTTAAGTAAGTTACATGTGCATAATTAAAGGCATAGGTAGATCTTTATTCAGATCATTATTTTCAAAAGAAAATTACCTGATAAGCATCATTATAGCTTTCAATGCCGCCACTTGAGGTTTTACATTTACCATCATTAAAATCCCAACCAGAGTATGGGACTGCTGGAAACTCCCTATTTCCAGCATTGAAGTAGCTTCCACAAGTACTGCTTGTTCCTGCACCTCCCCCTTCACCACACATATGATTAATTACAGCATCCACATAAATTCTGACCTGAAAAGCAAAGGGTTTGTTTCAATTTGATTTTAGGTAAAAATCTGATACATTATTGATTGAACTTTACAGAGTATTCATTAAAATCTAAAATATTTCTTTATTATTGTATAACTTCATTTTCCAATAAGACTAAAAAGTGAAGCATGAAAGGAAACTAATGTGAAATGAAGAGTGATATCTATTCTAGTTGTCTGGTCATATATTTACATAAATGATGAATTGAGAAAAGCAGAAACTATTATAATTATTAAGAAAGTCATTTTTGAGGAGGTAACAACCAGTTGAGACAGAAGAAATTATTAATTTTTGAAATTTCAGTGGATCACAAGGAAAAAGAAACAATTAGCCTTTACTCTCTGCTTAGGATCTGAAGAAAGGAAGATAGATATTGCCTATCATTACACTCCTCACTCTAAAGAGAAAATGGTTATTTTTTATTAAAAAAAATGATGGAGAAGAGTACTCAGGAATTTACTTATAGATAAATCACATAAAAATTACAGCAATTATTGTAATTGGAATTTCTAATACTTAATAAGAAATGTATTTAGTTATAAAGGTTTAAAGTTGATGCCTTGCTTTACAAATAAACTCTTCTTTGAACTAAATGGTATTTTCTTTAGTATATAAATGGCACATAAATAAGGATTTATAAAGGTTGAACATAAAGCAATAGTTCCTTTGAGTTACAGCTCAAGTATGAAATAAAATTTTAAAAAATCAAGTCCCAGAAACTGTCTGCTCAAGAAGACAAAGAAAAAGAAGAAATTATCTTCCTATATAATATTTTATAGGAAACTTAAATTCACTTACACCAACATTGTTACACCTAGTCACCATGTCTCTGAACTCATTTTCATTTCCAGATCTTGTGCATATTTTATAACTAATTGGCTGGTATCTTTCCCACCAAGGTCTTGAAGGGTTGTTAACAACAATATTTTCATTGGGTGGTGAGATCTACAAAGAAAGCAATCTTAATAAGTATCAAATTATAGATTATTTTATATCATTAAAACCTCTAAAACAAATTAATAACCAAAAATTATTGCTGAATCTTTGTACATGCAGCTACAGTACCTTATAATCACTCTAAAATATTAACATGCCATTAAATATGTCTTGCTATTATCCTGAAGCAAAATATAAAGTTGCCACCAATACTAAATTTTTTCTTCCTCAGAAAACTGTTTCAGAGGACTTATATGTGAAGTAAAATATTATCTCAGATTCACAGAAATGGATTGCCATTTTACTATATCATTTATCATAAACTCAAGTAAATGTTGCAATTTATGATGTGAACAATCTTTACCTGAACTCCTCCAAATCCATTGGGAGCTAAGTATCGCTCACATTCCTGAGCAATATCAACCCAGCGCCACTCAAACAAGTGGACCATAGAGGTCCTTCCCTGTTGAGTGTTTGGGGAATACTGAGCCCAACAGAGCCCAAGGGCTGAAAGCAGCAAAAAGAACTTCATTTTGCTCTGAAGCTGCCACTGTTCTTTCTAGCAACTATTTATATTCCTGTAAAAAGAGCACATTTGACAAAGTAAACGTTAACATGAATAAATATTTAGAGTACAAACACTGGAATGTGAAAAAGATTATTGATAATAATGTTAACTCAACAGGTGAAGAACATTCATAAAATCTCCCAAGAAAATAATCTTAAATGACCTTTTAGAACTTAATGTTGTTCTTATTAAAGGAATATTAGTCTTTTCAAATATCTGGCATGTGACATATGTAAACAGTCCTCATTCATTTATTATTTAGCTAGAAGTAGATCTTATTTCTGATGTGCTTCACTAATAGAAAGTTACAATTAGACACAACTCAACTTATACTCAAAATGTTGTTTGAACTATTTATCTGCAATATTTGTAATATTTCAATTTCCAAAAAGAAACAATACATTAATTTTCTTGTCCTCCTTCCCCCACACCAATTTTTAGTCATTTACATTTCTGCATTAAAATTTTAAAAACTACTTGAAATTTAAATGCCCATGAATTAGAGAATTAGGATGCCCCCACTCATCAATTCAAGTGCTTAATAACATGGCTAGAGTAGTATATTTTGTGCTAGAATAGTAGGATTTATGCTGGAATAGCAGAATTTGTGGTGGTTATGATTTTATCCCCATAGCCAAACATCTTTTATGTCTAATAAAACACTAAATCAAAGAATGCACACCCTTTTCCTCCTTAATTAATAGTATATTTGGGAAAATATTATTCATCCTTTCAACAAGGATTGAGTGTTCTCCTTTGCAGAGTATTAAGAATGATATAAGGGATATAATGATGAGCAAGACAGTCATTTTTCTATTCCAAGAGAGCTTACATTCTAGTGGAAGAAAAACAAAATATGCAAGTAAATATAATATCAGTAATGACAATAACAGTGATGATAAATAATTTCAGATTTCAATAAAAACTACTATGAAGTAACAGCATAATAAAATAGAGAGTAACATCACTATCAGAGTATTTCAGACTGGATGGTCAGTGAAACATTACTAAGGGAATGATTTTAGCTGTGAATTAAAGAATTAAATATAAGTAGTCATTTGAAGACAAGAAAAAGAACAATCTAGATAGAGGAGAAAGCAAAAACTGATGGACAAAAAAAGCTTGGAATACTCGAGAAACTTTTTTTTTAAGTTAGCAAGGCTAAAGCATGTGTGAGAAATGGAAAAGCAAATGAATTGAAAATAGATAAGTAGGTCAGATCTTAGAATGAATCAAGAAAGAGAGCTAGTGATGCTGTAAGGAGAGCTGAAAGAGCATGCTGTACTTTAAAAGGAAATCATCATTGCCTCTTGGAGGAAATGAGAAACTGGAGTATAAGAATGAAAAAAGGAAGATAAGTTAGAAGCTTTTTATAGTAGTCCAGGAAAGAAGTGGGTGACTTTGACTAGGGCATAGATAGGATGTTTGTGAATATATTCAATCTAAAGGTTTGTGAATATATTCAATCTAAAGAATTATGAAATGCAGACACTAAAGATATAGATATTTGGCAATGATATCATTTATCAAGATGAGGGAAAATGAGGAAGTACTATCTCTGGGAAAGAGTTATTATTCCAATTATTACCTATTTATTTCTCTAGTATTCACAGCACTCTCCTTTGGTCCTTCCTGGGACCAACCAAGTGGACAATTAAATTACATGTAAGTTCATATCTCCTGGTATTCTTCCTATGATCCTCTTCTACCATTGTTGTGTACCTGGCAAATACTGAGTTGAAGCAACATCTTCATAAAGCCTACACTCATATTCCTAGGCATAGTTCATAACTCCTCTGCTGTGTAACAGCTTTTCAAATTATTATACATATCATTTATATTGTAAATGTGTTATAAATAATTAAATATTTACATGTTCACCATTCTGGACTAAGCTTTTAAAAGGCAGACATCATATGTAATATTCCTAGAACCTAGCAAATGATTAGTATGTCTAATGTGCTCAATAAATGGCTATCTAACATATACTCTAAGTTCCATATCTTGCAAAACAATGAGGTTACTGTGTGTTATGTCTTCCTTTTATAAATAAATGAATACTATGTCAGAAATTGTGTAATACTTCAACCCTTGTCTTTTCAAAAATTTCATATACATGAAGAAACTAAGGCCCAGAGAGACTGAGCAATTTGCCCAAACTTCTGTAGTAAGTGACAGGGCAGAATATAAAAGGTCTGACTATGAAGTGACATTTTCTGTGTTACATCAACATTTCTTCCATATTTCTAAAGTTGGAATGTCACTATAGAAGCCACGAGCAAGAATTATCTATGGAGCAGTTGAGATGTTGCTAATTTGAACAGAGATATACTCTAAGTATAAAATATACTTTGTATTTCAGAGTTAATATAAAACCAGAACATGAAAATTAATAATTGTTTTTACTTGATGAATTAATATTCTGAGAGAAATTAAGATAAATAAAATCTATTATTAACATAAATAACCTCAGTTCATTTTTTGCTTCTTTACAAATGGTCATTAAAAATGTTAAATTACATACATGATATGTCAGATCCTAGTAGAATTATTTTATATGTTAAGTATGAGGAGGGATACAGCCACACACAAAAGCCAACCATAGTAAAGTGAAGGGTGAGATCACTGTGGTAAGAGAGTCATGAGTAAAGTGTGTTAAGATTTTATTGACACAAAAAGCAATTTCTGACATGAATAGGGGAAGATGAAATTGATTCGAAGAATGAGTTTGATTTTAATGAAAAAAGATCAGGTAAAATACCATTTTAGTAAGAAAAATAGAATTATCAAATGTGAGTAAGGGCAAGGAGGAAAAAAATGCTTTAAAATCATAAATTCAGGTAAAAGAGAACCATGGACATCAAGGTGATAAAGATGTATTGAGAATGCTCAAAGTCAGAAGAAAGAAACACTTTTCTTGGAAGCCTATACCAAGATACTGATTGTTTGCTTTAGACAGGAAAGGAACCTGATTAGAACTTTTTAAGTATAACAGATGCATTAGAAGGCACAAGTAGCTGGGAAGAAACAATAGAAGTCCTGCAGATTATTGAACAGGCAGTCATGATAATCTGAACTAGGATTATAGCAATAAGAATGAGAATTAGGAGAGTACTGCAGATTATTGCAATAAGGGCTACCTGATGAATAACATTTTCCAGTGGCCATACCTATGTGGACTCGCTTCCTATATAGTCTATGGGACTGATTTACACAATGTTTGATTTGCCTTATAGAGTGAAATGTCAGTCAACATGGAACACACAAAAATTTTATTAGGACTTGCATGAGGCTTAATCTTATGAAAATCAGAGTCTATTGTGCTGTGTGCAGAGTTGGAATGAATGGATAGGTAAAGATGTCTGGTTGTCCTTAGCCATTTCAATCATCTGAGTTTTTGACCCACTAGCTAACAGTAGATGAATAATGCTCCACAGCTGAGCCAGCAGAAGGGCCATCTGTTCCACCCATACAATTATAAGACATGAGATATTGTTATTAAGTAATAATTAATTATACAGAGAAGAGAGATGCAATAAATCTGGTGAAGATTGAAATGGTAGCTAAATAGACATCAGTGGAGAAAAAAATGGAGTTAAATGGGACTTTGTTATTTAAAGGTTGGGTGAGTGGAAAATGGCAATGCCCACGTCACTTTCAGTGCAATTTAAAGATAGATTGGTTACAGGAACACTAAATCCTGAGTTTGAGCTTCTACTTTTAAACCTACATGGGAATACAAAAAACAAGTTAAAAGATAGGTGTGAGAAGCAAAATACCAGAGAAATTTGGGAGTTTCCAATAAAGCAATGGTATTTTGAGGAATGGCACACAATATATTTACTGATTTACCAGAGATTCTGAGCAGAAGAGATGTTATCCCCAAACAATGTCCAGGCTGTCTGAATTATTGGTCTGGAAAACTGGATCCTTGATAGCTGACAATGTACCAAGAGAGATATTGAAAATACAGATACCATCAATTGATATAAAAGATGGGGTAGAGGGTATAGGAAGGAGAGAATAAAGAGCTCTTTCATTACCAGAGAAAGTTTTTCAAAAACAAACAAAAAAGGAAAATTTGCAAGGATTACGAAACACTAACTAGATGTGCTTGAGAATTAGAATCAGATTAGAAGAGAAGACGGATTATATAGTTGGTGATAATATAGAGCTGATGCTCTAAAGAGTTGAGAGAGAAATAATTTTAACTTCACACTTGATTCAAGGTTACAAATGCTAAAATGTAATGGTTCAGAACATGACCTAAAGATTAAGACAAGCTAGTTTTAAATCTTGACCTTTCCATTTATCAGTTGTGTAACCCTGGAAATTGGCCTTTGTATATTTAACTTATCTATGAACTAGATAAAGTAATGCTTATGTCATAAAATTATCATGATTAAACAAGTTAATGCAAGTAAAGCTGTTATCCTAGTGTATGAACATGATAAAATCTCAGTAAGCTTGTTTGCTATGATATTGTTATTACAGCATTGTTATTTTTAGTCTTGGTCCTACTGAAATTGTTACAAACTCATTTGTCTTTTCACCTTTCATTCTTTCATCACTTGGCATTCTCTTTCCTTTCCACACTTTTCAACTTCTAATAATTCTTTCTACTTATCAGAAATACTTCTGTATCTCCAAGAATAAGATATGGGAATGAGAAGACATCTTTATTATTTTCCATCTCTAATTTTTTTGAATTTTTTTCTTTTTCCTTTCTTCTTTCCTTTCTATATTCCCTCTTTTTCCCCTTCACACAGCTCTTTCTTTCTATATCTTTCCTTCTTTAAATATTTTTTATTTTATATGACAGTGAAATGCATTACAATTCTTATTGTACATATAGAGTACAATTTTTCATATATCTCTTTGTATACACAGTATATTCACAGCAGACTACTGGGGGAGGTCAAGCCCAGAGGCCCAGATCTTCTTACACAGGCCTCTGCAGGGCCCAGGTGCACAAGTAGGCCTGGCCCACCCCTTTCCCAGCAGGGCAGACACAGCCAGAAACTAGCCTTTGGCGCAGAACCATCCCTTGTAACCAGCAGACTACTGTGGGAGGTCAAGCCCAGTGGCCCAAATCCACCCACATGGACCTCTGAGGGGCCCAGGTGCACAGAAGGCCTGGTCCACCCTTTCCCTGTGGGGCAGATACCACTAGAGCCTAGCCTTTGGCATAGGACTGCCCATTTTGACGAGCAAACTACCAGGGGATGTCAAGCCCAGCAACCCAGATCCACTGAAGCAGGACTCAGACCCAGGAAGCAGTAGCACTCAATGAGGGACACCAGCAGGGTCTGGAAGCCCAACATTATGGTGAGGTATAGACAATCTGTATAGGTACTACAAGAATATAGGGAAGAAACTGTAATATCTCAGATTCACACTGCAAGAAAGGAAGACACATAGACAACATGAAAAAACAAGGGAGGAAAGTGCCCCAAACACAGCAGGACACTAATAACAGAACCAATGGAGAGCAAATTTGATGAAATGTCAAAGCTAAATTATCTTTAAAATATTGATAAATCAAAAGGCAAAAGTGCATAACTTTAAATATGTAATACTGTGAGCCTTGTGAATTGGGAGACAACCCCATTATCTCATCATAATATAACACTCAGACTTATGATTACTTGAATACATTTCCTCTCAAATTTCTCTCAACAATTAAATACTAAAATAACCATGTGATTGGGAGAAAGTTTGTCCACAAATGGACTGATCTCTTATTTCTTCCTTATTGTGAATGAATGGCATGACAGTAGAGGCAAAGAGGCATACGATTGGTTCTTAAGGTATTAAAAATGTCAGAGCTTCCACAGCATGGCAACAGCTTTCATGAACATAGTAACAACTTATCCAAGGCTCCAATGACTATGAACAGTGAGGGCTACAACCAAGGATGAATGGTCCACCGCAAAGCAAAGATTCAAACATGCAGCCAGAGCATCCCCAGGAGCAAAACACTGATAACCCTTTCACTAGTTCAATGGAGCCTTGAAACCAAAATGGGGATTGGTGACCAGTGAAGGTGCTGCATTCCACAGCATCCTGGGGTAAGTCAGTGCTGGAGAAATATTGAGACATGAGCATTTCTGACCACTGGTATCCAAAGTAACAGAGCTTAGCCTCCTTGGACATTGCAGAGGACACTCAATCTTAAGAGAATTGCTATCCTGTTTTTGAGGGCTCCAGGTCCTTCATCAACCTGGAAGCAGTTATGACCCATTTAATCTTAATTTTCCCCTCAAACAAGCAATCTGAAGATCTCTAAACCCCACAGGAGAAGGCTTCATATAAATAAATATGTTGCTACCTTGTGAAATTAAATCTGCAATCAAATCCTGGATAGCTTTGGAATAAAAAACAAAATCAATATGGATTTGCAATATTTGTTGTATCTATTTTCCTAGAATAGCTATCCTGTAAGAATTTTCCTCAGAAAACCTATCAAAGTTAGTAATAATAATTCTGTTAACCATGTATGTTTATTTTTTGCATTGCACAACAAAGAGGAAATTTCTCTCTATTCGAAAGCTCTCTTGTTACTATACATGGTAGCAAATGATATAACTTGGAAATTCCTTAAAAATATGAAATAAGGCTAGAAATTCATACACATAAAATACATAAAACAGGGCATCTAATAATATCCTAACAGTAAATCAACAATCTTTCAGGTCGATATTTATAGTCAATATACATACCCAATGTTTATGGGATATACTGTGATACTTTTGATTCATATATATATGATATGCACTGATCAAAACAGGATATTTAATGTGTCCATCTTCTTATCATTGTTTTATGTTTAAAACTTTCAAGTTTTCTCTTCTAGTTATTCATAACATATTTATTAGGTTATTGTGAAATATAACACCCCATCAACAGTTGGAAATGCTAACTACCCTGATTTGATCATTGTACCTTGTATACATGAGTCAAATTATTATACCACACCTAATAAATATGTACTATTAAAATAATATTATATAAATGAATAATTGTAAAAAATCATATCCACAGATATGAAGAAAATTCTAACTGAAAATTATCCAGTGCATAGTTTTCTCTAAAATATTTTTCCAATAGATATTATATGAGACATTGTTATTTTATTTAATGTCTGCTATATATATGTCAATATAATGGTAAGACTCCAGCAAAAATTCGGGATTTCACTTAATCCATTTAGCTTAAACCCTACTTGAGTCATGCCAAAGCCAGAATTACATAAATTGATAGAGTTCTATTAAAATGTTAAAAAAAGAGTAATAACTCCCAAGAAACCTGTACATTTCTATAACTTCCTGTCTATTTATACAAATATCAATTACTCACAAAATTCTTTCTACCTCTTGTAAGTAGTCTCACAACTGTGTTAAATGCTACTGGAGTTTTTAATATCCAAAGGAATTGAAGAGACAAATTACATACTCTTGTCATTTACAGTTATTAGCCAGAGACCTCATATTTATGTATTTTGTAGTAAAAAAATTTAATAGAAGTATCATTAAAATATTCAATAGAAATATTTTTATTTACTTTATAGTTTATAACCAATAGAAATTTATTTCTCATTCTTCTATAGGCTGTAAAAAGGACATACTTTTAATGTCACATCTATGCAAGGTATGTTATCACATATATCTACCTCCAAGTATTGCAACTTTGATTTTTTTCTATTTTTCCAGTTTTTTAATGTACTAAAGCTTTAGTTAGTTTTATTAACTATAAAACTTGATCAAGTGGATAGTTGTTCTTATTGAAAAGAAGCCATAATTCCTTTGAATTTTACATTGTGTTATGTAAGATTTTCTCAAAACAGGAAACCTTCACACATCAGTTGCCCCCACCAGAAGTGAGGAAAAAGAAAATAAACCTAAGCTTAGGATAAGCCCCACGTGAAGGTTAGATAAAGAAGGCAAAGATAATGAAATTTGCCTACCAGATCTCTAAAATTAGAGAAATGTTTTGAGCCAGCACTCAGTCACATTTCCAACATAAATAGTACAGTTTATTCTGCTAGACACTGAAACATGAGCTGTCAGCAAACCTAAAATAGACTGTGAAACTCTGAACTGTATATCAAACCATATGACAGAAACCACCTATTTCAAGACAAAAAGGGTGGATGAAGGGGAGAGGGGACTTATATTAAACTCAAGAAAATATTAAAACCCACTTACCAGGTCAACTTAAAATCAGCAATATCCCAAATCCACAGTTCAGTGTTTTTCAATTGTGAAATGACAAAAATCTCAGTTTTGCTTTTTTTTTTCTGATCAGCAGAAAAGAAGGAAATGCTGGATGTAGAATTTTATAAATTTTACAAAACCTCTTCCTTTCTCAATGCAATCCTACAGCCCTGTTCCAATTCTTCAAATCTAATTTGTACAAGCAGTAATCCAATCTCCATAATGACACCGCATTGGCCTCATCCTTGCTTCCTGAGCCAACCACTGTCTTTCCTCTGTTAAATTTGCTGTTCTGCAACCTTTTCTGATTACACCATACCTACACAGTTGTTTCAATTTCTTTTTCTACAATGTCCTCTTGCACTCTCAACTAATCTTTTTTTTCCCCTGAATCACTTAAACTAATATACATAGAAAAAACCTTTGCTAAATTAATCATAAAGATTGTATCATCATCTAATTGGGTCAAATTAGCTAAATAAAATAAGTGAGACTAGAATGTAAACAAAGTGACTACAAAAGAAACCTCATTTTAAGTCTAAGTTCTGCTATCTATAATGTGAACCTTGGATAATCAATTGATATCTACAGATTTCATTAGGATCTTCACTTTGGAAATGAGGGTGGTAGTATTTTAATCAAAATGATGAAAGAACAGAATCCTCTAAGGATATTAACAATATGTATTGAGTGTTGCTTTCTAATTCTATGCTTTATCAGTTTGATCCACCCCCACACCCCGAGCCAGCCCTGAAGGATTGAATTATGATTATCACTATTTGTAATAAAGTTTTATATTGGCTCTTTTTAGTTACATTTTTAAGTAACCAGTAGAATACATTTTAACATAATTATACAATTACAGAATATAACTTGTTCTAATTCATACTCCAGTACCTCTTTTTCCCTTTCCCTCTTCCCACCTGCTGCCTCTACTGATTGATCTGCCATTTACCAATAATTATTTTTTAATTAATTTCTTGTCAATATGTATCATGGTGAGATTCACTGTGGTATATTCATATATGTAAAGGAAAGTTATGTCAGATTCACTCCACTGCCTTTCCTTTTCCTATTACCCTCTCTTCCCTTCATTTCCCTTCATTCACTGAACTTCTACTCCAACCCCTTATTGTGGGTTAGCTTCCATATATCAGGGAAAACATTTAACCTTTATTTTGGGGGGATTGGCTTATTTCACTTAGCATCATAGTTTCTAGCTCCATCTATTTATTGGCAAATGACATAAAGTCATTCTCTTTATGACTGAGTCATACTCCATTGTGTATATATGCCACATTTTCTTTATCCGTTCATCTGTTGAAGGGCATCTAGTTTGTCTCCATAGCTTAGCCATCATGAATTGAGCTGCTATAAACATTGATGTGGCTATGTCACTGTAATATGATAATATTGACTCCTTTGGACATATATTGAGGAATGGGATAACACTGTCAAATGGGATTATCACTATTTTTAAAATGAGAAAACAGAGACATTGAAAAAAGCAGGCCATATGATTTGTTCATTGTCAAATTGTAGAAAATATTGGACTGAAATTCAAGACAAAGTAGTGTAACTCTTCAGTGAGCTCTTCCTATACTCTTGCTTGTTTGGTTGTTATGAAAATCAGACAAAGTATTGTTAGTGAACATATTTTGGAATATATAAAGTTCTGTTTAGTTAATAATATTTTTAGAAGACTGTGGAAGTGGTAAGGGTTCTTCATACATTTCTTGCTTTTCAAGTGTTAACTCAAATGGAATTATTTCTTTCTGGTAGTTTTCAATTATAAATTCACACTCACAGACAGTTCACAATAATTGGTGTGTCTCCCTGCAGGTGAAATATACACCTGTTTGAATTTGAGGAAGTCCAGGTAATTTGCTTTTGCAATGAAATGCAAGAAAAAAAATAATGTTTACTTAGGGGCCTCCTAAATTGTTAAAATATATGTCAAAATAAAGATTTTATTGCCATTGCAAAGGACTAATAAGAATTCCCTTGCTGATCTTAGATGAAAATGAAAAACAAACTTGGTATTTGAAGCCACTGAAAAATTTTGAGTCTTTCTTACTACAGCATAGCCTTTTGACTGATACATCCACTAGATTCCTGTAAACTTTTTAATTCATAAGATATTCTATACATTTCTTTTTTCATGGGATATGAAAATTTAAGGGAAGAATAAATCATAGAATCAGAAAATGTTAACAATCAAAGACACTATTGGAATAATTACTTCCGTATTTTCCAGACTTTCATTTTTAAGTAACCAGTGAAATTTCTGAGAATTATATAAAAAAACTTCAATATAAAATTAATATATTGTTGTCTTACTTGTTTATTTTTAAATTTAATTTCATAATTTGTACTTTTTGGTCACATAGAACCACTTATCTAATTAAAATTTTATTTTATTGATGTGATTTAAGAATGATACAAGTGACATATAGTATAACAATAAACAATTTAAAGAGTAATAAAACCTTTTTGCATGTTAATAGTTAAACCAAATAATAATGCCAGCATACTTTTGGCACTCCCTATTTATTACCAAAATTCAAGATTACTTAAATTTACACTACAAAAATTATTCAAAAACAAGTGATGAACAGGTGAAAAATATATCTGCAATATAAAACAAGAAATAACAAGAATACAAGAATTCCAAATTCTCAATAGGAAGAAGACAAATCTAAAAACAAAAATGGCAGAAAAAGGAACAAGGAATCTTAAATGAAAACCCAAGTTGCCAAATGTATAAAAGAGGCCCAATTTTTCTGATAATGTGGGAAGTACAAATTAAATTAAAAAATAATTTGGGGCTGGGGTTGTGGCTCAACAGTAGATGCTCACCTAGCACATCCGAGGTCCTGGGTTCGATTCTCAGTACCACATAAAAATAAATAAATAAAATGAAGGTATTTTTAAAAAATTTAAAAATTTTAATTCAATAGAAAGGCAAAAGTTAGATGCTTCATAACAACAATTTCAGATTAGAATATAATAAATATGCTATGATATATTACAACAACACTAGAGAGACCACAGAGTGGTACCTTTGTAAGAAACCAACTTTAATAATATATTAATAATATTATTAAAGTGGTACCTTTGTAAGGAACCAACTGTAATAATAATTTTAAATAAAATTAAATAATAACATTTTCATAATATTGAAGTTACAATCATTAAAGAGCAAACGTGATATTACTACAGTTAACACATTCTGTTCTATTTTGACCTTATAAAGACTCACTTTCTGAGCCCAGATGTACACAATAGTCAAAAGAATATTTTCTCTATCTTTCCATTGGATTAGGTTAATTAAATGCTATTCAAATCTATTGTTTTAACAACTCTTGAGGTTGGTATGTTAAATATCTCCCAATTTAATTGTGAGCTACTATTTCTTACTATTTTTTAGCCTTATCTATTTTAAACATGAATTATAAGGTGAGTTATAATTTGAATAGATAATATACAGAGTCAAATATTTTATTATTAAAAATAACTGTTTTTATCTTTTGTGCTTACTTGGCCTTAAAGCTAATATTTTCAATACTAACAAAGATATACTAGCTTTTATTTTGTTAGACTATTCATAGATTATTTTGTTCTGGTTTTTTAACTTTATTTCTTTTTCTATCCCTACTTTTAACATCATGTGTGAAAATGCTTTTCTTTTAACAGAAACATTTAGTCCATTTACACTGAAAGTAATTAATACATTTGTGTTTAAATCCACTTACTATCAAATTTATTCTTCTTTTTATACTCTTTTTTTCTTTCATAATATTTTTATAAATCTCTTTTTACATTTCATCATAGTGGAAATTATGTACTTTGTTTCTATTTTTTCAACAAAAGTCACACCATAGAGATTTTTAAAGTCCAAAGAAAACTCTTAGATCCTTTGCCAAGGTCAATAATAAAAAAAAAAAAAAGATAGTAGTTCAATGAAACAAAATAGAGAACTCAAAAATAAGCCCACATAAATATAGCCATCTGATCTTTGACAAAAGAACAAAGGAAATACAGTGGGAAAAGATAAACTTCCCAACAAATGGTGCTAGAACAAGTGAACATCTAAATTAAAAAAAAAATTGAGACACAGACTTTTCCTGTTTCACAAAAAAATAACTCAAAATGGACCACAAATGTAAGTATAAAAGGCAAAAGCATGAAATACTCAGAAAATAACAGGAGAAAATCTGAGTAGGCTTGGATGTGGTCATCACTTTTTAAATACAACACCAAAGGCATAATTCATGAAAAAATAATTAATCACCTGGACTTAATTAAAATTCAGAACATCCATTCTGTTAAAGATGCTATCAAGATACAAGCCACAGACTATGAGAAAATGTGTGCAAATGACATTTGATAAAGGACTGTTATCCAAAGTGTACAAAGAACCCTTGAAACTCAGCAATGAGAAATGGACAATCCAATTAAATACTGGGCAAAATATTTTAACAGATAGTTTATGAAAAGATACATTGATTGTAAGTTTATTTGATATCATATTTCATTGAGAATTGCAAATTAAAACAACAAGAAACTACTACAGATTTATTAGAATGCTGAAAATCCAAAATTTTGACAGCAACTATTTGCTTGTATCAGTGTAAAATGTTAGAACTAAAACTAAACATTCTCTCACCATGTAATCCAAAAAACATGATACTTTGGTATTTACCAACACGAGCCAAAACTTATGCTCACACAAAACCCACAAACCAATGTCTATGACATCTTTATTTATAAGTGCCCAGACTAGGAAGCAGCAATATGTCCTTCAGAAGGTGAATGGATAAACTGAGGGATGTATGTATGCTTATGTGTGTATATATAATTTTTTAGCACTAAGAAGAATGAGCTGAAAAGTTATAAAGTAAATGTAAATGCATGATACCAAATGAATAAAATTTTTTTAAAAAAAAGTGCATGCTGTATGATTACAAATATATGACATTCCTTGAAAACAAAAGTGCAAACAAAGTAAGAATATCAGTGATCACCAGAGGTTAAGGGTAGGAGAGGGATGAATAGGTAGAATATGGAGGATTTATAAAGTAGTGAAACCATTCTATATACTTTAAAAGTGAATACATATCATAGTTCATTTGTCAAAATATAAAATGTTCAATACCAATCATTCACCATAATGTAAACTTTTGGTGATAAATGTATGTCAACATATATTCATCAATTGTAGTAATGTTCCACTCTGGTGCAGTTGATAGTGGGGGTGGAATTGTGGGGTTACATTGAGGATATATTGAAACTGTGTACTATACATTCATGTTTGCTATGAATCTAAAAGTGTTCATAAAAATAAAATCTATTAAAATTTTTAAAAGGACATCAAGCCCTATTTTCTAGAACTTCTGAACATTACCTGTTTAGAAGAAAGGTCTTTGCAGATGAGATTATATTAATGATTTTGAGATGGGTTGAGTATCTTAGATTATTCACAATGGATCTAAATGCTATGACATTTATCCTAATAGAGGGAAGGAGAGAGAGATTTGACATACAGAAAACTAAAGATGCAGAGACTGGAGTGATGTGGTCCCAACTCATGGAATCCCAGCAGCCACCAAAAACTGGAAGAAATAAGATTGAATTTTGCTTGGAGCCTCTGAAAGGAGGATTGCCTCACTGACTCCCTGATTTGGACTTCTGGCATCTTGAACTGTAACAGAATATGTTCCTGTTGTTTTAAGCCACTAAGAGTATGTTTATTTGTTACAGCATCCATAGGAAATGAATTTAAGTATGTTTTTTTGTGTTTATCAGTGTTTTAAAATATATTTTCTTGGGTGAAGTATGATGAGGGCAGATACAGATCAAGAGAAAGAAACTGGAGTTTAAGAGCTTGTTATGCTTATGGATCCTAGGGAGAAACAATATACCATACAAAACTCCTCAGGGGAAGTACTAGGATGGAACACAAAAATATCAGGCAGAAGTATAGAGGGAAATATGGGCAAGCACTTTTATTATGGTTTCTATAGGACAGAATGGGCAAGCAAGGGGTAGGGAGTGGTTAGGACTAGCTCCTTTGAATAATTTCATTGACCTTTAGGTAATGGGAGTTGAACCTAATTGTTTGGTACCTAGAACCTGGGAAATCAGACTGCCACACAGAGTGAGAATTCTATAAGGGAGGTACTTGGTCTTTGAACCTCATCAGTTGTTCTAAAAGGGAAACTTACCTAAAAGCTGAATCAATGTGACACTTATTTTAAAAAATTATGTTGTAGTAGTATTATCATTTATATGGCTGTGCTGTATACTGTTTTATGAACTTCTCATCATTTGTTTATCTGTTAACATGTTAATGGACATTTGGGTTGTTTTTATTTTTGGCTCTAATAAATGAAGCTACAATGAAAAAAGCAAGAAAAAGACTTTTCGGAGAATTATATTTTGTATCTCTTCTTAATATCTAGAAATAAAATTGTGGGTATTCATTTTAAGTGTATACACTTATAAAGATTATGAAACTCTTTGCCAATATGATAGCAAATACTCCCATTAGTAATTTAAGACATTCAGTTGCTACACATCATTCACATGACATTGCCTTTTTTGTTGTTCATTTTTGTTTTTTTGTTGTTTTTTATTTTAATTTTGTCATTCTATTGCAAAATGGTTATCTTATTTAGCCTTTAATTTTTATTTTCTTGAGAACCAGTAAGGTTGACAATCTTCCTCCCCTACATGTTTTATACTTTTCATTGTATGGGTCTTATTTGTCATATTTGTTATCCATTATTTTATGTTTTATATCCTTTCATAAGTATTTTCTTTAAAAAATCACTTTCCAAGTGATGCTACTACATATAGAATTTATCTTCTATCTTTGATAAATTCATTCATTAGTTATAACAATTATATTTTTACGATGCAGGGGATTAGCAAGAATAATGGAATGTGATGGACATCATTATCCAAAGTACATGTATGAAGATACAAATTCGGTGTCAACCTACTTTATATACAGAGACATGAAAAATTGTGGTATATATGTGTAATAAGAATTGTAATGCAAAAAAAGCACATGTATAAAGACATGAATTGGCGTGAACATACTTTATATACAAAGATATGAAAAATTGTGTTCTATATGTGTAATAAGAATTGTAATGCATTCCGCTGTCATGTATTTAAAAAAATAAAATCACTGAGAAAAGAGATGCTGTAGGATTTTCTGCATAATCATGGCATTTGAGAACAAAACATTTTCATTTTTTTCTTTTTTTCATATCTATGCCTTTTCTTGCCTTATTGCATTGGCTAGAACTTCCAACAAACTACTGAGTAGTTTACATCCTGACCTTGTTCTTGATCTCAAAAAAGAAACTAATAGGGTTGAGTTGTGTATCCTTCAAAAATTCACAGGTTGGAGTCCTAATGCCCAATTCCCCAGAATGTGACCTTATTTGGAGAAAGGGTCTTTACAGAGGTGATCCAGTTAAACTTAGGTTATTAGAATAGTCCCTAGTTAAAGATGACTATTGTCCTTGTAAAAAGGGTAAATTTGGCACACATACTATACATGAGGAAAGATAATGTAAAACCACATAGGTAGAGGAACATCATCTATAAGTCATGGAGAAGAACATACGAAGGATCCTTCCTACTCTGGCATTAGAAAGAAGCAACAGTGCTGTCTCATTAACTTTAGACTTTCTAACTTCCAACAACAAATTTCTGTCATTGAAGCCACATAGTGTGTGTGTGTGTGTGTGTGTGTGTGTGTGTGTGTTTATGGTAGCCCTAATATAGAAACATTCAATTTTTTTACCATTAAGAATGACATTAACTATAAAATTTTTACAAATACCTTAATCAAGTTGAGACTATTTTCTTCTTAAATTGTCTTTTACAATGAATATTTAAAGAATTTTGTTGAATACTTTTTTCATCTCCTTTGATGTAAAATAGTAAATTAGATCATATTGGTTTTTGTTGTTGTTTTTTTTTGTTTGTTTGTTTGTTTTTGTTACCTGGGATTTCACTCAGGGGCACTCGACCACTGAGCCATATCTCCAGCCCTATTTTGTATTTTAATTAGAGAGAGAATCTCACTGAGTTTCTTACTGCCTCACTTGTGGTCCTCCTGACTCAGCATTTCAAGCTGCTGGGATTATAGGCTCGAGATTAATTGTTTGTTGAATATTAAAAAAATCATTCCTAGGGCTGGAGTTGTAGCTCAGTGATAAGGTGCTTGCCTAGCATGTGCAAGGCACTGGCTTTGATTCTCAGCACTGCATATAAATAAATAAAATAAAGGTCCATGAACAACTAAAACAATATTTAAAAATTGCCTTGCTAGAATAAGTTCCATGTGGTAATGATCTATTATCTTATTTTCCATATTAGAAAGTTTATTTTCTTAAGGATTTTGCACCTATGTTCATGAAGTATGTGGATTTAACGTTTCTTTTCTTACAAGTCTTGTTAGGTGTTAATGTCCTCAAAAAAATAGCTACTTACAGTAGAATAGCATGATTAAAACTGACACATACACATATACACACACACACACACACACACACACACAATAAGATACATGTGAGAATGGCATGATTAAAACTAAAAAGACTGACTAGGTCAAGTGTTGTAATTTGATAAGATATATCAGATTTTGAAGTATTATAAGGTCATTATTTATCTCCATTTTTTCTAATTTCTCTTGATTTCCTTTTGAAGGCAAAGATGACTCAGAAGTATGTTAATAAATTTGCAAATGTTAGGAACATTTCATAGATATCTGTTATATATTTCAATTTAATGATGATGTTTTCAACATAAACCTCTTCTTTTGAAAGTTATCATTTCTTTCACGGACACCAGAAGTGAAATTATGCATTATACATATACAACCTTCAAGTAGGTTGAGGCAATGCAGGAATATGCGAGGAAAGATAATGTAAAACCACATAGGGAGAGGCATTACAAGAGTCCCACTTAATACAAATAACTAGAAAGACCAACAATCTTTTACAAATTAAGGTTTCTTGTCAGTTAAATATAGAGTTTTAATTTTATAGCTTAACAACAAAGGGTCATACACTGAAATCAACACATATACCTAATATTTCAGTCTGTTTTTCATCCTACACAGCTGAAATCAATTGTAAGGTATGGCCTAACAAATGCTAGGGGAACTTTTTTAAAAGTAGTTTTTATAGGTATTACACAACTTCTTGCACACTGAAGTCATCATACATACAGGGCAAAGTAAGAGCTTTTATATTTGCATTTCTTCTTCATTTAACTTTTAAAACACTACTATAATTGGATATTAAAACAATAGGAAGTAGTGAGATATTATGATTGTATTCCTTCATGCATTCACTACTGCATATAATATGCCTGCAGTGAGTGTTATTCACTAGCCCCATTAAGAGCTTTGACACTGAACACCACCTCTGGGATGATGTTCATCATCCTCATATGCTTCTCCATTATAATGGTGCTATTATTCCTGATTTGGATCAAAGTCCACCAGTTATACTTGATCCGTTTCATCAGTCTCTTCTAATTCCTTCCTCTCAGGTAGGAGTTTTTCTAGCAAAGAGAGTTTGTCAGGAGAGAGAAAGCCATTTTTAGGAAAGTTTACCTTAAACTCGATGATTAGGCGACCCTTTTCACATGGTCTACAATAATTGGCATACCTTCATTTAGCACATACTTTATATTGCCGTGCTTGACAATCTGACTTGGATGACAGGTGATGATCTAACACATCTGATCTAACACAATGATAATATCTCCTGGTTCCAATCCTGGCTCCTGGTCTCCTTCATCTTCTGTCCATCTTTCATGCCTTTGTCAATATGAACTTTCAGGATCATCTTCTCTTGAATTATCTTCCTTCCATTGCAGCTTTACATCTATCTTTAGGACTGATTCATTCCCCATTGCCCTGGCACTCCACATACACAGACTGAATTTGCTGAACCATTCCAGGTCCTATCTGATGAATTCTTATTTGCATTCCAGTACTTCAGCAGTTGGAACATCACTCTACTGCTCCTTCTTACCACCTTGGCCTTGACATTTGTCACAAATCACATTATTTTGTAGAGCCAGTTTTCTTTTTGCACCATTATATAAGTTTTCTAATGTTACTGAGAGATAGTACACAACATTTTTACCTCTCCTTTCTCTCTGCATCCTTCCTCCTCCTCCAAAAAGCATATCAAAGATGTCCATGGGGGAGCCAAAACTACCACCTGCTCTAACCTCCTTAATTGCCTGTTTTCCTCCTTTGTCATATAATTCCCTTTTCTTGGCATCAGAGAGAATTTCATAAGCTTGAGAAATCTGTTTAAACTTTTCTCCTTCATTTGGATTCTTATCAGGGTGGTACTTCAAGGCCAGTTTTCTCTAAGCCTTTTAAAATTCTTCCTGGGTGACATTGGGTTTAATCCCCAAAACATCATAGTAAGTGGTTTCTTTCACCATTTTCTACAGCCCATGAGCGTGCTGGGGGAATTGTGGGGGAGTGGGAAGGAACACTTAACTGTGTACAGCCCAGGCAGCTGCTGCTCCTCCGCCTCCTCCGCCTCTCACTGAACATTCTGGAAAGTTCCCTCTTCTGGAATTTTAATAGTTTTAGATCTCACATTTGGTCTTTAATCCATTTCAAATTAATTTTTGTGTGTGGTGTAAGATCCAACTCATTCTTTTTGCATGTGGCTACTCCATTTTCCAAGTGCTATTTGTTGAAGACAAATGTTTAGTCTAGGAATTTCTGTCAATAATCACTTGGCCATATGTGCAGGGGTTTATTTCTGGGCTTTCTGTTCTGTTCTTTTGGCCTGTATATTTCTCTTCATATCCAGTAGCACATGCCTAAACTATTTTTTTTTCTTTGTTGTATACTTAAAATCAGGCAGTGTTGGGGCTGAGGTTGTAGCTCAGTGGTAGATTGCCTGGCAGGTGTGAGGCACTGCATTCAATCCTCAGCACCACATAAAAGTAAATAAATAAGTAAAGGTAGGTGTCCATCTACAACTAAAAATATTAAAAAAAAAAGTCTGGCAGTGTAAGCCCTCTAATTTTGTTCCTCTTGAAGATAGTTTTGGCTGTCCATGACTCTTTGAGATTCCACATAAATTTTGAGACATTCTTGCTACTTCTGTATAAATGTTATTGGGGTTTTCATAAAGATTGAATTGAAATTAGATCATTTTGGGTAGTATGAACATTTTAACAATTTGATGTCTTCCAATTCACGAACACAGAATGCATTTCTATTTATTTGTTGTATTCCTTTCATTTCGCTTAGCAATATGTTTAATGTATGTTTTTTCATCTGCTTAAGTTTATTCCTAAGTATTTTCTTCTCTTTGATGTCAAAATAAATAGATTTCTTCTATTTCTTTTATTGTTTGGTTATTGCTGCAACTGAATTTGCTGATACTGCATCCAGCAGCTTTGCTAAATTCACTTATTATTTCTAATAAGAACAAATTTTATGTGTATAAATCCTTAAGAGTTTTCTATGGACAAAATCATGCTGTCTGTGAGCAGAAATTGTTTAAATTCTTCCCCTTTTCAATTTGAATGTTTTTATTTCTTTTTCTTGTCTGATATGGCTAGAACTTCCAATTATATGTTGAAAAATAGTGGTTAGAGGGGGCATCTTTGTTTTCTTCCTAATCTTAGAGAGAAAAAATAATCCAGCCTTTCCCATTGAGTATGATATTAACTACAGGCATTTCATATATGAAATTTAATATATCAAGAAACTTTCTCTTCCTTTCTTAATGAGTACTTTTATCATAAAGATAAGTTGAATTTTATCAAGTGACTTTTCTGCATTATCATATTATTTTGTTATTCATTCTGTTAATGTGGTATATCACATTCATTGATTTATATATGATGAATTATTTCAAATTTCATGTATAAATATCAGTGGCCATAATGTATGGTCCTTTAAATGTGCTCTTCAATTTAGTTTGCTATTATTTTGTTAAAGATTTAGATATCAACATTCACCAGATATATTGTTCTATAATTTTGTTGTGCTGAGTATTTTGGTATTAGGGTAATGTTGGCCTCACAGAATGAGTTTGGATGTGTCTCCTCCTGTTCCTTTCTTTGGAAGAATTAGAGCGAAAAAATGATGTTAATTCCTTTTTAAATGTTCAGTAAAATTCTGCAGTGAATGCTGTGATCCTGGGCTTTGCTTTGTAGTAGATCATACTTTTGTAGGAATTTCTCCATTTCTTCTAGGTCAACCAATTTGTCAGCATACAATTCTCAGTCAGTTGTAATGTCTCCTTTGTAATTTCTAAGTTAGATATTCAAAACTTCTTTTTTTGTTAGTCTAGCTAAGTACTTGTCAACTTTGTTGATCATTAAAAAAAATCTTGATTTCATTGATTTTTATATTGCTAGTATTTATTCATACTCTTATTTTTTTGTTTCCTGCTGATTTTGTATTTAGTTTGTTCTTCTTTTAAGATATAAATTTAGGATCTTGATTTGCTATCTTTCTTCTTTTTTGATGCAGGTGTTTACCACTATGAACTCCTCTCAGAACTGCTTTGCTGCATCCCATAAGTTGTTATGGTTTTGTTTCCAAATATTTTATAATTTCCCTGGTCATTTCCTCTTTGACTCATTGGTCATTTAAGAATGCATCATTAATTTCCAGATATTTGTGGATTTTCCTGTTTCTCTTCTGATATGATTTTTACTTATATTCCATTATGGGGTCAGAAAAGATGCTTTGTATATTTTAAATCTTCCTAAATTTGTTAAGATTGATTTCATGATCTAATGTGGCTATCTGGGAGAATATACCATTGTTGCTTGAGAAGAATGTATGTTCTGTTGTTGGATGAACTATTCTATATAGGTCGGGTAGATTTGATTTTTCTAGTGTGTTGTTCAAGTTCTGTTTCCTCATTGATACTGTTTTTCAATCCATTGCTGGAAAATGGAATATTGAAGTCTCCTGCCATTATTTTTAACTTGTATTTCCCATGCATACTATCAATGTCTGCTAAATACATTTAGGTGCTCTGATATTAGGTGCATATTAAACCATTTATCTTCTGTTTAAATTGATCCTTTCATCATCATACAATGTTCTTCTCTGTCTTGTGACAATTTTTGTCCTAAAATCTATTTTGTGTAAGTATGGTCATCTGTGCTATCTTTAGGTTCTAATATAACTGAAATGATCTTTTTCTACCTTTTCATTTTTAACTTTAGATGTGAAGTTAGTTGCTAATAGGCAACAACATATCATTGTATCTTATTTTTTATCCATTTAGCTTAAGTATTTTTGCTGGTGCATGCAACCCATTTTCATTTCAATAAATTACTGATTTTTTTTTTTGTCTTATAGGATTTTTGTTCCTCTTTTCCTCTCTAATGGTCTTCCTGTGTGTTTCACTGATTTTTTTTTTTTTTTTTGGCAGTGGCATGTTTTATTTCTTTTCTTATTTGCCAGTTTGCATATCACAATGGTTACCATTGCCCTTATAATAATCTAAGGGCTTGGGGTGTAATGAGGACCTGGGTTATATTCCCAGTACTACAAATACTAAATAAAAATAAGTAAAGATATAACAATCTATTTTAAACTGATAAAAACTAATTTCATTTGTATATAAAACACTATTTGGTTTATACCATGTTTCATGCTTTAAAGAATGTTATACCAGATTTATAAGTGATTTGTTCACTTACATTATAATACCATAGGCTTCTGTATTCTCTGTATATGTATCTTTACCAGGGATTTTACATTTTTGTGTGATTTTGCATTATTTGTTTTCTTCATTTCAACTTATCAGACTCTTTTTAATATTTCTTGTAGAGCAGAACTAGTTGTGATGAACTTTCTTATCTCATTTATATAGGAGAGTCTGAATTTTTCATTCATTTTTGAAAGACAGCTTTGTTAGATATATTATTGTTGGTGTGACAATATTTTTCTTTCTGTACATTGAATTTATAATCCCACTATCATCCAGACTGTGAGGTTTCTGCTAAAATAAATCTACTGGTAATCTAACAGCTCCTTTTTACATGGGAATTTTATTTTGATGTTGTTAAGATTCTATTTTGACAGTTTGGTTATAATATGTCTCAGTGTAGGTTCTTTATATGTATACTTTTGGAGTTCTTTGAGCTTCTTGAATTTGAATGCCCATCTCTTTTCTGATATTTGAGATATTTTCACTTATTAGTTCTTTAAATAGGTTTTCTGTCACATACCTTCCCACTGGAGTTCCATAATATGAATGCTGTTCCATTTAATGGTATGCCGTAAGTCCTTTCAAGTCTCTTCTTGTCTGGTAAGGTCTGCTATTGAGTCCCTCTTGAGTTTTAGTACTTATTGTGTTCTGCAGCTACATAATATCTGTTTGGCTCCCCCTCATAATTCCTCTCTCTTCTGTTGCTATTCTTGTTTTGTCCATGCATCATTTTCCTTTTATTTAATTAACTATTAACCAAGTTCTCTTAATTCATTGTGCATCTTATGACAGTAATTTTTATTTCTTTGTCTATTTCTCCATTTTTTTAGTGTTTGGTTCATGGAAATTTAATTAGTTCCTTTAAATGTGTCTGGGTCACCTGTTTCTTTGTATGATTTCCTTTTCTCCATTTTCTTTTTCTTCATTTGTCATTTCATTAATCAGCTGACACACCCATATTTTACAATTTAGTTTCACAGAGATTTCATAGAGTCTGGCTACAGTTTCTCTCAAACCATAGTTCTGAGTATGAGTCCCTCCTGAGCTTTTGCATGTAATCTCTGAAGTTTTCTCCTTTTTTTCTTGATGTTGCCTTAAATCATGGATCTTGTGAGCCATCTACTGTCTACCAGAGGATTTGCAGACTCAACTGTGTTTCCTCTAATTATTCAATACCCACCACCTGGTATCTTGTTCTGTCATTCGGTGGATACAGACAAGACAGAAAAAAGTCCTTTAGGCAGCCTCCTTCAATTCAGTTGGCTGTATGTTCTACTGGTTTTCCTTCCTATAGAGAAACAGGAAGTTGCAGGATTCCTCCTAAATAAGCCTCTCATATGGATTAGAAAAGTGGTATGGTTCTGATGAATGGACAGAATACTGAATTTCCTATACAGCTTTTATGCAATTGGTTTTGTGCTTGTTTGAGACTCAGACCTTTTAACCAGTTTCTAGGTATCTCCTATAAGTATTTTGTTGATTTTCTGTAGGGAACATGTGAGGGCCTAGGACTTAGCTATTTTGCCATCTTGCTGATGTCATTTTTCTCATTTGGTTCTTTTTTACTGTTTCAACTTCTTAGCTGAGATTTACTGTGTTGAGTCATTATCATCATATTTCATTTGATTCTTTAAGCAATGTTTATTTTAATTCTTAGAACATATTTATCATCTTTATCCGGACCCAGTTGTAGTTAACAATTGTTAGTATGTCATATTTGTTTATCTGAACATCTGTATTTGGGATGAGAACACAAAGTTCTAGGAGTATTCAAGTCTGCTTTGGGTTTACTTTCTAATGATCTCTTTCAATCCTATTGGAATACAACAATTTTCTTAAGAATGTTTGTAAACCTTATCTCAGACTTTGGTTCTCTTATTCCCAGGATCTTCCTACTAAATCAAATTTATGGCTGTTTCACAACTCCCCCGAACTGGGATCATAATATTGCACTAACAGACTGTTTTCTAAATGTTTCCTAAAGCATCTGCTACATTTATGGGTACTGTCACCATAAGTTTATAGTCTCCACATCAAAACAGTTTCACTGTGTGTGGCAGAAGGGCTGCAGGTTAACCTGGAGAGCAGTTCTAGACAAGAGATCCAAACTGTATCTGTTCTTTTATGTTATGGCAGCATTGCATTGATACCTTTATTGCCTTTATTCAATTTTCATTGAATTGGGGATTAAAATCTTATCCATGCCATAATTCCTTAATAGTCAATATAAAAATAATTAAAATCTGTCTTACATAAAGAGATTTAAAAGCAAAAAGTAAAAACGTCTAACATCTGATTACAGAGTATTTACCTTGTCTAGTGTTATGGGTTTTAGAAAAAAGTTTATCAATTCACACTACATAGTCAAAGTGTTCCTATACATTAAAAAACTTGACGAATCCAAGTCGTCTATACAAATCTAAATCTTGCTGTTATATATACCAAGATGTTTTTAATACATTTCTGTAGGCTTTATATTTTGTGTATTAAAATCTAACTTATGCCATGATTCTTAATGAATCAGTATTAAACATACAAAATTTAAAAATTTTACAATGTTATTTCCTTACAGCAAAAGGAGATATGTCTAAATTCTGATTACACTAGTAATGGTCAGTATTTAATCAATAATACTATGAATTCACAGTAACTTAAAGAAGCTTAATGTCACTGTTTCAATTAAGTCTTGCCCCATTTATACTGTGATTATATTTACCAATTATATTTTAGGGCAGTGATTATAAAGCTCATAAAGATTACTTCTATATTTTTCTTATCACTTAACTACTCACCTCTCTCAAAACACCTCTATCTGAGGTAAGACCTGTCAATTCTGTTTCAAGATAGGATAATTTAGGAATGCAAGGCCAAAGATATTAAACCCTTACAAAGCTTAGGTTGGCACAAAGTGCTCTCAAAAGTCTTATCTGTGGGCTGGGGATGTGGCTCAAGCGGTAATGCGCTTGCCTGGCATGCGTAGGGTGCTGGGTTCAATCCTCAGCACTACATGAAAATAAGATGTTGTGTCTGCCAAAAATTAAAAAATATTAAAAAATTCTCTCTCTTAAAAAAAAAAGCCTTATCTGTTTTGAGGCACTAGATCAACAGTAAGAAATTTGCTTCTTCGTTAAATCCTTTCCTTAGTATTAGACAAACTTTGTTTGCTGAATCTAAAGGGCGATGTAAGGCTGCCCATCTCTTAGGAATGGCATGAAGATTTTATGTATGAAGGTTCTTTGTAAAATATGTCACAAACACGAATACATACATTTTAATATAGAGGTCACCTCATATGTATCTGGAGTAGTAACAGATGCTTTTTATATCTGTGGGCATGTATTTGCCTCCTAAACAATACTGCTGGGTTGGTTTAATTATACCCAAATTATAAATGGGAAAGCCAAAAGTCAGAAAGGTGAGATAACTTATTGAGGTCAAGAATTAGTTTTTAAATTACAATTCTGCATCCAGAGAGAGTAAAATGTTCCTTTCTACACAGAGGTAGAGTAATGCACTATTAAATACTTTAAATAATGGTTGGTGGGTTTATAGAAATAAAAATTAATGAATACCATCTCCTTTAGCAAAGCTAAAGACATTGTTTACATTTGAAACTGATCATAAATTAAATTTAAAAATCCTTGAACTCATTCACTTGAAAAAAGAAATTCTTTCATAATTTTAAAGGTGAAAATAGCATGTTTAATATTAAATAATAGCATATTTCATGCCGAAGATAACAAAGTGGATCAGAGCTTAAATTTTATCAACAGAGGTTCTATCCTACTTATATCAAATGGTGATAAAGGGGCAGGACTTCTTCATCAAATGCAGTTTTATTTTTTCTATAGAGTGAAATTCTTTGTGCAATGTATACAGATCCACAAGTTTTAAACACAGTGAATAGCAATAACCACAATCAGAATGTTTCTATTATGCCACCAAATTCTCTTGACCCTCTGTAGTCATTCAACTTACTCATTCACATCTGACTTTTGGCAACCAGTTATTTTCTCTGTCACACAAGTTACCTTTACAAAATTTCATGAAAATGTTGTCACAGTATGTAACTTTTTTGACTCTGGCTTTTTAACACGATGTACTTAAGATAAAGTCATATTGTTTCACATAGTAGTTATCAGTACTTTATACAGATGTACTACAATAGTTGAAAATACCTGGGTTTCCATTGTGAAAGATGAATACAAGCACTGCACTCACATATACATTTTTGTGTGAGCAGCTTTTCTTGGATACTTCTCTAATTGAGTCACATTTATATGTTTAACTTTATAAGAAACTTCCCCTCAAAGTGTTTTGCAATGTGGCTATCCATTTTGCATGACTACAAGCTATGTAGTTATAGTTGTACTACATTCTTGATAATTCTTGCTATTATTAGAATTTTTCAGGCTATTCTAAGTGTGTTGGTGTTATTGTAGCTATTTTTTTTACATTCTTTTATAGTCGAATGATGTTGAGTAACTTTTCACATAATTATTTGCCATTTGTAAATCTTGGGCAAAGTGCCTGTTCAAATTAATTGTCCATTTTTTAAAAATACCTTTGTTTATTTATTTTTATGTGGTGCCGAGGATTGAATCCAGTGCCTCACACGTGCTAGGCAAGGACTCAAAAACACTGAGCCACAGCTCCAGCCCATTATCCATTTTGAGAATGTGAGTGAGATTTCTTTTATTAGTTTTGAGATTTCTTCTTATATTCTGGATATAATCTTCATCAAATACATGGTTGTAAAAATTTTCTCCCAGGCCCTGACTTAAAACAATATATGTGTATGTGTATACATATATATATATATATGTGTATATGTATACTTGTAGGTGGATACAATACCTTTACTTTCTATTTATTTATATATGATGAATCCAGACTCTCACATGCTAGGCGGGCACTCTACCACTGAGCCAAACCCGAGTCCCCATGCTCTGTCTTTTTAAAATTTTACTGTCTTTTAAAAAGCAAAATATTTTTATTTGATGAAATCCTCTGTATCATTTGTCATTTAAAAATAATTGACCCAATATTTGGTGTTGTATGTAAGAACTCCTTGCTGACTTATTGTCACAGTGACTTTGGAGTTCACATTTTACATTTAGGTCTATGATCCATTCTGAATACACTTTTTTGTAAAGTGAGAGAAATGTGTTGAGGTCCTTTTTATTTCATACAGATGTCAAATTTTTCTCTTATATACTGAAAAAAACCTATCTTTTCTCCACTGATTTGGTTTCTCCCTTTGTCAAAATTTAATTGGCCATGTGTGAGCCCATTGCTGATCTTTTCTGTTTCAATGATTTATGTCTTTTATTTTGTCAATACCACACTATGTTGAGTAGCTTTAAATTAAGTTTTGGGATTTGTAATACTAGCCATCCGGTTTTATATGTATCTTCAAACCTGGTGGTTCTGCTAGTTCTGTTGCCTTTAAACCAAACAAATCTGAGTTAATCTGGCAACATCAACAAAATATCCTGCAGGGATTTTTTAAGAAAATGAACCAAGTGGGGGAAGAGTAGACATCTTAACAAATCTTCTTACCTAGCTAGGGTATACAACTTTCTATAAAAATTGGCAAAGATTTTTCAACATTCAGCCCTAGCAGATATTTCAGTTATATACACCAAATTCTTTCTTACATTTGGCATTATGAGAAGTAATATTAAAAAGGAAATTAAATTTCTAGTTGTTTATTGAAAATATATAGTACAATTGATTTTTTGATATTCACCTTAACTCATTTATTGTTTGTAGGAGCCATATTGCTAATTTTTAGTTACTTGTTACATCCAAAACCATGCCATCTCTAAGAATAACTTTATTTCATTCTTAATTTTTATACTTTCTTCTTTTTTCATTTCATTGGCCATACTGCTTGTGAGAGGCTGAACCGGAATCTAGAGTTTGTACCTCCTTTCCTTGTTTACAACTTTAGGAGAAAGACTTTCATTATTCAATATTTCGCTATCAAAATGAAGATAGGTTCTGTACACACTGGTAATTTAAGGGTCTGTTTCATTCCTGGTTTCCTGAGTTTTTGTTGTAAGTGGATATTTAATCTTGTAAAACACCATCTCTTCTTCCCTAATTAAGATGATCATATGCTTTTTCTTTATTGTTATACTTGATTACAATGATTTTAAAGGCTCAAATAGTCAGTATTTCCCAAAATAAATCCCACTTGACAAAATGATTTTTTTCATATTCATGAAAAGTAGTAATTTGTAGTTTTCTTGAATGGTCTATATGCTGGATTTGTACTGTACTTTCTTCCTTTATTGTTTGGCAGAATTCACCAGTGAAACAATATGGGAAAATTATTGAGTTTTCCTTACGCGAAAACTTATGTACAGTAAGTAAATTTCTTAAACATATATAGGATTCAGATAACCTACTTTTTAAATAGGCAGCAGTTTGTGATCTTCATGAAATTGTTCTTTTCATCAAATTTGTGGAGATAAATTGTTCAAAATATTCCATTAGTACCTTCTTAGAATTTGGGGATTTAATGATAGCCCACATCAATGATAACCTTTTACTCTGGACATTTGTCATTCATCTTTTCTTTGTAGCCTAGCAATAACTTTTTCAATTTCTCAGGTTATTATTTATTGGAATCACCTATTATTTGCACAATTTATTTTCTCTGTTTCATGTTTAAGTTTACTGGTTCATGTTTCGTTTTTTTTTTTTTTTTTTTTTTCCTTCTACTTGCTCTGGGGGTTTAATTTAGTCTTCCATTTTTAGTTTCTTAAAAAGAAAAATTGAGCTGGACGTGGTAGCACATGCCTGTAATCCCAGCAGCTCAGGAGGCTGAAGCAAGAGGATCACAAGTTCAAAGCCGGCCTCAGCAAAAGGGAGGTACTAAGAAAAACTCAGTGAGACCCTGCCTCTATAAATAAAATACAAAATAAGACTGGGGATGTGCCTTAGCAGTGAGTGCCCCTGAGTTCAATGCCTGCAACCAAAAAAAAAAAAGAAAAGAAAAATTAAATCAACTTGTGATTTTCTTTTTAAATACTCCTTTAGTTATATCTCACAAATTTTGATATTGTATTTTTATTTTTGCTCAGTTATTCAAATATTTTCTAATTTCCCTTGAATAGTCCATTTAAACCCATGTTAATTAGCAATGTACTTTTTTTCTATTATTGATGTCTAGTTTAAATCAGCTACAGTTAGAGAATTCACTCTATGATTTCTTAAGGTCTTAATTTTTAAAATGTTTTATTGAACAAGATCATGTGTCTTAATGTCGTATATAATTTGATTCCAGGGGCAGGGAAGGGAGAAAAATCTTACTCTGTATCCATAGGGACACATAAACAGATATACAGTATAGTGTGGCTTTAAAATACTGCAGAAGGTGATTAGGATTGAAAAAAAAAAAAAGTCTAAAACATGTTCCCTGGGGGCAAAGCCAATATAGGGGAAAAAAATAGTTGAGAAACACTGGTTTATAGGCATTTGATTATTTTATTTTTGTTTAAGTTGTGAAACACTAATATACAGAAAGGCTATTAAAAAAAAAAAAAAGGCCACATTTCCCATGACTCAGATTTAATGGAAGTTGATATTTTGCTAAAAATTTCTTTAAGTAATATAATAGACATGTATACACACCCACAGGCACACACATCTTTAAGTAACATAATACACATGCACACACACACACACACACACACACACACACACACACAGTTGTCTACAAACCATAGAATTTTTTTCATCTTTTCCTTCCACAGAAGAAACCATTACCTCACACAGTTGGTACTATCAATTCCATGCACGTTTTTGTAATGTTTACTTAGGTTCCCAAGAAAAATGTAAAGCAGTATTTTGTATACCAATCTTTCTAAGCTCTGAAAAGTTTCATACAATTGCTCATATTTTCTTCTTGAATTTTTAAATTTTTCAAAGATTCCAGTATATAAGGACCATAAGTGCTCCCTCATAATTTTAAAAAGATAGAATTGTTCTTTTAGAGTCAAATACCCCTTTTCTCATTTTTAATTGATACGTTTTAAAAATAGATATAATTGCCTCTCAGGTCTTTGTAATCATTAATATTTTAAATTTCTGTCAATATCCTATCACTTTCCATGCTGCTTTAAAGCTTATAATTGTCTTGCTCCCTGTACCCTCATGACTGTCATGTGAATACTGTACCTCTCTACTTTGCATGAAATCTCAGGGTAGGATACACAGTAAAGTACTTGAAGTGGAAATTCTCTATTTCCCTTAAGAACCATCAGTTCTACCTTTTATGTTACTGACACATGATTAGCTCTCATTTCTCCTGAATAATCCCAATGAAGTTACCATTTTTATATGCATTAGTAAAGACAATTGATGTAATGTATATGTTATTCTTACAGATGAGACATGAAGAACTTTCTACTACAAAGGGAAGTGGAATAAAGATAAAATAATTACTATCACCATTAAGCAAAATGCCATTTAGTGTTAAATGCTTCATAGGTACTGATTTCTTCCCTTTCCTTCTTTGAAAGAATATTTTGGACTTGATTCTGAAGGAGTCTCATTTGTACAACAGTATTTTCTAAATAGAATCTAAAACAGCAACTTGAAAACTATTGCCCTTTGGTGATTTACCTAATAAAGATTGATTATGCTGTTTCTGTTCATGTTATCAATACAAAAGACACAATCATGAATAGGACTAGGTGAAGGGTATTTGTGCCATTTTGAGAGAAACTGCCTCCTTATATATTATACCCTTGGTTCACATTCACCTCACACTAGTCCAGCCTTGGATGGAGGCACAAATGGAAAACCATGAGAATAAATTTTACATATCTTACATTGCAGTAATACTTTTGTTTTCAGCTGCCTAAAACCTAGTTTCCCACTTGAATGTGTAGTACGATGCTTCTTCCTTTAGATGAAATTTCCTTTAGATAAAATTTCACTTTTCACCCTCAGCTGTAATGTATTTGACCTATACACTGCCAGTTACATGCCAAATCCTCTAGTAAGAAGAAAAAGAAATAGGGAAGTAAATAGGCTCAAATTATATTATCAGTACTTTCTCAATACCTCGATAACTCCTTTTTTGGACTCAGGAATGATCAGGAACTATCATTAGATTACTGACAGGATTATGGTTAACACATCTACGTCTATTTCTATCCAGAAGGGAAAAAAAAGTTTCTGAACAATTTCTAGAAATCTTTCAAATTCGACACTTGGGCCATATGCTCTCTTTATGAAGAACAGGTAGGGTATATTTGTATGATACTTATAATCCTCAATATTTAAGTTCCTAAATTTGTTAAATAGCATCATCCTCCAAGTAAGGCAAGAAATTAGTGGAAGTGCTGGGCATCTAAGTGATAATTAAAATGGAAGAATGACTGAGGTTTTATAACACTTAAGAATATTCACACAGGGGCTGGGGATGTGGCTCAAGCGGTAACGCACTTGCCTGGCATGCGCGGGGCCGATCCTCAGCACCACATAAAATAAAAATGTTGTGTCCACCAAAAAACTGAAAAATAAATATTAAAAAAATTCTCTCTCTCTCTTTAAAAAAAAATTATTAAAAAAAAAAAGAATATTCACACAACTCAGAAATGAGATGAGCTGATACTATAATATGGCAGTTTCAGCTTGTCCTCCAAGGGTATAAATGTTGGCAGCTTGTTCCTCAGTGTGGCAGTTTTGAAATGGAGAAAACTGTAAAAGTGGAACCTTGTACCAGCCTAGTAACCCTAATGACTGGGTCATTAGGGACATCACCCTCAGACAAGATTTCATAGTTCTTGTGGGAACCCAGTTAATTCCCAAGAAAGGGGTTCCTGCAAAAGAGCAAGACTAGCCTCTTCCCACTCTCTTGATTTTCCTGTTTCACTATGCGATCTCTTCTCACCATGCACTGTTGCCTCTGTGATGCCATACACCTTGGAACCCTGAGAGTTAAAAGGTCAGTGGCATATTCTTGGACCTTCAGAATTGTAAGCTAAATACATTTTTCCTTCCAAAATTATTGTATCAGAAATGGAAAAGAAATTAATACAGTTGAAAACCACTACCATGAGACCTAACATAATACTTGAATAGCATATATCAGACTTGTATTCAATATTTATGTTCACCAAATTGTCTTTACAGCCTTAAAGTAGATACTATTATCCCCATGGAAAATGAGGAAAAAAGTCAAGTTAGGCTAAAAGTCAAGTCATAGATACAAGATTTCGATTTAAAACCCATACTCATAAAACCATTATATCTCAGTAAAGTCAAATAGTTTATTATTTAATTCCCTGTCAGTATTGCAGGATAGGGACTCAAGAGTTTTAAAGTTTTTAAATTATTGTTTCTTACATATTTGACATTTATATGCTCTAAGGATAATTTACTCCTTGGCTCCTGTCATAATTCTTGACAATTTCAAAATCCACTTACATAATACTTTCAAACTTTTCTTATTAATTTCTTAAATTCATCTCTTTCCATTATTTGGCCTCATCCTATTCCCATCTTCACATCCTAGAACTTCAGTCATTAATCACTGCACTGATATTTTCAATTTTAGTCACCCTGTTCTTATTTCAAACAACCAAATTTCTAGTTCCTACTACTAGTAAGAAACTTTAACACATCCACAACTATACTGCAATTTACAATTGGCTACACCATTTCCTACCACATCTCAACTTTCTCTTACTTTACTCCTTAACTAGAATACTTTCATTGTGCCTCATTATAATCAATCTCTTGAATATCAATACTTTTGCTCTCCTCCAAATTTGTCATATTTACCTTTAAAAATCTCAATTTTCATCAAATTCAACTCTGAGCCTATGCACAGTGATGGCACCCATGTGGAACTTAACTGGAGAAAAACTCAAAACATGTTGACTAATCTCACTTAAATTAACAACCAGAAACTTTAAAGACAGTTAAGTATTTTAGGTAATACCTAGTCAGTCATCCCAAGAGTATATTTATCCTTCCATTTTCCTTGTTATTTTAAACACCTTCTTCCTTTCCTCAATTATTCATGACTCTCTCTCTGTTCTCTATAATGTCACTTCCTATTTTACTGAGAAAAAACAAAACTTTCATGTTTGTACTATCTACCAAACTACAAACATCTAGACCTGTATGTCTTCTTCTCTACTGCTTCTTACATTATCTGTATGCCTGTTTTTTACAGTTTTACAGAAAATCTGTTGGCAGTGACTCTAATGTGAAGGTTATCACATACTCACAGATTATAAGTAGAACAAGTAAACTTAAAAAAAAAGAAATCAAATTTTCCCACTTATATATCCCTGGAACTAATTTTACTAAGAGGAATAGAATAAATCCATATGGGAAACATTTTCACAGGTGAATGATGTTCTAGTAGGTAAGAGATTCAGGGGAATAAAAATGAAATTTCAACTTAAGACAAGAGTACAAAATCCCTAAACTGGAACAAATTTCCCACTACCAAAGAAACCTACTAGAATAATTATAAGAAATAAGATTATTGTAGAAAAAGTGCACTGTATCAAGTTAAGAATGAAATGGTTATATAATCATAAAAGAGTACTTAAAATTTACTATTAAATTATCTTAGTGAGAAATTCATATGATTTATACTTTTCTATATATATAAACTAACATAATTAAAAATACAAGCAGTATTTTATTGGAAAGAAAATAATTTATTATATATGAGAGAAATCATTAAAACACATTATATATCTTCAATAATATGATCTAAAGGCATATAGATTTAATTTTTAAATATACTTTCAAAGATGTTACGCACAGTTCCATAGCCAGATGGTCAATTTCTTCTCATCAAAGTTGGAAAGCACTTGAAAGATATGGAATTCAAAAGGAACCTAAAATATCAGAAAAGCACATTAAAAATAATCATGATTATAAAATAATCTATTAGTTCAAAAATAACTAAAAGCTAAAATATTTTTACTTAGAAAATTAGTGAATCATGTCAGTACAACAAAATTTTTATGCAAATAAACATGTTTCGCAGAAACTGATCTATAACATTAGAAAATAAAACATTTTAATTGTGCATATCAAAAAAATTGTAATTTCAGTTATCTATGAACTTTTTGAACTCTTAGGATTATAATGGTTCTTGACAAAATTTTGAGTAGTTTTCATAGTATGTATAATAGCAAAGTTTCCCACAAAGAGATGTAGAGATTCTACCCCTTTATTTTCCTGTTTATAAAAGGTTGGATGACAAAGTTGGTAATAGGTGGCCAACCATTTACTCTAATAAAGTAATAACCCAATAGGACAGTCCTTAAAATTACTAAGGAAACCTTTTCAAATTTGGTTATTGGACCTCTTTCTCAGAGGTTCTAATTCATCAGTGTTGTTTCACACAGTCTAGGAATCTTTATGCATAAAAATCCTTCTTTGGTGGCTTTCTACCTTGACTGCACATTAGAGAGGCTTGAAAAATTTCAACATCCATGGTACGCCCCAAACCAATTAAATCTAAACTCTGTGAGAGGGAAGGAACTAGATATCAATATATATTTAAGGTTATTTTCACCCCTTTTAAAGATATATATACATATATATACATATATATATATAGATAGATAGATAGATAGATAGATATAGATAGATAGATACATAAATATATAAATTTTTTTTTTAAAGTTCCCATGGTGTTCCAATGTGCAGCCAAATTTGAGAACCACTGTGTTCCAGTGGATTTTGGACACCAACTGGTCTGGAAATCTCTGTTCTTATATTTCTACCAGGATCATTTCTTTTCACTTACTGAACTACCCTAGTCAACATTATGTTTTTTCTCTTTCCTTATTATTATTGTTTGTTTAGGAAAAGAAACAGGGAGAAGAAACTTCTACTGCTATCTCTGTCAAAAAAGATTTCAAAAAGAAGACTTCGTATGTGAGGTGCGCTACTCTTATTTGGCATTTATACAGAAATCCAGTTATTTCAATATATGTACATTAAAAAAATTCCCATTCAAATTGGAGAGCATGTTATACAGAACACCTAAACCAGGTGTATCATAAAATAAAAAAGCATGTTACTGAATTAGATTTAGGAAATACATAAATAGAAGAAAGACCACATTCTCTGTTAAAACAAATGCATACATTCTCTAAGTTGACCTGATTCACTAACTTTCCTTGGCAAAACTATACAACGTAAATGAAAGCATAGAAAATTCAACAACAAACCTGTTCAAGCCATAGAAATAATTTTAGAAATAGTTCACTTGAATAAAAGTATAGAAAAATGACTACTTAATCTGGATCAGTGGATAGGAAAGGGAAAAAATATCTCTAGGAAAAAAACAAAAAACACTGCCCCAAAAAGGATACAACAAGAAAGGATACACTTTGCATGACAGTATTACAGCAGTATTTACGCAGGAATGCTTCTAAAGAAGAACAGCAGAATGCAGTTTAATTTTTTTCTTATTTTTTCAGCATTAGATTTACAAATAAATGACTTTAAAACATACTGAAATTATTCAATTTTTCCCCTAAGATACTTGACTTCTGGTTACAATAGTATAGATAGTTTGAAACAAAATTCAAATATCCAAGGCTTCTCAGAGAGACTAAACACTGTAAAATTTTCTTATTTAGCATTTTTTCAGCTAGACACAGTAATTTTGACCAATTTATTTCATGTCCTTCCAGTTTAAAAAGGGAGAAATTTTTTTTTAAAAAAAGGAAAGTAATTTACTTCTGCTTATTTCTTAAGTAACAAACTTTAGAATATATAATGCCTAATTTATTATTTCTAATCATAACATTAAAATTGCTTGATCCAGAGGGGAAAAAAATTAATTCCACAAATTTTTTTTTTTTACATTTTATATTAATAATTAATTGTATATTCTCAGCACTGCAGAATTTTAAGAGTTGGAAAATCTTCCTTTAACTGTTTCCTGTCAGTTTCTAAGTGTGGGCTCTGGACCAAGTTGCCTTACTATTATGAGGGAACACGCTACATAAATTACCAGGTGCCATCCAGAATAACCAGCTTGTTCTGGCATGCTGGATCTTTTTAGCACTGAAGGTAGTGTATACTGAGAAATCCCTCAGTCACAGGAAAACTAGGATGACTTGTCACCCACATCAGTTTTCCTGAATGAGAAATTCTTGGTAGGGAGGGAGAAGCCTAGCAGACTGTTCTACCAAGCTCTCTAAGGGATTTAATATTTTAAAGGTTAAAACCCGCTTCTTTATAAATAAATACTAATAGATATATACTTCATAAAATTCTTTCTCCAAACTTAATTTTTACATACAAATGAACTTTTTTCTGCAGTCAATAATTCTGACGTTTTCTGGAATTAACTGTATACACAGAAATTTCCTTAAAATTCTTAAGAGGTATCATAATTATTATTCTATCAGGCTTTTACACTTCTTTAATTTTGATTATATAGAAAGTCTTGTCTTTTTATGTTTTCTCCACACTTACCTTTGTTAATATTTAACACTTTCTTTTCCCTTCTTTCGCATCTTGTTTGGGTCTAGCAGATCGAGCAAACTGCTAGTATTTTAAAATTAAGGTTTCCTTCATAAAAATGAAAGTAATTTTTTTTCTACATAATCATTGTGGGGGGAGGGGATATAATGAGAGCAACTAAGAACAGAGAGGGAGGAAGAGCAGGAAGAAAAGATTAACATTAAACAGAGACATGAGGTGGGAGGGAAAGGGAAAGAAAAGGGAAATTGCATGGAAATGGAGGGAGACCCTCATTGCTATACAAAATTACATATAAGAGGTTGTGAGGGGAACGGGAAAATAAACAAGGAGAGAAATGAATTACAGCAGATAGGGTAGAGAGAGAAGATGGGAGGGAAGGGGAGGGGGGATAGTAGAGGATAGGAAAGGTAGCAGAATACAACAGTTACTAATAGGGCATTATGTAAAATTGTGGATGTGTAACTGATGTGATTCTGCAATCTGTATTTGGGGTAAAAATGGGAGTTCATAACCACTTGAATCTAATGTATGAAATATGATATGTCAAGAGCTTTGTAATGTTTTGAACAACCAATAAAAAAAAAAAAAATTAGCCTTTCCTTTAGTATCATTAGTTTTTATACCTGGACTTTCTACCTTTATACATTAATAACTAAAAGATGATTAACCAATGATATGATCTGGATATTAAAATTATCAAGCAAAATATTAATAATAATACAAGAGAATAATAATGGTATAATGAATGTTTTTGTGACTCCAAATGTATTTCTAGATACCCTTTGTAAGGCTTAGTAAGAAGATGTACTTTTGAGCTGTGTAAGTGAAATATTAAGTAAACTTGGCTGAAATTTAATAACTTCATGCAATAAAAGTCTAAATAAAATCATCACCTGCCTCAGCTAAGAAAAGTTTAACTGTAACTGCATATTTCAAGGTAGAATGCCAGATGAGCTTTTTAAAGGGTAACAAGAGAATTAATTTCAGTTATACCCTTTTCCCCAAAATTACATAGTTTTGAAATAGATTGATATAAAGGATACAACCACCATGGGTTTTCCAAAAAGAACATATCCATTTGCTTCCTTTAAGGCTTTTGCTGCTGCTTTTTCATTTGGAAGTCCAATGAAAGCTTGTCCTTTCATGCGACCTTCTTTCATCAGGCGTATATCAAACCTAGAATACAAGGAAGAAAAGTAGTTTTACTTCAAAAAATGTAAAATTATTTTGATGCAATGAATAAGAATGTGTTCAACAATTCAAAAGTTGCTATTTCAAAATAAAAATGACTATACTCTCTGATTAACACAGTTAGTCAGGCTTTCTAAAATTCTATTTTGTATTCTATTTTTCTACAAGTAGGTAATACAAATTTCATGTTGTGTGAATCTCTATATTTTAACTCTTAAACATATATTTATGTTATTTAAAAGTTATAAAGTAACAGTAAAAGCACACACAGTTTTTGGTTGTTATTGTTTTGGAGCTTAAACTCAGAGTCCTGTGCATACTAGGTATGTTTCTATTACTTAGGTTTGCCACATATATCCCTATTTTCAAAAAGTTTCTTGCAATCAATTCAATACTTTCTGCTCAAAGTGACAACAACAAATAAACAAAAAACCATACGACCAAGGATAGAAGATTAATAGGAACCAAATATAAGCAACTGAGTAATTTATTATATTATTATTATTATTACTACAAGAAATTATAATGCAGGGAGAGGGGGAGAATAAATATTCAGTAGATTAGATAAAGTGAAATGAAGGGAAAGGAGGGCATGCAAGAAAAAGGGAAGACTGTGAAATAAATCTAAAATAATTTTCTTATGTACATATACGAACATACCATAGTGAATCTCACTATGGTGTACCTCCATAAAAATAGGGTCCTAAATCATAATAAGATATATTCCATGCTTGTACAATTATAGCAAAATGGATCCTACTGCCATGTATAACTAAAAAGAACTAATAAGAGGAAAAAAAAGGGAAAGAAATTATAGTATCAGGATAGAAAAAGACCTTACTTATTTTCTAGTCAAAACTATCATTTTAAAGTGATACCTAGAGAGAAGACTCTGAAAAGTAGATGGCTCAAATCACAGAGTTTATTCCTAGTACAGTGTTCTATTATTCTACAGCATACTCATTTTTTCAACATTTCTGAGAGAAATCTATACTCCAAAACTACTTAGAAAAATGAGTATAGTTTTCCACTAAGATATGGTATACTGGATGGGAAAAGAATACTAAGATGTAAAGGTATCAAATAAAAAAAAAACGCACTGACCTTTTTTAATCACATGGTCAGTCTCATGGGAAACAATATACTGTTTTGCTACCTACAGTTTTCTCAACATAGAAATATATTTTAAGTTCAAATTCTTATTATAGACAATACTGAAAATAATGTTTACATATATACACAAACATATGAATGCATATATATATATTTTTTTCCCCTGTACAATCACGTCCTATTGGCAACAACAAAGAACAGCATTTTGCATGGCCAGAAAAATAAACTTGATATCCTGATGAGACATCTGCCACTAATGAATACAGACCGAGAATGTTAAGATGTGGTCCTAACTCTGGATATCTATCAAAAAAGACATGCAGGTCAGATAAGAATTAAAAAGTACTTTTTTTGACTGAAAGTTAAAACAAAACTAACTTGTTATTTTAACTCCACTCAAACATTTCTCATCTTCTACTTCATTCTACTTTTTATTTATATGACAAAGAATCTTTACTTTGAAATTAACTAGTATAAAATTTTAAAAATGAAATTTTAACTCCAAATATTAACTTTATAGCAATAATGAATCACATCCCTTTTTTCTACTTTCACAGAGTTACTAGCTTTGACTAATACAGTTCAATTAAAAGATGAGAACTTTCTTGCCAGAGTACAAATTCTTAAAAAACTTTCCTGGTTACTGTATATTCTTGGATAAACCACTAAAATAATATTTTTCAAAGTGTCCTCTTTGGACCAGTAGCTTCATATCACCCAAAAGCTTTTGAAAAATGCAAACTCATGAGTCTTATTACATTCTAGAAAACCAGACTCTCTGGAGATGGGCCCAAGAAACTGCTTCACCACAATCTTCAGGTGATTATTGTGCGGTATATTAAAGCCTGAATACCTGTGCTTTAGAGCAGGGTACAGGAGCAGAATTTACCAAAAGTCCATTCCTGTAAGTAAAGAAATACCTGAATAAAGCCATAAATATTTGTTTATATATTTTGAAGCTAGGACTACAAAAATTATTAGCTACAGACAACATGGCCTGCAATAAAATAAAAACATTGTATTTTTTCCTGTTTGTCCATTTAAAGAAGTTTGTCAATTCCTATTCTAGATGTCTAAAAGGTTACTTGTGAAAGAAAATACTCCAATATATTCATTCAATCTTCATCTTTAAAAGGAAAATGGTGGCATAACAAAAAGTGTTAAATTCACAACAGAGAAAAACCAAAACATAACTTGAGGTTATGATTGCTACTTACATGATTCGTTGTGTCTCTGATGAAAAGTCAACAAAGCGCCCAAAAATAAATTTAAGATCCTGGAAATTCAATAAGAAAGAAATAAATAAGGAAGCCAGCGGGGAAAATGTAAAATAACGAAATCGATTTGTAAGTTCAACTTACCTTTTCTTGAACATGTTTAGCTAAATTCTTTACATATATTCTACAGTTTGGTTCGCCAGGTTCATAACTTCTAAAAACTGAAAGCGTTTCCATTTCTTATTTAAAGACAAAACAAAGATATAAAATTAAAATATTTTTACCAATTTTTCAAAGAAACTTATAACATGCAAATAACTATTAAACAGGTAAAATAGGCTTTATGAAAATGTTAAAGCCATAGATATTAGTAGCAATATTACTGATGGTTATATAATACAAATTAAAAATCTGAAATGATTATAAGGAAAAAATTTAAGTATTGTTTTGAAAAATCTCCGACATCTACAATAACTAAAATCTGTTTAATAAAATATTTACTATTAAAGGTCCTAAGATGAGTTACTTATTAAAGAACAAAGCATATCTGATATTGTTTGTATAACATTTTGATTAAAATAAATTTTCCAAACCACCAGCCACTTCCACATTCAAAAATAATTATGAAGTACTCCAAAATAACAATCGTGTTTTTCGGACAAATGTATTTCAGATTCCCTTTATAAGTTCCCCAAGTTTACTAAGCAATCTGTTCTTCATAACTAGAAGTTATATGCAAAAATACTAGCTGGAAGTCTATCTCTCATTATCGTGGAAAAAAAGTTACATGTTATGAAAAGTCCAAAAACCTTATATTTTTCTGAAATGAACTAAATAATAAAAAATCTTTTAAAAGTGAAAACTATTATGTGAGAATATAAAATCCTAAAATATGCATTTTTAAACATCAACATTGTTTTAGAGTTGCTTTGTATGCACCTCAGATATAGTATGTTAAATCCACAACAGAGAAAAATAAATTATCAATTAACAGTTCTATATTTGTAACACATAACTCCAGACTTGTGGATATAATTATTTGTTTTACATGCCGTATAAAAAAGTTTTAGGAATGAAAAGAAATATTTTTCCCAAATGAATATAAGCAGGAAACAGTATGGAAACGAAATTTACCTATAAAGTATACGGTTTAAAACCCAAAAGAGATGAAAAACATTAATCAGATAAAAATTGATGTTTATGCTTTAAGTTATGTTTCTTGATATAAATGGATTTGTTTTGTTTCTGTGTAGTTAAAGAACTGTGAAATGGAATATAAACTGGTTTATTTCATAACATTACCTTCTTTGGAAATTCTGCCCTTTTCCAACTCCCTTCTAGAAATACATTCTGAGGGCATTTCATCAGAGTCTTCTTTAGTTTCTTCTGTGATGTTCAGATTAGGTTTGGGGAAGATTTTCCCAAATCCTATACTGGATGCATCAACTTCAGTAGCAGGTAATTCTAAGAGTTCAGCATTAATATTAGCCATTAACTATCTCTCTTTTCAATATAGTTTTCAAGTTTCTGTTCCCTATTTTAATTTAACAAATATTTTTGGCATCACTGAATTTTTTGGTGTTTCTCAATGTTCTAGAATAGACATAGGAAAATAATATCCTGTAAGGGTCCAAATAGTAAATATTTTAGGCTTTGTAGGTCATATGGTTTCTATCATGACTATTTAATTTTGTTATTGTAATATGAAAACACCCATAGACAAGAGCTAAGCAGCTAAACTATTGCTTTGTGTTGCTACATAGAGGTTCTGCAAAGAGGAAAAAATAAATTTAGTTTCAACGTATTCAGTCTGAGGTGCCAAAGGGGCATCTGATGAAACGTTTACTGGGTAGACAGTGTGAAATATTAATAACTGCAGGAACAAAAAGAAATTTGCAATTAAATAAATTACATAATTCTGCTAAGATACTCAGTGTTATATAATAGTTATGAAGATTATATTGTTACATCAGAACATTGTGAAACAACCTCAATCTTTTCAATAATTATAAGATTAGGATAAGTAAACTATGCTGAAATAAACACCATAACAAGGTATGTCCTTCCATTAACCTCCCCACACTACAAAGAAAAAAAGATAATTATAATCTTGATTCTTTAAGAAGAAACCCCAAATTTAAAAATTACTCATTCAAATTAAGAAAATTAAAAAATACTAAAAACTTTTTACTTTAGTTATCAACATACTGGATTTCATTAATAAAATATGAATTTTAGCATCAATAATAATTAATCTGGCATAGGGGAAAAATTCTTAGAAAGGGTTAAACATTCTAGTTAATATTACCTAAAAAAGAAAACCTAAAACCTCTAAAATGCTTCTACTATTAATTTTACTGCTTTGCCAATGATGTAGAATGCTCCCTTTTTGTACATGTATAAGTCTTTGAGCAAATTAAACCTAAGAAAATTGTACCACGTAAATATGCACAATTTTCATATACTAGTAAAGAAAAAACAGATTAAAAAATTTTTATGTTAATGAGTGACTTATAAGATGAACTTACAAAACAAAAAATAAAAATATTGAAAAAAACAAAAATGAAGCTACCCCCAAAAATCAATGCATTCTCACTAACCATCAGATGGGAATTAAAATTCACTAGAGATTTTCACTCATTATGTCTCTAATACCTACTAGAATTCTACCCAATAGTCACAGAAGTATTCAAATATATACGTAAAAAAGATATATATTTTAGTGTTTTCTGTAACAGTAAAGATTAGAAAACTCATAATATTGTATGATTAAATAATGACTGATATTACTATACTCTGTTCTATTACACAGCCATTAAAAAGTATGGTACATATTTTTATGCTCTGATATAGTAAGTTATCTCCGCTAGACTGTAAATTCTAAAATACAAGAGAAAATGTCTTTGTCCAGAGTCTGCTATATAACAAACTTTCAATAAGTCACTGAGTGAAAGATGAACACTGTAAAATATGATGTGCATATTTTATTTATATTCATGTTCAAAAACAAGAATAAAAGAAAAATGTGTTTACATGTACTGACTGCTATAGTTTGGATCTACACTGATCTTAAAAAAGACTATGTGGTAAAGGCTTGATTAGCCCACGGCAATATTATGGGGTCTAGTGGGAAGTAGTCTCGTCACCAGGAGCTTGCTCTTGACAGGACTTATGGAACACTGGTCTATGACACTTTCTTTCTTTTTGCTTCTTGGCTGTTATGAGATGAGCAGCTTCCTTTGCCATGTGTTACAAATACCATTTACTGCCTCACCATAGTCCCAAAAGCAATGAGTCTATTAACTATGGACTGAAACTTCCTAAACTGCCAAAATAAACCTTTCCTTTAAATTGATGATCTCTGATGTTGTGTTTTAGCAACACAAAGCTAACCCATAAGATAAAGTCTTGAAGAATGCAGAAACAAAAACATTGGTTACCTCTGCACAGTAGAACAGAGAATAGTAGGGTTTGGGAATGCTAACTTTTTAAAAAAATTTACTTTATGTTTCTGTCCTGAGTCAATTTCTAATAAGCTTGTATGATTTTGGAAATAAAAAATTAATGTCTAAAAAAGCTGAAAAAAACCCCTGTAGTTTTTAATATGCTAAATTTAAATGTAAAAATAGTATCTGGTAAACAATCCTCCAAAAGTTCTGGATTAAAAAAAAAATACACGAATATTCTCTCTCTCTCTCTCTCTCTCTCTCTCTCTCTCTCACACACACACACACACACACACACACAAAAATATAGATACATGTGTAAAATCTACAACTCACAGGATAGCTATGTTGTTTCCTAATAATACAATGACATTAATAAAAACATAGAACATCACATTAAACAAGCAATGAGAAGTTATCACAACACAAAACTCTTGTATTATTAGTGTATATACCAGCCAGAAAACATAAATTTCACTCTAGATGTCATTACTAGCAAAAAAGTAATAGTGACAACCTTGCAAAGTAAGTTTTATGTATATAAAACAGTTGAAAATGTATATTATTTCATGATATTAAGGAAGCCTAATCACATATTTTAAGTAAAACTGACAAATACGAAAACAGACAAATATTATATATGAAACTTAATTCTAGTACAATAAGACTGACTTTATCTCGTGAAAGAACTCAAATATTCTTACCAGAATTTTTTTCTTCACAATTCTGTTCTTTCTCTAAATCTTTCTTCAATGCAGCTGGCAGGTCCGTTGATATGTGGAATTCAATTCTTTTATTACCTACAGGTTGTGGTTGGTCAAATACATCCGAAGGTAACAGCACAGGATGTACATTGCTATTTAAAAATAACCACAGCATGAATTTGTAATTGCAAATCCTGAGAATATTATTTCATTCTCAATTTAAAAGTAACAGTTTGATAAAACATTCAATACACTTATAAGCACTGCATAAAGTGTTTTAAATACTTCAGTAAACTCTAAGATATGCACTAATGTATTACTAAATTTCTATTTTACAGATGAGATTGAGGTTAAAAGATGCTAATAATTTGCATAAAGTTACCAGGTAAATGAAGGGCAGTACTTGAATTACTTGACTACTGATTTTATACACCATGGTATTTACTAATATACTCAAAAAAGTTAAATTTATATTAATGTATAAATTTTTAATGCACTATATTTTATACAGTATGCAGCAGCACTGTGTTAACAAAATAAGTAACAGCTATAAGTGGCTGCTGATTCTTTATGAAAAACAAATATATAATAAATATCTCAATTTTATACTGAGTTCGGCTTAAATAATATTTTGGGTATACATGTTACATAGTCATATTATCAACATTAATTTCATCTGCTTCTTTTTACTGTTTTAATTTGGCTACTGGAAAGTTTAATGTGGCTCACATTGTTTCTGCTGTTCAGTACTGCTATAGAGATTAAAAGTATGGAATAGCAGTGTCAAGTCAGGTGGGTATCAAATTATATATCACATTATTTCTACTTAAATTGAAATAAGTGATTAAAAATATATTCCCTTAAAAATAAAAAAAAATTTAAAACTCCCCTCTTAATTTATAAAGTTAATTGTAAGACAAATATATCTAATAGAAAAACTAAAAGAAGTTAAAATTTCAATTAATATTGAGACACTAAATAGAAAAGACAAAAAGAGAACATGATGTTATAAAATGAAACGTGGAAAATTCTGAGACCCGGGCTACTCAGTATTATTAAACAACGGTAAACTGTGAGAAAATTATGAATAGTTGTGAATGTGGCAAACAGGAAGCCACTGGTGAACCAAGTAAATGTGTACTAAACAAAAGCTACATTTAGGAATAATGTAGTTAAGCAAGTAAACAAAGTACATATGGACAGCATTCACTTTCATAATTCTATATAAAACTACCTGTGTGAAGAAGATGAGGGTGTATTCAACATATCCTTTATTTTTCGCTTTTTTCTCACATGGCGCTGCTTTACCATCTTTGGTCTTTTGGGCTGAAAATTTGCTAGTTCCATTAGTTTGGTCATTCTATGTTGGAAAAGAGGGAGTGTAAACAAGATCCTTATCTAGAAGCATAATTATTCAATACTGTTGGTGTTAAGCTTAAATTTGAATTTGGATGTATAAAAATAAATTATAACACAGACTATGCAAAGAACACTTGTATATAGTATGAGAGCTAAAACAAGAAGACAGAGAGTCACTGACAAAGTTTGCATCTTGAACATCCCCCAAAGGCCTTGTGTTTAAAAGCATGGTTTTCAGGGTGGCCCTATTAGGCAGTAATGGAATCTTTAGGAGGTAGGGCCTAGTGAAAGGTCCTGATGTCAACCAGGGCATGCCCTTGAAGTGTACTGTGAGCTGTGATCTCTCTCTTTCTGACCGTAAGGCAAGTAGTTCTGCTGTGCTATATGTGATGTGCTGCCTCATCGCATGCCTAAAATAATGAGGCCAATCAACCAGAACCTCCACAATTGGAGAGGCCAGTAAATAAATAAATAAAACCCTTTTCTAAGTTCATTATCTCAAGCACTTCATTATAATGATGTAATGCCAACAAACACAGCCACTTTATTTGACCTCATTTGATATCTGCATGTCAGGTGACTTAAATAAATTTGCACCAAGCTATACGCATCCAGTTCCACAAAATACTTGAAAAGTATATTATAAACTATTTGGGGGCTAGTTAAAATATCAAGTAGGCAAATTCACAAACACAAATCCACAAATAATGAAGTTTCATGGTGTGCTTTTAATGCCACAATCACTCATCTAAAAAATTATGCATACTCCCTCAAAATACCCTTAGGTCCTAGTACCTATTCTCAGGTCTTAATTTATAAAACTTTACAGAGGTTAATTTATAAAACTTTACAGGCTAGAGGGGTGATGGCTATTAACAAATTCTAATGATTCCAAAATCTGAAGAATTATATGCAAAGTATAGGAAGAACAAAAAAGTCTTTCCCACATTCTATGCTTCTTACAATCTGAACAATTTATTCTTATTACTAACCTCTGTCGGTCCTCATCATCACTGCTTTCATATTCTGATTCTTTACTAGATAACTCCTCATCCTCATCTGGTAAAGGAGGGTCCTCAGGTGGCCGAGGAGATGTAGGTGGGAGAGGTGCATGCAATGGCATATAGTCTTCATACTAATTTAAAAAACAAAACAAAAATGCTATGGCAATCCGTGATATTTACAGAATAGACAAACCAATTTCCATGTAAATACTTGATTCTTGTTTCCCTTTACTTCATAATATTCTTTTGCATACTCAGCATAGAAACATATTCATGTGTGCTGTGGCAGACTACTAATTGATCACAAAATTTATTTTGTCTTCTTTGGCCTCTAGCTGGACCAACTTTGAAAGCCCCTCTTAGAGTTATTGTTTGCCATGTAACCAAAAATAGGAGAAAAAAGAACTCTAACATAATTTTCCCTTCCTGATCTGCAGACTATTTGGTAATGCCCTCATCAACCTGACAAGGCACAGGGTGAAGACAACTCAGGCTTTTGAATAACTTAGAATAGATTATCTTTCTATCATAATTTTGGAATGGAAACAACGTGAACAAGAAATAACTTACTGTATTAAAAGAGTTAAGAGTAAATTTTGTTCATTAACAGCTGCTAGCACAATCTTTTTGCTTTTTTATATACCTTTATTTTGTTTATTTATTTATTTTTATGTGGTGCTGAGGATGGAACCCAGGGCCTCACACATGCCAGGCAAGCACTCTTCCACTGAGCCACAATCCCAGCCCCTAGCATAATCATAAAAACCCTGTAACAAGCACTGAGTAGGTGCTAAAGCTCCAAAGAAAAATTATAAAGCTAACACTACATACAGCAGAAAAGCAGTCAAGCCCAATGCAAATTCTCTTCTATGGTAACACTCAAAATAATTTTGCATTATTATTATCCATAAATATATACAGTATTACATTGGAATAATTTTAAGAGTAGACATAGCTTAATGTCTAAATTACTACAAGATTTGCAGGTAAATTCTAATATAGTATTAGCAACCTTTTTTTCTTGTCTTTCTCAAATGACACAACAGAGCGACAACAATGGAATTTTTAGATGTTTCTATTGTTGTGGTTATGTTGTAATGATGCAACATTGTAGGTTAAAGAATTGAACAATACTATAAGAAATTTTGGTCTCTATTACCAAAACTTTCATATTCTGGTTTTCCTCTTTCCCTTCTCAGCTTTATTATTAATATCACATTTACTTTATATGTATTTCTTATCTTCACTATACATCAGAGGTGGACATAATACTTGTACAATTTATCCTCAATAATTTCATTCAGTAAATGAAAGTTGAAAATTCTAAGTGGTTTCTTACCATGGGAGGTCGTGCAGTAATTGGTCCAAAAGGTGTAGGCAAATTCATTTTATTCATAAGATGAAGTACCTTAAAGTGGCAAGAGATTTAAAATCATACAGTATTAACATAATGTTTCAACTCACATCCTGTATTTCATGTACTAAAAACCTTCTGTAAAAATACTACTGATTAATAGAGTGAAAAGAAAGGCCATTTCTTCTCTTTATGATCCCAAGACAAGGAAAAACAAGCACTGATATATCTCAGGTTAGTCTTCCTAAATTTTTTTGTCATTTCTATCAATATAGTTATCCCCACTAATAAGAATGTAATGCTCTTATAATGTAAAATCTAATGTTACTCTATCAATGTTACTGATTACTGAGATAATCAAACAGAGTACAATAATGAAAAACACATATATTTTCTACTTCAAAGTATCCAATTACTGCTGAAATTATCAAGCACTTGCTGAAGGACCCACTCTTTCCTTAGGAAATTCCATACTAATGGTATATTCTAAATAACAGAAAATTATCAGAAATGACATTTCCCAAATTAGGTTCTCTTTATTAGAATCCATTTTCAATGTAGTAAATGAATGCATTGTATATCATTGCCTGTCTAGAATTAGTCTGATTGATATTATTATACATAAGTATGAAAATCATCGTGGAAAATATAGTACTGAGCTAAACAAATAAGTATTTTGAGAAAAATAAGTTTTATTTTATATACCTGTACATAGAACTTAGGTACACTTGCTAAAGCATTTACTATGTTTGCTAAGATTGTGCTTGAAGGTGGCGGGTACATATACTTGAGGCATGAATTCAGAGGAAAAGTCAACCTAAAAAAAAAATAAATTAAAAAAAATTGAGTGCTTATTACGTTTTAATAATTTCATATCAATAACTCACTTTAGATAAACTGACAATATAAAAAATTGTTCAAATGATACACTTAAAGTTAGTTACCTTGTTCCTTAAAGATCCAAACAAGTACTTTTAAAAAGAAACTTGCCTTCTGATTGCATCACAAAAGGAGGAGACATTTTCAGAGCTTATATAGTTCTGAACACATTAATAGGTGCTTCTTGAACTGAATTCAGTGACAAGCACCTAGCTCTAAATTTTATTCAACATATTACAATTATACATGACATGCTAAATTTATTCATTTAAATTTTTTTATTTGCAATATATGTCTTATTTGCAATATATATATATTGCAAATAAGAAAAATTTTTTGCATTATTGCAAAATATGTACACACACACATAGAGAGCAACAAAAGCCATAAAATCAACAAAAGAACAAACAAAAAATGCTAACCCGTGGTTTGGTGCAATTCCATTTTCTATTGTTAAACAACCAAATTCTTTCTTTTCTTTATCATCTTCTACAGTGTCATCAGACCTAGACAGAATATAAGTTGATCTTATCTTAAAATTACATACAGAAAAGAAAAAGAATTTTTTCAAACATGACATTATGAAAACAATTCAGTTATGGAAAAAAAAAACCTTCAAGCATTTCTCAAGCAGGCATCAATGAAAAGAGAAGCAGAATTGTACTGAAAACCTTTGCATTATTGTAAAATTGGACATTCCACGTTTTCATTTACTTTTCACAGGAAATTTATAAATTTGGTATGATAATTCTCAAAGATCAAAAAGAAAACTAAAATTTATATAGTACATAAGTGGTACTCCATTTTTTTTTATATATCTTTGTCCAATCTCACAGATGTCTAGCACTGTACTTCCTTGTCCCTCCCCCTTTAGTTTCTGATTCAGTAAGATTGAGTATTAAGGCCTAGAATTCTGTAGAATTTGATATTTTTATCAAGTTTCTACATGATTCAGTTAGTCCAGGGATTTACTTTGAGACCCACTTGTATAAAGCAAATTTGTGAAGATTATATAACAAAGAGTCGTAACTGAGAACCAAATACTGGTCATCGTTTTCAAATGCCACACGTATTCATGACAGCTTAGTTTCATTACTGAAAGGAATCTCTTCTGTAAGTTGAAATACCAAATGCTCTCAAATATGAAACTTTTTAAGAGCCAACATCATGCCAGAAGTGTAAAATTCCATACCTAACCTCATGTAACAGGCACACTATTAATATTACATAAAGTTATCTTCAGGCTATGTATATGAGGTATTCATGAAAATACATAAACTTCATGTTGAGTCTCATCCCTAAGATAACTCATTATGTATCTGCAAATATTTCAAAATAAAAAAAAAAAATCTGAAACATCTGGTGACAACCATTTTGGATAAGAAATAAACGAGCTGTAATTACCTCCTTTCCACTAAAAGTGGAATGCTTTCACCACATTTCCATCTCACTTTACATTTATTTTATCATTACTCAGGATCCCAATGCACAATTAAAAGTGAAATTAGATATTGTTTTAGAAAACTTGATTTAATGAAGAAATTTATCATTATGGCTTCTGAGAACAATGAAGTAATTACACAACTGGCTAACACACACGCACACTCCCCAACCTAAAATGGTAGGAAAACCTAAATGAATCTACGTACCTTTTCTTTTTTTCAGTGCTTGAAGTGGAACATGGAGAATGAATGCGATCTTGCTCTTTTGCAAATTCAACTACTAAAGTATGACCTAAAAGTTTCAGCTGATGAAGTCTTGTCAATGCCTTCAATTGGAAGAACAAGAGTAAAAAACTTTATTATACCAAAAACTATTTGCTAAGTATCACATTAAAAAGAAAAAACAAACAAAAAACTGCACACGTTTTATTGTTGTTAAGGCTGTAAACATTTACTTACTCAGTATGTGTCGTCACAGGAGCTGGTCTTCTTAACACTCTACTTTTTGCATTTATGAAAATTTTTTTTCTAGTTACCCTACTTCCTTAACTTTTCCCTCCCAGTCTTTTCTCTGGGTTCATCTTCCAATGGGTCATGATACCTACCATATCTATTCACATAGTTGAAGAAATTTTCCATTGTTGACCTTGCCTTAACTCTAGACTGGTATTTTTAAATATTTACCAAATATTCCACAGAAGTAGCCCAATGACCTCTCAAAATTAATAGATAATATATGAATTCACTACATACCTTTACAAACATATTCCTACTCCAAATTCTTATAGAAGATCCTCAGAAGCTGCATGGTCCCAATTTAAATTCTCAACCACAAAAATCTTGACTATTCTCTTTCTCTCTCAATCCCTACGCCACAAGACTTATAAACTCAATCTTTACCAAATGTTTATGTAATTTGCCCTTTGTTTTCTTCAGATATTTATTCTTGCCTTGGCCACTAAAACATCTTTCTATTTGGTTTTCTCATCTTCAATATTTCTCCAAATCCAATCTGAGATCTAAACACCATTGTGTATTTTTCAAAGGTCTGGTTGTATTTTTAGCCAGCTCAAAAGTATCCAATGCCTTTAGAACAAACTACTAAATAAAATTCCATACCTCTCTTCTACTCAAATTTAGACTCTCTATATTTTTGAAAAATATTTATGTTTTAGTTGTAGTTGGAAGCAATACCTTTATTTTATTTATTTATTATTTTATTTGGTGCTGAGGATTGAACCCAGGCCTCGAACGTGCTAGGCGAATGCTCTACCACTGAGTCACTACCTCAGCCCACAGACTCTATATTTTTCAAGTCCTCTTTCCATCTCAGGTCCTAGCTCCCACTTAAAACTTTCTATGGCATGGCTTTACTTAAAGTGTTTCCTAAATGTGGAAGGCCAGCCTCTTCTTCTTTTGTTCTTAAAATTCAACTAATCATTAGAGATCTAGTTTAAAAGCTCTATCACAAATGATTCCCGGGGTTTCTACTTTTTAATACTTAACACATCTTTCCTTATAACATTTACAGAGATAGTTATCCATTTTACATTCTTTCAGAACTTTGTTATTTTCAATTACACATATAGTTGATTTTATAGTTAGCCTACCACTTCTGAGTTCCAATAACTAAGCACTGGACAAAGTCTGCCAACTGACAACCAAATCAACCTGTTGGGTATACTCTTGGAATACAAAGTTTTCACTTCTGAAAACTAGAGTTTAATATTACTTCCCATTTTTGTACCCAAACTAAGAATAAAAAAATTACTAACAACTTTAATAGTAAAGAAAAAAATCATACCTTTATAGCTGCTTTTTCATTAGAGAATGTAGCAAAAGCTGTATGTTTCTGAAACAGAGTAAATGTACAAATTACTTGCAATATAATTTCAGTTCCTATAAAACCACAGTAAAGAATGGGACATTGAGACTATTTAACTGATTACTAGTTTCATTCTTTGGGTCAGACAGAAATAAAAGCGATGCAGCTTTTTCATATAAAGGTGTACAATCTAGCATGTGTTATGTATACAAACGGCCAATAAACTACAATTTAAAAACCTATACTATACACAGAGAATCAATCTTAAAATCTAAATATGTTATATATTTATCCCCTATTTATAACAAATCCAGAGATCTTATAATTTAATCTATACAGTCTGAGGCAAAATTCAAAAGTGTTCACAAAATGCAGAAATCATTTCTCAATATGTATGTTTCATTTGAGCTTTATTTTGTAACAAGTTTCAATGGAAGAATTCTACTTTTAAGTACATGTTGAAAATACTTTTTAAATTACCAAAAACAAACAAACAAAAAAGCCAAAAGTAAACTAATTATCATATTAGGGATAAGTTGTCAATGTTTATTACAAGAAATTGCTTCTGTAATTAATATCACACTTATTAATTTCGCCTAATCTGAAACAAGATGACCTGAAGGTATTTAAATTGAACAAAAGGCGCATTTTTATTTGTATTTGTTGGCATACATGACACTTAAGACTGATCAAAACTGGGTTTTAACTTACAGATTCTCAACCTTGGCTGCACATTAGAATCATCTAAGAAGAACACTTTAATAAAACAACTGATATCTTGCTTTATTGTGGGTCATCTTGCAAACTTAACATCCCCACTAATATTGAAGTGAAGAAATAACCCTCAAAGACACTTCTAGTATATTAATAAAAAAGTGTATGAATTCCTGCGTAGGAATTTTTAAGTGTTAATATACTATTTTACCCATTCGTCTACTTTGCCTTTCTCTTTTGCCTTTTCCGCAGCGATGTGATTACTGAGACTGGAGCTAATTAAAGCTTCACTTCTAGCGCAAAGTAGTCTGACTTAAGAGGAAAGACCCGGACTCTCCCACGACAAGAGCTTAGTCCCGGTCTCCTTTCTTTTTGGCAGTCCACGTTCCGAATCACTACTCAAGGGCCTTCCGGGAAGAACTGGCGTAGTGCATCCTTACCAGTCGCCCCTTATCTGACAGAACGCGCACCGACTGCGCCCCGAAGTATTTCAGCAAGTCCTCCTTTTCCTCCGCGGTCAGCTCTGCCGGCAAGTGCCTCACTAGAAGGGTTCTGTCGCCCCGGGGCGGGGAGAGCGACGTGGAGCTTGGGCATCCTCTCGGTAAGGGCATTGGCTGCTCGGGGGCCGCCATTTCCCTTGGAGAAAAAGCAGAAGAAACACACGGAAGAAGCCTCCGTCAAAACTGCAGCATCAACAGAACCTGAGATAAATGGGTATCTTTTCCGCTTCGCGCTAAGGATTCTGGAAACAAGAAAACACCGCGAGAGATTGTCTCCTTCTCGCGATAATGAGCCACGGTCGCGCGGGCCCTCGGCGGTGATACTTCCCACAAACCGAAGTAGGAGGTGCTATGGCGAAGCTAAAGTAATGCCAGGTAGGTGCCGAAGGTACTATAAACAAAAACTGGCCCTGAGAAACAGAAGGATTCTTTTTAAAAGTCATAATTAAAGGAGAAACAAACGCCCCCGAGTCACGTAAATAAAAGAAAGTGTACACGAAACTGCAGAAGGACACTCGCTGCGCGTGCGCGCGCGCGCGCGCTCTGGAGCCTTTGCTCTCTGGGCTCTTAATTCCAGCCTTGAGGAAGTGACTGTGACAGGCTCTGGAGGAGGCTAACCCTGCAGAAATATGGGGTGTGTCCTTACACTTTGGGATTGTAAAACCCAAAGGCAGCCGGTTCTGTAATCAGATCTGTAGACACTTAGTGTCTGTGTCAACAGGAGAGCTCCGTGTAAGGGACAGAAAGTATTTCTTTGCATTAGCAGGAGCATACAGCCTGCCAGTGTTCATTTTAGAGAATAATCAGCTTCTAGGAAGAGATATCCTAATAACCAAACATGCTCAAGCACTCATTCACCCCCCCACACACACACATAATGTGGGTACTCTTCCCCCCTTTTTTTGATGTAAAAAGGGATTGTAACAGCTAATACACTAGGTGGGATTTGATCCTTTGTAGTCTGACTCCAAGTCTACACTCTGATCCAGTACTCTGCCTATAATGGAAATACAGTGAAGGTCAGAAATCCAGCCCTCCAGGTGCACCACCCTAGATGCAGCTGCTGCAGTGTAGAGAACTGGAATGCCTCTTCCTGGTCTTTTTATTTGCTATACAGGTGCTTGTGAGAGGTGTAGCAGATTTAACAATACATCAAAGTTATGCTGTCAGTTCTGTTCTCCTGGAGCACTGATTGGGGAGAAAAATTCATCCCCAAATTTTCAGTAGTCAGAGATAGCCTTAGCGTTTGGTAAGAAACTTGGTTATCTGAAGAAAAATTGGTAACTAATGTTTTTTTTTGTTTGTTTTTTGTTTTTTTGTAGGTGTGTGTTGGGGTAAACCAATGGAAGCTTTTTTTTTTGTGTGTGTGTGTGGAGTTCACGTTTAGATGTTAGAACTTCAAGGTAAATATTGCCAAAAATAACAAGTCAGTATGTAAGTGACAACTGGCCAACTGCCCTGCAGAATTGCTTGACTCCCACTCAAGTTTGCATAAGTAGAAAATAAGATTTTTATGTTAAATACATTGGTAGTTTAGTATGTATTTTTACAATGACAAAGCCTATTTATCATGATTAAAAAGAAACTCCCCAATATATTTTTATCACAGAGACCAGAATGATTTTGTTAAATCCTCAAAATTCTCTACTGGCTTTTTTTCAGAGAAAAAGATGAAGCTCTTTCTTTGTTCTGTAAGAACTGACATGATCTGGCTCACCAGCAAATTACTTTTTTGATATCTATTCTCTACCTCTTTTACACTGCTGTGGACAACCAATGACCTGGCTCTTATGCTCTTCAGACCCACAGCTCAGATATTTGCACTTGTTGTTAACTCAGGAATCCTTTCTCACAGTTATTTACTTGATTAGCTTCCTTCTTTCAGTCGTTTAAATATGACCTCATTAAATTGTCTACAGTCAGCCAACACCCTCTCTACCTCTTCCATTGTCTTCTCTATATTACAGGGGCTAAAAGACCAGAGATCAGATTTTTAAAAATATTTTTTTAAATGACAATGGACCTTTACTTTATTTACTAATTTATTTATATGTGGTGCTGAGAATGAACCCAGTGCTTCACAAATGCTAGGTAAGTGTTCTACCACTGAGCCACAACCCCAGCCCTAGAGATCATATTTTTCAATGTTTTAGTTTTTTATTGCTATCTCAAAATTTAGTAACTTAACTCAAAATAACCACCATCAAAGAGTTTTCCTTTTTCCCAAAGTACAATATCTTCATCTTGGTTTTTGCAGTGCTTTTTACATCTAGCATAGAAGTCATCATACTTAGGCTTTATTATAGTTACATGTATAAAAATGATTTTGTTATCAATGGTAAGCTCCTTGAAGACAGGAATTGATATATTCTTATCCCCATTCTCCCATCATTGACACAGAATCTTACAAATAGTTTGATGATCATTGAATGTTAAAGCATGTAAATTAATATAACTCACAAGAAATAAAATATATTCTGCTGGCAATCAGGTATTATATATTCATTGATTTGTATGATGATTTTAAGAAACAAGGCTAAAAATTTCTTTGTAAAATTATGATAAATGTAATATGTCATTATTATGCTGTGTTATTTTTTATAGATGATTGTGAATTTCACACATAGTTATTTATAGGTTTATTCTTTACCTTCAAATACCAGATGAACAAAAGTATAATTTTCCTGAAATTTTGGTTACTGCAAGGAAAATCAACCTCTTATAATATAATGTGACGTGCTTATTTCTGGTATTTGGACATAGAATCCATAAAAGGTAGGGAAGTAGCACCCTGTTCTAGAATATTTGCTTAAGTCCATTTGTAATTAGGGATTGATTTGATTAGCATACAGAATTTTAAAAACATGCAACCTGAATGGATATTTACCTGCATATATGCTTATACATTTAAGTGTTTATTGGTCAATCAAAAAATTGAAATATATTAAACATTCAAACAATTATTTTGCCAATAAATGGTACTGGCATAAATAGCCTTTCTGTGAAACTATAAAGCTAGACCATCCTCTCAATATAAAAAAATATATAAACTAGTGATAAAGTGTCAGAAAATATAGGTCACTAAAACATTTTGGAAAAGAATGGGTAAGTATGTAAAGGATATAAGCAGGTAATTTTCCAAAAGAGAATTATAAATGAGCCATTATTAGATGAGAAGATGATTGGCCTCACCAGTAGTAAAGTGAATACTGATTCCATTCCACAGGAAGATATTAGTTTGTAACTATCAAACTGGAAAATATTTGGTATAGTCAATCAAATATTGATGTGCACATGTGGGCAAATTTTTGTCACAATCTTTTGGAAAAGCAACTGAATATTTATTTATTCAGACAAAATGTACATATATGCTTTTTGTTTCAGCATTTTTTCAAATGTATCTCATTGAAGTAAAAGCACCTGTATGTCACTAATTTCTGAATGGTTAAATTACTTGAACTTAGTGGGCTACCAAAAAAATGAAGAAACAAAAACTTTATTTTACAGCTTCAAACATGCTCTAGTGGATCTCTCTTCCTTATAATAGTCCCTAGCTTTCCTATTCATTTTATTTTTAAACCAATTAACTACTTAGAATTTACTTTTAATCCAATTACAAATATTAATCTTACTTCTAGGATTATGTCCTTTGATCTCAGGGACTGTAGCAGGGTGGGAGATACAGCCCTTGCTTTCTCTGTTCCTTCACCTTCTCTTTCTGCTTCAAGATTCTCTGGGAATAGGGAGTCAATTCTCTCTTGGCTATTGATGGGAACTAAATATATAGGTCCCTTAAGAGGGACCTGAAGAATTTATGCCATGTAGTTTCATGATATCAGTGATGAACTTTCTGATTGACACCTATGATTCTGTGTTAGTTCTTTTTTTTTTTACATTCAAATAATTTTATTTTTTTTTAATTTTTTTTCATCTTTCATACATTTGCTTCAAGTGAGTTATGCATTTCCATTTTTACCCCAAATACAGCTTGCAGAATCACATCAGTTACACATTCACAATGTTTACATAATGCCATATTAGTGACTGTTGTATTCTGCTGACTTTCCTATCCCCTACTATCCCCCCTCCCCTCCCCTCTCATCTTCCCTCTCTACCTCATCTGTTGTTGTTCCGTTCTCTCCCTTCCCCCCCCCCTTTCCCCTCACAACCTCGTATATGTGATTTCGTATAATGATGAGGGTTTCCTTCCGTTTCCATACAATTTCCCTTCTCTCTCCCTTTCCCTCCCATCACTCGTCTCAGTTTAATGTTAATATTTTCCTCATGCTCTTTCCCTCTGTTCAGTTCTACTTGCAGTCATTCATCCCAGCAGATAGACTCCTTGGGTGGGGTCACATAGAGTGAGTCCAGCTGTCTCTTTAAGTGATATTTCTGGCCAGACTATCAATTTCCAGGAAAACTCCAGTCTCTTAGTACTAGCCTACAAGTGGTCTGAACAAATGGTTTGTCCCCAATTTACCTAAATTCCTTTGCTTTCTTCCTCATTCATTCCCAAGATAGTCATGCTCCTGCTTCACAGCAAAACTGATGTTTTAAAATCATGCTTTAATAATTCAAATATATTGCAAAGCTACAATATATAAAGCTACAAAAATTCTTTTGTTAATTAATTACAGTGACAACACTGAAAAACTTAATTCTCTAAGTCCATAGATTATCAGAAACCTCATTTTAAAAATATTAATGAGATGGGAACTTTTCACTAATCCTGGGAAGCTGAACTATGTAAGCACTATGACACAGAGTATTAGTTGCCTGTTTCTTTCTCAAATCAAAGCTTCAGGTAATGTGTTTTCAGACCAAGAGTTGACATTCATTTCTGTAGTTTCGAGAAAACAGGACCCTATGCTCACTTTTCAGTCCTGGCCTCCTCCTAACACAACCCTCCTTTGCTTTTAACCTATCAGAGAACTATTCATTTAAATTTCATTTGTACCTTACTCTCAAACCATAAGAACACTGGAACACTTCCTTTGTTTTTGCAAAATGCCCCATCATTACTCTAATGTGCAGACTCTCTTACTATAACAAATTAATAAACCTAACTTTGTCAATGGATCTGTTATTGTCTGGTGGTCTATAAAAAGATTAAAGAGTGAATTTTGAACATTTTCTGTGCCCAGCACTCTCCAAGACATTAAAATGACACGTATAGTACCATATTAGATGGAAACCAGTACATAACTTGAGTTGTTACAGTACTCTCCTGGAAGCTATATAAGGCCAAGAGAAGAAATAAAAACTAAAGGAGGGATTAATTTTATCTCCCTAATCCTTTGAGTGCTTCCATTGGCCTTAATTTATATTTTACTCTTGTATTCACCTCATGCTGCAGGGAAATTGAACTATTTCCTTCTTTTTGAAGATCCATTTTTATTTCTATATGCTCGTATATGCTGCATATGCCACTCTCTAGGTGATGATTTTCTTAATCCTTATTTAAATGTGGTCTTTCCTTTGATATCCTATATGTTTTGTTATTACATAGTTTCCCATAAAATCATTTGTAAATTTATTTTGTTTATTCAATTTAATCTTTATCCTTTATCTGGAATGTTGCAGTACCAATTAAAGAACTTATCTTGTCCTATGAAGTCTTTCTAGGCACTTCTAAAATCTCCTATCCTACTATGCTGCTTCATGAGATTTAGTCATTTAGTCACTCTTGCTGCAGTGGAGGTGGAGATACACAATTCACTGGAATCCCTCCTGATGCCTTTGCATTCACTGTCTTTCTGGTATTCTGCTTCCAGATGCTCATATTTTTCATCCTTATTCAGATGTCTTTTCTTTACAGAGGATTTCCATGACTACTCTGCAAACAGTGCCTTCCTCATGTACCCATCCCTAATCACTTATTCTGCCTTATTAATTTCTTGTACTATAACAGCCTAGAAAGTACATGCTAATGCCTGTGTATGTGCATGTTTAAGACATAAGTTCCATTAGGCTAGTCTTTATCATGTTTGCTACTTTATCCTCAGGCCAAAAGTAGTACCTGACACATTGTAGATACTCAATATTTATTGAATGGATAAACAGATGAATAAATAATGAAGGTTGTCTCATCATTTGTTTATCTTGTCATTTATCAGTCTTTCAATTTTTCATTTAGAGATGACTAAAAGAACAAATTTGGGGATTCATACAACCCGGGGTTTATATTCATATTCTACTCTCTATATAAAGGAAGTTACTTAATTACTCTGCCATAATTTTCAAATCTGTAAATTGGAGATAGTGTCCAGCCTAATGGGCTTAGTGGTGGTAGTAAGTGGATTAGTATGGCAGAGAATCTGTGTCATAAAAGTTCTATAGAAGTTATATTTATTGTTTTTATATTTAATTGGTAATTATTTGACTACAAAACCATTCTTTTTCACTATAATTTTAGTATAACATTAATTTTCCATAATTGAATCTACAAATTTATGCTTATAATAGGAACTCTATAAATATTTTTCAAATTAATTAAAAAATGACTTAAAATTTAAGAACACCAACAGGTGTTTTGTGTACATAAAGCACATTACCATTTTCTGTAGTTACCATCCATTGTCACTAGATGGAAGCCTTATCCTAGGAAAATGAAAGTTTTACTAGCGCTAGGCCCTTATAAACTAAAGACAGCAGGGCTGAAATAGGGGAAATTGTCATACATGTATTTATAGATTACTTAAATGATAAAAGGCTAAAAGTTTAGTCATAATTAATGTTGGCTTATATGATATTTCTGCTTTTCCATTATATTGTAACCCTCCTGAATAGTTCATTTTTTGCATAGTGATATTTATTATTTCCACTAATCTCTTGTTACTATAGTAATTTAATTTTTCTATTTAAAAAGCAATATTAGAAAGAAATCTTAATGTATTGTTTCCTAGTTCTTTCAGTCTCAAGCCTTTTACCTGATTATTCCAAAATATTGTTTTATTTTGACTGGAACATAAATTATTCTTTATCATATCCTTGCTATGCTCCATTACTGAGCAAGAACTCTGACATTATTTTCGGATTATTGGTCATTTGATTTTGATGTAAAGCTTATACTGCTTTTTGTTCTCTTCCAACTCTCCATGTGCCATCTTTGGAAAATAAATTACTAGGCCATTGCTTTTTTTCATATCCAACCTCATATTTGTGTAGTAAGATTAACAAACAAGTTTCCTAGTATAAGGAAGTATTCAGTAGCCTACAGATGAAATAACCAATCTCTAAATGTTTTTCTTTTGAATTATCAAAATTTTATATATAAGTTACTTATAATTGTTAAAGTCTGTGTGTGTATATGTGTGTGTGTGTGTGTGTGTGTGTGTACACATATGCTTTTGTAAGCTACATTTATCAATGTATATTCAAATTATGGGAATATCAAAATGAACAATAGCATTTTAAGACAGCAGTAATAGTTTTCATTATAGTAGTATTTAGAGTCATTATGTTCTTATTTCTTGAAATAATAGCTACTTAATGATGTAGACTTTAAAAATGTTTAAAATATTCTTTTATTCTTTATTCCTGGATGTGACATATTATTGACTAAAAGAAACTTTTTCCCTTCCCTTTCTCTTGTTTCAATCAGTCCATTTGAGATGATTTAGCAAAATACCACTAAGCATCTATAAGTGACAAAAATATATTTTTCTCAGTTTAGGAGGCTAATAAGTCCAAATCAAGGCACCAGCAGATTCAGGATCTGGTGAAGTATTTTCCTGGTCTCTTGGCATCTTTTCAGTATGTCTTCAGAGTAGAAGGGGAAAAGAAGCTCTCGGAATCCTCTTTTGTAAGGACACTAGTATACTCAAGACTTAATCTTTACCCCAAAGGCTACTTCTCCTAATGCCATCATTTTGGAATTAGAACTTTAGCATATTAATTTTGCAGAGATACAAACACCTCTCCTTAGTAAGAAAAGTGATTATAGATTATTCTCATATTTCAATTGCTGACATTAAATTTCTTTCTATATTTTTCAAGTTAAACTATTAATGATGGTAGTTGGGATTCAAACATACTGATAATCTTTCTCAGCTTAAATGATTCAAAATGGAAGGAAACATTTCATCAAGAGTGATTTCTTATATCATGGGTATATATAGTATTAATTTTGAGACTTAGAATTGACTTCAGCTTCCTCTCTGTTCCCACTATCCCATTTCCACTTCTCCTTCAAACATAATTCATGAAATTATTTTATATCCAACCTCAGGGAGGATTTCATGAGATGAACTATTATAAGGAGAAGGTGTCATGCAAGTACGTTTTTCAGCTACATTATGTCCCATAAATATCCCAGACTTAGTCACCCTAAAGACCAGTTTTGAAAAATAATTATAACTCAGTTGAAATTATGCATTATTATTTTTAAAGTTAATATTTATTGTTGAAACTTTATACTTACTAGCAAAATGAAAAAAAAAGTATAAACTGCCAACCACTGAAAGTTTTTTTTTTAATAACTTGGAATAATTCTAATTCTTACTCTACCTGTATTACATGTATTTGTAAAAATTAAATATTACCATTTATACTATTTATTTTGCCTTAAAATTTTTAGCAATGTGCAGGTTACATCTTTTTGTGTGATGATAATTCTTTTTCAAATTACAAATTCTGGTGTTATTGCACATAGATAACAATAATAAACTGCACATTTCAAAAAGCTAGAAGAAATTATTTAAAAAAATTTTTTACCAAAAATTAATGATAAATGTTTGAGGAGATAAATATGTTTAATCTGATTTAAGCATTACACAATGTATACATGTATAAAATCATCACACTATTCTAACAATTTGTATGAATTTTATGCATTTATGTGTAAGTTTAAAAATTGATAAAAATAAAAGGTCCTTAGTAGCAAATGTGTATATCAAATCATCTAAAATTTATACAAAATAGATATGTTAATGTACTAACTTTATAGCCTCAAACTACCTATGTACATTTTGCCTTTAATGAATTTTATTCATCTCACTCATATTTATCTGGCAAATTAGCAGCAAAGACAACATCTTGGCATAATATATGGTACAACAATATATTTTCAAGTAAGCGTAAAGTAAACTGAGGAAGAACTTTTTGTTATGTAATTCTATTTTAAATTCATTTATATTATGATTATTCTCAAAAACATTTATAGAGATTACTCACAAAATTTTTAAATAGGATGGGCCAATCTGAGCACTCTCCAGGAGCGAGTTGCGGAATCTGAGGTTGGGCAGCTCTCAGGGACCAGTGAGGACTGAGCATTCTCTGGCCTCTATGGACTCTCCTCCTTCAGTAAATGAACCTTGAGGAAAGCTGACCATTTCTTGAAATTCTAAAATTATGGCTTATGATTTGGTGATGTTCAGAGATGTGACTGTAGGGTTTTCTCATGAGGGTTGGGAATACCTGAACTCCTCTGAGAAGAATTTGTACAGAGATGTGATTTTAAAGAACTATAGCAATTCAGCACTGCAATGTTCCATTTCTAAAGCAGATGTGATTACTCTGTTGGAACAAGGGAAAAAGCCTTGGATGATTGTGATAGATGTAAAAAGAAGATGGAACCTAGATTTGGAATCTAAATATGACACTAAAAAGTTATTTCAAGAAAATGATATTTATGAAATGAACTTATCTCAATGAGAAATAATGGAAAGAATTAAAAGTTGTATCCTTGATTATTTCTATTTTGGAAAAGACTGAATATGAAATGTTGGAGGAAAAATGCAAGTGACAAAAAAAAAAAAAAAACACCCTTTACAGAAAACTCACATGTCTTACTGTATATCAGAAAAGCACTGTATATAGAGAAAAGCACTCTGAATGCAGGAAATGTGGGAAGGCTTTTAGAGTATGCCAACAACTTACTTTTCCATCAGAGAATCCATACCTGTGAGAAACCCTATGAATGCAAAGAATGTGAAAAGGCCTGAGTAGACATCAGAGAATTCATACATCTGGCAAACTCTATGAATGTAAAAAATGTGGAAAGATATTTACATGTAGCCCAGACCTTCGAGTACATCAGAGAATTCATATTGGTGAGAAGCCCTATGAATATAAGGGATTTGGGGAGACCTTCAGAGTGCAGGGACAACTTACTCAGCAGATTCACACTGGTGAGAAGCCTTATGAGTATAAGGAGTGTGGGAAGACCTTTAAACAGTATGCACATCTTACTCGACCCTAGAGACTTAACAGTGATAAGAAGTGCTGTGAGTGTAAGGAATGTGGGTAGGCTTTTCTTTGCAGTACTGGCCTTCGAATCCATCACAAACTTCATACAGGTGAAAAACCCTTTGACTGCAAGGAGTATAGAAAGGCCTAAAGAGTGGGGCAACAACTTAAACTGCATCAGAGGATTCACACTGGTGAGAAGCCCTATGATTATAAGGAGTATGGGAAGACTTTTAGTTGTGGTTACAACCTGACTCTTCATCAGAGAATTCATACAGGTGAGAAACTTTACAAATGCAAGCAATGTGAGAAGTTCTTTCATCTTACTCAGAAACTATTTCACAGGCTGGGTTTGTGATTCAGTGGTAGAGCGTTTGCTTCGCGTTCATGAGGGACTGGATTTGATTCTCAGCACCACATAAAAATAAACAAAATTAAGGTATTTGTCCGTCTATAACTAAGAAAAATATATATTAAAAACAAAAAGAAATTATTTCACATTAAGGCATTCACACATTGTAGAGAAACCTTACGAATGTGAGGAATCTGGGAAGGCCTTTAGGCTGTTCTCACAACTTACTCAACACCAGAGCATTTATTTTTGTGAGAAACTATAAATGTAAGGAATATGAGAAGACTTTCAGACTGCTCTTACTATTCAAAATCGGAGTACTCACACTGGCGAGAAACCCTATGACAGTAAGGAATGTGGAAAGGACTTTAAACTTCATGTACTGCTTATGCAACTCTAGAGAATTCATTCTGGCAAGAAACCTTAAACTTGTTTAGAATGCAAGAAGGCATTCAGACAACATTCACACCTTACCACCAGCAAATTCATAATGTAACTTAATAATTATAAGAATCCTTCAAATGTGAACATAGTATTAAGGAGCATTAGAAAATAAACCCTGGAGGAAAATTTTTGCATGTAGAAATCCCTTTTGCTTCATGCTCATAACTTAGTTATTTAAAGGAAACAGTCTGTTAATTTAATGACTAGAAGCCTTTCTTCACAATCAAACCAAGTTAAACTACAGGAAATTCACTCTAGAAAGGAACTTTGTTAAAGAACTAAATGTGAAAGGCTTTTGGCTTTACCTTTTATCATCCCTATTCTTCTATCTGTGTAGTGTACCTCTGAAATTTGCCAGGGCACCAGCTCACACTGAAAATGGATGAAAAGAAAGAAAAATCATTTAGCTTGTAATTCCTATATAAACTGTATTTAAGGAAACCAGATTTTGATAAGGTAAAGTTCTTTGTTAGAGAATTCCAGCTAATGAATGCAGAAAGAATTATAGAATTAGAAATTCTATTAGGAAAAAAAAACATCTTGTAACATATAATAATGGATATAGAACCAGTTCTACAGGTTGACTTAAGTGTTATGGTGAACAGATCAGGTTGACAGCATCTGAATCCACTGATTAGAAGTAGTACAAGAAAATCTTATGTGCTTCCCAATGTGATGCAATAAAATACACACATCTTACCAAAAATATTGAAACTGAATTTAAGCTTGAAGATCCAACTCCAAGTTTAGAGAAAGCAGGGAATGGAATAACAAATGTCATGACACAACAAGAAACAAATCTAATTGTGGGTGATTGTACAAGAGAAGTAACCCAGCTTTTCAACCAATAAAATGATATTGGAAAAAGAAGCTAGGACTCCTAAGATATTGAAAAAACTTTAGAGACATATCAAATGCAATGAAAGAATGGTTCTTCTTCAGGTTGTGACATTTTCACAACAATTGGGAAAATAGGAATATTCATACTAGTAGATAATATTAAGAAATTATGCTTTCATTGGGTGTGGAAAATAGCATTTGGTTATGCAAAATGCTTTTTGGTAGGAATAAATTCTGAAATTTCTATACACTATATACTATGATATCTGGAAAGTCCTTTAAATGTTCATGCAAAATAGGGACCAGGCATATTGTTACATACCTGTAACACCAGCAACTTGGGAGGCTTAGGCAGGAGGATCACAAGTTTGAAGCCAGCTGCAGCAACTTACTGAGAGCTTGTATCAACAAGTAAAAAGTTCTGAGTATGTGGCTCAGTGGTTAAGCATACCTCCATTCAATCCCCAGTAACAAGTTTTGTGTTTTTTTTTTTTTTTTTTTTTTTTTTTAAAAAGCAAAAAGGTGGATTTCAGAAGTTTGGTAGAAAGATGGCCAACTAAGGCTGGGGTTTTGACTCAGAGGTAGAACGCTGGCCTACCATGCATGAGGCACTGGGTTCAATTCTCAGCACCACATAAAAATAAAATAAAGATATTGTGTCCACCTCTAACTAAAAAATATATATTTTTTTAAAGAGATGACTAAATGTTGTGTGTGCATTTCTTGTTTTGTTTTTGCAATTCTTTTATGAGTTTTTATATACTTGAAAATTTCTATAATGTTCTTCTAATGAAAATTAATGATGAAATTATAGACAGTTTGAATAGAACAATTTTTAAAAGCATAAATATTACAATTTGTGGATGTTCCCAAGGCTCTACACATTGGAATATTAAATACACTATAATGTATTGATAAACTTATGACAGAGTGTCCAGATTTTGCTCATTCCCATCCTACCTCTGTATCTATTATAGTGCCTGTCACATAGTAGGCATTTAATATGTTTAAAAAATGGGTAAAGAAAAGCAGTGACTCTAATCAAATGTAGAAATGTGAACTTGACCTGCACTGTCTTAATATTATAATTAACTAGCAACATGCTGATCACTTGAATTTGAGGTATTTTATTTATTTATTTATTTTAATTAGGTATATATGACAGCAGAATGTGTTTTGATTCATTGTACATAATAGTAGCACAACTTTTCATTTCTCTGGTTGTACATGATGTAGCATAGCACCATATATGCAGTCCTACATGTACCTAGGGTAATAATGTCCATCACCATCATTCCTGCCCCCATTCACCCTCCCTTCCTCTCCCTCCCCTTAGCCCCAAGTTCCTCTATTTTTCCCATACCCTCTCTCCCTCCATTAGGGATCAACATCCACTTATCAGGGAGAATGATCTGCCTTTGGTTTTTTTTTGGGATTGGCTTACTTTGCTTAGCATGATATTCTCCAACTCCATCCATTTACCTGTAAATACCATAATTTTATTCTCTTTTAATGATGAATAATATTCCATTGTGTATATATACCACAGTTTCTTTATCCATTCTGAAAATGGTGTTAAATGGAAAATACAAACAAGATTTTGAAGATGAAGTTCTAAAAAAAAGTATATTAAGTATCTCAATTTTTCTTATTGAAATTATAATTGCATTAAAACTGTATAGTGCTTTTGGTAGTATGGCCATTTTGACAATGTTAATTCTGCCCATCCAAAAACATGGGAGATCTTCTAAGTTCTTCTCTAATTTATTTCTTTAGCATTCTGTTGTTTTCATTGCAGAGGTCTTTCACCTCTTTTGTTAGATTGATTCCCAAGTATTTTATTTATTTATTTATTTATTGAGGCTATTATAAATGGGAGAGTTTTCCTAATTTCTCTTTCAGCTGACTCATCATTGTTACACAGGAACACAATTGATTTATGGGTGTTTAATTTTATATCCTGATACTTTACTTTTTCACTTATGAGTTCTAGTAGGTTTCTGGTGAAATTTTTGAGTCTTCTAAATATAAAATCATATCATATAGGGATAGTTTGAGCTCTTCTTTTTCTATTTATATGGCTTTAATTTCTTTCTTTTGTCTAATTATACTGACTAGTTTAAGGACTGTGTTGAATAGAAATGGTGAAAGAGGGTATTCCATTCTCATTCCAGTTTTTAGAGGGAATGCTTTCAATTTTTCTTCATTTAGAATGATGTTGGCCTTGGGTTCAGCATCTAAAGCTTTTAAAATAAGTTACATTCCTACCATCTCTAGTTTTTCTAGTGTTTTGAACATGGATGAATGCTATATTTTGTCATATGCTTTTTCTGCATCTATTAAGATAATCATATGATTCTTGTCTTTTATTCTGTTGATGTGATTAATTACATTTATTTATTTCCATATGTTGAACAAAACTTGTATCCCTGAAATGAACCCCAGTTGATCATGGTGCACTGTCTTTTTGATATGTGTTTTCTATGTAGTTTGTCAGTATCTTATCAAGAATTTTTACATCTAAGTTCATCAGGGATATTGGTCTGAAATTTTCTTTCCTTGATGTTCTGTGTCTGGTTTTGGTGTCTGGGTGATATTAGCTTCATATAATGAAGAGTTTGGAAATGTTCCCTCCTTTTCTATTTCATGGAATCATTTGAGAAGGATTGGTGTGTGTTCTTCTTTGAAGATCTGGTAGAATTTGGCTGAGAATCTGTGTGGTCCTTGTCTTTTTTGATAGGCTTTTAATGACATCTTCAGTTCCATTGCTTAAAATTGATCTGTTTAAATTTTCTATGTCCTCCTGATTGAATTTGGGTAGGTCATATGTCTCTAGAAATTTGTTGATGTCTTCAAGATTTTCTATTTTATTAGAGTATACATTTTCAAAGTAATGTTTGGTTATTGTCTGAATTTTGGTAGTGTCCATGGTGATATTTCCATTTTTATCAAGAATTGGAATATTACTCAGCACTAAAAAAGAATAAGATCATGGCATTTGCAGGGAAATGGATGGCAATAGAACAGATTATACTAAGTGAAGTTAGCCAATCCCAAAAAAACAAATGACAAATGTCTTCTGTGATATAAGGGTGGTGACTCAGAATGTGGTAGGGAGGAAGATCATGGGAAGAAGACTACCTCTAGATAGGGAAGAGGGGTGGGAGGGAAAGGGAGGAAGAAGGGAAATTGCATGGATGGTGGAAGGAGACCCTATGGTTATACAAAATACATGTATGAAGGTGTGAATTTGGTGTCAACATATCTTGTATACAGAGATATGGTAAATTGTGGTATAAAGGTGTATTAAGAATTGTAATGCAAAAGAATAATAATAATAATGCTCATGTAAATAAATAAATAAATAAATTTAAAAAATATTAGTAATTTGAATTTTCAGTTTTATTTTTCAAAGAGCCAAATTTTTGTTTCATTGATTATTTTGAAATTTATTTTTGTTTTAATTTCATTGATTTTGTTTTAATTTCATGTTATTTGATGTGTTTTAGCTGTGATATTAATTCATTTCCTGACTTCTTCTACTTTTGGTGTTGAGTTGTTCTTTTTCTAGGGCTTTGAGATGTAATGTTAGGTTATTTGGTGACTTTCTGTTCTTTTAATGAATGAACTCAATGCAGTGAACTATTCTCTTAGCACTGCCTTCATAGTGTCCCAGCGATTGATATGTTGTGTCACTATTCTCACTTACTTCTAAGTTTGTTTTTTAATTTCATCCCTGATTTCTTCTGCTATCCATTGGTCATTTAATAGCATATTATTTAGTTTTCAGGTGTTAGAGTAGTTTATATTTTTTATTTTATCATTGATATCTAATTTCATTTCATTACAATCTGATAGAATGAAAGTTGTGATCTCTATTTTTTTGTATTTACTAAGAGTTACTTTGTGGCCTAAAATATCTGTTTTAGAGAAGGAACTTTCTTCTTTTAGAGAAGGAAGTGTATTCAGTCATTCATGCGTGAAATGTTATTTACACACACACATATTTGTTAAATCTAAATTAACATTTGTATTATTTAGTTCTATAGCTTATTTACTTAGTTTTTGTTTGGAGGATCTATCCAATGGTGAGAGAGACATGTTAAAGTCACCCACTCTCATTGCGTTGGGATCTCTTTGATTCTTGAAATTAAAAAGAGTTTGTTTGATGTATGTAGATGCTCCACTGTTTGGTGCATAAATATTTATTAATGTTATGTCTTGTTGATGTACAATTACTGTAAACAGAATGGAAAGACCTTTCATTGATTCTGTTATTGAAGTATCTTTGGTTTGTTTAGGGTGATTTGTTCCCTTGTTTTTCATGTTGTTTGTGTGTCTACCCATCTAACATCATGGATCTGAGACAGTAGAGTTTCTACCCTGTGGACTTAATAGTGTCCCTGAAAGTTTCCAGCACCTCACCATGTACAGGGAGACAAATAATAACAACCACTGCAAACAATATATAGCATTAAATCAAATAGTTCCTGCTATGACATCTACAGTGTTAATTTTTACAATAAACAGAAATGATGTGATTAATTATTACCCACAGTAATAACATTAAGTTTGCAAACAGGTATACAGTTTCAAGTGGTAGAGAGGAGAGAACAGAAATGATGTAGAATGTGATGGTTATGAGGGAGGAAGAAAGAAAATAGAAGTAAAAAATTAAAGGAAGTATGAAGTGAGAACACTGGAGATTGGCCATTTAGTGGAAGAATAGAGAAAGACAATCAAGGGAAATAGATAAGTAAGAGAAAAAATATGTATAAAGCAAAAATTTAAATAATTAAAAAATTAATTAAAAATAAAGTTGAACTATATTAATCAAACATCCTAGTTCTCAAAATACTGATCCATGAAAAAATAACTAGGCAAAATGCTAGAAATGAGAAAAAGAAAATATATGAGTAGGTATGTGTCCATGAACCGTTAAAGTTACAGTTAAACCGAGAAAATAGAAAAATAAATTAAATTAAAATCAAATAAAAAAAAAGATCTTGATGAAAAGTTAAAGAATTGTTTCCGTTGGAGGTCACATGATTCTCAGCTTCCCATGGCAGTGGTAGGTGGGGTGGCCTAGAATGCTGGAGTGTGATGCCTTCTCTACCCTCAGGGTTGGGTTGCTGGATTGTAAGAGGAATTCTGTAGGCAGAACTCCTGAAGGTGGGGTTTAGGCTTACATAGTATTTAGGTTCTTGCTTGAATGGCGATTGATCTGAAGATTTTAAATCAGCACAACTCCAGGGCCCAAGAGTTGCCAGTCCTTACTGGAAGACTGGACCCCACCCATCTCCCGTGGGTTTCACTCATGCAGTGGAGAAGCCAATTCTTAGTTCTCTCTGTCACCCGCAGACTCCATGTTCCTGGTTCCTTGGGTTCAGTCTTTAAACTCCAATCTCTTCTGCCCACCCTTTCATATTTCCAGTCTTGCACATGTCACCCATCCAGTCTAGCAAGCGGCAGGATTGGATGAGAATGGGGAAAGCCAGGTGGGTTTCCATGACCAGTAATCCCCTGTGTAAACCCCTCTCCATGTTTGATTTTCTCCTGGTCACTTAGGCATACTCTGTTATGCTGTGTGGGTTTGCCAGGAATCAGCTCCTCCAGCTGGTGGTCTCCCGCACTGTGGCTGCAGAATGGTTTTTTCCTCTGTTCTCTGAGGGTAGCCCTGGGAGATGTGGTTTCTTTCCCTCAGAAGTATATTGTGCAGCACACCTTTCAGGCCAGTTGGACATTGTCTTTGATCTCTGGTCTCTCCATAATCAGACACTTCTGAGGCCTCCTAAAAATGTGGGTTCTTTTAATTCCCTTTTCCCTCCACTTTGCTCACAAAAGAACCACTCTGGCTGTTGCTTCCAGCCATTGCAACACATGGCATTAGGGATTTCTTTCTTATTTTATTATATCTAACGTCCTGAGTCCCCAATCTACTTTGAATGTCCAATATTAAATCCCAGTTAGGTTCCGCCCTCCTTTTTATTCACCCACCTTGCTTGAAGTTAGCTGCTTATCTGCTTTATTGGTTTCATACCACAGAGCAGCCAGGAAAGTGGCTGTTCTCTATTCTGCCATCTTGAAAGATTCTGAAAACTAAATTTACAGTTAAATTTGATGCTAAGCATATCTGGTCAATTTTGGATTTATACATCTCATTAAATAGTCACATCAAAGTTTCATGTTAAATGTCTCAATTGAAGAATATTGCCGGCAGCCACTTTTATAGAATGCCTGATGGCAAGGTTGCTGAAAATCTTCATTGGTTTGTCCAACTATACTAATTTCTTTATAGCAGACCAGATAAATTAGAAAAGAAATGGAATAAGAGCCATCAGTTATGAAAACCAAGAATATTTTAGAAATAGAAGAGTAATAAAACAGATTATAGAGATTATTCTGTTAAGTAATAACAAAAGAGAATCTAAAAATCATCCCATTTTGTCTTTTCCAATTGGGAAAGTCAGCTAAACATTCATTGAATTAATGCACGTGCTAATGAGACAAGAAATAACCTGAATCTTTTTTTTTTTTTAATGTATCAGGGATTGAACTCAGGGGCATTCAACAACTGAGCCACTTCCCCAGCCCTATTTTATATTTTATTTAGAGACAGGGTCTTACTGAGTTGCTTAGTGCCTTGCCATTGCTGAGGCTGGATTTGAACTCATGATCCTCCTGCCTCAGCCTCCCAAATCACTGGGATTATAGGCATTCACCACTGTGCCCAGCAATAACCTGTATCTTAATTTCCCTGGTTCCAAGTGTGGTTTCAATGTATTCATATAGTTCATTTTTTTTGGATTATGTTCAAAGTACATATAAGAAAAATAAACATCTAAGAATTGAGTACTACTTTTATCTCCTACCTGCTGTATTGGTTTCTTTTCTTTTGAGCTTCTATATCCACCTAAACTGGTGGTTTTATATATATATATATATATATATATATATATATATATATATATATATATAATTTTATTATATATTATATAATGCCTTATATATAATATATGGAAGCATATATAATCACACATACACAGGAATAGTGGAAATGTAGATAGATACATACCTGCATACACACAAACATATATAGATATATATATCAGCATTTATAAGAAATTAGAGTTTGGTTAAATTGTTTCCCTTCACCTACCTGTAATCATTCACCATGTAACCTTTCAGTTATACACACACATACACAGATACATAAAATAAATAAAACAATAAATAAAATGTATGGGATATACTACTAGATGTGTGGGATATACTACTTCAGCTCTTAATTTAGAACTTGAACATATGACCAGCTCTGCCCTATGCACTATTAGCAAACATGATACAAGTAAAAGTTTTAAAATTAATGCAGCAATTGGGCTTACTCTCCTATACTTCTGTTATTGTTATATAAATAATATATCTTGGGTAGGCCACTAGTCCCATGAGTACAAGAGAGACAGAGAGAGAGAGAACTTCAACTTATACTATACTTGGAGCCAAGATCAGCCTAAATAAGCCAACCTCTAGTCAGCATACCCATTTGTGAACAAGAAAAAAATGATTGTTGTTTTATGCCTCTTAGTTGTGGGGTAGGTTGTCACAAGCACAATTGTGGCAATGGCTAGTACTTATGTATGAAGAGATTTTTTTTCCCAAAGTAACTAACAACCCATAAAATTTATTTTCCAGTGTTTGCAAATAGTCATCATCAAAATGAGTGTAGTATGCCTCATGACAAAATAAATCCTTACCAGAGGGAGATGAATTATTTTGCCACAATAGCAAATGTGTAGTTATAATTTTAATGAACTTCAGCCTACAAATCACATCTACTTTTCCTCTCTCTCTGTACTAGGGATTGAACCCAGAGGGTCTTAACCACTGAGCCACAACCCCAGCCCATTTTTTTATTTTTTATTTTGAGACAGGGTCTTGCAAAGTTACTTAGAGCCTTGCTAAGTTGCTGAGGCTGGCTCTGAACTAGTAATTCTCCTGCCCAGCCTCTTGGGCTGCAGGGATTACAGGCATGCACCACCATGGCCAGCTATTTTTCCTCTTAATATGTATGCATACATGCACTCTCACACATGTGAATATCTATGTAATTATTACACTGAAGTTCATATATGTGGTCAACATGCTGTTTGTTTTTGCTCCACCCTGCAGAATCTGTGCTTTCCAGCCTGCATAATCACGAGTCAGTTCCTTAAGATAAGTCTCTTTTTGCATGTTTGTGTACACACACACACACACACACACACACACACACAAACACCTCATTGTTGCTGTTTCTCTGGAGAACCTTGACTAATATAAGGGACATTATAGTTACTAAATGTGAAGTATGCTAATGCTTTTTTCTAGGATAAATTTTTATTCCACATGAAAATAAAATGGTGATGGCAGTGGTGGTTATGGTGATGATGATAATGATAATTACAATAAAGCTACATAAATTAAAATTCTCTTGAGTACCTCTCAATGTTATATAGTCCTTGAGAGATAACTGACCATCTACTTAGATTCCATATGTTATTTATTAACTTATCTCACAAAACTATTGTGTATAGTGAAATAATCATAAATAATTAATCAGGACAAGTAAACTGGAGTGTTTACCCAGTAAGTTTACCTTCAGTTTTGTCTGCAACCAGTGGAGAATGCTCCCTTTTACTAATGAATAGATTCAGTGAAGCTAGCCAAAGCACCTGCCAAAAATACCTTTAAAATGTTTCCTTTACACAACCCCCCAAATTAAAAATGTTCAAAATGTTAATTTGAAGTACTGAGGAACAAGCCCATAGCTTGTGTCAACCAGTGTTTATATGAAGTTGGAATTCAAGTTATTGAGGCTTAATTATGTAGCGTTATCTGGATCTTGGCAATCATTTTGGGGTAAGGGTAAGGCACTACTCAAGTAAGTAAATGTCTTCTCTCATTTTTTTTTTTTAATTCAATGAGGTACCTTTCTAAGTTTCCACTTATTTTACTGCTACTTTTTTGAGGGTGAAGGCAAGGATGTTTTTTTTAAAACACCAAGAACAGAAAACCCTAATAATGATAATAGCAGATGCTTACAGACTTATGAGTCAACATGAATATTGTTCAAGCTTCAGATAGGTCACTCAACATAGGCCACTCCAAGAAAATCTTTTCTTAAGGATTTGGTTCTTCTACATCAATATCTATCCCTTCCTTCCCATAGGAACACAGACTAAAGTCAATGCATCTCCTATGCTTTAGAGCCCACTCACTCTTATTAAGTTATCATTTGTCTTTTCATAGATTTTCTCTCTCTTCACTCTTTTCTTCTCTTCATGAAATGAATATACTCAATTTTTCCTGCCATGAAATCATGCTCCCTTTCTCTGTTTTGTATATACTGACCACACTCATACTTCATTTCACAGCCAAGATTCTTGTAAGGGGTGTGTCAGTTTACTCTCACTATCCCTTCATTCATTCATTCGGAAATATTTCTAAACCAATGTTAGGGATTAGGCATCATGTATGTTACCAAATTTAATTCTTTATTTTTGGATGAAATACATGCACCTGTCCTCAGTTTACAGATGAGGAAACAGATTGAAAGAGGCTAAAAGATCTGCTGCTGAAGGTAACTTGAATCCAAAGCATGTATACTATAATATGGATATTATTATTCTCCCGTAAAATTTTTTAACTAGTACTCTTTGGTTATTTACTCTGTGATGATCAAGAACTCATTAAGTTCTTTACCCGAGTTTTCTTGTTTTGTCTTCATGACATCCTCCTGAAGTGAGGACTCCTGTTCATTAACTCCAGGGGTCTCAAATTCAAATAAAATGTTTTTTTTTTTTTTTTTAAGTTGTGAATAAACTATTGAATGCCAGGTCAAATAATCGCTTTTTAAAAAAAAATTATTTTCTGTGGTATTTAGTATTTCTTGGCACTCTTTGCAGAGAAAGACGTCTTCACTAATGTTAAAGTTAAAAAAAATGAAGCTTGCCTTACATTTATTTATAATAGGAAAATTTTAAAATAGTAACATAAAGGAAAAAATAATAAAAAATATTATATAATTATGCTGATGACTCCTTTAACATTATGTGTGTATATTTCAATATGTTCAGATATCATTATATATGTTAAGATTTTCTTTTCTGATACACGTTCATGTATATCTACTTAAGGTATGCAAACACATATATATACACACATACAAACACAAATGAAAATGTAATGTCTTCCTCACTAGTTGCATGGTTCATGGCTGAGACTCTTAGAGCAAATGACAGACAAGAGAAAAGCATATAGATTTATTTAATATAAGTTTTACATGATATGGTAGCCTTTAGAAATGAAGACCCAAAGAAACATGGAAATCAGTATATTTTATGGACAGTTATGCAGAAGTACAATTGAAAATCAAAAGGTTAACAAATTAGAGGAAACTTAGTGAGACCTATTTGTTCAGATTCTTGGTGTGTCTTACTTCAGAGATGAGAACATTCCTTTCTTCCAGAAATTGGGTGTACTCCTCTGGAATGAGGGTTTTATGACCTACATCTGGGAAAGGTTGCTTTTATGGACTGCTTTAGAGGAGAAACTGCTATAAGCCAGGATTTATGGCCTGCTTTAAAGAAGTAGAGAAACAGGAGGTATGAGAGTGAACATCCTTCTGTTATTTGCTGAAATGCCAACCAATATCCAACATTTTTTAATTGCACAATATGTCTGTGTCATCATTTATTTAATCAGTACTTAATATGTTATGGTTTTCTTTGAAAATTTCTATCAATCTAAAAAATTCTCTAATTTTCTGTAGGATAATTTGATGAAAGTGCAACTATAAGTCAAAAGTACGTATATTTAAGAATCCTGGAATCCATATTGTCAGATTTCTCACAGCTTTCTGGCCTCTTCTTTGAATATTGATTTGCTTGGATCATTCTTTCTTGGTTACATGACTACTCTCCTAAAAATAAATAAATAAATAAAATGAAAACCTTTCAATCTCCTTTACTTAGACCTTCTTTCTGCCTGTATCTTTACATGTTTCTGTTTCCTAGGGATTTGACTGTTGGCTTTCTACTGTACATACCCTCATCAGGATATATCATCTAGGTATATGATTCCTTCTCCTGACTTCTTAAAGCAGTTTCCTCACAATTTTTTTTTTTTTTTTTTTTTTTTTTGGTGAGGGGCACTAACAGCTTACTTTATGCTTTTTAAGGCTCAACCTTTTACCTAATCCTAAAGCTAGTGTCATCTGTTCCAGATTTTTAATACTGCAGATTCCAATCTTCAGTACTTATTTTTATTTTATTTATCAGCTTTTTATTAATGTCTGATAAACCACAAAGAATCTTGGTGGCCTAAATCATCAAATAGTTGTATGGATCAGCAATTGGGCTAGGTTTACTTTGGATCCTTATAATGATTATAGTCACCTGAAGATTCAGTGGCAGGTATATGGTCTGAGATAATGTATTCATTTCCTATCACTGCTTAACAGGTTGCCACAAATTGAGTGGCTTAAAACAATGCAAATTGATTTTCTCACAGTCCCACAGTTCCACAGGTCAGATGTCCAGATTGGTCAACTGGTTTCTTTGCTCTGGCTTTCAGAGGGTCAAAATAAATGTGTTGGATCTTATGGAAAAGCTCCAAAGAGAATTAACTTTCAAGATCATTCAAGATGTTGGAAGAGCTTAATTCCTTAAGGTTGTAGGACTGATGTTCCTACTCTGTTTTGATTGTCAGGTGCGGGTTATGCCAGGAACACAATTAAAAATTGTAATCTTCTAGCTGGAATTCCAACCTTTCATATGAAGTGGCATTATTAAAGCTTTCCGCTATATGCACTTTTGTTTATTCTGTCAAATTCTTTTGGTCTTAAGGTTCAGAAACTAATGTAAACTAGATTTAAAAAGAAGTAAATGTTGCTGTATCCTGTGGCACCACCTATAATCCCAGTGGCTTGGGAGCGTGAGACAAGAGAATTGCAAGTTCAAAGCCAGCCTCAGCAAAAGCAAGGTGCTGAGCAATTCAGTGAGACCCTGTCTTTAAATAAAATACAAAATAGAGCTGGGGATGTGGCTCAGTGGTTGATTGCCCCTGGTTCAATCCCCAGTACCTCTCCCACCAAAAAGGAATTGTTTACTGTAAAGTCTCAGATGTCCTAGAATTCCAAAGAATGAAAATGATAATATTGGGCCTCATGGGGGCTGAATTTAGAATGTCAGACACTGAGAATGCTCTTTCTTATTCCCAGGTACCTTATTCATTAAAATCTGTTTCCTAATTTCAAACTGCTATTTGGCTATCTCTAACACCACTTCTTTACTCATTGTATGTTGTCCATTGGAATCACTAGCAACAACTCCTATGTCTATTCAGCTCCTATCCTTGTCAGTAATTACAATTTCTCTGTCTCAATTACGTTTCTGAGATTTAGATTTTGGGTTATCAGTACATTGACTTTTGGCTAGATGATTTTTCATAGTTGCATATGAGGAGGTGAATGAAAAGTTCATGTGCCTTTTTTGATTCATGGTTATAGCAGATCCAAGAAAATTGATGTCTAAGAATTAATAGACATGTTTAGTATACTTGTTAAAAATTAAAGGAAAGAATCATTTTAAGGAATATTTAAATAATATAATTGTTATTATATATTCATAATGCAACTAATTCTTTCTTCTGTGAAACAGTATGAAAGGGTCTAACTCATTTTCTTGTGAAAGATCTACTCATTAAGTCACATGTAGTGTGTATATATACATACAGAGTATGTATAGAAAACTATATATATAAACTAAATATGACTTTGCCATTCTGTTTTACACTAATATTACACTTTGTTATCTAGTCTAAAATAATTACAATATCAATGACTGGTACCATATCATCTAAATCCTCATCTTAAGGGTCCACTCTGGCTGTTGATATCTCACAATCTTAAACTTTGATTATTGGTCTAGTGGAACCTCCTTAGTAGGAGAGGTAAGATTGAAGACTTACCTCTGAATTCACACAGACAGGGTGTCCAATTCTTTTTTTTTTCTTTCACCTGTAAAATAGGGAAAATGACAGAACTCATATTGTTGAAAAGAGTAAATTAGTTACTACTTGTCAGTAATTTGGCCCATAGCAAGCACTCAGTGTTGGTTAATAATTGATTTATAAAGCTCAAAAATGTTAGTGAATAATTATTTCTGCCCTATGAACTTTCTGTTATTTTTTCTAAAATTTGTACTCCTAAGCAAATAAAAATCCAGCTCTTATATCAACTTAATTTTTTCCATGTTTTAAAATCTTATTGCATTTTTAGTTTTAATGATAAAATTTTCTGTATATGATGCAAAGTATAAAGTGGAAGTCCATTAGGTAATATAAAAAATTAGATTTTTTAAAAAATCATGTTATTAGTTATAATAAAACATTAAATTTAGTAAAATTCACTTTATCAATACAGATGATGATGTAGTACAGAACTTAGTAAAATCCTTCATGTATATGTTTACTAGTTCAAATCAATTGCTGACCTTCCCTGAAATCTGTCCACAGGGATATTGGTTCCAGAACCTCCTACCCCCAACCATATTAAATCTTGGCTCATGTTCCTTATATAAAATGGCATAGTTTCTGCATGTAACATACACACCCCTCTTGTGTACTTTTGAGTCATCTCTAGATAACTTGAATACCTAAAATGCAATGTAAATGCTATGTAAATGGTTGTCATAATGAATTGTTTAAGGAATAATGAGAGTTTCAGTACAGATTCATCTTTTCTAAATATTTCCCATCCTTGGTGGATTTAATCTTTGAATGAAGAACCCATGGATATGGAATGCTGACTATAATTATTTTTGTAAGCACTTCCTTAAGAATAAAAAGCAGACCCTGATATTTGGGAACTGGCCTGGTATTGAGGAATTTGGGACTCAGAAAAGGAAGAGACTTAAAAGAGAAGGGTTTAAGATATGTTAGAATGTAGGATTCCTATAAACCTCTGAGATGTAAAACAAGTATTCCCTGAGCAACCCAGCCTTTGCCCAAGTCCATGGCCCAATCCCTTTGGGCCACATACTTGCTTGCAAAATTAACAATTCAAGCAATTTGCAAGTGCAGTAAAAACTGACAAGAAACTGATAATTCTGTTCTGATAACAACTCTAATCCAGTTCCTAGTAACTGTTCCTCTATAAATATTATCATACTACACCAAGGAGTTGCTTTCTTTCCCTCTGGAAATGGCTGGCATTCTCCCTTGAGTGTATATTCGTACTTTATCATAAAAGACATCTCTCTCAAGATAGGTGACATTCTCTCATGGTTTTCTGCTTTCTTAAATAAATTTGTGTCTCTGACTAGGGTATGCTGAAATCTTTTCTGTCACATTTTCCAAGGACCCCACGTGTCCAGATTTGAGTTGCGCCTCTCCAAGAACTCCTCAGGGATAGTACTGTCAACTAGACTTTGGTGTTTCTCTTGTGTGCTTTATCTACAGATTATATTTACTGAGATACCAATCATTAAGTGTCCCAACTTTCTGATAGAATCCTATCTACATAAGGATGTTCTATCCTTATTTGATCCTCACAAAACTGTCCATGCAAAGTTCTAATTCTCTAAGTTCTTTCTAACATCTCCTTACAAAAAAGTCCCACAATTCTCCATAGTATGCACTCTTTCTTGCTGTAACAATTAATGCACCTAACCTGTAAGTATGTTCTTGGTGTTTGGTAAAGGACATTATTGAACACATAAAGTTGTTAGTCTATTTAGATATTCTTTACTTTTGCCCAACATCAATTATTATCCATTGTACCAAACATTGTACCAGACTACGTTCATGGTGTCCTAGTTGGTCCTTAAAAGGAGATGTTAGAAAGAACATAGAGGATTACAATCTCAAAAATTTCATATAGCTTTTGGAAATTTTTTTAAATGTGCTCTGTTCACCGTTTAGTGATTGCCACAATATTCTTTTACATTTAATAATATCCTTCAGACACCATGTTTACCAAGCTTTAACATTAACATTAATTTAACATTAATTTATTTAAGGTAAGTTCATTTAAGAGATCATTAGAGCCACATTCTGAATTGGAATGCACAATTTAATGGCATGCTGAAACAGTTAATGGTTTGTGATTTCAAAGTACAATGTGAAAACTTTATAATGCTATATTTTAAGCAGGATAAAATAAGATATAGTTACACTAATTTCCATATTGAACTGCTGCCTAAAAGAATTGTTTAATCACAAGTTCCAAAGACAGTAATATTTAACGAGATAAACATTTAGTTAAATGAAGGTTTTTAGTACTTGGTTATCAATTACAAATTTACTTTAATAGGCAAAACTTTTCTCATGAATTCCTTTTTACTCTTATCTAGTCCAATTACACCAGTGTGGGCATCCACCACCCCCCATCCCCCCTGCTAAATTGTTTTAACAGAATGTCATGGATTGGAAGAAGAAATAATAATCCTATTGTACATGTTACAAATTAAACACTTAAACTAGCAAAATTTAATTTTTATATATCCTACTTAACTATAAAATTTACATAGAGAAAATCTTTGTTCACATTTAGGATAACTAATAATCTATATAAGCAATAATATGTAATATGGAAATATAGAAATTTCATATAAAGTTAAATTTTTATTTCAGTCAACTAGATCTTTTTAATTAACTACTCAGGATCACACCAGTAGGGGGACAAAAGAAATGGGGGAAATACTTTTTTAAGATGCTTTTAACAAAACTTGGTTATTCTGTATTGGAAAACTGGAATTTCTGGGAAAAGAATGAAAAATAATTATAGCAGACACTAATTGAGCTCTTATCATGAAAGAGATATCCCATTAAAGTGCTCCATGTGTAATAATTCATTTAATGATTACAAATACCCTCTGAGGAAAAATTACACAACTGCTAAGTGCTCACCCAAACCACAACTTTCTCTTCTTTTCAACTGACAAACATTTCCAGGGTTTAAATGCATTTGGAAGTAGTCATGTGACTGAGTTCCAGCCAGTGGAAATAAAAGTGATTCACTGTCCTTTCAGGTCTGGCCCATAAAATCTTTCTAAATATGACCTTCCACACTCTTTCTATTCTTCCTGTTGACAGAAATAAAGATGTTTCCTCAGATACCCTTACAAGGTCCAGGTTAAAAATGAAGCACCTTTATCTTAGGTTACTGAATTTGAATCTTTGATATATAAACCAAACCAAATTTCAACTGATAAAACATAACAGAGATGATGAAATCTTTTAATCCCTAAAGGTATACAGTGCCCTTAAAATAACATCTAATTCCACTTTATACCATATATTATTACTTTTTATCATTTTGTTTTTCTTGGTGCATATTTTGTAACTATATATTTATCTCCCATAACCTACAGCAGAGTCCTGTGTACATAAATATATTCAGGTATGTAAATAAATAAATGAACTGGAATTTATTGCATATATTTTCTCTAAATTCTAAAATACCTTAAAATACTTTAAATCCTAATGTACTCTGATTTCTAAAATACCTGAAACAGCTAAAATACTTTGAAGGTAAATATGAAAGATAAAACAACAGTTTAAAAAATTGCATGTAAGAATGTTATTATAGGGCTGGGATTGTAGCTCGGTGGTGGAGCGTTTGCCTCATAATGTGAGGCACTGGGTTCGATCCTCAGCACCGCATAAATAAATGAAATAAAGGTATTGAATCCATCTAAAACTAAGAATATTTTTTAAAAGAATGTAATTATAGTCCAAATAGTTGGACTATAAAGTTTTGCCTTTAGTTTGTTAAGAACAGAGAATGACTTATTTTGTTAAGGAAGATTGTTAAAGAAGATGTCAACTTGAGATTTCAGTTTTAGTCTGAATATTCTTTTAGTCTCTAATCTCTGCTTTCTGTAAGTTGTTTATATACTTTGAAAAGTTATACTGCATTTTGATTATTTCTGTGTGGCTTATTTCTGTGTGATTATTAAGCAGTATTAATATAGAATTTTAAAAATGGATACAAACACTATAAAGATTAAGATTTTAAAAAGAGAATTATCAGTAACTTAATGGCCATCATCAAGAAAGTTGTATTTAATTACTTTTATGCTGGAGATGCAAAGATACAATTGAATGTTTATTCTCAACTTTGTGCAAGCCTTTCAACAGTTTTGTCTGGAAGAGCCAAGGAATTTTAACTAAATGATCACAGCCTTTAAATTTAAAACATAACCTTGAACTTCTGGTATGTAGTTAACTTGTCTTTAAGATTTAGAAAAAAAAAAAAAACGAGAAAATTCTTGTAGTATAATATGTTCTTCAAAACTTAGCATGATTAAGTCCAAATAATGGATGTAGAATATGAGGAAAGGTCTGAACACAAATATGAAAGAGAACAGGTCAACTTTGTATTAAATACATCTCATAAGCTTTTATCTAGACTTTTGTAGATGAGTTAGTAGATAGTATTTCTCTTGGTAGCACTGCTACAGGACAGTAGCTCTCTCTATTTCAAACTATGAAGTTTGAGAACATTAAAAATAAAAATGTTCCAGTTAGAGGGGCTGGATATATAGCTTGCCAAATTAAAGATACTCATATTTCCAAATATTAACATATCTAAAACAAGGATGCATTTTATAATTATTGTCAACTAAGTATATCAATTGTAGCATAGTAGTCAGTGCCTGTACATGTTTTACATGGTATAGTAATTTAGATTGTATTTACTTCATTAATTTATGTGTTTTTGAAACTGCATGTGATGTAACTACATATTAAGTAATGCACTTGAACCAGGAAATATTACTGAATTTATTGAAATAGATAAATTGCAAAGCTAAGAGAAGCTTCAATGACCAAATCCATGCAACACACAAGATAAATGGCAGGATATTGAAACATTAATTTGTTAAACAACATTCTGTTGGTTTTGAACAGAACTGCTTAAGGTTTCACAAAATGTAATAGAATTAGAGGAAAAGCAGTTGAGCTTATTTAATTAGGAAAGCAACAGGATCTCCACTTCAGAATGGGTGCCAGCAACTTGAAAGAAAAATCTGAAGAAAACAATATGGGACTTTTAAGAATTGTATCATCAATATTTTTGATGACATAGGAACGATATTGTGTTGGAACACAGTATGGTCAAACTGTAAAGAAGATTTTAATAAATGAACTAACTTTTTTTACAAATATTTTCTTCAGGTGATATATATTAAAAATGTGCAAAAATTTAACTACAAGCTAATATTTTCAATAAACTTGTAAGTGGAAAAAGCATTTATTCAGAATTTAATTAGGAGGGATTTGCCAATGTTATGTTATAAATATATGTTGTGATTAATCAGGAGCTTCTTAGAGAAAATGTTTCAATAATATTTAATACAATATTATTTAAGTATTTTTGTAAAAACATCAAGTCCAAGTTTAAGGATATACAATATTTATATGTTAATATATCCACATATTGGTTGATTCTTTTTCCCCATTTGGGGTTACAAAAGAATTAGACTGTCTCTTATTTAATCTACCTCACCCTACCCTATCTACTAGGAAGTTATTTCATTATCATAATGATTGTGCTGAGTGCTTTAAGTGGACTGCTTCACTCAACCCTGATAAAGATTTTTTATAATTTCAGTATGCAAAGGAGGAAGCTGAGGCTAAGAGAACTTATGTTCAAAGTCACATATTGTATGTAGTGAAGCTGAATTTTTAATTCAGGCAGTCTGGTTCCAGAGTTTATCCTCTTCACCACCACACCACACAGAGAAGATGTATTGTGTTGTGATTAAGGCATAGAGCTTGAAACCTGATTGATGGCTTCAAGTTCCACTTGGCTACTAACCAGTTGTATGAGCTAACCTCTGTCTCAACTGTTTCTTCTATAAAATGGTGATGAAATAGTTAAAATAGTATTTTCCTCATAAGGATTTTGTAAGAATCAAATGAGTTAATATGTATGATGCATTTAGAATAGTGTCTGGTGATTAGCATTATCTAAATGTTAGCTATTGCTACATCACTTCCTTTACATTATGCTCAGAATGAAGATTATTTTCCCTGAAAGAAACAATCTGGGTATCACAGAAAAATCAATCAAGGTTTTAAAAAAAATTGCTTTCTGCCTGCATTCAGTTTTACCAGAACACCAAATAGGATGGCCCTTTTCCAGTTGTACTATTTAATTGGTCAATTACCATTAAAGATCAGCATTTTCCAAAATGAGTTTCCTTATAACTGCATTAACCCTACACTTTAAGATTGGTATTCAGTGGACCTTTTTAGTTTCTCATTGATGGCAGCAAAATCTAATTTAAAGTTGTTGTTATATTCCTTTACTCTAGAACTAGATATGGATAGACTAAACTTTGCCTTATATTGTTAAATATTTTTTTTTTTGCAAAAAGCAGAATGCCAGGAAAGTTTAAAAGTATAAATGTCTACTCACAAAGACAAATTATGTAGCTGTAAAAATTATTGTTGAGATACATTTAGAATTGTATTCTTGTTTCCAAGAGTCATCATTGTTGAAACAAACTCTTCTGGGTAGAAATAAGTTATTTGTTTCAGCTTAAAATTTGACTAACTATAGCATTGAACACAGACCTGAATTTCAATCCTAGTTCTGTTAATTACTAGTTGTATGACTTTGAGCAACTTGTTTTCTAAGTTTCTGTTCATTGTTAATCAATGAATAAATGTCTATCTTATAGACCAATTGTGGGGATTAGATGTGTAATTAATATAAAATATCTAGGGCTGGGGATGTGGCTCAAGCGGTAGTGCGCTCGCCTGGCATGCGTGCAGCCTGGGTTCGATCTTCAGCATCACATACAAAGATGTTGTGTCTGCCGAAAACTAAAAAATAAATATTAAACTTCTCTCTCTCTCTCTCTCTCTCTCTCTCTCTCTCTCTCTCTCTCTCAAATACACACACACACACACACACACACACACACACACACATATATATAAAATATCTAGTACAGAGACTCAAACATAGTTGTTAATTCTACTGTCCTTGAACTCTCTTACACACAACAATGGCCCCTGCCTTTTCCCAAAAGTAGAGGCACTGCTAGAATATATAGGACACAATAAAAATAAGTTTTTGGAGACTCATTGTTGAAATAAATAATTTGACTTAAAGCATTTGCAAAGTTCATAGATCTATTAAGTCTTAGAAATTTATTGATTAAGATTTAGAATAGTGGATAGAGAATGACACGTACATATTTGTTTGTTGCAATCAAGAGCAAATGAAGATTCTTCATAGTGTTCAGGCTCTATCCCTGCCTGTTTAGATTTAGGAACCATTTCTTTTTTCTTTATTGTCAAAAGTACAATTCTTACATAATCAAATATTTCCCATCACAATAAAAAGATAGCAACACTTATTATTCACAATACATGGCTCTCTGGAACCCATTTGTTTAAACAGACTAATTTGCCTCTGTATTTCCAGTACTATTAATTTAATGATGGTTACTAACTACATATGATGCTGTATCATCCATCATGCTGCTGTTAATACTGGTACACTGTCTTTCTCAAAGTATTTCATTGTGGTGACACTCATACAAGTCCTAGAACTTGCAATAATTATAAGAATAATTTATTTTCTAGTTTTGTTAAACTTATCATTTGTCATTTTATAGAGTATACATACAGCAATCCATTTCCTACCATATCTTCTCTTGAATACTTTAGTCTGTAAACAGCATTCCTAAAATGTTATACTTTCAATGTAAATTGAACCAACATGTACTGCCAATAGTGGACAAAACAATGAGGGTCCTGTAGGTGGTACAAGAAGAATGGTCCCATTTGTATGATGATTGTTCCTTAGACCTGGGAAGGTCTAAAATTTACCCACAGTAGCATGATATTATCACACTGATTAAATATTTAAAAAGAGCATTAATTGGAAGAGACCATTTACAGTGAAAGGTCTAGTTTCAATAAAAGTCTCTCATCGCCACCACTGAAAGTTGGCTTAACATGTGATGTGAAGTCTGTTGAGAGGGCAGGTTGACAACTCTCAGTACCAGAGACAGAAAGTTAAAGAATACTGCTATAACAGTCTTCTTTGGGTGTTGTTTACCAAGAGTGGTAAATGTTTAGAATACATGTAGGTGATAGCCCATGCACAGGACTATACATACAATTTAATACTAAGGTTCTGTGAGGGGCTAAGGAAGTATACAGCTTGGCATGTGTTTCACATGAGTGAGTCAAAAAAAAATTATTATCATACCAGGAACATTCTGGAGCCAATCCCCAATATCTTATTAGAGAGATACTGCTCAAGGTAGTAAGAATAATCCCCTTTGATTCAGAACTTCCTAGGAATCAGGACTCGGCTACAGTTCCTACAGGTACAAATCCCATAGTATGTATGCCATCTGGGGAGTGTCAAAGGGAAAAAACTGAGATAAGGTCTGTTTGGAGCCTGGTCTGAACTTCAGATGCCTTTACAAACCTGATTGGTTTCGGGAACTTAGAAGGTATTCAGAAGTTGCTCCAAAGTACTAAAACTCTCAGGTATTATGTCTTTAAGGGTGGTCCTATTTGCCTATGTCTAGGGTTAGTTCTCTGTAAGGGTTATTAATCTCTGAGATACTTGAGTAACATAGTGAGGATCATTACATTGATCAATTATTCTGACTTCCAAACTCTCAGGTAAATATCTTGAAATTTTAATTTATTTTTAATTTGTTGAAATTTATAAGACATTTTCCACAACAAAAAATAGTGTTTAGGCTATCTCAAGCCATGTTGCAGCAAGTAAATTTTCTCAGATATTTAAAACCTATCTTTATTCTATAATCTTTCTCAAGTACTCTTCCAAATTCAGCTTCTTCCCATTGACCGTAACAGGTGTTAATTTTATCAGGATAATCAAAAGAGTGGACCTACATATAAATCCTCTGCCCTGTATTTACAGGGCTTTTCCCTCAAGGTTTTCCATAAAGTATTTTTTTTTCATCTAGTAGATGTTTGGTATTTTGTGCCTCTTAGCTCACAGTCATTAACACAGGTATATTTTTGGTTCTTGCCAAACATCTTTGTACTAAGAGGATCACCTCTCTCTGTTTTACAAACATAAATATTACATGAGGAATTTTAAGCCTTATTCCATTCATAGCATGTTGCTGCAATCAATTCCAAAAGAAAAGAAAACTAAAATAATTATTTTACAAGTTAGCTGATTATGCAGTACATTGAAGAGTGAAATGCATTACCAGGGGAACAAAGAAAGGGGAAATTGGTCTAAAGTATTTAATCTCTCACTTCCACTTTGTTTAATATGCTATAGTTTGAATTCTTTTTCACTATCCTTACCTTCAAACTCAGCCATTTTACCTACTTTTTAAAAATTCCACTTAAATTCCTTTCATAGTTGTTTAGTTATACTTCTTTGTACTTCTTTTGTAAGCACTTTTTCTAGGAATTACAATATGCATCCTTAATTTGTCATAGCATATTTCAAGTTAATACTGTGCTACTTCACATAACTTTAAAAACCTGTAATAACCTTACAGTAGTAAAATTCCATTTGTACTTCATCCTTTTGACTACTGTTGTCATATATTTTAAATCTGCATATGTAATAAACATCATAATATAGTGCTCTTTTTTTACTTTGAAATATTTTGGAACAAAATAAAATGACTTTTTGCTTCTTTTAGTGTTTACCCATTAATTTACCATTTCTAGTCCTCTTCATTGTTTCTTAAGTGATTTTCCATCCAGTGCCATTTTCCATCAGTCTGAAGAACTTCCTTTATCATTGTTGCGGGGTACATCTCATATTTTATTTGAAAATGTCTACATTAAACTCTTATGCATATGGGATATATCACTGGAAATAGAATTCAGGATTCTCATTCTTTTCCTTTAAGCACTCCATGCATATTAAATTACTTCTGTTTGCATTTTCTTCCTTTTATGAAACCAGCCACTATTATTATTGTTCTTTCACTGTATATATAGATTTTATTACCCCTGGGTGAAATATTTGTTGTTTCTGTTTTTTAAAAGCTTGACTATGACAGTCTCACTGTAGTTGTTTGTATTTAGCATGTTTTACACTAAGATTCTTGAATATTGAGTAGATTTTTAAACCAAGTCTCGAATAATTTTTGATAATTATTGATAATTATTTAATAATTTTTGATAATTATTTCCTGAAATATGTTTTCTGCACATTTATTGTGTTACCTAAATTGCTAATAACTGTGTGATACTTGTTTACAAGACACTGAGGCTCTGGTTATTAACTTTTTAAGCTGTTTTCTCTGTGTTCTTTGTATTAGATAACTGATATTGACCTGAGTACCCTAAGTAAATTTACCCTAAGTAAATTTTTCTTCTGCAATCTCTTATCTGCTATTAAATTAGAGCCATAATTTTTAGATTTCAGATAGTACTTTTCAACTTTAGACTGTCCATTTGGGTATTTTTGTTGTTGTTGTTGTTGTTGTTCCCATTCCCCATCTCTCACTATTTTTTTTTTTTTTTTTTTAGTAGATGGACACAATGTCTTTATCTTATTTATTTTTATGTGTTGCTGAGGATCAAACCCAGGGCCTCACATGTGCTAGGCGAGCACTCTACCACTGAGCCACAACCCCAGCTCCCCCCATCTCTTTTATTAAGTCTTTAAATGGAATTGATTTAAGTCCTTATCTGCTAAATCCAACATCTGGCTTTTGGGGGATTTGTTCTGTTGGCTACTTTCTCTCTCTTGATGAGAATCACCTATTCTTATTCTTATTGTAATCTTTGTAGAAATTGTACGTGTTACCTGGGTAGGGATCTTGTTCCTCAGTGTTCTGGAGGCTGAAAAGTATAAGGTAAAGATATAGGAAAATTTGGTGGCTGATAAGGGCCAACTTTCTGGTTCACAAATGACGCCATCTTGATGTGTCTGTATATAATAGAAGGGATAAGAGTGTCTTGTGACCTTTTTAATAAGGGAAACAATCTCATTCCTGAGAACTCTTCCCTCATGATCCAAATGCCCTCCAAATCCCCTGCTTCCTAATACCATTGTCTTAGGGGTTAGGATTTTAACATATAAAGTTGGGGGCAGGGGCATAAGCACTCAGACCATAACAGAGCTCTCATTTACATAAATAAGTAGCAAAGAATGGAAGGAGTTTATACTCAATTTTCCAAACTTGTTTATATAGTAAATTGACATGGCAGATTATTAAAAATTATTCCTAATCCTTTATCTGCTGATAACTTTATCCTTTAGTTTTATTTGAAGCAAAGATTTGAAAAATACCTGACTTAGAGGAGTTTTTATCAAGTCATTAGAATCATGTGCTTTCTCATTTGAGCAGAGGTAAATAAAGTAAATTAAGAAAATTTAAGACACACTAAATTGTCTTATTAGTAGAGACTATCTTCATTATGTAGCAGATCAACCAAATTCTGACTACTCTTTGTCAATAAATCTACCTTTATTTTGAAATTCAAATAAATATGTTACTGTGTATATGTTAGTTATCTCAGTTCATAATTAGATTGGTAAAGGCATAAACAGGCAAGGTGTAAATCCAGCCATGAGATCTTTACTCGACAAAATAAGGTGAAACTGCTTTCGATATTTCCTACAGATGTTCCTTTTGTATGTTCTCATGGAACTTATCCTAAAGAATTAGTATTCTTTGGCAGAAGTTAGGGGAATAGAGATGGTGTCATTAGAGAAAATTGACCATCCCTTTTGCAGTATATCTGAATAAATTATATAAGGCATCTGATTTCAGAATATTTCATCACAGGTTACAATATCACATTTGTACAGCCACATTTACCCTCTCAGTCATCTATGTCTATATACCTTCTCCTTTCCTCCCTCTAAGTTCTTTGTTATAAAAGTTTCTTCCGTTCACAATATAAATCTTTATCTATCCATTTGGGCTAGAAGATCCAGTATTTAATTCTGTAATTTCAAGTAAGTAATATTTATTTAATGGGCACATAGATGCTTATTATTTTGAGAATCTTTCTATATATTTAAAATATTACATAATTTTGAAATTTTTAATTGTGGTAAAAACATAGAATTTACTATTTTACAGTTTCCACTGTACTCATTAATAGCAGTAAATATATTCACATTGTTGTGTAAACTTATGTCCAGAACTGCTTTATTTTGAGTAGTTGAAACTCTATACCCATGAAACAACTCCCACTTCTCTCTCCCCATTGTCCCTGAACTCCATCTTTCTACTTGCCTCATCTATAAATTTTATGAGGTATGGCTACTTCATGTAAGTGAAATCATATATAGTATTTGTCTCTTTGTGACTAACTTATTTCATTTATCATAATATCCTCAAGTTTATTTTATGTAATAGCATATATATTTATATCACATTTTCTTTCTTTATTCATTGAGGGATACCGGGATTGATTCCATTTCTTTTGTGTATAATGCTGCCATGAATGTGTAAATATCTCTTTGAGGGCCTGCTTTCAACTCCTTTTGATATTTAGCCAGAAGTGAGATTTTTTTTTTTTTTTGAGGAATCATCACACTGTTTTCCACTGCAATTGCATCATTTTATATTCCCAACCTCAATTCACAAGAGTTCCAGTTTCTCCATATCCTCACCTACACTCATTCAGTTTTCTTTCTTTCTTTTTTGTTTTGATACTAGTCATGCTTAATGAGTTTGAGGTTAAAAATTAAAATTGAATAATATAGTCAATGTTTTATTTATAATTCTTAGCATTTTAAAAAATATGCTTAAAACCTATTCAATAATTAGCAAAAATTATATGGTGTGCATAAAATATTTCAGTTTAATGTGCAAAATTAGCAGAATGACTTTAAAAGACATGAAGAAGGAAGCATACTTCTAAGATTTTTCAAAATTCTGAATCATCACTGTTGCATGAATTTTAGTAGAATTTATTTTCTTTAACATATTAAAAGTAATTCACTGTTTAAGTGAATTTCTAATGTACTTACATTTTATCATATTAAGTATCCTATTGTGCTCATTTTACACAAGAGGAAACTGAGACATGGAGTATTTAGCAAGAAAATGACAGAGGAAGAATTCATTTAATACTGACTAGAATTAACTTTAGAAAACCAAGAGTATCAAATAACCCTAGATATTTACAAATAACTTCTTTCATAACTATCATTAAATGTACATCCGGATAATTCTGGACATATTTTTTCATAATTCATTTTGATCCCAGATTTCAGATGCTTATTATTATTCATTATAAAAACTAAATAGTTATTTTTCAATGAACCCTATCTTGTTGTTTTCAAGAGATCCTGACTAGCTTTATTGGGCACTATAGATTTCTTAAATATATCCTTAAATTGTCAAATTCTTCTGTCTGAAAACACACCTACTCAGGATAGATAGGAAAGTATAAGGGTTAGAGTCTGTTAATCTAGTATCATGAATGGAATAGAGAGGAGGAGTTTCAGATATTTCAAGAGAGTATTTGAATTGTAGGACCATATTGGGGAAAGAATAAAGAGATCAATGAATTTGAGAAACCAATGATATGAAAGATAATGCAAGTGTGTGAAGGAATTAAAAGGTTGAAGTGAGAAAGTTTTTGTGCATTAATTTATAATTTTCAGGTGTACATTAGAATATCTAGTGTAACTGGCGAATAATAACTAAAACTAGAGAGTCAATTTATTAGATTAATTATTTTGATGACTTGAGCTAAAAAGAATTTTAGAATGATAACCCAAAATGTTTAAGTAGTTTAAACATTATTGCAGCATTTCCTAGCTTACTTATAAAGAACTATCAAATTTAATGTTGCAAACAGAAATATTTATCTTGTGTGGACCTATCAGTATATTTTCATTAAAGAATCAATAAATTAATAACATGTTAATTAAAGCATAAGTCCAATACCAAAGATAAAAATTCCACAACTACTTATTTTCACTGTTTTTTTAAAGAGGTCCTTGGTGAATGAGTTAAAAGCATACTGTTTAAGCTTTAAGATACATTTTTTATTATCAACTTTTATTTTCACATAATTTTCAGAAAAAGAATTCATAATATTATGTTTTCATCTTCATTTTTCATAATGAAAGATTAACATTAACATACTCCTTAGGTTTCTCTGCTTCTAAGCTCTTCAAAGTTAATTAATTCTATTTGAATAAGTTAATTAAGACCTTATCAAGTATTACTTTATTTTGAGATTGAGTTCATAGATGTTTATGAGACTACTAATTTTATTGGTTTAACGATATAAAATATAAATTGACATTGAGAGACTTAGAAATTTTAAATTTAATATTACAATTTTATCCCTTGTCTTCTCTTAAATCTTTCTCCCTAGAGTGTTATATATGGATGCTTTGTTGTTGTTACATTTGACCTGTAGAGGTCACTATTAACAGACAAATGAAAAACCTTTTGAAATTACACATTAAGAGCTAAATTTTAATTTCCGTCTACCTCAAATCACTAGATAATTCATAGCACTATCCCATATTAAGGCGTTATATAATGTAAAATAACTTGAAAATTTTAATTTTTCATAAAATTAAATGGAAAAATTACATATTACTCCTTGAACCAATTAGCCAAATCATCTCACTTCCCACATTTCCCATGTCTAGTTTATAGGCAAATTGACAGCAGAGACCACACTAATTTAAGTTCTAATGTTTCCTAATTAATTACCTTCCCTAATATTTAATAAAGATTCTATAACAGAGGAAGGAAAACCAGACCTTTTTTGAATTCTGAGTATGAGCTATATTTTAGTATGAATACAATCCATTAAAAAATAAAGAGGAGATAATTCTTGTAAAAAATAATATAAAGTAATATTTTTTTTCATTTTTTTCCAGTTAGATGGATAACAGAAGAGTATATATAGGGAAAGGGAACAGGACTGTTTAGTAGAGGAACCACCCTTATCATGTATGCTGGTAGAACTCCCTCAAATGAAGGGAATCTGTTATTTTTTGTAAATTCTCTTCTGCTTCCATAAACACAGCCGTAATCAATTAAAGACCCACTTGTGAAGGAGCCATTGTTTGTAGTTCATTCAGACATTGCTGAGTTGTCTTTTAGACTACCCGTGCGGAAACCCTGGTAAGGTGATGAGAAAGTTCAAAGCACCTAACTTTTCAATGTGGATTTTGTTCTTGGGACTTCACTGTATCTTTTTATTCATTAAAAAAATCGGAGTGTAGCATACATGTTGATTTTTGGTTCTGGAAAGGGAAAGAGTTTAAGAATATAACAAATGTATGAAAATTCTCTGAAGAAATAATCCTTGTGACTTTCACATAGTAATGCCTTATTTGAGTTTAAGCAGAATCTGTGTTAAAATGTTTGCTAAGAAAATAAATAATGTTACTTTATCATAAGTCTCTTGGTAGAAAGTGAGAGTACTTTTTTCAACACTAATGAATCATTCCATAATTTTTCTCATGATTGTCATTTTATTTTTGTTAACAATCTTTTTCCTACACTCTTAACTTGAGTAAAGGTATATTATTGGCACTGAAATTGTCGTGTTCGATTGTGGTTGCTGGATTTGGGAGACTGGTGAGCTTTACTAAAAAGGCAAATGTAATATTTTCAGATACAAATTTGATATTAATTATTTAAATAATTAACAAGATAAAAATGCATCAACACCAAGTATTTAATCTTACTTATTTGTACTTAACAAGCAAATTCTCCCTCCCAAACATAAGAAATAAAAGTTACTTAGTAGTAACAGTAAACCCTTATGGGTTTGTCTAGGTAGAATTGTCCAGATTTCTTCCTTGATGCCTAAAGAATAATCTGAACATTTAGCAACCACATTTAGCTGAATATTTAAGCCAAAAATAAGTATTTGGAATGGAAATTAATGAATGAAGTGACCCCAAAAGAATATGTTTTGTTTCCTAAGACTCCTTTGTTTCTCCAGATCAAATAAAGATAATAACTTTCTTTGGAACTACAAATCAATAAAATTGCTGTGTCTTGTCACTGTTATGAAAGCACGTAGGCCTCTCTCTTTCCCTTGAGTGACTTATCTGGGGAGGTTAGAAGGAAGAGCTAGTACCCAGACTAGCCACTATACAGATGACTCAGGACACCTTCACTGAATCCATTCATTACCTTGGCCCTAGTGGGAGTTACAAGCAAAGCCTGCCAATTAGATGCTGGTAATGTGGACTCTGCTTTAGGGAATTGGGTAAGACTGCCAGAATTCATTCCTGAACTTTAGTAGCCACAAAAGAGTATTTTTCTGTCGTCTGAAACTGGTTCAAAACCAGGTCCCAAAAGGACAAGCTTCCTTTTGTGCACCATCTACCCTCAAGTCCAGTGACTAATAATGTCACATCAGGTTTTTCCCAAGATCACAGGAAACATCTGACGAAGGAAAAGAGAAGGGAAAAAGCCATTTTTTGAGTTGACTAGCCTGTTTTACTCTGTTTTCTGATTTTCCAATATTCCTTTTGGAAAACAATTACATAGTGGTTCACCATATTAAATTACAGATTAACTCTGTAAGTGTCAGAGTCAGAAAATAAAGCTTTCCCCAAATCTTTAGATGTTCAACATAATAATTAGTATCAGTTCATATTCAGGACTACTTCCCTTTTCCTTGGGGAAAAAAAAAAGAAAGAAAATTCCAAAATCCTATTCTGTTGCTGTATTGGCATCATTCTTCTGATAAAAAAGCATAAGGATAAATACTTTCCTTTCAAGTTTATTGGTGCTATTTTTGCTTATTTTACTTTTACACTAAAGTGTAAGGTCAATTTGAATGCTTAGGTGATGTTTTGAATTTTTTCAGGAGCAGAGGTAAATTTTAAGGATCTATAAATAATTATTAGTAGAATGAAAAATCTTGGAAAATTTCTGTGTTATTTTGTAGAAAATGTCAGAGAATATAAACAATAGAAAATTTAGATAACTGCTAGTCTTTCCCTGTAGATTGTAACCAGAAAGATTTGACTCTGCATCTCTGTATCAAGGTGTTTCTCTTCTTTTGGCTTCTAGTCCTAATTTAGCTTTAGAAATTATTTTTAATGTACTTCAGACAGGAGCTCTCTGTCTAGGTCTTGAATTCATGTACTGTATCTTTGTTTTGTATTCTTGTACAAATATATTTTATTGGGAACCTACTTTAAATTCTTGTTAAACATCTGAGCTTATTCACATGAATGCATTCAAGTGCTGTGAATATAGGGGCAAAAGCTAGAACAGAGGAACCTATGTCTTATACTCAGGGCAACAGCTCACTGGGGAAAGAGGTTTTCTCCATCATCTCTCTGCCTGTATACATGCTGCATATACATACTCCTTTTTTCTGCGATGTGCACAAACAGATGCACATGCACACATCCCTATGATTTAAGGGGAAAAAACACAGTCATAAAACTTAGGAGTTGAAAGTAAGCAAGTAAGGCTCAGATAGTACTGTTCAGAGCTTGAATGAATTGCTACAGTTTTCACCAAGTAACTGGCTGGCCTTCTCAGGCAGGCTCCAAATTCCTGCTGAAATGAAGACTTTCTTTCCTGGACTAGGCCTGGCATTCCTGGGAAACAATGGACCTTTTCAAATAGGCTCTGAAATTTCACAGGTGAAGGGAGAGGGGCAGTCATTTGATCCCACCCACAAGAAGCCTGTTAGTATTTTAAAAAGTGAAGACAGAGCCTATCATGAAAATGCAGGCAAAGCTGGCTAGTGACTAAGAGCTGCAATCTAGACCCACAGTTCTCCCCATCCCTGTGAAATGTGAATCAATTGCAATGTTCTGTATTTGACTCACATTGCAGCTCCTTTTCTGTATTTTCTTAAGAGCAGACTACAGAACCATAGACACTTGGTTTAACTTTGTGTCATGTGTTATAGAAGAGCTATATTCAAGTTTACTTTAATTAGGATTTGACAGTAGACTCTATAAAGGAAGCATTTACTGATGTGTATATATGTAATATAAGTTTAGAAGAGAAGCAAGGTAAAAATATCATGTAGGCACATAAACACACATGTTTATACATGAATTTATTATCTAAAATAATGATTTTACTTTGCATCTCATCCAAACTATTCATTACATTTTTTGTTGTTGTTGTTTTGTTTTTATTTTTTGTCTGTCAGATTCTGTGCTAGGGATTGAACTCAGACCCTCTAAGTTATATTCTCATCCCTTTTTATTTTTATTTTGAGACAGTATCTTGCTAAGTTTCCCGTAGTGGCCTTGAACTTGTGACCCTCCTACATCAGAATCCCAAGTTGCTGTGATTGCCATAATTGATACGTTTCAAGACCCTCAGTGGATGCCAGAAATGAAGGCTCATGCCAAACTTGATATATACTATGCTTTTTTCCTATGCATTACATACTATGATGAAGTTTAATTTATATATTAGGTACAATAAGAGGTTAACAACAATGACTAATAATAAAATAGGATATTTATAAAAGTAAACTATAATTTTACTACAGTAAAATCATCAACATCACTACTTCTGCACTTTGGGGCCAGTATTAAATAAAATAAGATCTACTTAAATGCAAGCCCTGCAATACTGTGACAGTCAATCTGATGATAACTAAGATGCTTACTAAGTGACTAATGGGTGGATAAATGTGTAAATGTGGATAGGCTGGATAAAGGGATGATTCATGTCCAGGGTGGGATGTAGTGGGACTACGGGAGATTTTTCATGAATCTACTCAGAACAGTGCACAATTTAAAACTTATGAATTATTTCTGGAATTTTCCATTTAATATTTTCAGACTGTGGTTGACTACTGGTAACTGAAACATCAGAAAGCCAAACTGTGAATAAAGGGAAACTACTGTATTTTAGCTCTCTACTCAGTCAGAGGACCCATAACTTTCCAGAATCAGTGCCTAAATACAAGACTATTTAAAAAATAGCAAAGTTTCAGGTTCCATTTATTAAAAAGTAAAATATTTACAGATTCTTATAACCTGTACATACAATTAGAGAATCAAATGTTTATGTAATATTTTAGTTAATCCACTTATCTAATGTCACCTGTGAAATCCAATTTATCATTCAGCTTATTAATAAATATCTATTGTTTATTTGTAATCAAGATAGATGGTTCCTATCTAGACAGAGGCTTTTGGATTAAATGGTGGGAAACCATCCATGGCCAACTACCTACCATATAGTAAATTTGAAACCAACTTTCATTGTGATTACATTTTTTATGATGACTCATATTAGAAGAAATTAACATGTAACATTCACTGTCCTTTTCCCTTAAGTAGGTAGTATTCTAAATAGTCTTCTTTTTTCAGTAATTCTTTCCTTTATCTCTGCTTCCTCCTTCTTTTCCTCCCTCCTCTGCTCCCTTCATTGTTTCCTTTCTTCCTTGTCACATGTATATAAAGAGGGAATATAAAGTAACTAGGCTTTGTAATTCAGAAAATACTAATAAAAATTGCTTTTAGTGATTAATCTGCAGATAATTGCAGAACTATTTGTTTAATTTAATTATAAAATTATTTATAAAATAAAATTAATCTATTTGTATTTGGCCAGATTTATTATTCTTCTAGATAAATGGGTATTATTAAATATACTACTATTAACAGAAGTAGCTAATAGCTAATACTTTTGTAATTTTTTACTTTATGAGGGAAGCTTTATTATCTACACTTTCCAGGTAAACAATTTAGTGCCTACTAAGTTTAACCTAAACAAGTCCAGATTACTCAACTAACTACAAATGGTGAAGTAAGGATTTAAATTCATGTTTTTCTTATTTTGAATTGCTTCACTATTATACCCTGCCATATCCCACCTAATACCAGGCTCTAGCCTTTGACTAGCTTTCCTTGTTGATCCAAGTATAGATTCTATTCTGTGTGTCATGAGGAATATAGGGGAAAAAAAACTAGAACACAGTTATCTCTTTATAAGGAGGTTATAGTTCATCAGGGGACTTAAAAATGTATAACACGTACATAGATTTGTTTAAATTTTTACTAAAGTGATAATATAATAGCATCTAAATTTTTTACTGAAGTAACAATATAATAGCTTTGAATAAAAATGAGATAGACCTTACCTGTTGCCCCCTTTCTCAAATATACAAAAGAAAATCTAGAAACCCAGTTCTCTGATTTTTGATTCCCTCAGGTAGTTCAAGGACATTTGGAAAACATCAGCATATACAGATGGTTAAATGCATTATCTGAAGAAAATGGTGCCGTAAAACTCAAGAAGAATATTGATGTGGTCTTAGAGTAGACTTCAATGAAACCATTAAGACAGCTTTATATGAGTTTCCTGAAATTGATGGATTGCAACTTGGAGTCAGACACTTGCTCAGCTTATCTAAAGGGTAAGAAAAGGGATGAAAATGAATGAATATCTGCTTAGTATATAGCCAGGGCTGTTTTTTGTTTTTGTTTTTGTTTTTTTTATAATTAATTTTTAAAATTTATTTATGTATTCTAATTTGTTATACATGACAACAGAATGCATTTCAATTCATAGTGCACATATAGAGCACAATTTTTCATGTCTCTGGTTGTACTTAAAGATCAGCTTAAAGATCACTAGATAAGAACCTGATAGAGTCACACCATTCCTGTCTTCATACCAGGGTAATGATGTCCATTTCATTGCACCATCTTTCCTACCCCATGCCTCCTTTCTTCCCTTCCCTCAGCTTTACCCTATCTAAAGTTCCTCCATTCTTCCCATTCCCCCACCCACCATTATGGATCAGCATCTACATATCAGAGAAAACATTTGGATTTTGGATTTTTAGGAGTGGCTTACTTCACTTAGCATGATATTCTCCAACTCCATCCATTTACCTGCAAATACCATGATGTTATGCCTCTTCTCTGAGACTAGTCTGGTCTCCAAGAGACCTTTGTTGTATTAAAGGATATGTAAGTGGACCACTGTTGGGGTTTTTAGCCCCCTGTCTCCTCCTGACTGGTGGGAGAATCGGGGAAAGCACTCCCCCACCAGGATGAGCCAAGAGATGTAAAGGTCGACTGGCATCCCACACCCAGCCCTCCTTCACCGGAGGACAATCAGATGCCCCAGAGTAGGTTCCCATCCCATAGTCCATAAGGGAAGGCATGAGCTGTCCATGAGGGCAGAAGAGTCCTGGACCTATCCTGTAGGTTGTCCACCTCTTCCATCACTGCCCACAGCACTACCTCCTGGCTGATCGCCAGGGGCCATCCCAGCCACATGGGCGGCCCCAAGACTGGGAAGCGGGCAGCCATGCCCTACAGACCACTATGAGCCACTGTAAGAAAGAGAGCTGGACAGAAGCTATTTTAAGGCCTAACCAAGAAAATAAACAAGAATTATTGAAGGAACTCCAATTGTCTCCAGTAGTGTGAGATTATGTGAAAGAGATCTCCAAGGAAATTGGGCACTGAATAGTGACCATCCAGTCAGGAGAATAAAATTCCATAGTTCTAGAAACCTCCAAATCTAATTCTCATAAGAAAGTAAAATTTATCCACATGTCAGATACAAAGAATATGGCATAATCAGCCAGGGAAAAACTATTTTATTTTACTTCTGTTCATTTTGATCTCCCAAGAGTTTTGAGAAAGCAGCTAGCCATGGAAGAAGATTAGACAAGGGGAAAAAAGACAGAAGACAAAGAACCATTCTCTTTATGTTGAGTCAGGCAACTGTAGACCCTTGACCTTGGCAGAGAAAAGTCTTAATTTGAATAGCCATTGAAACATTGATTAATAGATTATATTGTATATATTATACTTTTAATTGGAAACAATGTTCTGTGATATGAGGGGTCATAATGTTGTTATTACCAGAGAGGAAGCTAGAAAGCAATGAAATCTAGCCAATTTTCCGTCCAGGGGCAGGAAAGATTACTCATATTGATTAAATTTTAAAGTGATATCAGAGATAAAACAGAAATGTGATTTAAAATTACACTACAAGACTTGTGTTCAACATACTAATTGTGTTTCTTATAAAAAATTCACAAATGTTGTGTGATAATCACTGCTAATGGGTGGAATGATTGCTCCTGTATCTGAGGTAAGGAACAATGTCCAGCTTAAAGATCACTAGATAAGAACCCAATGGAGCATTATCTTATTCTGAGTAAAAATGCAATAATTCTTTGTGAAATACCTTTTACATCGAATGCCATAATACAAATCAAATTTAGTAGTGTTTCAGACATTTTTATAACACATATACATACTATGCATGTGGTTTACTTAAGAATTTTCATCATATTTTTATTATTTCTTTCTTATTTATGTATTTTTCTGGCAGCACCTTAACATGGAACTTTTTTGTCTTGATTATAAGATATACATAGACTTACAATAAAATAGGTTACAAGTAATTATATATATATATATGTGTATATATATATAAATTTATATAAATTACATATATATAGTTTATTTTAGTGAATAGAATACATATGTACTTGGAGGTTCCTTAGAAAACTAGGAATGGAACCACTGTTTAACCCAGAAATCCCTCTCCTCAGTTTATACCAGAGGACTTAAAATCAGTATACTACAGTGACACAGCCATATCAATGTTTTTAGCAGCTCAACTCACAATCGCTAAACTATGGAACCAACCTAGATGCCTTTCAACAGATGAATGGATAAAGAAAATATGGTACATATATACAATGGAATATTACTCAGCTTAAAGAAGAATTAAATTATGGCATTTACAGGTAAATGGATGGAGCTAGAGAATATCATGCTAAGTGAAATAAGCCAATCCCAAAAAACAAAAAGTGGAATGTTTTCTCTGATAAGTGGATGTTGATCCATAGTGGGGTGGAGGATAGGGAAGAATGAATGAACTTTGGTTTGTATAGAGGGAAGTTAGGGGAAGGGTGAGGCTGTGAGGATGAAAGGACAGTTGAATCAGACAGACATTATTTCCCTATATATGTGTATGATTACACTACTGTACCATGTATAGCCAGAGGAATGAGAAATTGTGCTCCATTTGTGTACAATATGTCAAAATCCATTCTACTGTAAAAGAAAGAAAGGGAGAGAGGGAAGTAGGAAGGGAGGGAGAAGAAAAGAAATGACATATAATTGATCAACAAATATATGAAAAAATATTCAACATCTCTAGCAATTAGAGAAATGCAAATTAAAAGTATACTGAGATTTTATCTCACTCCATCAGAATGGCAATTATTAAGAATAAAATTAACAATAAATGTTGGCAAGGATGTGGGAAAAAAGATACAATCATACATTGCTCCTGGGACTGCATATTGGTTCAACCAACTATGGAAAGCAGTTGGAGAGTCCTCAGAAAACCTGGAATGGAACCATCATTTGGCCCAGCTATCCCACTGCTCGGCATATACTCAAAGGACTTAAAATCAGCATACTGTAGTGATGCAGCCACAATAATGTTTATAGCACCTCAGTTCACAATAGCTAAGCTATAGAAACAACTTAGGTGCCCTTCAGCCAATGAATGAATGGATAAAGAAATGTGGTACATATACACAATGGAATATTACTCAGCTATAAAGAAGAATGAATCTTTGCTATTTTCTGACAAATGGATGGGACTGGTGACTATCATGCTAAGTAGAATGAGCCAATCCCCCCAAACCAGAGACTGAATGTTCTCTCTGATATGTGTATGCTGACTTACAATAGGTGTGGTGGGGAGAGAAGGGAATGTTCGTTCACTGGATTGGACGGGGGGATTGGGGAGAGGGAAGGCAGGGAGAATGGGAATGGGAAAGACATTAAAATGAATCAGACATAACTTTGTTCATTTATTAATACACCACCAGTGTACGTCCACATAATGTACAACCACAAAAATTAGAGGTTATATTCCATGTATATATGATATGTCAAAATGCATTCTACTGCCATGTATAACTAACAAGAACAAATTTTTAAAAAACAAAAACTTAAAAAATAATGAAATTATGGCATTTTCAGGTGAATGAATGGAGCAGGACAATATCATGCTAAGCTAAAGGAGCCAATCCCAAAAAACCAAAGGCTAAATTTTTTCTGTTATATGTGGATGCTAATTCACAATAAGGGTGAGAGTGTGCTAGGGAAGAATAAAAGTACTTTGGATTAGCAGAGGGGAGTGAAGGGAGAGGACGGGGTATGGGGGTAGTAAGGATAATAAAATAAATTAGAGATTAACACCCTATATGCTTATATGACTAGATGACCAGTGTGATTCTACATCATGTATAACTAGAAGGATAAGTTACACACTATTTATGTATGATGTGTCAGAATGCATTCTACTGCCATGTATAACTAATTAGAACAAATAAGAATAAAGCTACCATATGATCCAGTTTTTAAAAAAATGTGTGGATGTGTGGCTGACAAATGTGGGGAGGGATCTGGGTCTTAGGAGATGGAGGGAAAGTTCTAAGACTACCCTGCAATCCAAGTTTAGCCCACAGATGGGACTCTTTGAAGGAGAAATGCAATTCAAGCCAGATCAGAGATTTCCCAGACCTGGGAATGTAGAATAATTAAGACCAGAGCCCACTGACCATAAACTCTATAAAACTAGTCCCAGTTAGGACTTGTCAGGCCAAGATGACTATGAATTGCCCTTAAGTCATTAACTAATATAGTCTGTCTATCCAGAGCCAAGAGTTGATACTTGGTTAAGATCTTCTAATAATCTACCCCCTATTCCAATAAAAGCTGGGAACGAAGGAGTAAGTTGTGCTCTCCTTTGATAAGACCCACTCTCCCTTTAGAGTCTCTTTTACCCTTCTCTTTTCCCTTCATACAAACTTTGCTATCCTTTAAAAAAAGAATAAATACAAGTACATACATAAATAAATATGAATATATATACACATCCAGCTCTCTGTGTGTGTGTGTGTAGCTGGGTATGCCTAGGATTATGTGTAAGAATATGTATATAGTTAATTTAATTCTTCTAATAATCTTACAACATTCATGCTATTATTTTCTATATTTTACACATGAAGAAACAGACATAGAAAGTTTAAGTAACTTGGTCACATTTACGCTGCTGGTAAGTGGCAGAGACAGGAGGAGTTGAACCCAGCAATGTAGCATCATGGTTAGTTCTCTCAAGTATGTACTCTATTCTGTGTACATGCTATTTGTACTATCTAAAGAGTGTCACCAGGCGATCTATGCACTAATAACATAGGAAAGAATGTAAATGCCATTGTTTACATAAGCAAGGATTAAACGGTTCATCCAGGAAGTAGGAATTTGAAAGTACTTGTAAGAATGTCTGAGTTCCCACAAATGGGGGGGATTGTTTCCCACTTGCCTCAAGTGAAATGAGAAGTTTATCGAGAATACAAGTCGAAATTCATAAGTGCTCATAGCAGCTTGATGAGAAAAGACTAATCTGATGAACATCTGAAAAAGCTAAACAGAAAAGTATGACTGAAGCAGTTTGTGGAAGCCTCGGAGACATTACAGGTGGAAAGTGGTGGTATGCCCACCATGATTACACTAAAGTTACATGTTTCCTCTGTCCCAGATGTGGGCTACATAAAAAAGAAAGCCAGAGTTTTCTTATACCCACTTTAAAGAGTTCTGCTTAACAGGGAAAGGATATTATAACAGAAGATATGGATAATAATGACAGGAATTATAAATAACACCCAATATAAATGTACTGTATTCATCAAGGGAACTAAAGGTGAAAGACTTCTGTGATTGGAGATGTTCAGACAATCCACAAAGTACCCATGAAACTAGCAGCTTAAATATCTAAGGTTAGTGAAAAGCAATGCTAAATTACACTGGTACTAGTCACAGAACATCTTTCCTGTCACTTTTCCCAGAGGAGTCAGATATTGTGGTTAGCCACCCCCTTTACTCACTCTAAGGTGTTACTAGTAATACAGGGTTTCTTTCAGTTCCTCAAACATGTCAAGCATATCTCTGCTTCAGAATTTTTGTATTCTCTGCTGGTATACTCTTCCCTGTGATGGGTACCAAGCTGGCTCCCTTTAGTCAGTTATTTATTAAATAATATCCCTTCAGAGAGGCCTTCTTAGTCTGTATCACTGTGATCAAATACAACAGACTGGGTAATTTATAAACAATAGAAATTTATTACTCATAGTTACAGAAACAGGGAAATCCAAGATCACATATCCAGAAGGTTTGGTGTCTGATGAGGACTGCTCTCTGCTTCCATTGTTGTTGCTTCTTCCAGAGGGAACGAATGCTGTATCCTCACAAGGGCAAAAAAGTGGGTGAATTCTCCCTGAAACCTATCTTATAAGGAAATTAATTCATTCATGAACACTCATGATTTGCTCATTTCCCAGAAGAACCCAATTCCTAATACTATCACAGTGGGGTTTAAGTTTCAACTCATAATGTAGAGCAATTGGAGAGATCACCTTCAAACCATAACATCTTTACGTACAGCCTTATAAGACTTAGTTAAGAAATTTGACTTTCATTCAAAGTAGAAAGACAAGAAAACTAAGAAGTGTGAAATGATTTGATATAAAAATTTAAAAAGTAATTCTGCTCTGCGTAGAGAAAGTATTATAGAAGAAATTAATGAAAAGAAGAAGATAAAAAGTGGTTTGGATTATGTTTAGGAGGTAGAATTTACAGAATTTTATGACATCTTTATTGACAGCCTCAAAAGGTGAAATGTCAAATAAATGCTTTCCTAATGACCTAAAGAAGCAAGCTGATGTGTGGTGAGAGGAAGGAGATCAAACAACAAAGACATGAGGATAACCTGAGAGTTCATTATTGCCCATAGCTGATATCAAGAAAATAGGAGCCTTGGTAATATAGCAACAAAGAATTAAATTTAGTCAGTAGCCTGAATAAAATTGGAGATGTATCCACACTCAAGATGAGCCAATACCTTGCTTGTAACCATATGTGATTCTAAGCAGAGAACACAAAAACTCTGTGCTTAGGTCTCTGACTTACAGAAACTGAAATAATCAAGAAATGTTTTAAGCTATTTAAGTTAGTCCCACAGTGATAGAAAATTAATGCAATAAGTTCCTATTTTGGATGTATTAGATTTAAAATGCTTATTACACATTCAACAAGAGATGTCTGGAAGGGAATTTATGATTTCAGCCTGTAGTACAGGGGAGAATTACATGAAAGCTTCATACGTATGCTGGCATTTCAGAATAAATGGATATAAAGAGACTGACAACAGTCTTACCTAAAAGGTAAGTGACATGCAAGCACTAGTCAAGAAACCATAGTAAAAATCTTTCATTATATATCATTATTTTTAATATATTCAGTATTATATTGTTTCTCTTCACACTTGGCAAATTCATATCTTTGTAAAGACAAAATGATACATATCTATGTAACTTTAAACACAGTATTGATTTTTCATTACTTAGATGCCTTAATTTGAAAAGTGACATTGAATATATCTTTTTTAAAAAAAACATTTATTTTTTAGTTGTAGATGGACACAATACCTTTATTTTATTTTATTTCTTATGTGGTGCTGAGGATGGAACCCAGGGCTAGGCAAGTTCTGTACCGCTGAGCCACAACTCCAGCCCCTTGACTATATCTTAACATTATGTAAACAAAGACATTAAAATTGGGCCTTATTAAAACTATTTGGAAGGGACAGCTAAAGGAAAAATATCCACATGAAATTTATTAATATCTATCTATCACAGAAGAATCCCACACCCCATGAATCATCAGGGCTGGTTATATTTACTGGTTCCTCCAACATCTTGTTAGTCCTGATTATCAATAATTGTAAAATATTTTGTTAGTTTAGTGAATTTATAATTTTTTTATTCTTTTCAGACATTGCAGTGAATCTAGAGAAATAAAGAGAGATTAGAACAATTAATAACTGAAAGAGATATGACCTGAGGGGGATAGCATGATCTTAGATATTGTGACTTTTCCCACCTGGAAACCATATCTAATAGCCTTTGGCCAAATTTTTACTTGGAAGAAGGTGGGGAATCTCTGGTGATCAGTCATTTGATTAGGTCATCTTATACATAACAGGGACCATGTAGAGCATGACTGTAGTAATTTAAGAAGGGATTTTCATTGTGGGTACTGATTATTGCAAAAGCACAGTTTGTAGATTTCAGCAAATTTATGAGATATTTGCCCATAAGTAAATTATAATCTATATATATTTAAAATTTATAAATCTTACTTAATATTTAGAATGGTAGCATAAAGAGAGTGAGGGAAAGGATGAATTTTATATTTATAAATATATTTATAAAGTAGGTCTCTCTGGAGATCAGATTTTTCATGCTTGTTAAAAATGGAATGAGATGGACATCATTACCCTAAGTACATGTATGAAGACACAAATGGTGTGACATTGTGTACAACTAGAAATATGAAAAATTGTACTCTATATGTGTAATATGAATTGTAATGCATTCTGCTATCATATATAACAACTTAAAATTTAAAAATGGAATAAAGTATTTTAAGTGTATTTGTTCCTAGAAGAACAGAGTTGAAAAATCTTAATTTTCTTCATCTTAGAGTTTTAGGTTTGTTTTACAGCTACCCCTCTTAATTAGTAGTTAAATAAAGAGAAAAATAAAGCTTAGAGTCTACCAAGCCCCTTTCATTTGTATGTGTGGAACTGGCTCATGTATTTTTGTTGGAACTCAGTTTTACCAAACTGGTATTTTACTTGGCTTGGTTAACATTTTTATTTAAATAAATGCCGAAACTTAAGAAACATAAAATAAAAGGTTCACTGTATTCAATATAGTTCAGGAGAAAAATAGGTCTAAATATCTAGCTATGCCTATTCTGAATATGAGCTAAAATTTGAATACTTCTTATTATAGTGAAGTCAGGGAAATAATACTGAGAACTTATTTTCTTGGGCTTTTATAATACACACACACACACACACACACATATTTAAAATGTAAAATTTTAGAAAGTGCAAGTTTTTAAAGATATCTTTATATGCCTTGCCTCTGTTAACCCATATGCTATTAAAACAAACCTACATAAAAAGTGCAGTATCATAAAGCTATTTAGAAAATTCAAATGGATAAATATAAACTTTCTTGGAAAAAAAGAGAACTATATACCTAATTTAGTTCCTTAATTTTGAAAAAGCTATTGAACTTCATAATTCGGCACATTAATATAGTAGATACTATCAATATTTGACCTACAAAATATTATGCATATATAAACCAAAAAGAAATTCATTAAGTACATATGTTTGATAGAGTTTATTTTCATTCAAAATATTATAAAGGTCCCTTTTTCTCTTTCTAGGAAATGATGATGACATGTGTTAAAGTGTCGGTAAATGTCTACTTCAAAATGATTACATGTAAGATAAACCTCTCCAAATACTAATTAATAATATTGTACACAGATGTTTTAATAATCTTTTTATTTTAGAAGAGGTTTAGATTCATAGACTTATTGAAATGATAGTACAGAGCATTACTACATATCCAATACCAATTTCTTCTATTATTATTCTCCAGTTCCTCATCTTATCATAGCATGATACATTGATCAAAATTAATTTACTAATAGTAATACATTATTATTAAGTAAATTTCATACATTATTTACATTTCTTCTGTTTTTCTGTAATGTTCTTTTTTCTGTTCTAAGATCTCACCCAGAGTACAATGCATTTAATTTCCATGTCTTCTTAAGCTCATCTTGGATATTACAATTTCTCAGAGTTTCCTTATTTTCAGTGACTTTGATAATTTGAGAAAAGATGTCAAGTATTTTGTAGAATGCCTCTCAGTTGGAATTTTTATGATATCTTTCTCATGTTTTCACTAGAGTAATGTGTTTGGGGAAGGAAGACTCAGAGGTAAAATGCCATTCTCATTATATTATATTGGAAGATACTACCAACATGAACTATCATATTGATATTAATGTTGATCACCTGGCTTGAGATACTGTTTGTCAGATTTATCCACTATAAAGTTACTCTTTATTTTCTTTTTTACATAGTCTTTGGCAGCAGTTACTTTGTACAGCCCACACTCAATGAGGGGGAAGTTATGAACTTCCTTCTTGAAGGCAGAACATTTACTTGTAATTTACTTTAAAACATTTACTTGTAATTATTCTGGATGAGAGAACATATTTTCTCACTCATTTTTTAATTTGTTTAATCATTTATTTATTTCTGTCAGTATGGATTGAAAGTTATCTATCCAAGAACATGGTAGTTCTTTCCATTTTGTAAGCTATTGTTCAATTTCTTTGTTCAGTGTTCTATAATTTTATTGTAAAAATATTTTACCTCCATGGTTATATTAATTCCCAAATATTCTTTTCAGGTGACTGAATTGAAGCAAATTTAATTCTAAGCATATTAATTGTGTCAAAGTTATGTATAACTAAAATGAAGTAATTTTTAAAATTTCTACTAGTAATATAGAAAATGCATGGTCAACATTTCCTTTTTACCAAAAGAAAAAATATTTGAGATATCAACCAATTTTCTCAAGACACTACTACAGTAGATAAGCAAATTGAATTTAACTCAAGACTTAAGATTCTGTGTCATTTCTTTTAGTAATCTCAGTGCTCCGTTTGAACTCCAAGCTAACTAAATAAGTTGGGGAATGGGAATTGGCATTAGCAATTTTTGAAGATCCTCAGGTGATTCCAATATTCAGCAAAGTTTAGAAGTCACTGGTCTTTCAAACCATTTTGTCCCATTGTCCCAGATATGGAACACCTTTAAAAATTTAAATTTGGTACCAAATTACATAATTGTAACAAAATAATATTAATAGCAAATATAGTAACATATTAATATAAATATAAAATAAAAGCTCTAGATTATGATTTCCAACCTATTTTAATGTGCATGTCAATTTTGTTGGGTATTGTGATTTAGCCTGGTTTCACTTTTCAAAATTATATTTCTAGGAAGCATTAACTTATTTTCTCATTAGCTTATTACAATTGTTTTATTTAGAGAGGACATGAATGAGATTTCTAAACATATAATGTTAAATATGATTAGTATCTGATATTTAGTGAAATCATATGTGCTAGAAATATGTGGAAAAATAAATTGATAACAATACATTATGTTCACCTATGAGCACAAGTATTAAATTCTCATATTTCTAATTTTGGTCAACCTGACTATCAAGAGAAACAGACAAAACAAATATATAATTCATGAAAAAGATTTCTAAGCCAAACTCCCTGTTTATTCTCATGGAAGCTGCTTTTAAAGTTAGTCTACTGGTCTCATTCCCTTAGTATCATCTCAACTCCTTTTCTATTTATACAAAGAAATCTTGCTATGATCAGAAAAAAAAACAAGCAACTTTTGCTATCAGTGGATATGAAAGAAGGTCAAAGATATCCAATATGCAACTCTTTATTTATTTATTTTATAAATCAGGAGTCCAGAAATACAGGTCTAATTTGGCAGGATTTTATGTGCCCAGTAGGCCAAGAGATTCCAGTTCAGAACACTCCAGGAAGTCTGTCTTCACTGGAACCAGAGACTAGTATGATAATGCTTTTGAGGTAGTCCAAGTGGAAAATTCAGTCAAGTGTTCAGTTGCCCATCAGGTGCAGGTTGTTATCAACAACTACCTTCAAAGCTTCTGGCTGTAGTCAAAGAGGTAACTATGCTTTGAAAACAATAATAAAAATCTAAAACTTCCACTTCAATGGTTCTGGGAAGGTAGACCCTGAGAAAGAGCCAGAAATTTGTGGCAAAGAAGAATAGTATTCAGGGAGTGAGACTAGAGCAGTTTAATATCTCACAAAGCCAACCAGAGTATAATTCTTTAGAGCCAGAATACAATGGAGTCTACTTGTCAGTTAAGAGTAATTGATCACTCAAGTTCTATAAAGTAAGGAAACAGCAGTGAAAACCCCAAGATGATTTTAAAATAAAAATAAAAAAGTCTTCCTGACATTAACAACTTTCAGTGAGGTTTAGGGAAGGCCTTTTCTTTCTTTTTTTTTTCTTTTCTTCAGTAAATATAGGAAAGTGAATTTCATTCTTTTAAAAAATAATAATATTTCAGCATTAGGAAAATCACAACTTTGTCAGAGACAGATATTGGCTAGCATACTTTATGTGTGAAAAAGCACACTGCACTAGCAAACTTCCTAATACTCAATACTGGGCACATTTGTTGGGATAACCTATAAATGTATATACTTTTTAGTACAGACACAATTAAATTCCCCCAAATGTGATCCAAGATAAATTGGTTTTATCCAATATTCTGCTTAGCATTATCAGGGATCATAGAATTGGCATTGGATTTATACTTAGAAAAATATGTTGTTTTTTGACTCTGATACTGCCTGTGTAGTTTAAATTCTCTATCCCAATTTCCTTATTTATTCTTAAATAAACACAAATATACTTTCTCTTCTATACCATCATAGGTTAATATAGGGCTCAAATATGAAAGCTCTTAGCTAAACAATAATGTCTGAGGAATCATCTTTAAATCATAAGTGCAATTTAACCTCTGTTTAAGAATGTGGAAAGGATCATCTACTGCCTATGCCATATTTTTGAAACAGCATACATAATTTAGGATGGACTTTGTGGCAGGCTGTAATGATAGAAGCTAAGTACAAGATATTTACACAGTGTCAATATCACATGAAAATTTGGGCAAAATTTTGATACTTCATAAATAAAGGAATGACATTTTTGTCCACTTTTAATTGACTTTTTTTTCCCGAGGTGGGGAGATACTGAGGATTGAACCCTGGAACACTTAGCCACTGAGTCACACTCCAGCCCTTTTTAGTTTGAGATAGGGTCTTGCTAAATTGCCAAGGCTGCCTTTGAACTTGAGAGTCTCCTGTCTTAGCCTCCTGAGTCACTGGGATTACAGGCATGCACCACCATGGCCAGATTGTGTTTTTAATATAAAGTTGTAAGATATATACATATGTATATGTATTAAAAATCTTATCTGCATTTAGAATGATGTTGGCCTTGGATTTAGCATAGATTGCTTTCATAATGTTGAGGTAAGTTCCTAGTATCCCTAGTTTTTCTAGTGTTTTGAACATGAAGGTGTATTTTATCAAATGCTTTTTCTGCATCTATTGAGATGATCATATAAATCTTCTCTTTAAATATGATGTTATAAATAATTACATTTATTGATTTCCATATGTTGAAACAATCTTACACCCCTGGGATGAACCCTACTTGGTCATGGTGTACTATATTTTTAATACCTTTTTTTATGTAATTTGCCAGAATTTTATTGAATATTTTTGCATCTATGTTCATCAGGGATATTGGTCTGAAGTTTCCTTTCCTTGATGTGTCTTTGTCTGGTTTGGGTATCAGGGTGATATTAACCTCATAGAATGAGTTTGGAAGAGTTCCCTCCGTTTCTTTTTCCTGGAATAATATGAGGAATATTGGTGTTAATGCTTCTTTGAAGGTCTTGTGGAACTCTTCTGAGAAACTGTCTGGTCCCAGGGCTTTTCTTGGTTGGAGGCTTTTAATGTCATCTGCTAAACCAAATCCAACATCATTCTAAATGGAGAAGAATTGAAAGCATTCCCTCTAAAAATTGGAACAAGACAAGGATGTCCTCTTTCACCACTTCTATTCAACATAGTCCAGTCAGAGCAACTAGACAGATGAAAGAAATTAAAGGGATACAAATAGGAAAAGAATTTTTCAAACTATCACTATTTGCTGATGACACAATTATTTAGAAAATCCAATCATGAAATGCATTTGGAAAAATAAGAGGCCTGGAATAGCCAAAGCAATCCTTAGCAAGAAGAGTGAAGCAGGAGACATCATAATACCTGACCTTAAATTATACTACAGAGCCATAGTAAGAAAATGCCATGATATAGGCACCAAAACAGACACATAGACCCATGGTATAGAGTAGAAGACACAGAGACAAACTCACATAAATACAGTTATCTCATACTAGAGAAAGGTGCCAAAAATATTCATTGGAGAAAAGATAGCCTCTTTAACAAATGGTTCTGGGAAAACTGGAAATCTATATGTAGCAAAATGAAATTAAACCGCTATCTCTCACCTTGCACCAAACTCAACTCAAAGTCAATCAAAGACTTAGGCTCGGGATCTTGATAAGGATGAAGTCAGATGAAGTGCTGACTTTGTCTATCTTCTATCAGTTACAAGGTTTCTGGTTTAATTCCTAAGTCTTTGATCCATTTTAATTTGAGTTCTATGGAGGTTGGGAGATAGGATTATAGTTTCATTCTTTTACATAAAGCCACCCAGTTTTCTCAGCACTATTTGTTTAAAAAGCTGTCTTTTCTCCAAAGTATATTTTTTGGTACCTTTGTCAAGTATCAGATGGCTATAAGTATCTGTGTCTTCTGTTCCATTAGTCTTCATGTCTTTTTTGTTGTTGCTATTTATTTTTATTAAATTATTTATTTATTCTAATTTGATATAAATGATGGCAAAATGCAATTCATTTTATATTACACACATAGAACACAATGTTTCAAATCTCTGGTTGTGCACGAAGTATTTTCACAACATTTGTGTCTTCATAAATGTACTTAGGGTAATGATGTCTAATTCATTCCACCATCATTCCTATCCCTTTCTCCCCTCCTTTCCCCTTCCTCCTCTTTGCCCTTAATAAAGTTTCTCCATTCCCTTCCATGCTACCCACCCCATTGCCATTATGAATTAGCATCCTCATATCAAAGAAAACATTCGCCTTTGGTTTTTAGGGATTGGCTTGTTTCACTTAGCATTATATTCTCCAATTCCATTCATTTACTTGAAAATACCATGATTTTATTCTCTTTTAATACTGAGTAATATTCCATTGTGTGTGTGTGTGTGTGTGTGTGTGTGTGTGTATCAAAGTTTCCCTATTCATTCATTCACTGAAGGACATCTGTGTTGGTTCCACAATTTAATTATTGTGAATTGTGTGGATATAAACACTGATATGACTGTGCTCTAGGTATGCTGTTTTTAAGTCCTTTTGGTATAAACTGAGGAGTGGAATAGCTGGGTCAAATTGTGGTTTCATTCCAGGTTTTCCAAGGAATCTCCAGACTGTTTTCCAGATTGGCAGCACCAGTTTGCAGTCCCACCAGCAATGTATGAGTGTGCCTTTTCCCCCACATTCTCGCCAGCAATTATTGTTGTTTGTATTCTTGATAGTTGCCATACTTACTGGAGTGAAATAAAATCTTAGAGTACTTTTGATTTGCATTTCTCTAATTTCTAGGGATGTTGAACATTTTTTCATATGTTTGTTGGTTGATTGTTTTGAGAAGTGTCTGTTGAAATCTTTGGCTCATTTATTGATTGGGTTCTTTGTTTGTTTGTTTGTTTGTTTTGATGTTAAGGTTACAGAAATACACAAGATAATTAGAAATTACTTGAAAATTTGTACTCCAATAAAATAGAAAATGATAAAGGCATTCATAAATTTCTAGAAGCATATGATATGCCCAAACTAAATCAGAATGATATACCCAATTTAAACAGATTTAAACAGATCAATTTCGAGCAAAAAAATAGAGGATGTCATCAGATGCCTATCAACCAAGAAAAACCCAGGACTGCATGGATACACAGCTGAGTTCTACAAGACCTATAAAGAAGAACAAACACCAATACTTCTCAAACTATTTAATGAAATGGAAAAAAGAGGAAACACTTACAGACACATTTTATAAGGCCAATATCACCCTAATTCCAAAACCAGACAAAGACAAATCAAAGAAAGATAACTTCAGACCAATATCTCTAATGAATATAGATGAAAATTTCTCAATAAAATTCTGGAAAATCGAATACAAAAACATATCAAAAAGATAGTGCACCATGATCAAGTAGGGTTCATTCCAGGGATGTGAGATTGGTTCAACATACAGAAATCAATAAATGTAATTCATCACATCAATAGATTAAAAGATAAAAATAATATGATTATCTCAATAATGCAGAGAAAGCATTTGATAAAATACAGCATCCCTTCATGTTAAAAATCCTAGAAAAATTAGGGATAACAGTAACATACTTCAACATTGTAAAGGCTGTCTATGCTAAGCCCCGGGGCAACATTATTCTAAATGGAGAAAAATTGAAAGCATTCTTTCTAAAAACTGGTACAAGACAGGAATGCCCTCTTTCACCACTTCTATAGATCTTGAAATTCTAGCCAGAGCAATTAGACAGACAAAAGAAATTAAAGGGATACAAATAGGAAAGAAAGAACTCAAATTATTACTATTTACAGATGATATGATTCTATACCTAGAAGACTTAAAACATTCCACCAGAAATCTCCTAGAACCAATAAATGAATTCAGCAAAGTAGCTGAATATAAAATGAACACACATAAATCAAAGGCATTTCTGTACATCAGTGACAAATCCATTGAAAGAGAAACTAGGAAAACTACCCCATTTACAATAGCCTCAAAAAAAATCTTAGAAATAAACTTAAAGAGGTGAAAGAACTATATTATGAAAACTACAACTAACTAAATAAAGAAATTAAATAAGACCGTAGAAGATGGCAATTTCTACCTTGTTCTTGGATGGGCAGAATTAATATTGTCAAAATGACCATACTATCAAAAGCACTATGCAGATTCAATGCAATCCCAATCAAAATCCCAATGATGTTTCTCATAGAAATACAAAAAGCAATCCTGAAATTCATCTGGAAAAATAAGAGACCCAGAGTAGCCAAAACAATTCTTAGCAATAAGAGTGAAGCTGGTGGCAATATTATTCCAGACCTTAAACTATACTACAGAGCAATAGTAACAAATACAGCATTGTATTGGCACCAAAATAAATCTGTAGACCAATGGTACAGAATAGAAGACAAAGAGTCTAACCTACATAACTACAGTTATCTACATTAGACAAAGATGCCAAAAATGTACATTGGAAAAAAATAGCCTCTTCAACAAATGGTGCTGGGAAAACTGGAAATTCACCTGTAACAAAATGAAATGAAACATCTGTCTCTAACCATGCACAAAACTCAACTCAAAGTGGATCAAGGATCCAGAAATTAAACCAGAGACTTTCCGCCTAATGGAAGAAAAAGTAGGCCCAAATCTCCATCATGTCAGATTAGGTCCCAATTTTCTTAATGAGACTCCTATTGTGTAAGAATTAAAATCAAGAATCAATAAATAAGATGGATTCAAACTAAAAAACTTCTTCTCAACAAAATAAATGATCTGAGGTGAATACAGAATGGAAGAAAATCTTTACCACAAACACATCAGATAGAGCACTAATCTGTAGGATATATAAAGCATTCATGTCTGTTTTAATGCCAAGACTGTGCTGTATTTGGTGCAACAGTTCTGTAGTATAATTTCAGATCAGCTATTTTTTTTCTAATTAGTTATACATGAGTGCAGAATGCATTTTGTTTCATTGTACACAAATGGAGCATAACTTTTTATTTCTCTTTTTTTACACAATGTAGAGTCTCACCATTTGTGCAATCACATGTGTACTTAGAGTAAAAATCAGGTATTTTGATGCCTTCAATACTGCTTTTCTTGCTTTGTATTGCTTTGGCTAATCTGGATCTCTTTAAAATCTTCCAAATAAATTTAAGGATTTTTTTCTAATTCTGTGAAGAATGTCATTGACATTTTGATAAGGATTGTATTGAATCTGTATAATAATGCATTTGAAAGTATGACCATTTTGACAATATTAATTCTGTCTATCCAAGTACATGGTAGTTCTTTCCATTTTGTAAGCTATTGTTCAATTTCTTTGTTCAGTGTTCTATAATTTTCACTGTAAAATATTTTACCTCCATGGTTATATTAATTCCCAAATATTCTTTTCAGGTTATTGTGAATGGGCTGGTTTTCTTGATTTCTTCCCAGTTGGATCTGTTGGAGTATAGGAAAGCTATTGCTTTATTGGTGTTGATCTTGTATTCTGCTACTTTGCTATACTCCTTTATAATCCCTAGAAGTATTCTGGTGAGGTATTTTGGGGTCTTCTATATATAGAATCTGGTCATCAACAAAGATACTCTGACATCTTTTACTATTTGTATTCCTTTGATTGCCTTCTCTTCCCTGAATACCTTCTCTTACCTGATCACTCTGGCTGATGTTTCAATGACTGCATTGAATAGCAATGGTTAAAGTCGACAGACATTTTAGAGTAAATGCTTATAGTTGTTCTCTACTCAGTATGATGTTTGTTTTGGGTTTATCATAAATATCCTTTGTGATGCTGAAATAAGTTGCTTCAACCTCTGGCTTCTCTAGCATTTTTGAATCGATGCTCAATTTTATCCAAGGCCTTTTCTGCATCTATTGAGATGATCATGTGATTTTTGTCCTTAATTCTGTTTAACCAGTGAATTACATTTATTGATTTTTGTGTGTTTAATTAATCTTGCCTCCCAGGAATGAACTGCATTTGATCATGGTATATTATCTTCCTGATGTGTATTTTAATGCAGTTTGATAATAGTTTATAAAGGATTTTTACATTTCTTTTCATTAGGGATATCAGTCAGTAGTTTTCTTTACTTGATACTTCTTTGTTTTTGGTATCAGGGTTATATTTACTTAATGTATATGGAAGTATTCTCTCTCTTTCAAGTTCATGGAATAATTTGAAAAAGACTCGTGTTAGTTCTTCTGTAAAGGTCTGATAGAAATCAGCTGAGAATCCATCTGGTCTTGGGCTTTTCTCTATTTGGAAGGTTTTTAACTGCTATTTCAATTTCATTACTTGATATTGGTCTTTCTTTTCTATATATTCCTGATTCAATTTGGATAGGCCATATGTGTGATAAATCTAGACATTTGTCAATGTTTTCTGAATTTTCCAGTTCATTGGAGTATAGCTTTTCAAAATGTATTCTAAAGATTCTCCAAGAGTCTGAATCTACTTTTCCATCCCTAATTTTATTGATTTGGGTCTTTTCTCTTTCTTTTGGGTACTTTAGCTAAGAGTTTATTTATCTTTTCAAAGAACAAACTCTTCATTGCATTGATTCTCTGTATTGTGTTTTTATTCTCAATTTCATTAAATTCAGCTCTGATCTTGATTATTTCCTTTCTTGTACTGATTTTGGAATTTGTTCTTTTTCTAAGATCTTGAGGTAAGGAATAAGCTTATTCATTTGGGATCTCTATATTAATTGTAGGTACTCAGAGCTGTGAATTTTCCTCTTAGACCTTCTTTCATACTGTCCCAGAGATTTTGATATGTTGCATCTCTCTTCTCGTTCATTTTTAAGAAAGTCTTTCTCTTGCTATTTATTCTTTGATGTATACTACATTTTAAGAGAGTATTGTTCAATCTTCTTGTATTTATGTGATTTCTATTATTATTTTTTTGCTGTGGATTTCTAGTTTTATTCCATTATGTTCTGATAGGATGCATGAAATTATATCTTTTTTTAATTTTCCAAGATTTACTTTGAGACGTAGAATGAGGTCTATTTTGGAAAAATGTTCCATGAACTGCTGAGAAGAAGGTAAACTCAGCTGTTTTGGACTAAATATCCTATATGTCTGTTAGATCCATTTAATTTATAGGTTTATTTAGTTGGAAATTTCATAATTGATTTTTTGTTTTGATAACCTGTTTATTCATGATAGGTGTGTTGAAATCACCCAGTAGTATTGTGTTGGGGTCTATCTGTGATATAATGTCATAGAGCATTTTTCTTTTTTAAAATGTAATTGGGTTCACTGGAATTTGGGGCATAAATATTTACTGTTGTTATATCTCCTTGTTGAAGTTTTCCCTTTACCAGGATGTAGCGGTCTTCTTTGTCTCTTCTGATTAATTTTTGCTTAAAATATGCTTTGTCAGGTATGAGAACAGCTACTCCTCCATTTGTGTGGAGTATTTTTCTATCTTTTACTCTTATCCTGTAGTTGCTGGCTGATAAGCTGAGTCTCTTATAAACAGCATGTAGTTCTTGCTTTTGGGTCTATTCTGCTAATATATGTATTTCAAATGACAAGTTGAGACCATTAACATTCAGTATTAGTATGGATATGTGTTTGTGCTTTCCTTCCATTTGGATTTTTTGCTACATTTAATACTTTATTGATTCTATTCTGTTGAACTTCCTCTATTTGGGAGCTTTGGGATTTGTTTTTAAGTTCCTCTGTGTGCATTTTATCTTTGAGTATTCTCTGCAGTGCTGGCTTGGTGTTCATGAATTCTTTTAATTTATTATTTTATCTTATTTAATGTGTGCTTTATTTTATTTAATTTTTTTCTTTTAATTTATGCTCATGGAAATTTTTCATTTTCCCTCAAATTTGAAACTGAAACTGAAATTTGGTGGATATAGTAACCTGGGCTACCAGTTGTTTTCTTTTATATCTTGGTATATCTCATTCTAAGCCCTCCTTGATTTTAGGGTGTGAATTGAGAAATCAGACATGAGCCTTACTGTTTGCCTCTAAATGATAAAATTATGTTTCTCTCTTACAGTATTTAATATTCTTCCCTTATTTTCTATGTCAAGCATTTTGATTATGATGTGTCTTGAGGAACTTCTTATTTGATTATGTGTATTTGGAGTCCTGTATATGGATATCTATCTCATTTCTGAGATGGAAAAAAGTTTTCCATAACCATCTCATTGAAAATGTTCTTAGAGCCTTTAGTTTGTATTTCCATGTTCTTTTCTATTCCAAGGATTCTTAGGTTTGGTCTCTTGATGTTGTTCCAGAGTTCTTGTATATTATGATCATGTTCTATCATTTTCCCTTTATTTAATTCTGTGTACTCAAGTGCACATACCCTTTCTTGAAGGCATGAAGTTCTGTCTTCAAGGGCTGAAGTTCTATTTTTTATGCAGTCTAGTCTGTTGGTGATGCTTTCTAGAAAGTTTTTAATTTGATTGAGTGTGTCTTTCATTTCTAGGAGTTCTGATTGGTTTCCTTTCAATGTTTGTTTCTTTATTGAAGTGGTCTTTCATCTCCTGTATATGCTGTCTTAATTGATTTCTTAGATCTTTTGTTAATTAACATTTTAACATTCAGTTTTTTATGATCTTTGCTAGGATTTTGTTCACTTTAATATCAATGGAATCCTTAGATAGAGGATTGTGAATTTTTGAGGTGGGTTTGTTTGCCTATTTTCTTGTGTTCTCAGAAATTCTGGACTTATGCATCGGCTGATGGAATCCCTTCCACTTTTTCACACATCTTTTGGTGTGTAATTATCTTACTTTTTCTGGGATGTCTCTCTGTTTTTGATATATGAGTACATTTCAAATGGTGGGACCTGAGGTCCCTCTCTGATTGTTCCTCCTTAGGTCCTGGTTGTTGGTTTGGGGCTTTTGTCTCCACAGTAATTCTGGTTGAAATAATTTTAAGGCTCATTTGGGACTAGATTGTGCTTGGGTGAGAATCATTCTTGCTTGGTTGGGATGTTAATATTTCTCACCAGCAGGATCTCTATTCTATGATCCTGAAATGTCTCAATCTCTTTCCAGCCCCTCTTAGAACTAATGGAACTAATGTCCACAATAGTACAGTCTTAATATAACTGTCTGCTGTATCCCTTACATCTGTAACACTTGTTATAACCTATGTAGGAATGGTGAGGTCAGCATTTAACAGCAGTACTAACAATAAAAAGCCATGAACTTGATCAGACATTCAATGGCACGTGTCTGCTATATTGTTCATTGTATTAATTATCAAAAGTATATGAATACATTATGTGTTTGTGAGTGTAATTTAGACCAAACCCATACTTCAAGTTTTTCTCATACAAAAGTAGTTACATCCCACTTATGTGTCTTTAAAACATAAAAGAGTTTTTCCTTTTGAGGTAATACAAAGCATAATTTTATAAGTCTTCTACTGATGTCAATTTACATGCTCTATTTAATTGTTTTTGAACTTATATTTGTTCAATGGAATATGCACTTTGGGAAGTTAAGTCAACAAATAATAATCTTTTTTTAAGAGAGAGAGAGAGAATTTTAATATTTATTTTTTATTTTTAGGTGGACACAACATCTTTGTATGTGATGCTGAGGATCGAATCCAGTCCGCACGCATGCCAGGGGAGCGCGCTATCGCTTGAGCCACGTCCCCAACCCAACAAATAATAATCTTTAATCTCATATTTCTTCTAGTGAAACAAAGTACTGTAAAGTATATATAAGAGTTTGTGCACTTTTTTCCATGCTGTCTTATTAAGCTTCTCCTATCATTCAGAAGAGGGTAATCTTAAGTGCTTACAATAAATTTGTAACAAGAAGCTACTTTCTTTGTACCCATCTTCTCTATGCTCACCCATTCCCTAAAAGTAAAATATCTTCATTATATTTTAAAACTCTGAATTCCCATAAAGAAGTAATGCATTTAAGAGGAAAAAATACAACAACATTTTTTTTTAAGGCTGAATAATCCCAAGAGGTAGGCAATGAAAGTGAAAATTCAGTGGGAGCAGGAAATGTGGCTAGTACAAAGGTATAAAGTTACCTGAGAGTTATACAAGGAGTTTTGGCATTTCAACTTGATATGGAAATTGTGTCCAGGTGGCATGTGTTTCCCAATACTGGGGGTGGGTTTTAAGATTGCTATGTATTGTGAAATGAGGGTCACAGAGCTGAAGTGACATGAATCTCTGAATATAGTTAACTTAAGAGAGAACCAGTTAATGAGAGACAGTCTACATTACTGCTTAATTGTTGCAGTGTGAAGGAGCAATGAAAAAGGAAATCATGATTTGTTCAGATATTGTATAAACTAAGGATTTTTAAAATGTTTTATTGGAAAGACTGACTTGAAGTTATTGTCAGTATAAGGTCCTTGCTTAGCATCTGGATGGCCATCTTAAGTAACAGCCACCATTTTGAGAAAAACTTTGCTTTCCTGCACAAGGACCTTTCTGAGAAAAGCTCATCACTCCCTCATACCAATCCCACCTTTAACTACCTGTATGAGGGCCCACCCAACTCTAATCCCTGAGCCTGCCCCATAAAAGTCCCAAACCCCAAGCCCGTTGCCTCTCTCTGTCTATGTAGAGATAGCCTGCATTTGTCAGCTCTGACAAATAAACTCATGTATATCTCTGCCTGCACTCAGTCTTTCATTTCTCACTCACTTGTCTCCCAATTACTCACTTTCCTTTCAGTCAGTAAATTGTGTAGTGTCTTGGAGGATATTGATTTTGTGATAGTCAAGCCCAAGTGACTCTATTTTGTAAAACAACCATGCCAAATAGAAAGGTCATTACTGGGGAAAGTTATTCTTTTCCTTTTGCTATAGAAACCTTAAGAACATGGAACTACCTAATGGGGCTATGTTTCTGTAATTGGGGTGACTAGGCTAATTGTGATGGGTTAAGCTTCCCACCACCTGCCTGTACTCTCTGCTTCTGTAACTTGGTTTTCTTGTATTGGCTAGACCCCAAAACATCCCTTTTGCAGTTTTCAGGCTTATTAGGAGTGCCCTTGAAATTGTTTGGGGCTGATCAGGAGAACACCTTTATGTTCTGGTCAGTTACCACTGGTGTGCTTCAATAAAGCCTTGATTTGATTATATGTGAGTGGTCTGGAAGTCAATTTATGAAACCCTGGGATATTTCTTTAACTATAACAATTTAGAATATTAAATCAATATACAACTTCACAGGCTTGAATATTATAGAATAAGTTAGCATCAGTTATATATGGGACAAGTTGGAGATTATTCAGAAACTTCATGCAATGTATACTTATCAAAAGGACCAGTCAATGGATAATTTTGAGACAATGGCTATTACCCTGATTGATGAATTAATGGATACTAGAAACTTTTCATAAAGTCCCATATATATGGGCAACATCAGTGGTCTGATATAATGTTTAGTGTAAAAGGAATTTCTAAGAGACTACTGAGAAATGAGAGGAATAGAAAAGGACACTTAAAGCTCCTATCTTAGACTTTGAAATAATTCAAAACTGATTTAATTGTCTACACCTGAGAGAAGAACACACACAAGTTAATGTCTCCAAGGTCTCAGAGGCCATTGTTTTTCATCTTGACTTTTGGGTCTCATTAGTACATCATGAAATCAACTTCGAGAGTCAAAACAAGAATATTTTTAAAACATCAAATGAAGTACAATAGAATAGAAATGTCTGGTTGTATTACATATAGTGAGTCTATATTGTTTTATTTTTATTGAATACATTTTATATACATATATAAAATTTTTTGTAACTCATCATAATGAAAACTATATTTCTGATCAAAATTTAAACAAATCAATTGGAAAGCTCTATCTATTTTATGGAAACCCATTACCTGGAAGTCTAAATATCATTTATGTATGGGATGAAATTGTATGACTGGAAGTTGGGAAGAGGGCACTATTGTTGAAAAAGTGACAAAGTCCACAAACTGAATATTTTTGAAGTAGGTAAAATTTCTGTGTTGGCTAAGAGATTTGGAGAGATTCCCTGCTAGAGGAATGGAAGATATTTGAGATCATGGAACAGTAACTTTGGTAACTAGGATTAGTCTTGAGTTTGAAGCTGTTTGAAACTCAAAAAAATGTTCAGTGCTATGGCTAAATATGTGAGTAGTTTAGAATAAGCTTCTTTCGGGTCAGGTTTTTAAATACCAAACAGAGGACTGGCTGAAATTTTCTGCATTGACGCTGAGGCTAGAGACTGTAGAGACTTGGCCTTGGCCAGAAAACCATAGTCCTAGGGAGCATGGCTTGGGTCCAGTATGAACAGGCCCAGGGAAGGGCTGCTATAAGTAAATTCTCCACTGTGAGCTCAGCCTGATGGAAACTAAACCCCTCCCTCCAACTGTTTTCAACTTTTAAAAACGAAAGAAAAGAAAGAGGTGGAAGTAGTTGTTGAGTAGAGGAGTGAATTTCTAAGGATATTCACTGGTTTGAACTACAATACAGAATTGAAGATTCCCAAGAAGATTCTTAACCTGAGATAAGACAAAAATAGGTACTGTTCACCTATAAAGAAAAAAGTATTTCAGAGTTAGTGGTCTGAGATTTCAAGGGAAGTAGAGGGGCATTTACTTCACTTTGCTAATAGGGAACTAAATAGGGAATGCTAAATTCGAAAAACAAGAGAAAAAGCTACTAGGGCTGAGTCTGTGATGAATGGAGGCCTTTAAGAATCAAGTCAGTTAGTCTGAAACCCCAGGGCCCACCAGATAGATAGTAGTTATCAGAATTTAAAAATATCATCAACGTGGGCAAAAGAGCAATAGTAAAAATGGCAACAATTTTGAAATAATGACTGGACATCTTCCCTAGTTTTCTGACCACAGAAGCCTATCAATTTTATATGAGTACATGAATATATTATGGCAAGAAGACCTCAAAATGAATATGACAATATTCCTTATCAACCAGGAGAGCAGAAGTGCAAGCATATTAAATTTTATTTACAAAAATATATTATGAAAATTTAGATGTGTTAGTGTTTTGGTATGATACACACATATGCATATATACATATATATGCATATGAATATATGTAATATCACTTTAAAATAAATTATTTTTTAAATTAATTTAGTTTTCCTTTCAAATGTATACATACACAATTAAGTTCATTGTAGAGTTTATATCCATTGGCTCTAGATTCAGATACAACTCAGGTCTCTGCTTATTAACCATGTGATCTTGGACAATATTTTAACCCTCTGAGTTTTTATTTATTATGCATAAAATGAGAGTGAGTGATAATATTGTCAATCTTATTTGGCTATTACTGATTGGTGAATACCTTAGAAATTTCTCTGAATCATAATAAGAATTTAATAAATATTACTCTTTTTAAAAATGTCCTTATTACAACTGAGTAATTTTCTTTCTTGATAGAATTCATTCAACTTAAAATTATTATTTGTTTTTTATTTCTATGTGATTTTTTTTCCAAATTGTACTTTAAACTTGCCACTTTAAAAATCACACCCTGTGCATCTGTAGATGTATTTCTCCTACTACATTCTCCCTCAAATTCTATATCTCAGACTTCACCCAGAATTTACCTAGTTTTTTTCTCTTCTGTTCCCTGTTTTGAGTGTCCTCTGAGCCGTTAACAATTTGAACACAATCTTGCTTCTAACCTTGTAATTGTCTTGAGCCTGAGAATCAAGTTCCACTTTATACCTGCCACTGCATTTCTCCATTACTTCTTCTGGATTCCAGACTGCTCTTTAATCTGTGCATACAATTAACAGATATTTGTTGTTTATAATTTTATAGGCCAGGAACTGTGACAATTATTACATACTGTTACAGAAAGAAGAATCCTTGATTTCTGTTGATACAGCTACAAACCTTATATTTGCCTGGAATGGTTCCACTAACTAAAAAAGTTCCCCTTTGGGCTGGTGTCTTAGTCCCATTCAGATTTCCGTAACAAAATACCATAGACGAGGTAGGTAATAAATCACAAAAAAATTATTTCTTACCATTCTGGAGCCTGCGAGGTCTAAGAACAAAGCCACAGAAGATTTGGTGTCTGGTAAGGATCTATTTCCTAGTTAATAGGTTGTGCTTTCTGATTCTTCATATGGTAGAAGGGGCAAGGCAGCTCTCTAGGGCCTTTTTTTTTTAAAAAAAAATAAAGGATACTAATTCTGTATGAGGGCTGTACCCTCATGACCTAATTTCCTCTCCCATACTCTACTTCCTAATGCCATCACATTACAAATTAAAAGTTTCAACCTATGAATGTAGAAGGAATACAGACCTTCAGACCAAAGCAACTGATTTGAGTTGTGTTCCTCTCCCTTGTGACCTTAAATGTTCTGAATAATATGGTACAATTTCATCATGTACTAAATCCCCGTGTACAATACATGTGTTTTCTATTATCTAATCCTCTCCATTGATCTATCTGTAGTGGTGCTTGAAATACAATATTTTATTACTGTAGCTTTATATTTTAATATATTATTGGGAATTATTATCTTCACTCATGACACATTCAAATATTATTGGATATTTTATTTGCTGATTTTTATCTGAATGAGTTTTAGATTTGTTTTAATTTTTAAGAGAGTAGAAAAGGAACAAGAATATTAAGGCATATATTGGTCTTTATATTGAGAATATGTTAACTTTACATGTTCATTTTGAAGGATTGAATTTTTAAAATATTGAGTTTGGCAACATAAGAAAAAGTTCTTTCTTTTAATTTATTTTTACTTATTCAAATAATTACTTATAGTATTTAAGTGAATTTTCATATTCTCTCCATAGAGTTACAGATTGATTTCTGACTCAAGATGGTTTGGCTTACAATTTTTTTGTATTTATGATGGTGCAAAACTATGCGCATAAAATGGATGTTTTCACTTTAATTAAAAAAAAGAAATTCAAGACTTACATAGAATATTCAACACTTTCTTTATAAAATAGATTGTGTTTAATGATATTGCACAAACATAGGCTAATGTAAGTATTCTGAGCTCATTTAACTTAAACTCTGATATCCCATATGTGGTTTTATTAAAAGAATTTCAAATGATGATGGATTTAATAACATAAATTCATTATAAATTGAGAAGCATTTTTTTCATTGTTTTCCAGATTGATTTACTTCTATATATGAGTATTTGCTATACTTATACATAAAATCATTTATTTTGTTATACTTTATTACTGGCTATTATTTGTCTAAATGAGGAATTTTTATTTTTGAAATGTACTATCTTAAAGAATTCTCATTTGAACTTAAGTTGTTTTTTTTTTTTTTTTTCCCAAGACCTCTAGACTAGGCCATGGCGCATGCCTGCAATTCCAGCAGCTCAGGAGGCTGAGACAGGAGGATCACAAGTTCAAAGCCAGCCTCAGCAAAAGAGGGGTGCTAAACAACTCAATGAGACCATATCTTTAAATAAAATACAAAATAGGGATGGGAATGTGGCTCAGTGGTTGAATGCCCCTGAGTTCAATCCCCTGTACCCCACACCCAAATAAAGAACTCAAACTATCATTGCAATACATGAAATACTTGATGCTCATTTCATTGTCTTATTTAAATTTCATTGCACTTTACAGATGATTTCAAATAGTGGTAGTGATTGAGTTACTCATAACTTTAGTAGGAATATTTGTAATGTTACACCACTAAGCATACTGTTTGTGCATCAAAAAATTTCACATGGATGTTTAATTTTTAAAATATCTTTTGTATTATATGGAAAAATCTTTACTTCTTCAACCTCATATGATTTATAATTGAGATAATACTGGATATTTTTAGTTTTTGCATTTCTCAAATAAATCGCTCTTGGTTTTTCTATTTTTTTTTTCTTTTAGTGCTCTTTTTTATCTTTATGTATAATCTTTGCATTGAAAATAATGAGCAAGAACGGCCTTAAGTTTTCTACTGAATTCTTATAAAATAATTTAGAAATATTGTTTTTTTTTCTTTATACTGTACAGTACTTTAATTACAGGAAATCGTTTCTTCAGATACTTCATACTAAAGAGTTTTCCTCCATTATTTTAGGAAAAAATAAAAATCTCTGGGGCTGGGTTTTGGCTCAGTGTAAGAGCACTTACCTTGCACATGTGAGGCACTGGTTTCAATCCTCCACACCATGTAAAGTAAATAAATAAATAGATAGATAAATAAATAAATAGATAAAAGTATTGTGTCCATCTATAACTAAAAAAAAATTTTAAATAAATAGTATTTTAAAAAATATTCTGTGGGGTAAAAATGGGAGTTCATATCCCACTTGAATCAAAGTGTGAAATATAATATATCAAGAACTAAAAAAAAAAAAAATTCTGCATTACATATAAACCATAAGACCCCAACCGATTTTCCAGAATATAACTAAAATGTAACAAGTTTATTAGAAATTAATAACAATTTCTAAAACAATAATTTCTGTTCTCCAAGCAGTTAATATGATTGTTAAAGATTACTATTTTATGCAGAAAAAATATTTTCTTCCACTTAAATAACTATTCTTACTTAAATTCCTAAATTCTCTATAATCCAATGCTTTCTCAAAAACTTGAGTATCTGTTGCACCACACTAGTCAAAATAAGCTGAAAACATTTTAGAGGACAAGAAACAATGATAGAGTCACTCTTTCTGTGACACCATGATATTGCTCTCAGGCCCAGCCATTTCTACATGTGATTGTGACAGTCTACCAATTGTATTTTTATTGCAACACAAATGTTTTCCTGCAAATTATTTTCATAACAGTATTTTACAGAGTTTTAGCTTTTTCATTGCCATAACCTAAAGACCTGAGAAGAAGAATTCTAGAGGAGAAAAAGTTTGTCACTTATAGTTTCAGAGATCTCAGTCCTTATATGCCTGATTTCATTGCTCTGTGCCCAAGGTGAAGCAGAATATCATGGCAGAAGGGTGTTGCAGAGGAAAGTAGCTAAGAACATGATTTTCCTCATCATGGACTAAATATAAACCCCAAGAACACACCCCAATGACTCATCTTTTCCAGCCACACCTATCCGCCTACAGTTACTACCTAGTTAATCCCTATGAGGGGATTAATATACTGATTAATTTAAGGCTCTCATATTTCAATCATTTTATCTCTAAACTTTCTTGAGTTGTCTCACTTGAGTTTGGGAGGACACTTCATCTCTAAACCACAACATTTAGGGATGAAAATATAATTTTTCCTGTATTACTATTGACAAGAAAATGTACTAAGAAATAAGTATATCCAATAAGAACTAAGTATTAAAGACAAAGAGGCTTTCTATGGGGAAAACAGATTTTCTATTGCTCTATTGTACACAAATGGAGCATAAATTCTCATTCCTCTGACTATACATGGTGCTGAGTCACACCAGTAATGTAATCATACATGTAAATAGGGTAATAAAGTCTATCTCATTCTACCATCTTTCCCATCCCCATAGTCCCACCCCTCCCTTCACTACCCTCTAAAGTCCAAAGTTCCTTCATTCTTTCATACACTCCACCCCACCATTATGAATAAGCATCCGCTTACCAGAGAAAACATTCAGCCTTGGGTTTGGGGGGATTAGATTATTGCACTTATTGCGTATGATATTCTCTAGTTCCATCCATTTACCTGCAAATGCCATAATTTCATTCTTTAAGGCTGAGTAGTATTCCATTGTGTGTATGTAGCACATTTTCTTTATCCATTCATCTGTTGAAGGGCATCTAGGTTAGTTCCATAGTTTAGCTATTGTGAATTGAGCTGCTATAAACATTGATGTGGCTGCATCGCTGTAGAATGTTGATTTTAAGTCCTTTGGATATAATCTAAGGAGTGGGATAGCTGCATCAAATGGTGGTTCCATTCCCACTTTTCTGAGAAATCTCTATACTGCTTTCCATAGTGGTTGCATCAATTTGCAGTCCCACCAGCAATGTACGAATGTACCTTTTCTCACACATCATTGCCAACATTTATGTCAAAATGCATTCTGCTATCATGTATAACTAATTAGAACAAATTTATAAAATTCAAAAAATTAAAATGTATTTTTATACCTACAAAAGTATAAAAAAGATGGATTGAGTCATCAGATTTGTAATGAAGCAATAGGAAGAAAACAAAGTCGAGTTCAACTGTATCTAAAATAGCTATTTTTATTAAAATTTTTGAAGAAAAATGACAAAACATTAACCCTGTTTAATTATGAGTAGTTAATAAAAAATATTTGTTTTAAAAAAGAAAGGTTTTCTTTTCATAAGTAGACCTATATATGTTTGAAATTTTTAAAAAGTTTTTATTCCAATGTTTTGATACTTATTTATTGCTTGTTTCTTATCTTTCCTAAGAGATTCCTGTGTCTACTCTTTTATACAATACTATAGATAAATTTCAGAATGTTTAATATTAAGATAATCTTCATTAAGATATTTTATAATTTATGTATTGACACAAATTTTTAATTTACTATACATCGTTTATCAGAATTTTTAATAACTGAAAAAAATTTTAACCATCAAAAATGCTTAAATTTAATAAGAAATACTTAAGTGTCAGGAGTAAAAAGCCAGTGACAGGATATACTCTTTACATTTCGTGCAGTTTTAGTCATAAGTAATAGAATCCAAGAAAAAAGTAGAACTTATTGAGAGAATTTAATCAATGACTAATGATGTCAAAGAACTTAGGAAGTGCTGACACCAAGATAGCTCCAGAAATCTTATCAGTTTAGACACTGGACATCCTTTTGGAGCTAGGACAATAATGTGGCCCATTAAAAAATAATTCTCATCCCTATCTCTCAATTCAAAATTCTAAGCTTCTAGATGGAAAACTTGAGTAGCAGTATAAATTTATTACGTTTAATGATATTTAGTGGTCACTGTGAGAAAGTCAGCCACAGTCCTATCCCTACACATCAATGACAATAACCAGAGTAAAAAGAATTTTTAGCTGCATTGGGGTTCTTCAAAGCTATCATGTTACAATTCTAATATTTCTAGAAGTATGTAGTGCATCCAGTGTTCTCAATAATAAGTAAAATAAATTTTAAGATCTTTATTTTAGGGCTGGGGTTGTGGCTCTGTGGTAGAACACTTTCCTAATACATGTGAGGCACTGGGTCCAATCCTTAGCACCACATTAAAAAAACAAATAAATATAATAAAGTTATTATGTTTATCTAAAAATAAAAACATCTTTAAAAAAGTTTTCTATTTTATGGTTAATTACTTAATCCTATTCTGAAAATTCTTTATTATATCTTAAGAAAAATTTTAGAAGAATGCAAAATTGGCCACTAAGATTATTTTTCACAAGAAAGTAGCTTCTTTAAAAATACTGTAGTTCATAACTACAGATGAAAAAAATAAATAAAATTTTGTCTTTATATAAATTCATTTAGAAAGCTAATTTTTCAAGTTGTCTACAAAATTTCAGTTTGTGAGATTGCATCCTGAAATTGCACCATCACCACCAACTAAAATATTTATGTCTAGGAGTAAAAAAATATGATTCTTATAGAGAATATATAATATCAATTATCTTATAGGTATAATATAATATAATTATCTTATAAAGAATATATAATATCAATTATTATGAGAGAAGAAAGGACTTGGTAATGGTGACATCATCTTACGTACCTTATATACTTATCAACATACAGGCCTTTTAATGGAGTCAGCCAAACAAGGTCTTGCCTCCTTACTGACCTCAGTTGAAAGTGAATTTCTATTTAACATTGCAAATATCCAAGATAGTCGTCACAGGCCAATCTGTTGCTGCACAATGATGCCAAACTTGAAAATTTGACTAATATATTTTATAATTTCTAATAAAAATTAAATTTCTTCATAAAATTTCATGCATATTCCTATAATCTAGAAGTTCATTCTATGATGATGATAGATATTTACTTAAGAAACATTGACTCTAGTTAAGTGTTGAATTGAATTCCCAGACACTCAGCAATTCATTAAAAGCATTCCCAGTGTACCTCTATTATAAATAGAATCTCTGTAAATGTTAGTTGTAATAAGGGTACATGGTGAATTGTAAACCTTATAGAAAAATACTTGTCTTTCATTGGGAGGAGTCTTCCATTGACTCAGGATCAGTCTCAAGATGTGTATATATGAAGTACTGAGGGAAAATGCAAGGGTCCATGTATATTATCTATTCATTACTTCTGGTGATTATTTGGGATGTTTGAAATTGATGTTAAATTCAGTTTACATATTTATATTGGAGCATTATAATTATGCCTAATGGTAGAATTCATTATGCCATATTTGTACATGCATATAACATAATTTGATCAATCACATTCCCCACTGCCTTCTCTTTCCCTTTCCTCCTCCCTTCCCCAATTTGCCTGCTCTGCTATAATGATCCCCCTTCTATTACTGTTATTTTTAATAGTGTGTTATTTTATTTGTGTGTGCAGGATTTATTGTGATATATCAGTACATAGGCATAGTGTAATTTGGTAGATTTAATTATCCAATACCTCCCCATAGCCTTCTTTACTTCACAATTTTTCATATTACATTGGATCTTTGGAATCTGTATTTAACATATTACACTTTGACTTCTTGATGAGCACATTGAGAATACATAATAATAATATTCTATTAAAATTCTCTAGAGAAACAGAATCAACAGGAAGTATAATTATGAAAAAGGGATTTATTAGGTTGACTTACACAACCAAAAGCTGGATAGTCCACAATAGCTGTCTTCAGGCTGGAGAGCTGAAAGAATCAGTGCAGAACCTGTGCAGTCCAAAAGGCTGAGGCCCCAAAACAAGAGGTATCAATGATGCTATCCTACTCCAAGACTGAAAGCTTCTGGAAACTTTCTAAAGAAGCACTGGTAGAGTTTGCTTTGGAAGAGTGAAGAAGTGAGAGTTTGATCTTCTTCAACGATCACAGCAGCAATCAAGAACTCATTTAAGAAGAATGGAGCTTGCATCTGCTGCTGCTTCCTTGTTCTTCCAACTTTTATTTCATCCAAGCCACCAAAGTGTTGGTTGGTACTGCCCATGCTTAGGGAGAGTCTCCATTTCAGTTGGCTATCCCACATGCTAATCATTCCTAGACACACTCTGATTGACACACCCAGAAGCCTCTTAATCATTGGCATCTCATAATCCAATCAAGTTGATAATTCAAATTGACTATTACAAATATTTTAATATCTACTACATACATAAGCACATTTTAAAAAATAACATAAGATAATATACATAAGAAATTAACAAAAATTTTGATTACTATTAAGGTTTGGATGTGAGGTATCCCCCAAAAGCTCACATGTGAGACAATGCAGGAAGGTTTAGAGGAGAAATTATTGGGTTATGAGAGTCTCAACTTGACCAGTGAATTAATTGACCTGAAGGGATTAACTGTCAGATTGAAAGCAGGTAGGGTATGGCTGTAGAAGCATACATTTGGGGCATATATTTTGTATCTGGAAAGTGGAGTCTTTCTCTCCTTACTCATTATCATGTGAGTTGCTTACCTCTGCCTCACTCTTCCACCATGATGTTCTGCCTCACCTCCAGCCCAGAGAATGGAACATGCTGTCCATTGACTGAGTCCTCTGAAACCAGGAGCCCTCAAATAAACTTTTCCTCCTCTACAATTGTTCTGGTCAGGTCTTTTAGTCATAACAGTGAAAAAGCTGACTAAAACAATTCATTGGTTGTGAACAATATAGCTACATTGTAAGTTAACTGATACCTACAAATTATATCTTAATTAGGACTATTATTGAATTTGTTCTCTTAAAAATCTTCAGAGAGCCTCTGGGAATATCTGTTTGTAGTAATTTGCTTCCAAAGCGGTGGTTTTGAAAACCAATAAATTTCAGCAGTTTTTATATGAGATTTATGTCCTTAGGAGTTCATAATTTCCAAACTGAAAAAATGGAGATAGTTCTTGGCACTACAAATTTATTTTTAATGATTATTTATGGTGCATCTATTATATTAATTGGAATATTTTAAATTGAGTTGACAGAATGTAAATGAAATTAAGGAGAAATGTCAACACCACATAAGGAATCTTATTATTTTATTTGAGTCATATGCATAATGCTTAACTAATTATTGCCAGAAGTTTATGGTACCATGATGGGTACAGCTTGGATTTTTGCTAAATTTAAAGAAGTGATGGTAGTGGAACAGGTTGAAGACTCAGATAAAAGACAGAGGAGAAAATGGTTAACTATGTCTAGAATATAATTTTTCTTAAAATTTATATCTTATTCATTTTTATCACTACTCTGTATTTCATTCTTGGAAGACTTACTAGCTCAAAACTAATGTCTAATAAATTTTTGATGAATGAATGAATGATATTATTCCCTAATATTTTTTATGCTTGTAAGGTATTCTGTTGTTTTTCTAAGGATACAACAATTGCTTAATCCTGCAGTACAGTAGAGCATTAGTATATATTGTAACTTATTTTGTATAATAGTAGTTGCCATAACAGATGAATACAAAGTTCTTCAGAGTATGCTAGTTTTGCCAACTGCATTGAAATGTCTTTGAGCACAAGTATAAATTGTGTCTACTTTTTTGGAGTCCCTATATAGCAAGCAGATGTCAATCCAATTGAATTGTGTTTGAACAAAGAAATGCTATAGCTGAGAATTTACCAACTAAACTTATGGTTAGTTTCAGGGAATCAGCTCTAGTCTTGGTAAAACTCTATTTTTGTAGAATTTATATATTTAGTTTGATAACAAAATTATCCAATTTATTATGTTTGTTTTATTTTTCTTTGTGAGTTATTCTTTAAATATGAGACTGAATTATATTATAGTTCTAAAAATTATAGAACATATAAGTAAAACTTCTTTTCCATAGGTGGTTTACTTATTTATGATTAAATTTAGATGATTACAACATGTAATTTAAGGATACAGGTGTTCCAAATTTTTTTATCAACATCTATATTCTTTGACAATAATAAACAGTAGATGGATAATGTGCTCCTTTTTCTGCATTTCCTCTAATTTTCACCTAACTTCAAGTAAAGGAATACCAAGTAATGTGTGACTTGTTTTGTGATGTAATGATGAATTAAATACACATATTTAGTGTTGAATAAATTTCTCCTTTCAATATTTTAGTGTTTCTATATTTTTTCTATTAGCATTTAACATTCTACTTTTTGGTTAATAAATAATCACACCATATGGTAATAAATATAACTTTAAATGCTTACTTTTGATTTGAACTATGTGCTGCTTTCATCAAAAATATTTTTCTAATATTATGAATATTTTGTCCAGAAAAATTGAACACCATGTTTTTAAATGGAAATCAGAATCTCTTGGAGGGAGGCCTCTGGCAGGGCAATTATTTTATACAAACAAGTGAGTCTGTGGGAGGGGACCACACGAAGCCTGCATCCCCCTTTGAACCCTCAGTAGCATCCTCCAGGGAAAGTCACTGACTAGAGATTGTTTAAATGGCAGCAGTAGGGTGCACAGTAACATTGCTCCTCAAAGGAAACATCACCTTATCTGACCCAGTCTTAGAGTTAATCAGGCGCCTACTTCAGCCAGTTGACAATAATGTCTCCAACCATTTCCATTTTTTAGTATTCAGGAGCCATTTGAGGACATGTTTTGTTTATTTAATAGATCTTCACAGAATATGATTTGCTGAAAACTTAAGATGAATCTGTTCTTAATTTGCACTTTAGTCTCTGAAAATATATAACTAAGGATTTCTAAAGTTCTATGATATATTCCTTCTTGTGAGACGTGAATTTCTCTAACAGTGTGCTCTGACCTACCTGAGTCACTTGGTAGAGTAAGAGGCATCATCTCTTGGCTTTGTAGTGACTATTTAAAGGATTGTCTTCTTCATTTTACCATTTAAGCAGCAATTATTTTCTTCGGTTTGAGGGAAACGATCCTTCTGGTGAGTTGTTCCAAATGTATAAAGCTATGAGGAACACTGGGTTGGTTTTGATTGTGTAGTATGTTCTGTTATGATCTGTTCATTTTTCACTGGAAAATCAGTGGTTAAACATATGATGGTAGCTGCCAGGGTCAACACTCATATTTTTCTTTTCATTCTGAGAGGAAAACTTCAAATGTTATTCATAAAGGTCTTTACTGCAGCCTGTTGGTCTCTACTAAGAACACAATTCATTCCACAAACATTCTATTAATAATTCCAACCTGGAAAGGTCTACTATTAGGTTTTTCACAATTGCTTATACAGACATTGTTTATTTACTTAGCACTGAAAAATAACTGAGATATTTTTTAAATTCTTAAATTAGAATGTATTATCATTAAAGTAATTCTCAACATCATGCCATTATAATCTATCCATTAGAGCACCTTTTTTTCTTACTTTTTCATTTGTAGTTCTGTATAGAGGAGCAAACCAATATTCTTTCAAAGTAACAATTATGTATAAGTTGATAAACAATAGCATTAATTTCTCATGTTTCCTTTTCAATTTTGTTCCAATGCATTTGCTTGTGACATAATGAAAGGAACTTCTGGCCAATAAATAAATAAAGCTTTTTTTTAAAGGAAAATAAAATTGATTGTAAATCATGAACTTCCTTCCGTGACTTATCTACTTTTATAGAATCAAGTAATATAGAAGGATATTTTATATGTACTTTGTAATGCAAGGCACTAATTTCTTTAAAAATACTCACTTTTTCATTTTGTGAAACTACAACTCTGTATCTTTTATTTCATCTTATTCAGTAAGACACAAATTTTAAAAGAATGATACTGGACATATAAACATAATGGTCATGATATCCAGAGTTAGTCACCTGTCTATGTCTACAGGGGATACCCTCACTGTGACAACAACTACATGTTCAAAAGTTTTCCTAACCATCCTCTGTAAGTACAAAATGAAAGATGCAGAACTAAACAAATTCAGTGAAGCCATTTATTCATTTGTGGACACAATCACTCAAGCACCACAGGGCTCATTTTCTGGATATGATCATTGGAAACTGTAAACATGCCTATTCGGCAGTCAGGGAACAAGTTGTGCAGGTTAAAATTTTAACTCAGGAAAGCAGTCTTAAAAAGTTTGAAACTCATTGTTACCAGCAAATAGGAGCATAGATACTGAAGGATGAATGCTCAAATCCTACCCATTGCTTTTCTTCTTCCTCTGGCATTTATTGTTTCCCACAGTTTCATTATTAACTGTGCCTCCATTTAGGACTAATTTGCAATGAGGGAAGGTCAAAGTCTAGAACCCAGTATTCAATATCTGCCCCCTTCCTTTAGGGTCTATGGTTTGGTAGAAAGGATTTACTGGGAGAGGTTTAATGTTTGGCTAATTTCCCCTCCTTCATTACAAGTCACACTATCTTTCCATTTTTTTCTCAGGGATTGTCATGTAGGAATATTATTTTTCCATAATCCTTCATCCTCAATTTTGATAATTTACTAAGAATCACAGAACTCACTGATACCTCTTTTGCTCATGAGTACGTTTATTACAGGTAAAGGATGCAGAAAACAAGCCATGGGAAGAGATACATAAGGCAGAGTCTAAAAGGGACCTAAATGTGGAACTTCTTGTTGTCTTATCCCCATCAAGTTATAAATAATGATATCTCCTGCTGGCTACAACATGTAGCAACACGCACAAAGTATTGCCAACCAAAGAAGTTGACCTGAGTGGAGGCAACTTGGAAATAACAAGAATGAGAGAATGATGGTAGAAAATAAATACTGATGGCAGGACCATCAGAATTTAAAATAATTTCCTGGTAAGATGGCTAGCTCAGCTACACAGAACTCAAGAAGTGGGAATACTGTTTCTCCCCAAGGTTTAGAGTGAAAGTCCTGAGACTGGAGAGGCAGTCTGCCCTAGCCGAACCAGAGCCTGCTCAACTCATTAAACAGACCTGAAAAAAAAAAAAAAAGAAGGAGAAGAAGGAGGAGGAGGAGGAGAAGGAGGAGGAGGAGGAGGAGGAGGAGGAGGAGGAGGAGGAGGAGGAGAAGGAGAAGGAGAAGGAGAAAGAAGGAGAAGGAGAAGGAGAAAGAGGAGAAGGAGAAAGAAGGAGGAGGAGAAGGAGAAAGAAGGAGAAGGAGAAGGAGAAGGAGAAGGAGAAAGAGAAGGAGAAGGAGAAGGAGAAGGAGAAGGAGAAGGAGAAGGAGAAGAAAGAAGAAGAAGAAGAAGAAGGAGAAGAAAGAAGAAGAAGAAGGAGAAGAAAGAAGAAGAAGAAGAAGAAGAAAGAAGAAGAAAGAAGAAGGAAGAAGAAGAAAGAAGAAGAAAGAAGAAGAAAGAAGAAGGAAGAAGAAAGAAGGAAGAAGAAAGAAGAAGGAAGAAGAAGAAAGAAGAAGGAAGAAGAAGAAAGAAGGAAGAAGAAGAAAGAAAGAAGGAAGAAGAAGAAAGAAAGAAGAAAGAAGAAAGAAGAAAGAAGAAAGAAGAAGGAAGAAAGAAGAAAGAAGAAGGAAGAAAGAAGAAAGAAGAAGGAAGAAGAAGAAAGAAGGAAGAAGAAGAAAGAAGGAAGAAGAAGGAAGAAAGAAGGAAGAAGAAGGAAGAAAGAAGGAAGAAGAAGGAAGAAGGAAGGAAGAAGAAGGAAGAAGGAAGAAAGAAGAAGAAAGAAGAAAGAAGAAGGAAGGGAGAAGAGAGAAGAGAGAGAGAGAAGAGAGAAGAGAGAAGAGAGAAGAGAGAAGGGAGAAGGGAGAAGGGAGAAGGGAGAAGGGAGAAGGGAGAAGGGAGAAGGGAGAAGGAGGAGGAGGAGGAGGAGGAGGAGGAGGAGGAGGAGGAGGAGGAAGGAGGAAGGAGGAAGGAGGAAGGAGGAAGGAGGAAGGAGGAAGGAGGAAGGAGGAGGAAGGAGGAAGGAGGAAGGAAGGAAGGAGGAAGGAGGAGGGAGGAGGAAGGAGGAAGGAGGAGGAAGGAGGAAGGAGGAAGGAGGAGGAAGGAGGAAGGAGGAGGAAGGAGGAAGGAGGAAGGAGGAGGAAGGAGGAAGGAGGAAGGAGGAAGGAAGGAGGAAGGAGGAAGGAGGAAGAAGAAGAAGGAAGAAGAAGGAAGAAGGAGGAGAAGAAGGAAGAAGGAGGAGAAGGAGGAGGAGGAGGAGGAGGGGGAGGGGGAGGGGGAGGGGGAGGGGGAGGGGGAGGGGGAGGGGGAGGGGAAGGGGAAGGGGAAGGGGAAGGGGAAGGGGAAGGGGAAGAGAGTTTGTAGTTAGGTCTGCCCAGACTGTGTGGGCCTAACAAACCTATGGAAAGTCAGAAACTAGGAGCATTTTTACCCACAGGGAACACAAGTTGGAGAGGCTGGAGACAGCCCAGCTCTCCCCAGCCCTGTGAGCCTTGTGGCCTGTGGAGGCTGACAGGGCCAGCTACAGCACAGGAGGTTGGAAGGGTAGGTGTGAGGGCACTTGGCCAATAGTATGCCCAATGAACTGATCCCGAACCCACTAAGTTCCCATGGCCCACTGGGGCCAACACTTGCTAGGTCCTAGCACAAGGCTGGTCCCCTGCTTCTTTCCCAGTTTGGCACCCACCCAGTCCCCAGGGCCCAGTGCCAGTGGGGTTCAGCACCTTCCCAGAACCCCAGGCCCTAGTCACCAGTCCTCCAAAACCCTCGCCCCTGATCCAGTTCATTGCTCCATCCACTAGGCCAGCAGTTTTACCCTGGCTCTAGCCAACCAGGTTGCCACTTCACTGCCATGCCTGTACATACCAGAACATAGCTTCACTGCCAGCCTGAAGGATCCATGATCCTGATCCTAATCCTGATCCTGATCCTGATCAACCTGGCCCAGGCCAGCTAGGCCCACTGGACATGGTCAGGTACTTTGCCACCCATCCACAGCCCAGTCTGGCCCACCACTTCCCAGTCAGGAACACCAGTGATGCAGTTACATCAGTGTTTATAGCAGAACAATTCACAATATCAAAGCTATGGAACCAACCTAGGTGCCCTTCAACACATAAATGGATAAAGCAAATGTGGAATATATACATAATGAAATATTACTCAGCCATAAAGCAGAGTGGATGGAACTGGAAACTATCATGCTAAGTGAAATAAGCCAGTCCCCCAAACCAAAAGCCAAATGTTCTCTCTTATATGTGGATGCTAACATAGAATAAGGGGTGGAGAGAATATGAATTCATTGGTTTAGACAAAGGGAAATGAAGTGAAGGGAGGGGTAGTGGGATCAGAAAATTAATAGACTGAATTGCACAAACTTTCCTATGTTCACCTATGAATACATGACCAGTGAAACTCCACATCATATACAACTACAAGAATAGGATCCTAATTAGGATAAGTTATATTCCACATATGTGAAATATGTCAAAATATACTCTACTGTCATGTATATATAGAAAGAACAAATTAAAAAATATAAAATAATTTCTTTATATTTTATGGAATTATCTAAATAAATAAGATAAATTTGACATATTTATATTGTTGGTTAAAAGAATACTTCACACTCAAAAGGAGCTAGCATTAGGAAACTTAAGTTGAAGCATACTTAATCAACATGTATTAGAGTTTGGAGATCTGTGCTTGAGTTACAGATGTGTGTGTGTGTGTGATTCTGTTCAATTTACTGAGTCTCAGTGATGTAAAAAAGAATCTTTAAATAGAGCAAAGTGGAGGGAAGGGAAGGAAGGGGGTATGGAGGTAGGAAAGACAGTGGAATGAGATGGACATCACTATCCTAGAAACATGTATGAAGACATGAATGGTGTGACTCTATTTTGTATATAACCAGATACATGATAAATCGTGCTCTCTATGTATAATATGAATTATAATGTATTCTGCTGTCCTATAAAACAAATTAAAACTTAAAAAATAAGTTAAAACAAATACACAGAGTAGGAGCAAAAAAAAAAAAAAAGATCCTCCTATTATGCCATCTCTGTTAGGCTCTCACCAGAGGCCAAACCAATGAGCTACCCAACTTGGACTGTCAGCCTCCAAAATAGTGAGGTAAAACAAACAAGAAAAACCCTCTTTTTTCCATAAAATTACTCAAGCGTCAGGCATTTTGGTATAATAATGGAAATGGACTAATATATAAGGAGACTAGTTAGGAGGCATTTGAAAGAATCCATGTATGAGATGATGATGGTTTGAAATCAGGTGGCATGGATGTTGTGGAATGGTGATTATATTCATAAATGTTCACCAGAGAAACAGAATTTTAATGCCTTTAAACTGAATTACACCACCAGTTTTCCTGGTTCTTCAGCTTGCAGATAGAAGATGGTGAAATTTCTTATTTTCCATAGTCATGTGAGCCAAAACCTTTTATATATTTGTATATATATATATACATACATACACAGTGAGTCAATGTTCCATTATATACTTTCATTCCAAGTCAGAAATCCTGAGAACCAGGAGTGAAGGAGTATAGGGTGACATCTGAAGGCCCAAGAACTGGGAGTTTTGATATCCAAGCTCTGGTATCTGAGAAGAGGAGACTAAGAATGTTCCAACTCAGAGATGCAGAATTCTCCTTTTCTCCATCAGTTTATTCTGTTCTGGACATTAGTGGATTGAATGATGCCTGCCTACATTGTTAAGGGCAGATCTCTTGTGTTTATCTAGCAATTCAAATGCTAATGGCTTCCAGAAACATTCAAAATGACACCCAAAACAATGTTTTACGAGTTAGCTGGGCCTTCATTACCAAACTCAAACTGACACGTAAAATTAATTATCACAGATGAAATAATGGATATTTTGAGGTAGAGTAAAAACCTTCTGTAACTGATTCTTGTAATATATTCACACATTTCCTTGAAGATTTATATTTCATAATTGCTGCTTTTGTGTTGACTCTTTGATTTGCTATATGCTCATACAAATTCATGGTGAACTTTCTGACTTAAAGTGTAAATTCCCCTCCATAACAGAAAGTGTCAAATATTCCATCTAACCCATTTTTGGAAATTAATGTGAAAATATTTCTTCTGTAACTCTCCCATCCTCTTGTACTAATTTAGACTGGCTAATATTTAGGCCTAATATACTTCCATTATCTTTGGATTTTTGTTCACAACTGACTTTTATTTATTTCACATGTTGGGATACTTGTTTTCTTAGTACCAGCACTATATCTTCATTTCCTCCTTTGTTTAGTTGTGTATTTCTTCCAAGAAAGAATGCATAGAAAATACTTGTTTGAGATCTTGAATAAAGTTTTCATCATACCCTCATTCATTTTTAATATTTTTGAGTGGGTATAATCTTCTCAATAGATATGTTGATTAAGTTTGTGTCAGTCTGACTAGGCTCTGGTTCCCAGGTGTTTTAGTCATGTACAAATTTTGATGCTCTGAGTTTTTTTCTTTTCTTTCTTTTTTTTTCTTTTTTTTCTTTTCTTTTTTTTTTTTTTTTTGTGAGGGCGATGGGATTTGATTTACATTTAACTCAGTAGAGTATGGGTAAAACGAATTATCAAATATTGTTGATATGTCTATTCACTTAGTTGAAGACCATATGAGCAAACATTGAGGATCCTTAAAAGGGAAGGAAATCTCCTCAGGATGGAAACAGACAAACCCTACCTGAGTTTCCAGCCCATAGTCCTGCAGAATTCAGACTCAACACTTCAACATCAGCTCTAACCTGAATTTCTAGCCTGCCCTATAAATTTTGGACATGGCCATCACATTTTTTTTTAGGAAATTCATTAAAATAAATTTCTCTATGTATATCTATATGTATATATTGTGGATAGATATATATTGATAGACGTGCATAATATATGTATCTATGATCTAGAGAAATATAGTGCATTGTACTGTATATAAGTATAGAAAGATATAGATGTTACGTATAATAAGTATATATACACATATATTATATACATATGAATTATATATATGTGAATATGAATATAAATATGCATATATATATATATGAAATAGTCTCAGAATTTGGAAGCATTTGTTGATATTTTTTTCTGAATATACTGTTGCTATGAAAAGCCTGACATCATCCTTATTCCTAGTCTCTTACATGTTGCCAATTTTTGCTTTTTATGAACTTTCAGATTTTTTTTCTTTTTAGCCTATCCTAGATGTTCTGAAATTTCAGAGTAAATCAGATTATCATGATTTCTGATTTCTTGATTTGGAAAATCTTTCATTCTATATACTAAAGCTCAATTAATCTGGAAATGTGTTCTTTACTTACAGAAATGTCATTATATTATTTGTTGAAAGCATTCTAATTTTTCTAGTCTTTCTGAGATCCCTATTATTAGAATATTGGATTTCTAGGTTGATGCTTCCTATTTCATACATTTTCATCTTTGTTCAACGTATCTACTTTATATTCTATCTCTTCACTGAACTTATTTATGTTAATAAATGATATTTTTAGTTTCTAAGATTGCCTAACTCCCCAAATTTTCTTTTTCTAAGGAAATATTTTTCTTAATTCATGGATGTAAAATCATCTCTTTTTGGTGCACCTTAATTTTAGTTCTACTTAAACTTTATTTTTATTTTTATTTTCTGTAAGTTCCTTTTTTTGGAATTTTGGTCTTTGTCTTTCATATTGTAGGTGTTTATATTTATAAACAGAGCACTAAAAAAGCTTATTAATAATTATGTGTGTATGTGTATTTCTTGAGAGGAATCTATTTATTACTGAAATTTAATGAAATGTTTGAACGAAGATCCATGTATTTTGGGGGGAAGCAGTTGAAGGTGTTTTCTTTGGGGCTCATTTCCCCAGAAACAGATCTTTTATTGTCCTGGTATAGCAATAAGGGCCATATATAGATAGAAGGCTGGGGTTTCACTGTCCAATGGTAAACTTTTCCAAGTCCTGCTAACTTTAGTAGAGTCTTCACCTGTGCCTATTGTCTCAAGTTTAAATTATCTCCAATTCAAATTCATCAGAGAATAAATCACAAGTTTTCTGGAAGGTGGGAGTTTATCCACAACTATGTGGGACATGGAGGAAGAATGATAGTTACTTAGCTGTGATGAGTAGGTTAGGTGATTGATAGCTTTGAGTACTTTCTGCCTATCACAATCATGTGTTTCGTAAGACCAGAAACCCTTCTATTCCTGAAAGGCTCTTTTGTGCTGTTCATCACCAGAGTATGCTCCAACTCCTTTCCTACTATCACCAACTATCATCCTTATGGGCAGATGCAGCTTTTGGCTTTTCATTCCTGTTTTCCAATTAACAAAATATTGTCATTTTTGGTGTCCTTTCCTGTTTTAGTTCATATTCCATTTTAATCAATATGTTTCTCCCACACTATTGTATGAAAAGTCAAAATGACCATCAATAGCTCAGATATCATAGGAAAAAATAATTTTCCAAATACTAGTAATTATTTAGCAATAATAGATGTTAGGTAGAGATTAAATATTTGGGTATTGGTTACTGTTCACACATTTTTAGGTGAACTATGTATGGGGAATTAATTATAGTTAATGTTACATAACATGTACTAATTTGTATGTAGCATTTTAATTATAATTTAATATTTCAATGATTAAAATTGAATTGAGATACAATTATGAAAACTTGGGACAAAAGGAACATTAAATTATAGTATTTTAAAACTAACTAGTTGCTGTCATCCAGTAAAGCCATATATCCAATTGACAAAATCAATCATAATAAAAATAATATCTTATTTTTCCATATTTTTACTTTTCTTATCACTGGTAATTTTATGTTTCATTATTCTTATTAACTGCAATTTCCTTACTGGGAACAATGTCTTAGTTTCCCAACTTAACAATAAATATTTTCATTATATTTTAGATCTCAGGCCTATAAAAATATCCTGATAACCTCTGAATATTCTATGATTTTATGTATTTAAAATTTGTTTCATTTAAATTTTTGATTTTTTTTTTTTTACAAACACTGCATCAAATCTTTTTTATTTGTTTTTTTTTCCCCTGGTACTGGTGATTGAATCCAGGGGTGCCTTACTACCACCATTTTACATCCCCAGCCCTTTTTAAAAATATATTTTTGAGACAGGGTCTTGCTAAGTAGCTGAGAGTCTCACTGAGTTGCCCAGGATTGACTAGAACTTTTGATCCTCTTTCTTGCCTCAGTCTCCTGAGCTGCTAGGCATTTTCTGGTAAATGGATGGAACTGGAGACTATCATGCTAAGTGAAAAAAGCCAGTCACCAAAAATTAAAGACAGAATGTTCTCTCTCGTACATGGATGTTGACTCACAACAAGGGAGGGTGGAGAGGGATAGAATAGAAGTTCATTATATTAGACAAAGGGGAACAAATGGAAGGGAGAGAGAGGGAAATAGGAAGGACAGTAGAATTAATCAGACATAACTTCCTTAGCCTTGTATTTGAATACACAATTAGTGTAACTCCACATCAGGTATAACCATAAGAATAGGATCCTAATTAGAATAAATTATACTCTATGTATGTCTAGTTTGCCAAAATACATTGTACTGTCATGTATAACTAAAAAGAGTAAAAATAAAAAATAAAGTACAATTTTTAAAAAGTCAATTAAAGATTTGGTTGAAATTTTGCTAAAATTAAAGTTATTTTTAGTTAAGTTATTAAAACACAAGCATGTTCAGTTTTTATTATGTGAGAAGTAAAAGATTAGTTGTATGTTTCATATGTAGGACTCTAGATTGCATGTAATAATCATTAAATCAGAATAGGTGAGTCTGATGAGCATCAACAATGAGAAACCTGATTTAAGAATTTATTCGTGCTTGGATAATGGTTAAATTACCTATTAATTTCATACCTAAAATATTTTACACTTGACTTGAAAAATATAGGAACTATATTTTTTATCATTGTATTTGCCTTTATAAATTGGTAAAGAACAGAGCCACAATTTAAATTTTACATCTCTCTCATTCCCATATCTGACTTACTGGCTGTTTTAGTCAGCTTTTTTTCTGCTGTGACTAAATGACCATGTGGTTCAGAATTTGGGGGAGCTTTCTGAAATTGATGGGAGGAATTTTGGGATGTGCAGCAGGGCATGCTAGAAATACTTTAGATTGTTTAAGGGAAGATTAATGGCCGATTCTGGTAAGAGCTAAGAAGACCAAAATGCCAATAGGACAGTGGTCAGTGAAGACAGGGCTCAAGAGAGCTCAGATAAAGGAGGAAGAGTTTATTTGGCGGCTCACAGTTTCAGAGGTCTTTTTTCATAGAAGGCTGGCCCCAATCCTTATGGCTCCAGATGCAGAGTATCATGGTGGAAGAGTGTGGCAGTAGGAAACAGCTCACATGTTGATCAGGAGTTTCAGAAAGAGAAACTCCACTCTCCAGATACAATATATACCCCAAAGTCACGTCCTAATTCCCACCTCCTCCAGCCACACCCTATCACTTAAGTTATCACTCAGTTAATCTCTATCAGGGTATTAATCACTGATTGGGTTAAGACTCTCACAACCCAATTATTTTTCCTCTGAACCATCTCACACATGAGCTTTTGGGAGTCACCCCACATCCAAACCACTATACTGGCATGAATCAAAACGGCTCTGACATAGGGTAGGAAATATATGATTAACACTGCAATTTAAATCAGCTATAATCCATAAGGCATTCCAATATGTTAACAGGGCAGCATTAAAACACCAACATTAGTTGGAGTTCTGTGTACTGATTTCTCTATAGACCTTGTCCTAGAAGAAGTAGCTTGAAGTTCAAGAGTTTTCAAACAAAGTTGCATAATCATACTTATCTGGACTAGTCCTGGTGTTGAAAAAAATCTGTCTTGTGATCTCAGAGGTGGTACTTAACATATAAAGGAAAAACTGAAAAGCTCTTAAGTGGTAACAGCATCTCAAATGAAAACTTTTGGTTTTATTAGAGTATATTTAAATACTTCAATCAAGAAGAATAGAGTTCAGCCTTTTCAAGAGGGACTTAAAAAGATTTTGGAATAATTATAGTGAAGTGCTAATTAGAAATTAAAGTATATAACCTGTGATTAAGTTTGAGGCCTCTAAAGTCAGACCAATTTAAGTTTAAATCCAGCTTTCCTGTGTGAATTTAGGTCAATTACTTGACCACTTGGTACCATAGTTTTCTAATCTACAAAATTAGATAATTACAATACCAACTTTAAAAGGTTACTGTTAAGGATTAAATGGGATATTATATTTGAAAGGTGTAATACACTGGAGTCTGGCATATTATAACCATTCTATCAATTTCAAATAATATTTTATTAATTAAAAAGGGCAAGAGTTACTATAGCAAGAGTTAGTAAAGAGTGGTAAGTAACTCAGATGAATTCAATGCATATTTATTGAACATCTGATTTATTCTATGTGTTCCAAGTATTAAGTCCAGAATAGACAATTTTTGCAAAGTGCATGCCAGACTTTCTTAGCCTTGCACGATTCTACTTAATGCTCTTAAAATCTATTTGAAGTGAGTGGTATTATTGTTCCTACTTTATAGATGAGATTAGTGACACACACATGTGATAAGTAATTTGCCTAGACAGAAATAGAAAACAGAAAACAGTAGGACCTAGAATTGTTTGTGAAAGATCCATTATGTTCTTTTACATTTGGTAATCCTGAGGTCTCCTTTCTTTGTGAGAAAATTTATACTGGTGGACTTAATGCATATACTGGTCACAGAATGATGTTGAGTTTCTAGTTATTTTTCATCAGTTCTCTAGAAGTCATTATTGCATTTTCAAAATTATTTTCATTTACATTAGATTACAGTATTTTCAATTTCCATTCTATAGCATCTGTAATTTTGTGCCTCCTTTTGTAAAGTCCTTGTTTAGCATCTGGACGGCCATCTTAAGTGACAGTCACCATTTTTCTGCCCAAGGACCTTTCCAGAAAAGGCTCACCACCTCCTCATAGCAACACCACCCTTAAGCTGCCCACATTATGATCCACTCATCTCTGATTCCTAAGCCTGGCCCATAAATGCTCCCAAATCCAAACCTCCACTAAAAGGAATGTGCCTTTATTTGTCAGCTCTGACAAAACTCTCATGTGTATGTCTGCCTGGTCTCCATCTTTCATTTCTTGCTCTCCCATCTCCCAGTTCCTTGCTTTCCTTCCACCTTTATTTTTTAATGTGTTTATTTTTTGCACCTCCTAGTCTTGATGAAGTTTGATATGTAGGCTAGTTATTATCAACTTTGATACATTAGTTTTTTAAAAATATGTTTATCATTTTCCAAACTTCTTATTTTTTTCTTCTTATTATTACTAGTAGTAGTATTTTGGTATTAGTTTCCAACTTTATCTAATGAGCAGATATTGTGGTTCTTTTAAAATCTATTGAAATTATAGAGGGGTTCTCCACCAAAAGATGCAGGGTTTTCTGCTTCAACAGTACTTGGACAAAACCAGCACTGGACCCCCACCATGGCTAGTGGCTCAGAGCCAGCAGCCCTTCACAGCGCCCTCAGACTGCACCAAGGCCTCTGCCACTTCTCCAGCACCATGCCTCTCCTCAGCCACCCACCATGACTACCACATCCCCCTCACAGGTATGCCAGACTACCACCGGACTCCGAGGCCATCATCAACTGCCAGGTCAACCTAGAGCTCTACGCCTCTGATGTCTACCTGTCCATGTCTTACTACTTTGACTGTGGTGATGTGGCTTTGAAGAACTTTGCCAAATATTTTTTTCACCAATCTCATGAAGAGAGGGAACATGCCCAGAAACTGATGAAGCTGCAGAACCAACGAGGTGGCCACGTCTTCCTTCAGGATATCAAGAAACCCAGACCATGATGACTGGGAGAGTGGGCTCAATACAATGGAATGTGATTTGCACTTGGAGAAAAGTGTGAACCAGTCACTTCTAGAACTGCACAAATTTGCCACTGACAAAAATGACCCCCACTTTTGTGACTTCATTGAGACTCATTACCTGAATGATCAGGTGAAACCCATCAAAGAATTGGGTGTCCATGTAACCAACTTGCACAAGATGGGATTCCCAGAATCTGGCATGGCAGAATATTTCTTTGACAAGCACAACCTGGGAGAAAGTGATAATGAGAGCTACACCTTAGGCTGACTTTCCATAGCCATGGAAGTGACTTCCCTGGTCACCAAGGCAGTGCATGCATGTTGGGGTTACCTTTACCTTTTCTATAAGTTGTACCAAAACATCCACTTATGTTCATTGTACCATTCCTTCAAATAAAGAAATTTGGTACCCAGAAAAAAAAAGTGTTGAGATTTTATTCTCTTCTTTATCAGGTTGTCATTGCTTTAGTGAGCTTTTCTTCACTATGACTAAAAGACCTGACAAGAAAAACATGAAGGTGGAACAATTTATTTTGGCTCATGGTTTCAGAGGTTCAATTCGCCATTTGCCAAAAACATAGCTGTGGGCCCAAGATGAGGCAGAACATCATGGCAGAAAGAAGCTCAGGACATGGCAACACTGAAACAAGCTTGAGATCTCTGCTCACCAGGGACAAAATCTAAACCTCAAAAGCATTCCCCCAGTGACCCACCTTCTCCAGCCACACCCTACCTGCCTATAGGTACCTCCCTGTTGATCCATATCTGTGAAATAATCTGCTTATTAGGTTAAAGCTTTCATAATCTAATAATTTCACCTCTGAACCCTCTTGTATTATCTCCCAGGTGAGATTTTGGAAGACATCATGTATTTAAACCCAAGTAGTCATTAAGATTTTTGTAACTCTTCCCTGAATTAAAAGTGTATGTTGTCTAAATATTGGTTTAGGGGTTTATGTTCATCTTCTGTTTCAAACTTATTTATTTTTTATTCTTATTTTTAATTGATTTTATTGTTTTCAAAAACACGACAACAGTGGAATGCATTACAATCCTTATTACACATATAGAGCACAATTTTTCGTATCTCTGTATATAAAGTATGTTCATGCCAATTTATGCCATTATACAAGTACTTTTTTGCATTAAAATTCTTAATACACATATATACCTCAATTTTTCATATCTCTGTTTGTATTTAATGTATGTTGACACCCAACTAAAGTCTTCATACATGTACTTTGTATAATGATGACCATCACATTTCACCATCCTTGCTAATCACCCTCCCCCTCCCTTTCCCTCCCAACCCTCTTCCCTATCTAGAATTAATCTAATCCTCTCATGCTCTCCCTCCCTACCCGACTATGAATCACCCCCCCTAATATCAGACAAAATATTCAGCATTTGTTTTTTGGGAATTGGCTGACTTCACTTACCATTATCTTCTCCAATGCCATCCATTTACCTACAAATGCCATAATTTTGTTCTTTTTAATGCTGAGTAATATTCCATTGTGTATAAATGCCACATTGTTTTTATCTATTCATCCACTGAAGGACATCTAGGTTGGCTCCACAGTTTAGCTATTGTGAATAGTGCTGCTATAAACATTGATGTAGCTATGTCCCTGTATTATCCTGTTTTTAAGTCCTTTGGGTATAGTCCAAGAAGTGGAATAGCTGAGTCAAATGGTGGTTCCATTCCCAGATTTCCAAGGAATCTCCATGCCGCGTCCGGCTACGGGAGCCGAGTCCAGCGAGGGACGGTGAGGTTAAGAAATACACAGGACACCAAGGTTCTTCATCCAGGAGGAAGCGTGTGCTGCCGCGCTTTATTGCCAAATTTGTTCCCCTTATATATCTTTTGAAATAGCTGGGGAAATGACTCAAAAGCGAGGAGGGAAGAGTAATAACTGCGTCCTTGGGTTACCGTCATAGTCCCCTATCAGAAGGCTCCGAACAGGTCAAGATGTTCCCAAAGAGGCACATATGACTGAGGCAGATAAACGGGAAACCGCAAACCTGCGTCACAACCCTGTGAGCTGGCCACTTTGACATGCAGAACAAGGAACTGGGGACCGAGCCCCAGGGGCCAGGGCAGGCCTGCTACCAGCACTCCATACTGCTTTCCAAATTGACTGCACCAATTTGCAGTCCCACCAGCAATGTATGAGTGTACCTTTTTCCCCACATCCTCACCAACACTTGTTGTTTGTCTTCAAAATAGCTGCCATTCTGACTGGAGTGAGATGATATCTTAGAGTAATTTTGATTTTCATTTCTCTGATTGCTAGAGATGATGAGCATTTTTCCATATATTTGTTGATTGATTGAGGTGAAAGATTTATACAATGAAAACTACAGAACCCTAAAGAGAGAAATCAAAGAAGACCTTAGAAGATGGTTTGGCAGAATTAATATTATCAAAATGACCATACTACCAAGAGCACTATACAGATTTAATGCAATTCCAATCAAAATCCCAATAGTGTTCCTCATAGAAGTAGAAAAAGCAATCATGAAATTCATTTGGAAAAATAAGAGACTCAGAATAACTAAAGCAATTCTAAGCAGGAATACCAAAGCAGGTAGTATCTCTATACCAGACCTTAAACTATACTACAGAGCAATAGTAACAAAAACAGCATAGTATTGGCACCAATGGTACAGAACATAGGACACAGAAACTAACTCACAAAATTACAATTATCTTATATTAGACAAAGGTGCAAAAAACATACACTGGAGAAAACATAGCATCTTTAACAAATGGTGCTGGGGAAACTGGAAATCCATATGCAACAAAATGAAATTGAACCCCTATCGCTCACCATGCACAAAACTTAACTCATAATGGATCAAGGACCTAGGAATTAAACCAGAGACTCTGTGTCTAATAGAAGAAAAAGTAGGCCCTAATCTTCATCATTTGGGATTAGGCCCCAACTTCCTTAATAAGACTTCTGTAGCACAAGAATTAAAAACAAGAATCAATAGATGGGATGGATTCAAACTAAAAAGTTTTTTCTCAGCAAAAGAAACAATTTGTGAGATGAACAGAGTCTACATCCTGGGAGCAGATTTTTACCCCTCACACATCATATAGAGCACTAATCTCTAGGATATATAAAGAACTCAAGCAGCTAAGCACCAAAAAAAACAAATAACCCAATCAATAAATGGGCCAAGGACCTAAACAAACTTGTTTATTTAAGTCTTGAATGTTCTCTATTCTTTTTTTCCTCCTAAATGTATACATTATGAAGAAATGTTTTTAAATCTCCTATTATGACATGGGTTCATCTCTTTTTACTTTGCCTTCTGTTTTGTCCTTATATTTTATGAATATGTTATTTGGCCTATTGAAGTTGGTAATTTTTATTTCATTCTGGGAAATTGAAATTTTATCATTATGGAGTTTTTGTGTGTTCCTAGGGATTAAACCTAGTGCAGTGCTAAGCATGCACACTCTACCACTGAGCTATACCCCCAATTCCTGGACCTTTCATTTATACCCATAATAATGCTATTTTCTTTGAAGTTTATTTCCCTGATATTAATATAACTTCATCAATGGCACTTTTATTTCTATGTACCTGGTATACTTTATATTTTTATCGGCTCTTTACTTTTGAACATTCTGTGACCCTAACTTGTAGATGAGGCTTTCACAAATAATATGTATGTATGTACTTATTCTTCTAATAATATATAATAAATTTTGACTTTTGCTAGTAATATTTTGTCCATTTACATTTGCCATAATCATTAATATTATTGAATTTATTTATAAAATTTTGTTTTGTCCTTTTTATTTTTCCATACTTTCTTTTTTGCCCATGAATTTTTTAATTAATTGATTTATTTTTTCATATCACACTGTTTCTTTTTAGAAATGGACTGGGGAAATTTTGCAGATATTTGAGAATCTTTCCTCATGGGTATCCAGCCTCTCCTACATTCATTGGATTTTCTATCTGAGAAATGGTGCATATCAGAAGCTGGGCAAACAATGATTATTTTGCTATAAGAGTTTCCACAGGCTCATGATCATCATTTTCATTTTCTGTTGGTTTCTAAACTTAGCAGTACCCTCTTTGCTTGTCCATCTATCTTTTCTCTAGGCACAGCTGATTTCCACTAAGATTTTTCTTCTCTTTACAATAAATACACTTATCTTGCTTGTGCCCTGTAATCAATACACCTGGACTCTATTATTTTAGGAGCCTATCATCTCTATCACATGGATATCTCAATCAAACCTAGTTATAGATGACAGCCACCATTCAGCTTCTCAACAATATTGGTGCCTTTTCATTTTCATCATTTCAGCAAATGGATCCTGTCTCCTAGAACATAGATGGTTAAGGAATTGTGACTGAAGCTTTGTGATTCCTTATTCCACAATCTGCCATTGTAGCTCCAGAATTTTTACATTACTTTTACAGGGGTCATTAATTTTTCTAAGCTTCCAACATTGTGTTAACATAGACTTCTGAGATTCTCACCAGGCCAGAGAACTTATCCTGCACCTCTTGTGAATACTCGCATTTCAAAAAGCAACATTTTATCCATCTTTCTATTTTGTCCTTGATCCAGCACCTTCACAACCTATGACATTTATTAGCTTATTGTTCTCTTACTCCTTCAATAGGCACAGTTCTTCTCCAGGTAGGTACAGCACTTGCTTAGCATGCATGAGGCACTGGGTTCAATCCTTGGTACCATATAAAAATAAAATAAAGACATGTGTCCACCTACAACTAAAAAATAAATTTTTGTTTAAAAATTTTTTAACCGAAATTATTTATCTGGTGGATAAAATTAAACATGGGGAAAGATGCCCCTCCAGGCATGTGTAATGCAAAATAAAGGTTTCATCTTAACAAGAAATGGCCTTAACTGGGAGAAGTAGGATATTTGGCCTAGATGTTTCAGGCGAACCTGGGAGTACAGCATATTAAACTGCATTAGCCCAGATGGTTCAACCTAAATCTCAGTGTCCTACATTTCTTTTATCAGACTAGCTGGAATTAACAGTGCAAACTTTATTTGAACTCTGCTTGCCTTTTAAGTAAGTTCTAGGCCTCATCCACAGCATATTTTGCATTCTCTCTACAGGAAATATGAAACTTTATGTGATGTCATAGAAGGCTCTCAATTCACAATTTGCCTTCAACTGGTTGTTATTTTAAGCTGTATACTGACTTTCATTAATGAATCAATGCCACCTAGCAATACTCATCTTATTCTATAGGTTTTGTACTTATTATTTCTCCTGAACCTCTCAACACCTGGGGATATTGAATTTGCCAGTGCATTTCCTTCCTTGTATGCCATTCCAGATTTGTGTTTGGCTCCCATCAGCTAGTCATTTGATACGGACTGTTACTATGGAAAGGAGGTATAACTGTGTTTGAAGAAGCTCATTTTGGCCCAGGGAAATTCTGAGTAAATTTCAATGCTAAGCAACCAGCAGTTAACATTCCTGTCAGCTGAGCACCTTTGGATGGTGCATAATAGCATCTACTATACACATCAGGAAATAAAGGAGATTGCAAACAACATTACTGTGACCTAAATAAATGAGCTGAGAATAGAAAGACACAGGAATCAATAATAAGCAAAAATGAAATATTGGTACAAAAAAAAAGGTTGAAATAAATGCATTGCATGCAGCTAAAAAAATTAAGTTGTTAAAGAAATAATGATTCAGTAAAGTATAATCTATGTCTTCAAAGGAAGAATACAATCAGTGGATTAGAAGTTAATTTCTAATATACATTGAAATTATATACAGAATTTGTCTCTATATAGAATTAGGTAGAAACTAGGAAAGAAATTATTTTGAAGAGTGAAAATAAAATAGTATTCAAGGAACTTTTATTGTAGACTGCAAAACATAAAGACCTATTATTTAAAAAAAATAAACATTTAGTTTTTAGTTGTAGGTGGAAACAATATCTTTATTTTATTTTTATGTGGTACCAAGGATCGAACCCAGTGCCTCATGCATGCTAGGCAAGTGCTGTACATTTGAGCCACAACCCCAGCACCAAGATCTATTATTTTTAAACAATTGAATTTCAAAGATAACAATGGAATTCTTTTTATTTTATTTATATTTTTATTGGTTGTTCAAAACCCTACAAAGCTCTTGACATATCATATTTCATACATTAGCTTCAAGTGAGTTATGAACTCCCTTTTTTACCCCAAGTAGAGATTGCAGAATCACATGGGTTACACATCCACATTTTTACATAATGCCATACTAGTAACTGTTGTATTCTGCTACCTTTCCTATCCTCTACTATCCCCCCTCCCCTCACCTCCCATCTTCTCTTTCTACCCCTTCTACTGTAATTCATTTCTCACCTTGCTTATTTTCCCATTCCACTCACAACCTCTTATATGTAATTTAGTATAACAATGAGGGTCTCCCTCCGTTTCCATGCAATTCCCCTTTTCTCTCCCTTTCCCTCCCACCTCATGTCTCTGTTTAATGTTAATCTTTTCTTCCTGCTCTTCCTCCCTGCTCTATTCTTAGTTGCTCTCATTATATCAAAGAAGACATTTGGTATTTGTTTTTTAGGGATTGGCTAGCTTCACTAAGCATAATCTGCTCTAGTGCCATCCATTTCCCTGCAAATTCCATGATTTTGTCATTTTTTAGTGCTGCGTAATACTCCATGGTGTATAGATGCCACATTTTTTTACTTCATTCATCCATTGAAGGGCATCTGGGTTGGTTCCATAGTCTAGCTATTGTGAATTGTGCTGCTATGAACATCGATGTGGCAGTATCCCTGTAATACGCTCTTTTAAGGTCTTCAGGGAATAGTCCGAGAAGAGCAATAGCTGGATCAAATGGTGGTTCCATTCCCAACGTTCCCAGGAATCTCCATACTGCTTTCCAAATTGGCCGCACCAATTTGCAGTCCCACCAGCAATGTACAAGAGAACCCTTTTCCCCACATCCTCGCCAGCACTTGTTGTTGTTTGACTTCATAATGGCTGCCAATCTTACTGGAGTGAGATGGTATCTTAGGGTGGTTTTGATTTGCATTTCTCTGACTGCTAGAGATGATGAGCATTTTTTCATGTACTTGTTGATTGATTGTATGTCCTCCTCTGAGAAGTTTCTGTTCAGGTCCTTGGCCCATTTGTTGATTGGGTTATTTGTTATCTTATTGTCTAATTTTTTGAGTTCTTTGTATATTCTGGATATTAGGGCTCTGTCTGAAGTGTGAGGAGTAAATATTTGTTCCCATGATGTAGGTTCCCTATTTACTTCTCTTATTGTTTCTCTTGCTGTGAAAAAACTTTTTAGTTTAAGTAAGTCCCATTTGTTGATTCTTGCTATTAACTCTTGTGCTATGGGTGTCCAATTAAGGAATTTGGAGCCCGACCCCACTATATGTAGATTGGAGCCAACTTTTTATTCTATCAGACGCAGAGTCTCTGATTTGATATCAAGGTCCTTGATCCATTTTGAGTTAACTTTTGTGCATGGTGAGAGGAGGGGGTTCAGTTTCATTTTGTTGCATATGGATTTCCAATTTTCCCAGCACCATTTGTTGAAGATGCTATCCTTCCTCCATTGCATGCTTTTAGCCCCTTTATCAAATATAAGATAGTTGTAACTTTGTGGATTGGTCTCTATGTCCTCTATTCTGTACCATTGGTCCACCCGCCTGTTTTGGTACCAGTACCATGCTGTCTTTGTTACTATTGCTCTGTAATATAGTTTGAAATCCGGTATCCCTATACCACCTGATTCGCACTTCCTGCTTAGAATTGCTTTTGCTATTCTGGGTCTTTTATTTTTCCATATGAATTTCATGATTGCTTTATCTATTTCTATAAGCAATGCCTTTGGGATTTTGATTGGCATTGCATTAAACCTATATAGAACTTTTGGTAATATTGCCATTTTGATGATGTTAGTTCTGCCTATCCATGAACAGGGTATATTTTTCCATCTTCTAAGATCTTCTACTTCTCTCTTTAGGGTTCTGTAGTTTTCATTGTATAAATCTTTCACCTCTTTTGTTAGGTTGATTCCCAAATATTTTATTTTTTTTGAGGATATTGTGAATGGAGTGTTTTTCCTCATTTCCGTTTCAGAAGTTTTGTCGCTGATATACAGGAATGCCTTTGATTTATGCATGTTGATTTTATATCCTGCCACTTTGCTGAATTCATTTACTAGTTCTAGTAGCTTTTTTGTAGACCCTTTTGGGTCTTCTAGGTATAAAATCATGTCGTCTGCAAATAGTGATAATTTAAGTTCTTCTTTTCCAATTTTTATGCCTTTAATTTCTTTCGTCTGTCTAATTGCTCTGGCCAGTGTTTCGAGAACTATATTGAATAGAAGTGGTGATAGAGGGCATCCCTGTCTTGTTCCAGATTTTAGAGGGAATGCCTTCCATTTTTCTCCATTCAGAATGATGCTAGCCTGAGGCTTAGCATAGATAGCTTTTACAATGTCAAGGTAATTTCCTGTTATCCCTAGTTTTTCTAATGTTTTGAACATAAAGGGATGCTGTACTTTGTTGAATGCTTTTTCTGCGTCTATCGAGATGATCATATGGTCCTTATCTTTAAGTCTATTGATGTGGTGAATAACATTTATTGATTTCTGTATATTGAACCATCCTTGCATCCCAGGGATGAATCCTACTTGATCATGGTGCACAATTTTTTTGATGTGCCTTTGTATCCGATTCGCCAGAATTTTATTGAGGATTTTTGCATCTATGTTCATCATGGATATTGGTCTGTAGTTTTCTTTCTTTGAGGTGTCTTTGTCTGGTTTTGGAATCAACGTGATGTTGGCCTCATAGAATGAATTTGGAAGAGCTCCCTCTTTTTCCATTTCCTGAAATAACTTGAAAAGTATTGGTATTAATTCTTCTTTAAAGGTTTTGTAAAACTCTGCTGTATACCCATCCGGTCCTGGGCTTTTCTTGGTTGGTAGTCTTTTGATTGCTTCTTCAATTTCATCCATTGATATTGGTCTGTTCAAATTGTGTGTATCCTCCTGACTCAGTCTGGGCAAATCATATGTCTTAAGAAATTTATCGATGTCTTCACTATCTTCTATTTTATTGGAATATAGGTTTTCAAAATAATTTCTAATTGTCTTCTGTATTTCTGTAGCATCTGTTGTGATATTGCCTTTTTCATCCCGTATGTTAGTAATTTGAGTTCTCTCTCTTCTTCTCTTCGTTAGCATGGCTAAGGGTCTGTCAATCTTGTTTATTTTTTTGAAGAAACAACTTTTAGTTTTGTTAATTTTTTCAATAGTTTCTTTTGTTTCAATTTCGTTGATTTCCGCTCTGATTTTAATTATTTCTTGCCTTCTGCTGCATTTGCTGTTGTTTTGTTCTTCCTTTTCTAGGGCTTTGAGATGAAGTGTGAGTTCATTTATTTGTTGGTTTTTCTTTTTTTTTTTTTTTTGAGGAATGACCTCCAGGTGATGAATTTCCCTCTTAAAACTGCTTTCATTGTGTCCCATAGATTCCGATAAGTTGTGTCTGTATTTTCATTTATCTCTAAGAATTTTTTGATTTCCTCCTTTATGTCTTCTGTAACCCCTTGATCATTCAGTAACATATTGTTCATTTTCCATGTGATATAGGATTTTCCCATCCTTCTTTTATCATTGATTTCCTGTTTCATTCCATTATGGTCAGATATGGTGCATGGTATTATCTCCACCCCTTTATATTTACTGAGGGTTGCCCTATGGCATAATATATGGTCTATTTTTGAGAAGGATCCATGTGCTGCTGAGAAAAAAGTATATCCACTTGATGATGGTTGATATATTCTATATATGTCAGTTAAGTCTAGGTTATTGATTGTGATATTGAGATCTATAGTTTCTTTATTCAACTTTTGTTTGGAGGATCTGTCCAATGGTGAGAGAGGTGTGTTGAAGTCACCCATAATTATTGTGTTGTGGTCTGTTTGATTCTTGAACTTGAGGAGAATTTGTTTTATGAACATTGCAGCACCATTATTTGGTGCATAAATATTGATAATTGTTATATCTTGTTGGTGAATGGTTCCTTTTAACAGTATATAATGTCCTTCCTTATCCCTTTGGATTAACTTAGTCTTGAAGTCGATTTTATTCGATATGAGGATGGCCACCCCTGCTTGTTTGCGAGGACCGTGTGCGTGGTATATTTTTTCCCAACCTTTCACCTTCAGCTTGTGTATGTCTTTTCCAGTCAGATGTGTCTCCTGGAGGCAGCATATTGTTGGATTTGTTTTTTTTAATCCATGTTACCAGTCTATGTCGCTTTATTGGAGAGTTTAAACCATTAATGTTTAGAGTTACTATTGCTATGTGGTTTGTACTTCCAGCCATGTTTGATTATTTGTCTCTCTCTCTTTTTTTAAATTTAGTTTGTTTCTCCATGATTAGCTTTCCCCCCTCTGTCTGTCTTTACTGAGGTACTTCCCACTGTTGGCTTTGGTTATTGTTTTTCATTTCTTCCTCGTGTAGTGTTTTGCTCAAGATGCTTTGCAATGCTGGTTTTCTGGCTGCAAATTCTTTTATTTTTTGTTTATCATGAAAGATTTTTATTTCGTTGTCGTACCTGAAGCTTAATTTTGCTGGATACAGAATTCTTGGTTGGCATCCATTGTCTTTCAGTGTTTGAAATATGTTGTTCCAGGATCTTCTTGCTTTCAGCGTCTGTGATGAAAAATCTGATGTTAACCTTATTGGTTTACCTCTGAATGTAATATGCCTCCTTTCTCTTGTAGCTTTTAATATTTTCTCTTTGTTCTGTATATTGGATATCTTCATAACAATGTGTCTTGGCGTTGGTCTACTTTGATTTTGTATGCTCAGTGTCCTGTATGCATCTACAATTTGTATATCTGTTTCCTCTTTTATTTCTGGAAAGTTTTCTGTAATTATTTCATGTAGTAGGTTACACATTCCCTTGGTTTGAATCTCTGTGCCTTCCTCTATCCCGATGACTCTTAAATTTGGTTTTTTAATGTTATCACCTATCTCTTGGATGTTTCTCTCGTGATTTTTAACCAGCCTATCAGAGTTGGCTAGACTCTTTTCAAGATGATATATTTTGTCTTCATTATCTGACGTTCTGGCTTCTACTTGCTCCACTCTATTAGTGATGCTCTCGTTTGAGTTTCTAATTTGGCTTATAATTTCCTTCATTTCTACGATTATTGTTTGATTCTTTTTTATAATCTCTATCTCCTGATAAAGATGCTTAACTTCTTCTTTTATCTGTTTTTGTAATTCCTTCTCAATGTGTTCTTTTGCTGCTTGAATTTGCTGTCTCATATCCTCTTTAAGGTTCCATTCCATCTGTCTAAGGTATTCCTTGAGTTCTTTATATGACCATTTTTCTGATGAATCCATATCCTCCTGAATATTTAGGCTTTCCTGCATTGTTTGTACTTCTTTTCTTCCTTGCTTTTTCATATTGCTCATATTGCTTCTTGTTCTGTTTGACTACTGAGTTGCTGTTTACTCCTATAAATTTATTTGATGTAATTCCCAGCAGGTCTCCTTTCAGCGGAATTTTGCTAGAAGTCCCTTAGCAGGCCGCATGCAGGTGAATTAATGGGCCTCTCTGCTCCCTTTGCTGCAGAGGCATTGAAAGTGCTGCCTCCTCGCCAGCCGCCATGTTGGGTCCCCCCTGAAATAAAAGATGATGAAGAGAGAGAGCTTCAGATGGATCCTGCAGACTATGGAAAGCAACATTTCAATGATGTTCTTTAACTCGAGTTTCTTCGGGAGTCAGGAACTTAACCTCTTCACGGAAGTAAAAGTCGAACCCTCCAACCCCCTCAGCTGTGGCCGCCTGCATTCCTTCCCTCCCGCCTCAAGGAATTGACAATGGAATTCTTTACTTTAGTAAATATTACCTATTCCACTTCATAATATTTTAGTTTATTACAGTTTACTGTAATATATTTTATCAAAACAACAAAAATAAAGACACTTTAGTTTTCTTTTATACTGAAACTAGAAAACAGGAACACCCCAATATTTTTTTTTAAGTGTAAAGGCTGCTAAAAGCAGCTAACATTGGCACATAAACTGAATGAATTGAAAGGCAGAATGAACCACATAGGAAAAATAGAAAAGTGGTCCAAGAGCAGCAGATCTCATGAAAGGCCAACATGAAAAAAGGGGTGTGGAATATGAGGAGGAAAAAACAGAAATTAAGAAGACAAATGAGCCAAAATGAATGAAAGAAATATGCAGAAAAGAATGATGAATAAATGGTGACAGACTTCAGAAAATATCAGTGCAAATATGTTCTCTAAAAAGAAACTTCTGCAACAATTGGGCAAAGACAATGTAGTTTATTCCAAAGTAAGAAGTAAAATAGGCACTGGACCAACATTGACATAGAAGTATTAAAAGAAAGAAAGTGAGAAAGACTTTCTCAAAGAACACTTCACAAAATGCAAAGGGACAGATGAAAGTTCTGGCCAAATATTTTATCATGAACTAAAAAGTTAAAAGAAAAGAAAAGAAAAAGATAAGAAGTAAAGTGAAAACATAAGATTTTAGGAAAAATATGTTGAGAAAATAGGAGATAATAAAATATACATTGGCAGAACTCAGGAATAAATTAGAAAGAATAACAAAATCACATAAATGAAGACAATACTGGCAGAAGCACATAGGGCAATGTATATTGAGGATAGCACAAAAAGAGACCTGGAAGACGAATGACAAATATTACCAAAATAAAATTAAAATAAAGGAAGATATGTATAAAATGAGTAAAGGAAATTAATATAGAAGAGTGGTGAAGAAGACGAAAGCCTCATATTTGGAGTTCCTCAAAAATGTCAGGGAAAAGGCACAGGGTGAAACATCGTGGTAGAGCTCTTGCTTAGTAAGTGTAAGTCTCTGAATTCCATCCCCGGGGGCACCATGGGGGAAAAAATTGGGAAAAGACAAGTATAGCAGAACACAACACTGAAATGTACAATTCAAGAAAACATTCTTGAAATAAAAGCAGACTTGGATCTATATTTTTCAAAAGGTAGGTTATATTCCAGGGCAGTTTGAACCACAATGGTCAATCCTGAAATATATTTTAATAAAGTCATTGATACTTTAAAGATCTTTAAAGAATTATTTGCACATGTAGACCAAAGTATCAGATCCTTAGCAGAAAATAAATCAGCCACACATGTTTTTATAACAGTATTTAGTGTCAGTAAACAATGGAGCAAATCTACATAGTAGGCCAGGTAAGATGTGTGAACCAATGACTACATGTCCTCCGGATTGCCTTTCCAGTGGAAAGTCAACAGATAGATTGTTCTGAACATCCAAAGACCTAGGGGTTATTTTTCTTGAAACTCCTTGCTTGAGACACTGCCTACAAGAAAATGTCAGACAGACAAGGGACAACTGGAAATCAAGTAAAAAGTCATTAACTGTGAGTATCTTTTACTTTGAACCAAGATGAACAGAAATCTGGCAAAAAGGACAACTAACAAAATGTAAATTTATATGTCCTAACAATGGAGAAAGGTTAACCAGTTACAAAATGAGAAAGGAAGAGAAAGGAGATGGAAAAAAGGACTCTTGCTGATTGCTACAAGTGAAATATCTAGCGTCAAAATTTGCAAAATTGAGTGATAAGTAAGAATACTGAATCACACAAACATACATCAAACTATCTATGGTCAAACTGGCATTACTGCTATTAAGTTTGGAAACTGCTTTGCAGATTCCCCTTCATTCTAGAGTTCCTAGCTACAGCTGGTTAAAAAGAAGAACTCTCAAGAGTGGAAGGGAAGCAAAGGCAACTTCTTTTAGAAGGACATGAACAGACGTGATAATGGCCAGGAACAGTATACATAGTAGACTTCAGAAAGTTCTTGTCCTCTACCTGATGAGATAAGGTGTTTCCTATGGCCCAACCTGTTGATCAACACTGGCACAGGGCTCATACCTGGGACCATGGCTGTGCATATACAGATGTACAGTGCTAATAGAAGAGGCAGTTTTCTCTGATCTATCCACAAATATCCCCAGTACAAATTGCCAGGAGCCATCAGAGAAGTGTGGGTGAACTACCGCAATGTTGAGGCCATTAGGCAGGAAAGCTGGTATCAGGAACTCCCTGTAGCAACCCTGCTGGATTGAGAATGCCTGGTTCATGTGGTGTCCTGCCTAGCTCCATCTCAAGTTCAACACAGCACCAGAGATGGGGTGACCACTGGAGCTACACAGCCTCTCAGAGTTAGGTGTGGCTTGCCAAAATGCCATTCATACTGTTTACTGCAAGACCCCTGCCACACCAAGAAGCAAGCAACAAAACAAGACTCCCCCACTGAAACCTTATCCCTGCCTTTGATGTACACTCCCTTAAATAAACTACCAAGGCTCTTTTTCAGTTGTTTAGTTCCAGCTCCTATCAGGACTGGAAGACCCATCAGATGTTCCCCTTTTCACATATAATTTCTGACTCTGTCCTTATTTATTACCAATTATTTCAGACTTTTTATTTCCCGGATGACTCACACCTCCTGAACAGGAACCTACCATGTTGGGGTGCTGGTCACCTTGATAGCAGACCACATTTATAGACAGATGTTCATAGATGCATGGATTTTTTCAGGTAAGACTTTTGTACCTATGTGAGTGTTTCAGGTATAACCTTTGATGGTTTCTCTGATCCTCCAATTTCCCTCTTCAGAATTTACTTTTTATTTGCTCCTTTTACATTTGTATAATTTTTAATTACTAAGTTAAACCTCTTACTGCTGTGAAACTTTTAGTGGCTTTGGCTTGTTATTGACACAAAAATTAATGTTAAGCAAAATAATTTTAGTGACTTAGAAAAGTAAACCAGGCAAATATAAATATAAAAAAAAGCTAGGAGTGGTAATCTAAATATCAGACAAATGGAATTCAGACCCGTAAGTGTTTACTAGAAAAGGAACAGAAACTTCTGTGCTATAAGCTTTTGTTTATAACTGAAAGTTATATTGATTAATATATATATGCAGAAGAGTGCAATAACAGCATCAACTGATAATTTGTTTGTTTGTTTTGTGGTGCTGAGGATTGAACATAGGACCTTGTGCATGCAGTGAGCACTCTATCAATTGAACTATAACCCCAGCCCATTAACTGATAATTTTGATACTGACATCTTGACATTATGTATTTTAAAGGTAGTATTTCCAGCATTTTCCTATTAAGCATGCTGCTGGATTTGGATGAGAGATATGCAGTTTTTATGCTAGGAGACTATTTATCCAATACTAATTTATTTTGTGATTCAAAAAAACAACAGTGTGTTGAATTTTATGAAATGCCTCATTAGCATCTATGGGAGTGATCAAATGATTTTTTCCTTGAAATTGTCACCATGATTAACATTGATCCATTTGTACATTCCTGGAATTAATCCATACTTTTTAATGTGATGTTGATTCTTTTTGTAAATATTTTATTATGTTATTTTGCATTCATATTTATGAATATAGCTTATCTGTACTGTTGATCTTGGAATCTCAATTAAGCATTGAAATCAATTTCATGCTCCATTCATGAGAATATTTGGGAATTACAGTAGTAATTTGGAATTAAAAATGTATCAGCTAGGTTGGGCATGGTGGCACACACCTGTAATCCCAGCGGTTCAGGAGGCCAAGGCAGAAGGATCATGAGTTCAAAGCCAGCCTCAGCAATGGTGAGACACTAAGCCACTCAGTAAGACCCTGTCTCTAAATAAAATACAAAAAAGAGCTGGGATGTGGTTCAGTGGTTGAGTGCCCCTGAGTTCAATCCCCAGTACCCTCACCCAAAGTATTAGCTAGTCTTTACATTTTTGAAACTGATTAGATCTTTTGCTTTATGGTGGGTCTTTTTATGTACAGAAACTGGTCATGTTCTATTTTTTTCCTCTGGAAATTATTTTATAAAATTGTACTTTCCTTGAAAATTATTAATCTCATCTGTGCTTTCCAATTTATAATCAGAACATAAAGCAAACATTGGTGTGAATAAGTTGACTCATTTCTAGTTCAAGTTAAAGACCTTACATTTTGGAGAAGGACAGATATCACAGACTTGTGGTTTTTCTGTAGCAATATTGATTCTTACAGATAAAACTTTAGAGGAAAAGTTGTTTAAATTGATACAAGATTTTGAGACTTTTATTTGAAATATTTGCATGTAGAAATTCAGGGAAATTAGTAATAATTATTGTAATAATTAGTAATAATTATTGTATTCTATTCTCCTTTTTCACTGAAAAAGGCAATTGAAAAGAGAGAAGACATAAAATGCAGTCATTGCCTTGAAGGAACTTTCACCCCAATTTTAAGTTCTTAAAGGATTTAATACACCAAATAATATACTTAGCTATTCAACATTGTTACAGTTGAACATTAAAGGAGTTAATTTATACTAAAATTCTTACAGGATTATAGAGGCTGGAGAGATTGCCTGGGGTTGGGTTAGTCAGGAGACTTAATAGAGGAGGCAACTCTACATGAAGGGCAGGATTAAAATTGGTGGAACTCTAGTTACAGGGACAAAAATTAATATGCCTTTGAGATGGTATGGATGTAGCATATGGAGATTGTTCTATAAATGTTTGATGAATGGATAAATAAATGAATATATGTAGTTTTACATGAGCCAGGAAAGAAAGCGGAGATATCTCAAAAGTTAGATACCACAAACAGGCCAAATTGAGATGACTATGAGTCACCCTTTGTTATCCCAGCTGGGGATTACTGACCATGGAGTGAACCATCTCAATGGATTACAAACAAGTTTTAGTTATTTCAAAGTGGGTGTACTGAGAAGATTAGTAGACCATGTAGGCGAACATATTGCTGCTGTTGTTATTTAGGTGGAAAATGCTGACCACATTTGTATATTGTAAGGAAGGAATTAGATGAGAGAAAGAGTTTAATATCTGAAGAGAATAGGTGTTGAAAGAAATAACAGGAGGAGAGATAGACACTAGGAAGGGACAAGGAAGTGTGCTTTGACACAGTCAGGAGAGAAGGGGCAGGTGAGGAAGAGAAAGTGAAGGGCCCTAGATGTGAGTAGGGTGGATGCAGTTAAATATGGAATTGGGTTTCAGGGAAATTGTTGAAACTATGGTTAAGTAGTCTTATTTCCCTTTTAAAAAAAATAGAATTGTGTACATGTGATGAAAAAGGGGAAAGATGGGCAGTTTGAGAATAATAAAATTTGGATTGGATTATAATTAAGATGGGAAGGAGCAAGTTCGTTTCAGTTCTAGCTGAGTTTGAAGACCATAAATGTTTTGGTGGCACAAGTATGGATGTACAGTTTTCTTGTAGAGAAATTTTACACTCAGGTAGATGTATATTAGTGAAATATTTAGAAATTTTAAGAGTGTACAGTGCTGGATTAAAAGACTGCCTACAGCAATCTATTTTGTGGTCTGTATTAACTAGGGAATGGAGAAAATCAATGGACTTGATAAATTGGGATGAAAGTTATTAGTGGTTCAGGAGTAAGTTGTTTTAATGAAATTGGAGAAAAAGGCTAGAGAAAATGAAAAAGAAAGAAAGTATTATAAGAAATGGCCTATTAAATCTCAAGATTTCAGAAGTTAAATCTTACAGAAGATAAGGTTTTTTTGGGATAGGATTTTGAAATGGAGTGAAAGTGAAGTTTCCTAAAACTGAAGTAAATATATATTCTCTACAGAAAAATGTCACAGACATAGAATCTGCTTCTTAAGCTGCAGAATCTTAGGAAGATTACTTTCTTCCTATGTACTTCAATGTACTTCTCAGTGAAGTTAAATGGTTATGATAGGCATTAAAGAGTTTATAAAGAATGTAGAAAAATGGAAGAGTTTTTATTACTGTTATTCTATTATTATTACCTTCAGTATGGTTATTTTTGAATAGATAGATTCTACATATTGAGATTATCTTAGTGCTGAGGAGTCAAGTGCAAAAGCTGTCAATAAATACAAGGGTCTGAGAAAAGAAATATGATAGAAAATGGTAATAAGGATTCCTAAAGATGATGACAAAATAGCTGAGAACAAAGAAAACTTTATTTTTATGCTCTGGGGGAAGTAAAAATATAATTTTAAGTAGTCATTTGTAGAAAGACAATTCTGTCTTCTTTTTCTGTGTTTGTGCTTTGGAAAGACTAGGATGAACTACCATTCTGTAAAGAAATTGGAAATCTAGCACAAAACGTTTAGAGTAGACTGGATTTCCCTGAAGATATGTATAAAGAAATATGAAGGGTTAAGGGAGCAGTGGGTAGATGGGAAGGGAGAAAGGAAAGATAGAGCAGTATGAAGGTTAAAATATGGGGAAAAAAGAAAACCAGAGGTTTTACCACTGGATGGGAACAAGGGTGATAGGCACGATTTGAAGCTGTAGAATAATGTTGTAAGTGGTCAGATGCCAAGAGAACACCAAAGGAAGATTATTTAAACTCTTATGTTGGCTGTTTATTCTCTTCATAATGGAAACTTGAGGATGCTAGGACATGATCGTGGCATATATAAGTGGTTGAGTCTAAGGATTTAGGATTTTAGATAAATTTTTCAGAATATTTGGATGGCTAAATGTGAATAATTAAAGTTGCATTAAGTATAGTGATGTGTTGAAATATCACACTAGATCACATTTATATGCACAATTAACACATGTTGATAGAAATAAAGGTAAAAGAAATTAAAAACATCTGCAATGGAGAGAGAAAAATAGGAAATAATAGTAGAAAGTAATAAATCATAAACATGAAATAAGAAAAAGTTAACTATATCAACTTCAAAATGTAATAATGAACTTTTCAAACCTGTTCAATTTCAATAAAATCAAACAAACAAAAAATAAAGAACTACAAAAGTGTAGAAACTCACATTTTAGATAAAGTATTTTACTGAGATTTAAATTGACTCAAGAAATTTCCTCATAAACATCCATTTATATTTTTAAAATATTGGTCATTCTGCAATTTGGGACATGAAATTCACATTTCAATGCTTGAACAATATTTGTATGAGAATAAAAATAGCACAATCATTTAAATATATGCTTTTATGTAGCATTTAATACTTTAATTAGACATGTTACCTGGGCTGACAGATTTTCTTTGTCAACCTTGAACAACATGTAGTCAGACGGTTGCATGGGGCTCATAAACACACTAGAGGCTTGTCTTTTGCCTGCCTGCTGTGTGGAATCTTGATGACTGGCAGCTCCACAGGAATCTGACTGAAAACAAAAAGACCATCATCTGGATGTGATAGACACTTATTAAAATCTCAGCTGTTTCAATTCTTCTTGAAGTGTCATAATTGAGATATTCTTAAACTGGAATGTAAATGTTTTAAACCTTCCAACATGTTATCAATAAACCTTAATACTTATTCAATAAATTATTCATTTGGAAATTATTGTATAGCTAATACTTACTGGCATAAATCAAATAAATTAATAATATCATGTCACAAAATTTATATAGCATAGATTTAATGCATTAATTGGAAATACAAATGGAGAAATTTTTGTGTTTTTGTTTTAGTCTAATAAGAGTGCAAGCAATTTATTTATGTTTCATATAAACTGGCATTTCCTGTACTCATAGGAGCCACTTAATCTTGTAGATATTACTGTTCTTCATTGCCACTGTGGAAGACAAAGAAAACCAGGACCAAGCAAAAAGTGACTTGATACTTGGCTCAAAAATAGCAACTCCCAAACACTTATAAAACTTTCCTTATGCCCTTTCAGAAGGTGTGAGACTATTTGGTCAGTACAGTGAACATTTAGCCAACAAGGGATCATTTTCTCCATTTTATAGAAACCCTAGGACTTTTTCCCAGTAATATAAACCATCTCATAAAAGTCCACAAACTGGGCTGACTATCTTGTCAGAAACAAAGGAGTACATCCAAAAGAATAGGGGAAAAGAAAAGAGCAAGAGCGAGAGCGAGAGCGAGAGAGAGAGAGAGAGAGAGTTATTATATTATGGGAAGAGAGAATTATTTAGTTCAGTATTTCATTATTGCTTTTCATTACATGGCATATGTTGACACTTTCCAGAACTCTCTGCAAATATTTTGGATTAAGAGAGGAGAATCTCTCTCTGTTCTTTATTTAGTCTCTCTCTGGCCAGATCATTAATATTCACACGTATGTACTTATAAACCATACTGCCCCCATACCAGTGTCTGCATGATGCACCTTTCACTACTGAGGCTCACTCTACTTCATATTCCACATGTTGATACAAAACCTAACAGCACTAAAAATTTCATGATTCCAAGGACTTTAACAGAGATTTACAGAAATATTTTCAAATGCTAATTTAGCCGGACTGTAGGGCACCATCATCTCTCACTGGATTATGGTAATAACTTCCTAACTTGTCTCCCTGCTCCCATTATTTCTCTACTACAATTTGACAGCAGCCAGAGTAAGCTTTTAAAAATGTCATATCACGTCTCAACATTTTCAAAGGAATTCCCATCTAACTCAAGAGCAAAAGTCAAATTCTTATACAGCCTGCCAGGTACCATATAGGACCTGCCTTCATCTCCAACCTCCTCCTCACCTGGCCCTCTTTCTAGCCACTGACCTCCTTGGTGTCTTTTGAGACATTTGCTATTTCTGTCGGAGAATCCTCCCCATGGATGTGAGCATAGCTTGCTTTCCTATCTCTTTCAGATTTTTATTCTGACAGCACCTTCACAGTGAACAGTTTTAAGCATCTTATTAAAATTGCATCCTCTTATTCTGGAATTCTTATCTTATTTCACTTTTCTCATAGCAAGCATCATTTCCCAGACTTTTGATTTACTGTGTTTTTCATTATCTTCCTCTTCTCACTACAATGAAACCTCCACCAGAAAAAGTGTTTTGTTGTCTGTTAATTGGTGTCCCTTCAACATCTAAAATATTGCCTGACACATGGCTTGGGTCTAATAAATATGTGTAAAAAATTTTGGGGATTCAGAAGCTCATTTTAAGAAATATAGATATAGCTAAATTTCTTGTATGCCAAGAAAAATTATAGAAATGTAGGAAGCAATTACTACTTTGTTTATATTTCATACTTTTACAAAACAGTATTATTTGAATAAGAATCATCAGATTTAGGTTAAGAATGAAGTTAAGAATTCGTGGTTGTTTTAATCTTAAAAATTAGAGAGATTCCATTTGTACAGAAAATAACAAAAATATGATAAATGCCTACAGACTCAACATTAAATCCTATCAGATTATGATTATATTTGTTCATTATAGCTTGTTAAAAAATAAAATATTATTGATATAATTGAAACTTCTTGAAATTCTTTCTATTCCCATTTTCCTATCATCGCCTCCTTAGGTTTGATATTATCCTGAATTTTGTGTTTGGCTTGCCCATGAATTCGTATACAATAACATATGAATATGTCCATGTACTACAAATAAGTTACTTTTTATGATTTCAAACTTTACCTATATGATGTTATAATTTAAGTTTTTTCCTAGTTTGTTTTTCCCCATGTTATAAGCATGTTGATGAGATATTTATCTCTTAATATTTATAGCTCCACTTAACTAATTATAATTGCCATGTAGCATTTAATAATTATATTAAAATACATTTAGTCTCTCTCCTATTGGTAAATAAATAGGTGTTTCTAATTCTTCCTTCTAGACTGTTGTTATTCTGTTTTTTTATACTCATCCTTATGAACAAGTATCTCAAAGAAAAGTACCTAGAAATAGAGTTGTGAAACCAATGTTTACACAATTTTTAGCTTCATTAAGATAACAATAAATTATCCTCCAAAGTGTTTATACTTACATATACACATAAAACTAACATTGAGTTCTTGTTTTTCCAAATCCTCATTGCTACTTGTTATTGTCACACTTTATTTTTCCTAATTTGACTTGTGTGAAATAGTGTCTAACAATTGCTGTGTTTAGATGTCTCTGATTTCTGGTGAGGTTGAGCACAGTTTCAGCATTAATTGGCTGTGTAGGATTTCTGCTGAATGGATTCTTTGTTCAATAGACTTTAAACATTATCCTCTAAAGTTATTTTTTTCTTACAGTTTTCTAAGTGCTCTTCATAATTTTTTTACATAAAAGTTCTAAAAGTTTTGCTCTAACCATATAGTCATTTAAAGCTTCTTAAGAATGAAAGAATACTGTTATGGTTTGATACAAGATGTCCCCCAAAAGCTCATGTGTGAGAGAATGCAAGAAGGTTCGAGGAGAAATTATTGAATCAAGTGGGATTGCTTCAGTGGTAACTGAAGTGGTAAGGTATGGCTGGAGGAGGTGGGAATTAGGGCTTGGCTTTGGTATATATATTGAATCTGGACAGTGAAGTCTGTTTCCTGGTCACCATGATGTGAGCCCCCAAATAAATTCTTCCTCTTATAGGTGGCCCCCAAATAAATTCTTCCTCTTGTATAATTGTGCTGGTCAGGTCATTTAGTCACAGAAGCAAAAAAAAATGACTAAAACAAGTACATTCTTAATAAATAATAGAAGGACACTAGGCCTATCCTGGGCAAACTGGGTTTATGGTTTATGTAGTTAAAAGCATTGTACAGTTAAACTTTTTTTTTTGTAGCATCCTTTACTGAACAGAAGATTTTAATTCTAGTGTAATCAATTTTATCAATTTTCAAAGCTAGTCTCAGAAGACAAATGCAGTTTGGTTTCATTTATATGAGATACCTAGAGTAGTTAAATTCACAGAAATAGAAAGCAGAATGATGGTTTACAAGGGCTGAGGGAAAGGAAATTAGAAATTACTACTAACAGGTACCAAATTTCAGTTTTGCAAGATGGAAAGAATTATGGAGATGAATGGTGGTAATAATTTAATGATATGAATTGATTTAATATGGGAAGACTATACACTTAAAAATGGTAAAAATGGTACATATTTTTATTCTATGTGTATTTTACCACAATAAAATATAAAATAAAAATTTTAAATGATAATAAAGGGAAAATATCAATTTTTATGTTAGAAGTTGACTATATCACCTTAATAGCATGCATTTCTTTTTTTCATGAAAGTTTAAGAGTTTTGTAAAAGATTTTAATTTTTGTTTATTTACTTTTTAATGACTGAGAATCTACATTTTACTCTCATACTTCATAGCAACTTGGCTAGATATAAAATGCTTAGTGGATATTTTCTTGGCAGTTTCCATGTGCTCAGCCTAATTATCAATGCTTTGTGGAAAATATCTATTCCCTTTAATAACTTCACATTTTCTGTTTCTTTTTTATTTTTTGCAATTTTACTACAATGTTCACTTTAATCTGAGAATTTAGTTCTTTTGTTGATATGGAAAATATCCTACCATTATTTCTTTAAATAAAACTGTTTTGCCACCAGTTTTTTTTAATTAATTGCTATGAGATTAATGAATTGTCTTATTTGAGGCTAAAATTCTCACAGTTGCTCATTGTTTCTTTATGTTAAAAATATTACTAAAGGTTCTTAGACTAATTTTTCAGTTAAATTTGTTCTCCATTTTACAGAATTTATTCTATTAAGCTTTTTCCAAAGAATATATCTTTTATTTCCAATATTTCTACTAGCTGTTTTTTTATGTTCATTACTTCTTTTCAAAATGTATTTTAATCAAAATTATTTCTCCATTTATTTTTTACCTTTATTGGAGATGCCTTTAAATGTTGGACTATGTTTTTTGAAGTCTTCATGATTCTTTTCATTTGGAGTGGGTAGATATTTTGACTGTTAATTTTCTTGGCATTTAATTTTTTATATCAAATGAATTTTTAATATTTTGATCTATTGACCCATATGGAGTGAAAGTTTTTAGCTTCCATTTTATTGTGTTTTAACCTTCCTTTATTTCTCTCAATATAGAAAATTTTGGAGTTTTTCATTTGCCTATACTTTCCTCTTGGAAACTTACTCTGAGGTATCATGCTGTATAATGTTGTTTTGAGTTTCTTACTTTATTACAATATAGAAAAATGCAAGATATATTAATATAAATAGTGGCAAATTGGGTCAGTTTCTAAGTTATAAGTCTGGGCTTTTTCTTCTCATTATCCTAGATGAAAAGATTGCTCTAAAATCTAGCCAAGGCAGTGTAACAACAGCTTTTTTTAAAAAAATTATTTACTGTAATGTGATAGACATCATTATCCAAAGCACATGTATGAAGACATGAATTGGTGTCAACATACTTTATATACAACCAGAGATATAAAAAAAATGTGCTGTGTATGTGTAATAAGAATTGTAATGCATTCCGCTGTCATTTATTTTTTAAAAAATCAATAAAAGTTTTATTTACTTATTTATTTGAATGATAGTTATTCATAAATACCCCCAAATGCCATAAATAAATAAATCACTTATTTATTTATTTGTTTTTTTATCAAGCCTCCTCATTTGACTAAAAAGTTTCATTATTTCTAGCAGATTTTGGCTCTTCCACTTTGTACTGAGAATCTTAATCTTCATTACATATATTTATAAAATTATTAGAAAATACTGTCTGCTGGTAGTCTTGAAGCCCATTGGATCTATGATTTTCTCCCAGGTCACCACTTTGTGTTTCTATTTTATACCATCTTTCCTTGGATTCCCTCCTTGTGGTTTTGTTGCTGTTTGGAGTAGAAGTAGTTTATCTAACCATGCACTAACACGGTGAGCATAATCATTTATTAAATATTATAATTCTTACTGGGATATAAAACAATATAAAAGGGAATGGAAATAACAATTGTTATCTGATTTCTTAAGGCTTTAAAAGTAAAATGGAACAGCTTAAGGGCTAAATAGGCTTCCATGTGAAGGGATCCACTGACACCTTTTCTTGCTTGTTCTATCTTTATAGGCATCATGGTTTATTATTGCCTCATCTTTCTTTCTGGCACTTCTAGTTAAAGTGGTGACTGGGAAATGAGGAATTACATAACATAGACTGTCAGTGGACACTTTTGAAATATATATTTTCATTTAATTTATTGGAGATGCCTTTAAATGTTGGATGCCTTTAAATGTTACATTTAAGATGTAAATTCTTAAAGTATGTTATGTATTTTTTGTATAAAGGGAACTGAAATATATATATATATATATATATATATTAATTTTGAAAAAAAAAAAGAAAAGAAAACACACTTGGGCAATCTTCAGGGACATTCCAAAATATCCAAAATATTTAGCTTTTAGAAAATCAAACCACTGTGACCATGAGCCAGGCTATTGTTACATTAACTGACCTAGTTTTCTTGTGGAGAGATGTTTCATCTAATGGTTAAAAAAATGCTTGTCAATCAAATACACATTTTCACATTTTAGTGGAATATATAGTAGAAAATGCATAGTTAAAATTTGAAATGCCTTTTGTGATCCAGACTTTTTTTAGTGAAATAAAAATTGTTATTTGGGATAAAATGACTGTGGAAATCTGACATAAAAATAGGTGACTTCAATTCATAAAGAATTAAGAGTATTTCTGAGGTTGCAATTTCCACTAATCTCCCTCAGCTTACAATATTTTACAATATTTTTTCAATAGCTGACATTTATTAAGTTTTTAATACTAAGTACTGTGCTAATGTTGTTCATGTGTTATTTTAATCATCCAAACCATTCAGTGAGGAATATATAATATTTATCTCTACTGCAGATATAAGACTCCTGAGAGTTAGAGCAGATTGGTTATTCACCCACAAATATGTACCATTTGGATATTATAGATTCATCTTTTCATTAAGATTTGTCTGAGCTTAATCATTATTCTTAACTGTGTCCCAATAACCTAACACATTAAAATGAGATTAAAGACCAGGAGTGATGATATGAAATTTATTATTCAATTCAGGACCAGATTTAAAAATAGATTTGAAAACACAAAATTCTTAATAAATGATAGAAACATGTAAAAAAAAATTTAAAAAGTCAGCCTGAAGAGTCTTTCAATAATCAAATGGGGGATAATTTGAACATCAAGGATCATAATTATAGCAGTGGACAAAACAGTGACAAATGTATGACTGGATCTATTGTGTTGCTTTAAAAAAGTGACAAAGGATTAAACTTTTTAAACAGAGAAATATCAGTTAATAACTGTAGGAGGAATATTAAAAATTGAAAACTACCATTTGAGAACACCATTGTCATAATTGATTCAGGCAAAAGTTATCAATGAATATTAAAATCATGGAGTTAAAGATGTTATTTGGTATAGAACATGACTAGAGGTTCAAAGAATTACTCTCTCTATAAGGGGCTAATTGTAAAGAGAAAAGGATTCTTTGCAGTTGAAAAATATGATGGACATAATCTTAACCAAAACGTTAAAAATATTTTCACCAACAATGGAAAATTATAATTTGTACCACTTTGATATGACACAATGAAGTACCTAAAATATATTATGAAATATTTCACAAAAATTTTTAGTGTGTATATTTTTTTAGTGTGTATAATTAAAACATACATCAATTCTAGAATATGGGATGTTCTACTAAACAACTCAACCAGACTGAAAAACAGGTCAGTGTCATGAATAGAAGTAGAAGGAGGAGGAGAAGAAGGTAGAGGAAAAAAAAAGAGCTGACACACAATTTTTGGAGACTAACCAAACTTGATAACTTAAATGTGAAGTGGCATTTGGTTAGATCCCATGTTAAGGTTAAAATGACCTAAAAACATTATTGCATTTGAATAAGATATTTGAATGAGATCTATATATTACAGAGTATTACTTACTCAGTGCTTCTTGTCTTAAGTGTGATGGTGATGGTTCATCAATAGTTTGAAAAGTGTTTTCATTCTTAACAGACAATACTTAAGATAAAGTACTGTGATATGTATGTTACTTTCAAATTCTCAAAAGTGGATATATCTAGGAAAGGGCATACAGGTGTTTTTTATACTGCTCAATTCATCTCTTCTGTTGGCTTGAAACTTTACAAAATAAGGAAATGGGGAGAAACAAGAACTTTTTTTATCTTTATACCTAAGTCTATCAATTTGTCTGACTGTGTTAATGATCTAATTAAATAATATTTGAGGGCATGTGGTGAAAAAATCGTCTCCATTCAGTGTTCTGATAATTTTAAAACAATTTTATTTTCCCATTTGTTTTCATTTTCTTTCATTGTTCTTTTTAATTTTCCCCACCCCACTCCATCCCTTATTTGGGAAAGGAATGTAGACATACTCCAGGCTTTGTATCATCTTTTCTCTGAGGACTGCAGAAAATTTCTCTCTAATTTCTAAGTCAAACTCAGCTGATATAAGGCAATGTTAAACCTTTGACATTTGACAAAGAATTCTTTTAAATATATACTTAGAGACTATGGTTTCCCAAGTTATTCTAGAAGTGAGCCATTTATCAGTTAGTGTTTAATTTTTAAAATGCCACAGCAAGCTATTAGAAGAATTACTTACATAAGCACACATATTAATCAGAAAACAGTTTTGTTTCATTCCAGCTTAATTTTTATGTTTGTAGTTTAAAAACTTTTGCTAAGGCAATGGTTGCTATCCTTATTAAATATATGATACATAATAAACATTTTTAAGAACTTGGTTATCACGGATCCAAAATTTTCTATTCAATTTGAGCATTATTCCCAAGCTTTCAAAATTAGGAAATGGTCACCTATAGTCTCAGTTACTGAAAAATCTGAGGCAGGAGGATTGCTTGAGACTAGGGATTTGAGGCCCCCACCCTGAATAAAATAGAAGACAGGAGATATTAAATATTTTGCCCAAGGGCCTACGACTTGCTTAGTGTCAAGTTTGGCTTCAAACTACATCTGTGTCCCTTCAAAGCCCTTTCCCTATCACTACAGACAGTCTCCTTAATGGGATGCATCAGTTCAAATATTCTAAAATGCATTCTTATTATTAAAATCATGTGTTCATGAATGTATATAGATATTCATGGCCTCCTATCTTGTGACATTAGGTGATGTTTTTAAAGTGTATATTGTTTATTCAAATCCTTTGCTCTCACTTTATTGAAGAAAAATAATTGGAAGGTAATAAAAAGATAACTAAGACATGACTCCCTCCTTTAATGAAACTTTCAAAAACAGAATGGAATTCTGTAAAAGTTCAAAGTCACCCATTACAGAGATGGCTTCCTGACTGACACAAATTTTTGTTCTTTTTCCAGTACATAGAACTGTCACTTAAAAATGATCATCTAGTCAAAAACTGTATTTCCCAGTCCCCTTATACCAAGGCTTTGTCAAGAGTTCTCACAAATGGAAAGCAAACAAAAATTAATGTGTTTTACTTTCAGGACATGGGTTTTTAAAAGTGTGCTTTTTTCATATTCCCTTTTATTTTCCAAAACCAATATGGTAGAGCCACAAGATGGAGTAAACCTAGGGTCATGAGGAGGAAAAGCTAGCACAAATCAGGATCACTTATCTCAGTCTGCTATGTGATTGAAAACTGTCTAGTAGATTTAATTATTGAAATTTTAACATTTATTTGCTACTACTATTAGTGTTGCCCTAATAATATGGAAATTAGTGCCCTGAAGTCAAGTAGTTTTTAACAATAGCATAAAATATATGACATTGACTTAACATTTCATGTTAAACAGGAAAAAAATGAGTGAGAATATGAAGACTGCTATATGGACTAAAAATCTTTGAGAGATTACTTACTACTAAGACAAGTACCCACGGAACCTGAAATCCTATAGGAAGAGATTAGAAAATTCCAGAAAGTTATATATACTTTTTATTTTTTATGTGTAACAAGGTACTAGAAAAAGAGATAAATCCACACACATTTTAAGAGGAGAAATTAAAAAGAATCATTTAGAAAAACGATTTTTATCTGGACAGTCCAAACAACTGAAAATAAGCTTGAAAAAGTATTGTGTTATAAAGCTCATTAAAATGTTTTGGTTAAACAAAGAGGTTTAGAAATCAATTTCAGAGTTTCCTTCCAGTCCAAGCCTGTTGTTTCAGATGCCTAAAACTGATAGCTATAATAAAGTTGAGCAGCATTTGGACAAAGAAGCAAGGAAAAAAGTCAAATTGGGAACTATTTCCAAGAAATAGTTTCTGCTGAGGTTACTGGCAAATGAAAACGACTGCAAGTAAATTGAATAGAAGTCTACTAAGTTCTGTAATTGTATTGCAGGGAAAAAAAACTAAAAAACAATGAAAAAAAACTTGAATTTGACTGAAAATGCATTGACTGAGATTTTGCAAGAGAAAATAATGGATGGTGGAGAACCACTCAGAAGGCATAGGATCAGGATGAACAATGGATAAGGAAATTTCTCCCCCAAAGCAGATGTCCATGAGTGCATTGAAGAGGTCTCAAGGGAGGGAGGCACAGGGGAGTGAAAGTAATTAGATTATGTTATGTGCATGTATGTGTATATCACAATGGAACACACTATTTTGTGAAATTAATAAGCAATAATCAATTTTTTAAAGAAAGAAAAGGCTTTTTGCAATGGTGGACCAGTAAAAGTCTATTATTTTTATGAGTAATTCACAGTTATATGTTCCTGCCTTTTGTGGTATAGATGTGGTGTCCTGGAAAAGCTCAGTGTGAGACAATGCAAGAAGTTTTGGAGGAGAAATGACCGAGTTAATAACTTAATTAGTGAATTAATCCTTGATGGGATGAACTGGGTGGTAACTGGAGGCTGGTGGGTTGTGGTTGGAGGAAGTGGTTCATTGGGGGCATGGCTATGGGGTATCTATTTTGTATCTGTAGAGTGGAGCCTCTCTCTCTGCTTTCTGATCATTCTGTGAGCTGCTTTCCTCTGCCTCACTCTCCCCTAGGAATGCAGCTGGCCTTCTATGGACTTCTGAAACAGTGAGCTCTCAAACTTTTCTTCCTCTACAATTGTTCTGGTTATGTTCTTAAGTTATACTAGAAAAAAGCTGACTAAAACACTACTTTTTCTTTTTTTCTTGGTGGTGCTGGGGATGGAACCCAGGACCCTCTAGCATGCTAGGCAAGCACTCTATCAATTGAGCTATATCCCCAGGACCTACTTTTTCTTTTCAAAGGAGAGATTTTAATGCAGAGATCCTGACTCTTCTTCACCACTGTAGTTTGGATATGGAGCAAGAGACAGAAAACTAGTCTTTTTAATTTACAAAATAGATCATAAAAGGAGTACTATTTTGACCAAATGTGTAGGACTACAATGAGATTTTGGAATTTGAGCTAGATAAGGTAATTGTACTTAATCCCTTAAGGAGAACAGGTATGTCCTAACGTGTGAGAGAAAGGTATAGAGAGGCATAACTTTGTAAACTGTGCCAGTTATTTTCTACATTTTGTGCTCTCCTTTTACATAATAGAGATGTCACTGGTAAGAACCATTTTTATATACCCATATAAAAAATAGAAATTATAAATTTTTGTAATGCTTGCTAGTCTGATGGATTATTATTATTATTATTTTACAATATGCTATAGTGAATTTGTGAACATGACAGGATATATTTACTGGCCATTTGTCATTATTTCTGTAAATTGCCTGATTGCATAGAAGATACCATTTATGTTACACTTTCTATTCTTTTTTGTCTAATACCTCCTGAAACCTTAGACATTTGTTCTGTCCCTACTACCACTGGGGTGATGAACTCTCTATGGGATATTATTGCTTTATATGGGAACAATGTAACAGTTAATCACCTCATACCTCTCCCGTGTGCCTTTCAGCTTTCTTTTATGAGATCTGTTGGGATTATACATGACTAGTACTCTGCGAAATTTAATGGCCATGTGCCAAAATTTTCACACAGGTGAAACAGAGCCATAAATAATACCAGGAGTGAGTGACCCTAGATGACGGAGCCACAGAATGGGATTTTGGAGCTAAATTACTTATTATTTTGAAGGCATTTGGAACTTTATTGCACATGACAAGTGGAGTGACTATAATCTTTACGATACAGTGGACTCACAAGTACTGTTGAAGCAATGAAAATTAGAAAGACTGTAGTTATTTGATAAAATCTGCCTATCATTTATCTATGTATCTGTTTCTTTATTTTCTTTCTTTCTATTGGAATACTTTGTTGAAAATAAGGTATCCTATCTAATTAAGAAGGTTTCAGAGCAGCAAAAGAAAATAGAAAGTGCAACTTTAAAAAGTCTTTTATGAAAAATCAGACATTGACAAAATAAGAGATGCTGAGGCCTGGGATGGTAATATTTGAATGAATGAGCCTGAGACTATTGAATATATAAATCTCCCTGAGGCTTATAGTTGAGCAGAATTGTCTTAATGCAAAAGTCAGACACTGATAAAATAAGTGATGCTGAGGCCAGAGATGGTCATATTTGAATGAATGAGCCTGAGACTACTGAATATGCAAATCTCCCTGAGGCTTGTTGGTAAGCAGAAGTGTCTCCTTCCAACTTGCCAGAAGGAAATGCTTTTTCTTGCCTTTAGGCCATGTAATGGTCTCTCTTGAAAACAGATGATTTGTAAAATGAGACATATTCCTTGTGTTAGTCAGCTTTTTATCTCTGTGAGAAAATATCTGGAAAAAGCAACCTCAAGGAAGAAAAATGTCTTTTAGGTCATGGTTTCAGACATTTCTGTCAATTGTTGGCCAGTGCCATTGTTTCTGGGCCTGTGGTAGATACAGTGTATAATTCTTCTTTTTCATTCTTTTTTCTTTTAGCAAAATAATAAGAATTTTTTTAATGTTTGTCTATATACATAAAAACCTTTGCACTTGTTTGTGAAGTCTTTTCTTATTTGCTAATTTATATAATTTTTATTTGAGTATTTACATATTAATGCTTCCTTTGGGGTTTATTTTTAAGTAGTTTTTCTAATTGAGTTAATTCATATTAAGTCTATTTTTTTTGTATCCAAGTACATATTTTTTTCCCAGCATAGATTTTGATATGTAACAGTTTCCTTTTCATAGAATGGAATAATCTGTTATTTATTATTTTCAACTTTGCACTGAAGTTTTTATGAGTGATTATCTCCAGGCTGTTCTTAATTTTGGTGTTAGCTAATTAATGTTGTACATAGATGGTTAGATAATATATTATATAACTGGAACATAAGAGATAATGTACTATATAATGTCACTCATAACCTCTTGGAGTTTCTTCAGTAGCATTTCAGGTATAAAATTTGGTGTTTTATGAATAATTACAAAGAAGCTTATTTCTTGTGTTTCTGGGAAGTGAGAAGACAGGTAGAAAGTCTAAGATTTATCAATTTTTTAACATTATTAATAAAAGTGTTTAGATATTTTTCTTTAGTGATCTGAAACTGATAATGCAATTAGAAAAGTGTCCACAAAAAGCTAAATTTTCCTTGTATAATGTATAATTTTGACAGTATGATGATTCGAAACATTTTTGATTCAATATGGATTTAATTCTTTTTAATATGCAAACCTCTTTTACTACTTAGTACTCTAGGATTGATTTTTATTAAACCTGATTTTGATATGCTGATTTCCGTCCCCTTGGATTTGCTTAAATAGACATCATGTAGTTAGATATGAATAAATGGTAATATGCATAATAAAGATCAAATTAATAGTAGTACTTTTAATATCTGACATAACAGATTTTAAATAAAAATAAATAATGTAAACAGTTATTTTAAATCAAATTCATCTGGATGCATATTGGTCTGAATTTTTTAAATAAAATTTTTAAATAAAAATTTTTAAATAAAATTTTTTTTATTAATTTTTATTGTTGGTTGTTCAAAACATTATATAGTTCTTGATATATCATATTTCACACTTTGATTCAAGTGGGATATGAACTCCCATTTTTACCCCATATACAGATTGCAGAATCACATCAGTTACACATCCATTGATTTACATATTGCCATACTAGTGTCTGTTGTATTCTGCTGCCTTTCCTATCCTCTACTATCCCAACTCCAATAAAAAATTTTTAAAAGAGTGTCTTACTTTCATTTTCCAAAAATATGCTGAAAATATTTACATTTACTTTTCAAACACATTTTCAGGTGAAATGTCTCTAGATTTAAAGAAATGTTTTAAATTATTTTAAAAAGCAACACAAATATTTGGAAAAGGTTGATAATACAGGTATTAAAACAACTTTTATTGAAATACCTTTATGTAGGGCAACTTTAATAATGATAATTTAGAATTAAACTAGGTGGGTGGTTGTGCCCATTGTCTCTTATTATGGATTAGTGGTAGCTGGATCTCAGTGCTGATCATACTTACCATATATATATTTCTGGTCTTATTAGCTAGATTTTTTTCTTAGGCACATGATAACCCTCTTGCTCAGTCGTTTTTAGAATCTTTATTTAATTTTTTAGGTCTGCACTAAGGGCCCAAATTAGATTTCACAACAGTACTGCGTTAGTTGGTGTGCCTATTTGCTGCCAAGACCAATCCCCTGGAATAGAAAGCAGATGTCCTCAGTGGTTCTGTCTTAGTCTATTTGGGCTGCTATAACAAATGTCATAAACTGGATGGCTTATAAACGTCAGAACTTCATTTCTTAAGTCCAGAAGAGTGGTAAGTTCAAGATTACGGCACCAGCAGATTCAGTGGCTAGAGAGGAATCTGGCTATATACTCCAATGGCAGAAAGAGTGAAGGCATTCTCTCCATATTTTTTTTTTTATAAGGGAACTGATCGTATTCATAGGGGCTCCACCCTCATGACCTCCTTTCAAAACCACAACTACAAATACAATCTTGGCTATAACATTAATCTGACAGGATACAAACATTCATTCTCTAGCAGGTTGTATTACTTTAAAACTCCTAAACACTCAGAACTGAGTAATGAAAATGTTGATGCTGTTAAATTCAAACTTCTCATCAATACTTACAAGTACAAGTGTAGTTGTTAACACAGGTCTACTGCTTTTCACCTTGATGCTCTCATTGGTTATGCCCTTATCCTACTTTTCAACAACTCTCTTGAATTGTCATCTTTTTCAACTTTTCATTGAGGTACTGAAACTTAGTCTGTTTTCCCATCATGAATAGTATCTGGTGCTGATTTTATGCCTTTCGAAGGATATGACAAAAATTAAAATCTACAAAATATGTCACAGAAGATCTTTCCAACATTACATTTGAGACCTTAATATCAATTACCTTAGGGCCAGAAATAGACATGAAATGTACCCAAATCCAATTGAACATCATTTAAATAAACCTGAAAAGGAGTCAAAAGCACTAAGTAGCAAGCCTAAGCAAATGGTGATGGACTAGAGAAGTAAAGAAGTAAAGACTAGAGAAGTAAAGAATTCAAACAAGAAGTGATGAATTTATGATTTGAATCTAAAGAATTTGTTAAATAATTAAATAAATAGTTAAAAATAGAATACACTGGATTTATAAACATAATTATGTTTATGATAATTTTATTAACTAGGTTTTGAAAAGGTTAATTTCATAGTTTTTTTATAATGAATTCAATATTCTCTTCAAAGTGACACTTTACTTGGCAAGCTTGATGAGATAAGTTGACCTTTTGTATTAGTTCTCTGCTGCCAGGGTAAAAATTTACCACAAATTTATTGCTTAATAAACAAAAATTTATTATATTCTGGGTCCTGAAGTCAGAATTCTGAAATGGGCCTTGGAAGCTAAAATCAAGTAGTTGGCAAGCTTCATTCTATTTGGAGACTCCTGGGACAACATATTCTCCTTAGCTTTCTCTCTTCTAGAGACCATTTAAATCCTTTGACCCTTAGCCCACATAGATTTCCTAGCTAATGGCATAGCATCTTCAGATCTCTTTGATTGCAATTTTGCTTCTGTTATCACACCTCCTCATCTGACTCTGACCCTTTGCCTCCTTTTTAAGGACCATATGATTACATTGGGACCACCATATGGTCCAGGATAACCTCTCACTATCAGATCATTAATTTTTTTACTCTTGCAGAGTCCCTTTTGCCATATAATGTTATAGGGATTAGGATGTGGATGTTTTCAAGAAGGGATTATTGAGTCTAAACAACCTTAAACATATAAGAAAACAAACTTTTTGAATTTATATCTCAGATACATTTAATAAGAATTATTATTATTTGTACTGGGGGTCAACCCCAGGGGCACTTAACAATTGAGCTACATCTCCAGACCTTTTTACATTTTATTTTGAGTGAGGGTTTCACTAAGTTGCTTAGGCCCTTACTAAGTTATTGAGGCTGGCTTTGAACTTGCTGTCCTCCTGCCTCAGCCTCCTGAGTTGCTATAATTATAGGCATGTGCCACCATGCCTGACACTAATATTAATTTTAATACTTCAGATAGCTTCAAATTTTCTTTCTGTACCTAAAAAGCACTCCAAGGTACCAGGGAAAACACTCCTTAAAAATGGCCCTTAAATTCACCAAATTGCCTTTCACTTGGCTAATTATCTATAATTATTTTAATTTGCTGGTGATAATAATGTATAATAAGTTTTAGATCCATTTCTCTGAGTTCTGTGATAAACAAAGTACAAGATCATTGTATACAGTAGCTCACTGATGAGTGAACAATTATTCCCACCATTCACTGGCATTGCCAAAAATTGTATCTCACACTAGGATTCCAAGGCCCTGTCAGCACAGAATTTAATTTTATCCATATTTTCAGTTTTTACCTTTGACCTTGGATTTTGGTGAATCTCATAGCTTTACCTAATTTCTTAAGATCCACAGGATGTAAATATATTTAAAAATATTTAAAGATTTCAGCCTATGAGTTCTTTTTAAAATCATTAGAAAATTGAACCCCTTATGTATTTTACAAGGAGAAGAATATTGTGACAGTTAAATTTATGCATCACTTTAACTGTACTATAGGATGCCTGGATATTTGATTAAACATAATTTTTCAGTTTATCTGTGAAGGTGTTTTCAGAATAGATTAGTATTTGGATTGGTGAATTAACTAAAGCAGATGACCTGGCCCAGTATGGTTGGGCATAATCCAATCTGTTGAGGGCCTGAACAGAACAGAAAGGATGAGGAATTTTGAATTCATTCTCTAACCTATCTCTGGTAGAACTTGAGTTGTGTCCTGCCTTTGGCAATCTGCGTTCTCAGACTTTTCCTCTAGAATCAATTAGAATCACACTCTGCCTCTCCAGCTTTCAGGCCTTGGAATTACATTTCTGGCTTTCCTATTTCCAGCTTGTTGATGGCACTTAATGGGACTTAACCCCAATAATCATGTGAGAAAATAAATCTTATGATCTATATAATAGGAGATATATCCTATTGGCTGTATCTCTGGAGAAATATGACTAATGAACACATATTAAGTAAAAGAGTTACATATTACTTCAGTGATTTTATTTGATGCACAAAAATCATAAGGCACTTGAAGGTAGGACTCGTGCTTCTTATTTTTATTTTCAATAGTTGCTTGGAACAGAAAAGCAATCTCTTTTAAATTTGAATAATTGTCTTTAAGCTTATCAAACACCTAATATATATTTCCTAATCAATTAAGTAAAGTAAATTTAGTCTCTCTTAGACACAGTAATAAACTTAAAATGCTATATTTCACTTTTCCTGCAATACATTTCACTCTTTGATATATTAGTAAGTGATCATAGAGACAATTAGTACAGCAGCCTTCTAATTGGTCTCCCTGACCAATTATTTTGTGTATTTGCTATGTATGACTGCCAGGTAATCCTTTTCAAAGCTAAGATCTGTCATATTATCCCCCTGCTTAAAACCCAGCATTGGTTTTCCAACTACTGTAGAATAAAATCCAAAGTCCTTATGTGACTGAATTTCCCTATGTTATGTGAATCCTTATTAGTTCACATCTGCAAACATCTGCAGAATCCCTATCACTGCATTTCTCTAACAATGTTCCTGGAACATGACAATTATTCTCACCTCAGATACTTGAGGCTTCCCAGAATCTCTTCTCCTAAGACCTTCAAAATCTTCATTCCCTTATTTAAATCAGGTCCTAATTTTTAAAAGGCTTTTTCAAGACCATCTGTCTAAAATTGCAGCTCTGTCTTATTTCCTAACCATGTTATAGTTTTTCAGTGCACCCATCATTATCTGACATACTAGTTATTCCACATTTCTCCCATCTGAATACATGCACACAGTAGGTGTTAAATATATTTCTTAAAGGCTATTTAAACAAATATTCAATTGTGTTACTTTAACACCATTAAGTAGTGCTTAGCATTAGTACTTTTATTTTGATTTATAGTTTTATCACTTGAATTAAATCATTGATTCTTTTTCTTTTCCAAGAAGAATGCTTGGCTGCAATATTTTCCAGGTCCTTATAACCTAGGAATGTCTTCTGTTGCTCTCATATTTGAACAATAAATTGGTTGATGTGGAATTTTCAGGTCACAAACTTTTCACATTAAAATTCTGTAGAAATTCTGTGTTGTCCTCTGGCATTCAGTTATGCAGAAGACAAAGTTGAGGACAGCCCAACTTTTGCTCTTTCATGGGTAACAATTTTCTATCCCTATTTGGGTGTTAAAACTTTATTTTAAATCTTTTTTTTCATTCATTACTTTTTCTGGATTCATAAAGCTAATAGTATTGATTCATAGACTTGAACAATATTTCAGCTGAGGAAAATGTTTTTCTATTTAATATTTGGTTATTGCTTGCTCTCAATTATTCAGATTTCTTTCCAGGCAGGGTAGGATCATAATTCTCAGGCTTAGTAACACTGATCTGTCCTCTATAATGCATTTTCTTTTATAGTTTTATTTATTTATTTTTGTTTTATCTAGAGAAAGTTAGTGATTTAGTTTTCTGTAGTATGATTTCTTCTTTATTTTTGTCTCCATGTGGACACTCATTAATTGAGCTATTAATTTTTAATTCCCTTTCATCTTTTAGCTAATTCTATATTAATTCTTAGTCTGAATTAATTTTACTCTTATGTGTTCCAGATTACCTTTCATAGAGGCATATTTTTCAATGGACTGAGTAAAATTCAAGTTTCTAGAATATTTATTTACTTTGGGTTATTATAAATTTTAGAGATATATTATTTTGATGTTGAGTTGTTCATTTTCCTTGTATTACAAAAACTTTTATAAGGCCTTCTCTTTTTTTCCAATTCAGATTTGGATTTAGTAAGATCATTTCTACTATTTGTTTGATCTAGTATGACATTAAGTCCTCTTTCTCTGTCTGTCCTTGTGCAGGCTTTGTTTATTTCATTCTTTTATTTCCTTTCAGAACCTCAGGTGGAAGCCAAGTTGATCAGCAGGGGTCCAATTTAAGTCACTAGTTCATGAGGTAGATTTTCCTAGGTGGTTCTTCTACACTGAAAGAAAGTTTTCTCTTTCTAAATATTGAATTCATCACCTACTAACATGAAATGGAATAGTAATTCATTCTGTAGTTGTATTTTTTTTTTTTTTTTTTTTTGGTACAGAGATGCTTAACTGCTGGGGCACATCCCCAATTCCCAGACCTTTTTTGTATTTTATTTAGAGATAGGGTCTCACTGAATTGCTTAGTGCCTCACCATTCCTGAGGCTGGCTTTGAACTCTCAATCCTCCTGCCTCAGCCTCTCAAGCCACTGGGATTACAAGTGTGTGAGATATACCTGTAATATTTAAAGAGTACAACAGATATAGATTTGTCCTGACACTAGTAATTTCCCCTAGCTCTTCTCAGAGTAAACGGAAACTGCTATGTTAACAATGCAGGTGTTTTCACTGACTCTTCTTTACCTCACACAGTTTTCCTTTAAATTTTCTCTAAATCCTACCAGAGTTCCCTTGGGCCTCTTTCTGTTTTTTAACCTGATAGGGTCACTAATTAGAGCCTATTGATATTTCATGGATATGTCTTCTTGTCACTCAAATCTGAGTTTTTGTCTATTTATTAGTTTTCTCTTGATTCTTTTTTTTTTTTTTTTTTTGGTCATCTTGTGAAGCAAAGTCTACTGATCATCCTGATGATTCTAACACCATTTTTCCATGTCAGTCATTCCCACCTCATTGTCCCTATTTTACCTTCTTCTCATTTATTTTATAATATTTATCTTTAAATGTTGTGTATCTTCCCTCAGAAAAATACAGGCCAAATTTTACTCTGTACTCTATTGCAAATGTTAATAGCTATGTCTAAAATATAGTGAACATTATAGTTGTTGACTGCCAATCCATCATCTCTTTTTTAGGAGAGAGAAACCTCCCTGCCCTAAGGAAGAGGAGTAAATTTGGGGAGAGTTCACGACACTCATCTTGTTGCATTTTTAGAGGTTAGAGGCAATTATGTGCTACATACACACACATAAAAAGATTATATTTTCCTTCTCTGCCTTTAGTTTGCAAAGTGACTGAAGACTCCTACTCTGGAAAGTCACCTAATTTTCCACACCCTTTCTGTATTTCATGAATTGAGGACTCTCTGGGTTTAGTACTTGGTGCTCAAGTATTTTCTTTCCCTTTCTTTTCTCCCTTTACATGATGTAGTTTGCCAACATATCCTGGCTTGATGGCTGATGGGTGGTGAGTGAATTCAGCAAAGACTTACTTTGCTTTAGGTTGGGTCAATAGCATACTCTAACCAAGCAAATAGTAATGCTGTGGCTTTCCTATAAGTTGTTTTTTTAATTATTTGTGGTTATATTGAAGAAATAATCTTAGAATTAACCATTGTTGCCAAATAGGATGTATATATTCCTAGGTCTCTGATATTACCTTAAAACATCCAGAACTTCCAGTACTTTGTCTTCCTATGTAACTTTGTTTCCTGAGGTTTATGCATAACTTAAGATATCAAGACCGTGACCCCTAAACTGACTCTGAATATGTCTACAAAAAGGGATATGGATTCTGATTTGTTCAGGAGGTAGTTCCCATGAAACTAGGGTAGGGAGATTTTGTTTGTTTTAAATGTCATTCCTCCTTTTTTTAATTTTTAAAAATTTATTTTAATTAGTTTTACATGACAGTAGAATGCACTTTGATACATCATATATAATGGAGTATAATTTCTCATTTTTCTGGTTGTATATGATGTAGAATCATACCAGTTATATATGTAGATAGGGTAATAACATCTGATTCATTCTACTATCCTTCTTACCTCCATCCGCCCATCCCTTCACTCTCCTCTACCTAATCTAAAGTAACTCTATTCTTTCATAACACCCCCCACCCATTGTGAATTAGCATCTGCATATCAGAGGAAATATTTGGCTTTGGTTTTCAGGATTGGCTTATTTCACTTAGTATGATATTCTCCAGCTCCACCCATTTACAAGAAAATGCCATAATTCTTTAAGGCTGAGTAATATTCCATCATATATATATATTGAGCTGCTATAAACATTGATGTGGATGCATCACTGAAATATGCTGATTTGAAATCCTTTGGGTATAAACCAAGAAGTGGGATAACTGGGTCAAATGGAGTTTTCTCAGGAATATCCATACAGCTTTTCATAATAGTTGCACCAACTTACTGTCCCACCAGCAATGTGTGAGTCTATCTTTTTCCCTACATCCTCACCAATATTTGTTGTTGTTTGTATTCTTGAAAATTGTCATTCTGATTGGAGTGAGATGAAATCTTAGAGTAGTTTTGATTTGCATTTCTCTGATTGCTAAAGATATTGAACACTATATATATTTCTTGATTGATTGTATTCCTTCTTCTGTGAAGTGTCTGTTCTGTTGGTTTTTGTAGTTGTTATTGTTTGTCATTGGTAGACATGGTGGAAAACACAGCCTCTGATTCCCAGATTAGAGGGATATCCTGAATATGAAGTAAAGTTTTTATTTCTCTTTTTAATAATTGTCAGTTTTATTCTAGTTTAGATTGTGTAGAATAGATCTAACATGCATTTCTCAGCCCATCTTTCTTGATGAACTTGTCCTTAGACTTTGGTATATCGTTTATTCCCTTCAGTATTTTGGACTTGTGAAGTAAGAAATATACATATTGGTTTTTTTTCCCACAAGTCCCTGAAACAGAGCTCCTAAATCCCTTGAAATTTCCTTAGTAATAAAGGTGTTAGAAGATTACTTTATTTCAATATTTTGCCCCTGCTTTGGTCCCCAGGACAGATTTTCTAATACCCTTATAGACAGGGGTGCTAAGAGAATCTTTCATGTTAGCATTTCATCTTTGATCTTGGTTTCTGATGCAGAACTTCTAAATCCCTTGGAATTTCCTGGGTGATAGGCATGTCTTTTGTTCTAAAGAGGTGAATCTTGATAGACTCTCTCAGAGAACTTCTCATTTAGTGAACACATCAGTGTGAACACATCAGTGGGAGAGTGGTGTACCTTAACTCCCCAGTGACAGAAGTTCCTGCACTTGAGAACTTGTAGAACTTGCCCTGTATATATCTTCATTTAGCTGTTTATTTGTATTTTTTATTATGTTCTTTATTAATAAGCCAGTAAATTTAAGTAGTGTTCTCTGTGTTTCTTAAGCCATCCCAGAAAATTAACTGAACCCCAAATGGGGTAGTGGGAGTCCAGATTTAAAGCCAATCATTCAGAAGTTTAAGTTTAACCTACTATTTGCAATAGGCATATGCAGTGAGGACAAGTCTTATGGGACTGTGTGTTATGTGATCTAAAACTATTTCCAGGTAGACAGTGTCAGTATTGAATTGAATTATAGACACCCAGCTGGTGTATTGCTCCATGTATAAGAAAAAAAAAATCTCTAAACATCTGGTGTGAAAAGTGTTCTGTGTGACTATGTAAGAGTAAGACAGTAGGAAAAACTTTTTCTTCCTCTGATAGGACTATGACAAATTGGTTTTTGTTCTCCTCATGTATATTTTAAATTATAGAATAAAGTTCAGGGAATACACATCAGCACACATTTTATCCTGATCTTGCTTTTTTCAAAGCCCTGTAATTATATGAAGCACTAATTAATTTTAATAATGATAGGCAATTTTGCATTCTGTGGTTTACATTTCTATCATAACTCCAGAAAATATGTTAGCATAGTAAATACAGTGTGTGCTATTATAGAAGAAATCAATCTAGAAAACATCCATTTTGCTTGAATGCCTTTTACATATGCTTAATAATCTTCCAGTAATTACAAGATAAATTAATACACTGTTCCCGATTTTTTTGACATGGTAATTTGCCTGAGAATAATATATAAATATACTGGCTAAAAATGGTTTCTATGTTGTGAATTCTATTTTCTAATTCATGTGAGACTCTTGCTGTAACTCTGCCACTGCTAATCTTGAAAAATATTAACTTCATAAATGCTAGTTATAATTTTATAAAAAAACAAACTTAGATTTGGCAATTTCAGTTTCAAATTGACTAGGAAATGTGCTATCTATCTACATTATTGTATTCAGATTCACCATCCGTACCTTTTGAAGTTTTGTATACTATAGGAAATATGCTGAAAATAAACTATGCTTTTTTCTGAAAAATATGAAGATGATCAAAAAGACTAAAACCATCTTACCACAGAAACACTTTTTAAGAAATGTCTATAGTTAGAATTCCACAAGAAGAAAATATGAAACTTTGAGAAGAAAGGTCACATCTTTATTATTTAATATTTATTAGCTTATATACTCATATGCAAAGGATAATAACAATTATCAGGCTGACTTACTATTATCACATATGGTATTTCCCAACCAATGAAGGGATAAGACTATGAAAGCATATGATATGTGTATTATAAGGTGACCTGATCCATTCTTTTAAGTTGCTATTACTGCTTTTGACACAGCTACAGGAAATAAAAAGGCTACTGGAATGCAGACCAGGGAAATGTATTTCCCACAAGGCTTTGTAAAATGAAAGTTGGAATCTCTGAGTAGAAACAGATCTCTGAAAAATCAGCTTTCTCTTCTCTATAGTTAAGATGGTCCTGTTAAAAATAAAATGCATTTTATGCAATTGATCACATTATTAGAACTGTTTTAAAAATATATTAGAGAAAAGGGAATATTGGCACAGAAGTTGGAATATAGTGTCTGGAGCTCTATGTGAAATACACATGTAAGATACCTTAGCATAGAGTTGGTACTTGAGATTGCTCTGTTCAACTATTGAATCTGAGGCTCACCATACCAATTTTTTTTTTTCTCATTTCAGTGGGGGAAATTTATAGTTCTTTTGGCTATCTCTCTAGTTTCTTTGGTTATCCAACAAACTCCCCTAAAATGTGATAGCTTAAAACAATAGCCACTTTATTGTTCTGTGCGTTAGTAATTCAGATAAGACACAGCAGAGAAAAACTGTCCTTGTCCTACATGACAAGGTATCTCCTTAGTCACAAGTCTAAATTTCAGGTAGTATGGCCTGAGAAGCTGGGGCTGATTGGAACAGTACATCTGGGGTTATACATTTTACTTCATGTTAATATTTTTTTCCTTTTTGTTCTCCCCTATCATACCCAGGGCCATGTGTTTTGGAGGAGGTTATACACCAAACATTAGTTGCACATAGAATTTTTCTGCAAGGAAATGTGCAGAAGCTTCTTTTCTTTCTACACTCAAATAAAACATTAATAAACATTTGAAAACTGGGAAAATATATTTTAAAAGTTTTTATTGTGCATTATAATTATACATAATATTGGTATTTTTGTGGTATAGATGTACATGCTCATAGCATAATTTTGTTGATGTCATTCCCAATTCCTACCCTTTTTTTCTTCTGTTACCTCCTCAAATCTCTATCTTCCGCTTCTGCAATTTATTTCTATTCCTTCTATTTTCATGACCCTGCCCTTCTTTTTTGTTTTTTATTTTCCATATATGAGACAAAACATGACCCTTGAGTTTCTGATTCTGGCTTACTACACTCAAAATGATGTTCTCCAGTTCTATTCATTTTCCTGCAAATTATGTAATTTAATTTTTCTTTATGGCTGAATAAAAACTCCATTGTGTATACCACATTTTTTTATCCATTTGTCTGTAGACAAGCACCTAAGATGGTTTCATAACTTGGTTATTGTGAATACCACTGCTGTAAACATGGGTATACATATATTATGTATTATATGGTGTCTTTTGTTCTTCTGAATAAATACCAAGGAGTGATATGGATCATATGGTGATTCTATTGCTAGTCTTTTGAGGAACTTATTGATTTCCATAGTGGTTGTTCCATGTTTTCTACATCCTCACCAGCATTTATTATTATTATATTCTTGATGATTGTCATTCTAATTGGAGTGAGGTGAGATCTCACTGTAATTTTGGTTTGCATTTCCCTAATTGGTAAAGAGATGAACATTTTATTTAAATATATTTGTTGGCCATTTGTATTTTTTTTTTTTTGAGAAGTGTTTGTTAAGGGATCGAAATGTAGCTCAGGAGTAAAAAGCTTGCCTATGAGAGAGAAAAAAAGAGAGGGGGAGAGAGAAGAATGAGAAAGAGATGCCTATGTAATTCATTTGCCCATTCATTGATTGGGTTTTTTGTTGCTGAAGATTTTTTTGTTTTGTTTTGTTTTTGTGTAATTTTTTGGGTTCTTTCTATATTCTTGATATTAGTATTCTGTAGGATGAGTATCTGGCAAAGATTTTCTCCTACTATATAGGCTCTCTATTTGCTCACTTAATTGTCTCCTTTGCTATGCAGAACCTTTGTAACTTGATGCCATCCCATTGCTTAATTCTTGGTTTTATTTTCTAAGCTTTAGGAGTCTTAGTGAAAAAGTCAATGCCTACTCATTTATGTTGGCATGTAGACCCTGTGTTTTTTCTAGAAGTTGCAGAGTTTCTTGTCTAGCTCCTAGGTCTTTAATTAAGTTTTAGTTAACTTTGGTGCACATATGAATATCCAGTTTTCCTAGCACTATTTGTTAAAAAGGTTGTCCTTTCTCCAACATATGTTTGTATGACTATTGTCAAGGATCATATGACTGGATCAAGGTGGATTTGTCTCTGTGTCTTGTATTTTGTTCTTTTGCTTATATGTCTTGTTTTACATGATAGTATGAAGCTGTTTTGTTACTACAGTTCTGTTGTATGATTTGAAGTCAGATATTGTAAAGTCAGATATTGTGATGCTCTTGGCATTGCTCTTATTGCTCAAACTTGCTTTGGATAGTCTTTTATTCTTCCATACAAGTTTTAATACTATTTTTTCTAGTTCTGCAAAGTATGTCATTGGTATTTTATGAGAATTGCATTGAATATGTATATCACTGTTGGTAATATGGCCCTTTTAATAATATTATTTCAGCCTATCCAAGAACACAGGGGATTCTCCCCATCTTCTAAACTTGTTTTCAATTTTTTTCATGTTTTTTGATTTTCATTGTAGAGGTCTTTCATTTACTTGATTATATTTATTTCTAGGGTTTTTTAATCTTTATTGAGGCTTTTATGAATATAATTGATTTCCTGATTTTTTTCCAGTGGATTTATTATTGGTGTATAGAAAAGCCACTGACTTTCGCGTTGACCTTGTATCCTGCTACTTTGCTGAATTTGTTGATTAGCTCTAGAAGTCTTCTAGTGGAGCTTTTGGTTCTTCTAAATGTGGGGTCATGTCAAAAGCAACCAGTGATAATCTGACTTCTTTATTTCTTATTTGTATCCATTTTATTTCCTTCTCCTTTTTAATTGCTCTGGCTCATATTTCAAGACCTATATTGGGTAGAAGTGTGAGAATGGATAGCCTTGTCTTATTCTTGATGTTAGAGAAAATTCTTTTAGTTTTGCTCCATTTAGTATGATGTTGGCTTTGGGTTGGCTTTGTTTTATATAGCCTATATGATGTTGAGATAAGTTCCTTATATTCCTAATTTGTTTGCTGTTTTTAACATGAATGAGTGCTAAATTTTGTCAATCTTTTTCTGTTGAGATATTCTGATTTATGTTCTTAATTATATCTATGTGATGAATTACATTTATGGAGTTGTATATGTTGAACAATTCTTGCATTGCTGGAAAGAAATCAAATTGATCATCATGTACAATCTTCTTAATGTGCTTTTTGAGTTTGAATTACTAATATTTTTTTAGGATTTTTTTGTCTATGTTCATGAGGGATATTGGTCTGAGGTTTTATTTCCTTGGTGTTTTGGTATCACAATGATACTGGCTCCACAGAATGTATTTGGTAGTATTCCCACTACTCTTTCTACTTTTTATAATAATTTGAAGAAGATTGACATTTGTTCTTTAAAGATGTGGTAGAATTTAGCTAGGCATTCATTTGGTCCTGAAGTTTCCTTTGTTGGCAAGCTTCTTATTACTGCCTCAGTCTCATTGCTTATTATTGGTCTGTTTAGATTTTCTAAATCATCTTTATTCAATTTTGGTAGGACATAAAAGTCTTGAAAGTTGTCCATTTCTTCCACATTTTCTGATTCATTTGAATGAAAGTTTTTAAAGTAGTTTCCAATGGATTTCAGAGATGTTTGTAGTATCTCTGCAAAGAGATATATCATTTTTGACCTCTAATTTTATTCAATTGGTCCCCCCACACTTTGTTATTTTGGCTAAAGATTTATCACTTTTGCCTCTCTTTATGAAGAACCAACTCTTTGTTGTAATATCTTTACTTTCCAGTTCGTTAATTTCAACTTTATTTCTAATTATTTTCTTCCTTTTACTGCTGTTAGAATTGGTTCATTCTTGTTTTCTATGGCCTGTAGAGTTATCATTAGGTCACTTATTTGTACTTTCAGATTTTTTTTTTAAGTAGATGCTCAATACTATAAACTTTCCACTTAAAACTGCCTGTTCAGTGCCTCAGAGGTCTATATCTGTTTGATTCTAGGAAGTTTTAAAATTTCTCTAATAATTTCTTCCATAATATGTTCATTATTCAAAAGTGTATTTTTTTGATAAAGTAAAGGAAGGAAAGAGAGAGAATGGGAGGGTGTGACAGCATAAGGAAGTACTGGGGAATAAAATCTAACAAATTATGTGCTTTGTCGATATATGAATATGTCTCTGTGTGTGTATTCATATATGCATATGTGTGTGTGTATATATATATATATATATATATATATATATATATATACAGAGACATATATATTTATTGCATATAAATAAAAATATGTTTATGTAATTATAATGCACCATTAAACAATACCAATATTAGAAGAGACCTTGGTAGAGAAAGCAAATGGGGAGGGAGGAGGAGAGAAAAAGGAAGGTATAGGAATGAAATTGATCAAATTTTGTTCTGTGCATGAACAATATGAGACAATGAAACCTACATTCTGTAACTATAATGCACCAATAAAAATTTTAAATTAACAATGCACTATTTGTATTTTTATGTAGTTTTTAAGAATTTTTCTTGCTTTTAAATTCTAATTTCACTGTATTTTTATCTGATAAGGTTCAAGGGATTATATTAATCACTATTGCATTTGGTAAGACTTGCTTTGTGACTGAAAATTTGATCTGTTTTGGAGAATATTCCATGAGAAGCTGAAAAGAAAATGTGTTCATCTGTTGCTGGATGAGATATTCTGTAGATGTCTGTTGGGTCTGTATGACATATAATATTTTTTATGTATAAACATTCATTACTAAATTTATGTCTGAATGACCTATCTATTGGTGACATAGTCATGTAGAAATCAGCCAGTATTTTTTTTGGGGGGGGCAGGGTTTATCTAAGTCTTTACATTGAGTAGTGTTTGTTTTATGTAATTAGGTTCAACTACATTTGGGGCATAAATATTCACTATTGTTGTTAAATTTTATCATTGAAATGTCCCCTTTACCAATATGACAAGACTTTCTTTATCTCTTCTGATTAATTTGATTTGAAAAAAACAAATTTTTGACATGAGAGTGCTGATTCCTGATTGCTTGGGGCTTCATTTGCATGGAATATCATTTCTCATCCTTTTATTTTAAGCTTATGTATATATTTGTTTGGAATGAGCGTTTTGCAAACAATATATATATTTAAGTCTTGTTTTTTTGATCTATTTTGTTAGTCTATGTCTTTTTTATTGGAAAGTTGAGACCATTTACTTTCAGGGTTACTATACAGAGATATTTAGTTTTTCCTGAAATTTTTATTTATCTCTGACATTTAATTCAGTTCTGATTTTCATTTGCTTTACAGCTCTTCTAATGAAATCATCCTTTAGGAGCTCCAGTGTTTGTTTTGAAGTTTTGTGTGTAGTATTTCTTTAAGTTCTTTCTGTAATGTTAGTTTAGAAGTCATGAATTTTTAAAATTTATACTTACTTTGGATAGTTTTAAAAAATTTCTTCTTTGATTTTGAAGACCTATTTTGCTGGACATAGCATTCTTGATCATAAATTACTCTCTTCCAGGTCTGGAATATCTTATTCCATGCCCTCCAGAACTGTAGAGTTTCTACTGAAATATTAAGGATTATTCTTATTGATTTACCTCTAAATTTGTCCTAATATTTTACTCTTAAGGCTCTAAAATTCTATACTTATTCTTTATGTTAAGCATTTAAATCATACTGTTGTCTGTGAGAGGATCATTTGTTATCTTATCTATTTGTGTTCTTCATGAATCCTGTATGTGGAGTTTATCTCATTACTAAGGTTTAGAAAGTTTTTTTTTTTTTTTTACCATTGTTTAACTGAAAAACTTTATTCATGCCATTAGCCAGTACTCAATTACCTCTTTAATTCAAATGATTCTTAAGTTTAATATTTTAATGTTGCCCCAGTGCTCTTTTCTTTTGTTTTCTTTTATTGCTGATTGACAGTGAAATTTGATATACTTTGTCTTCAAAGTCTGAAGTTCTTTCTTTAACATGGTCTAATCTACTGGTGAGATTTTTAAATGTATTTTTCATTTGACATGTTGTATTTTTTTGTTTCCAGGATTTCTGTTTAGTTCTTTTTCAGAATCTCTCTCTCTTTATTAAATTGTTTCACACATTCTGTATTTTCTCTTTTAGCTCATTTCTTGGGTCCTCTTTTAGTTCATTGGTATTTTAACAATAAAATTTTTGTATCATTTGGGATTTCATCCACATCTATATATGTGCATCCTGCAATTTCGGTATTAAAATTTTGGCAGGTATCTTGTTGGCCTGTTTGTGTAGGTTTTCTAAGGTCGTATTTTTAGCACATTTGTTGAAATAGATTTTTCTTCTCCTTTTATGTGGCAGGCCCTTTATTATGTAGTTATTCCTTTATAATAAATCCTGGATTGGGGGTATATCTTAGCATCAGGATATCCAATCATAACCAATGTGCTAAGTTCAATGTGCAGAGCTGCTTTCAGAGGCAGAAGTAATCTTCAGGATCAGTGGAATTTTAAGATAAATTCATAAGTCAACAAACATTAAAAAACTTATTACTAATCTTCTCTACAATTCTACTAGCCAATGAAAAAAGTATATGAAAAGTAGTTTAGAACAGGTGAAAAAGTTAAGCATTAATGATAATATACTTAAGTGGGAATAAGTATGGAAAAAGGAAAATTAAAAAGTAGGGGAAGGTAAGAGAAATGAAAGAAAAAATGGGAGGAAACGAAAAAGAGAGAAGGGAGATGAAAAAGAAAAAAAGTATGGAGAAAAATTCAATTAATTGAGAGAATACATAAAATTAGTTGGATCTTTGAAAAGTACAAGTGTAAGCAAGGACACAACTAAACTCATTATACAGAACAGCTATTACAGCATCCGTTATAAAAAGATGCAGTTTTCTCCTGGCTAAGATATTTAAAATAGGGACACTATTTTCATACACAGTGTCTCATTTTCATACAGAGTATCTCTATTTTAAATATCTCTATTTTATCACCCGTAGTGTTAAAAACAGGTGTGGAACCATGCTTGAGGTTTCAGTGTTTGGGACATGGCAGCACAATGCAGACATGTGGGTCATTTGATAACTGGAGTGCAGGGCCATGGTCAAGGCATGCCACTGTGTCCCAGCATCAGAACTCAGGGCTGTAGCCAGTTGTGGGGAACTGCTGGCAGCTCAGTGTTTTAGCCAGGATGTTTGGGGGAATGTGTGTGTGCTGGTAGTAGTGAGTATAAAAACAGCCAGTGGCAGACATACATGCTGCTTCCCAGGCTCAGCCCTTCCTTTCAGAGGTACTCAGGCAGTTTCCAGTGTCACTCATGCACTCAACCTCTCAGGGCTTCTTTCCTAAGCAGACCCACTTATTGCAAGGCTTGAATATAAATTCAGATATGCTGCTTCTTAGGCTCCACCCTTCCTGGCAGTGGCAGTAGGCAGTAGTGTTTTGCACTGCTTCTTAGCCTCTTCCCTGTCTCTTAAGTATTGGTGGTGCTGGTGGAAGAGGTATTCACTGCTTCCTAGATGCAGCCTTCTCTGAAAGTGGTCTTTCTGGGGAAACCTGAAACATAAGAGCCCATTGTTCCCCAGGCTCTGCTCTCTGCATGTAGGCCTTGGCAGGGTTGCAGGGATTTAAGTCACTCAATAGGCACCACACCCTGGGAAATATCAAGGTTTCTGTTCCACTCCAGCCGCATCCTGTTGGTTTCACGGTGGGGTTAGTAACCTTCAGCTCCCTGTGTTTCTAGTTCACTCAGTCAGCCTGCTTCAAAGTTTTCCTTTATGATATTATTAATTAGTATCTAGTTGGGATGGCTTAGAAGTATTCACTGCAAGATTGCTACCTACCCACAATTCTCCCCCACCAAACTGAGAAAAGCAGAGCACTTCTCAATCACTAAGAGGTTTAGCAGATTAACTCAGACTTTTTCTTCTAACACTGTTGGCAAAATAAGCTTGTCGTCGGGTTTTGCCTCTTCCTCTTTTTCCTTCTCATCCCCATCCTCAGACCTGCCCTACTGGTGCAGGTGCTATTTGCTGGTTAAATTATTTACTGTTCCAGTAACCAGAATTTCTGAATTCCTCCAAGCCTCTGACCTTCCAATTTATTGTGAATTAGTGTAAACCCTCTGTCACCCGCTATTCTGACCAGCTGTTCTCTCACTTCTTTGAATTTAACCTTTGGGGCAGTTGAAATCTGCAACCTACCACATCTCTGCCATTTTGGATACGCCTATGTGAAAATATTCTTAACAAATAAAATGATGTTATTGATATATTTATCACCAATATATATTGGTATATACATCTAACTTTTTCATCAAATTATATTGAGGGAAACACTACAACTTTTTATTGTTTTAGCTGTATTTTATTTGCTGAAACAAAGTACTTCACATCTGTCATATATTATTTTTGTGTTTTGATTTTATGTGTCTCCAAGTGTTTATTTTTATGTAGTTAAGGATTTTATAGATTGATTTGCTTATTGACTCATAGAATTAACTTTTTAATAAATTTAAAAGTCTGTGTTTGAATCAATCTACCTACCAAATATGTCTTGCAAACAAGCCTCATACTTTTAAAACATAGCTGCCTCCTTATTACTGGAAACTTGACAGCAAGGATTGACATGTTATATATGAAATATTACTTCTTAGCAGGTAATTTTTGTGAGCTCATTTTTTTCTGTTTTTTTTTGTTATTTTTATTTGTTTTAATTAGTTATACAGGACAGTAAAATGCATTTTGACATATTATACATAAATGCAGTAAAACTTCTCATTCTTCTGGTTGTATAAGATATTACACAGATCATGTAATCATATATGCATATAGGGTAATAATGTATGATTCATTCTACTTTTATTTCCACTATACTACCTCCCCTCCTTTCACTCCCTTCATCTAACCCAAAGTACCTCTATTCTTCACTAGCCCTCATTCCTTATTGTGAATTAGCATCTGCATATCAGAGAAGACATTCAGTTTTTGGTTTTTTGGGATTGGCTTATTTCACTTAATGTGATACTCTCCAGTTCCATCCATTTATCGGTAAATGCCATAATTTTATTCTTCTTTATAGCTGACTAATATTCTATTCCATTGTGCATATATACAACAATTTCTTTATCCATTCATCTGTTCAAGGGCACCTATATTGGTTCCATAGTTGAGCTGTTTTGAATTGAGCTGCTATAAACATTGATATGGCTGTGTCACTATAGTATGCTCATTTTAAGTCCTTTGGGTATAAACCTAGGAATGGTATAACTGGGTCAAATGGTGGTTCTATTCCAAGTGTTCTGAGAAATCTTCACATTGCTTTCCATAGTGGCATCCTCGCCAACATTTATTGTTGCTTCTATTGTTGATAATTGTCATTCTTACTGGAGTGAGATGATATCTCAGTGTAGTTCTGATTTGCATTTCTCTAATTGCTACATATGCTGAACATTTTTTCATATATTTGTGATTGATTCTATTTTTTCTTCTGTGAAGTGTTTCTTCAATTTCTTAGCCCATTTATTGATTGGGTTATTATTATTATTTGGGTTTTTTTACAGAAAGAATTTACATGTCATATATGAAATATTATTTCTTAAGCAGGAAATTTTTATGAACTCATTTTTATATATTCTTGAGATTAATGTTCTATCTCAGGTGCATGTGATAAAGATGTTCTCCCATTGTGTAGGCTTTCTTTTCACATTCTTGATTGTTTCTCTTGCTGTGAAGAAACTTTTTAGTTTGATTCCATCCCATTTATTGATTATTTTATTTTACTTCTTGCATTTTAGGAGTCTAGTTAAGGAAGTCAGTTCCTAAGCCAACATGGTAGAGATTTGGTCCTACTTTTTCTTCTATTAGACACTAGAACAGAGACCCTGAGCCTAAGTCTTTGATTGGCTTTGAGTTGAGTTTTGTGCAGGGTGAGAGATAGGAGTTTAATATCATTTTGCTACATATAGATTTCCAGTTTTCCCAGTATCTTTGTTGAAGAGGCTATCTTTTTCCAATATATGTTTTTGGCACCTTTGTTTAGTATGAGATAACTATACTTATGTGGGTATGTCTCTGTGTCTTCTATTCTGTACCATAGATCTATGTGTTTGTTTTGGTGCCAAAACCATGCAGTTTTTGTTACTATGGCTCTGTAGTATAATTTAAGAGCTGGTATTGTGATGTCTTCTGCTTCATTTTTCTTGCTAAGTGATTGCTTTGACTATTCTGTGCCTCTTTATTTTTTTCCGAATGAATTTTATGATGGCCTTTTCTAATTCTATGAAGAATTTCATTTGGATTCCAATAGGAATTGTATTAAATCTGTATAGTACTTTTGGTAGTATGGCCATTTTGACAGTGTTAATTCTGCCTATCCAAGAGCATGGGATATCTTTCCATCTTCTAAGGTCTTCTTCAATTTCTTTCTTTAGTATTCCATAGTTTTCATTGTAGAGTTCTTTTACCTATTTGTTGATTCCCAAGGTTTTTTTTTTTTTTTTTTGAGGCTATTGTGAATGGGAGAGTTTTTCTAATTTTTCTTTCAGTTTATTTATCATTGTTGTATAGGAACACAATTTATTTATTATTTTCATACTGGGGATTGAACTCAGGGCCCTTTACCACTGAGCCACATCCCCAAACCTATTTTGTATTTTATTTAGAGACAAGGTCTCACTGAGTTGCTTAGTGCCTCACTTTTGGTGAGGCTGGCTTTGAACTTGTGATCCTCCTGTCTCAGCCTTCCAAGCCACTGAGATTACAGGTATGTGCCACCATACCTGGCAACACAATTGATTTATGAGTAATAATTTTATATCCTACTACTTTGATGAATTCATTTATAAGTTTTAGTAGTTTTCTGATGAAGTTTTTTGTATCTTCTACATATAGAATCATGTTGTCAGCATATATGGATAGTTTGAACTCTTCTTCTACTATTTATATGGCACATAAATCAGAAGAAATTGCTAAATAGTACTTAATGAAATAAATAATAATGCACTATTTTACATACAAAAGTATGTACTCCTTTCCTATAATTAATTTAATAAATACACATGAACACAATTAAGAAAAATATATGTAAACTAATTCTGTATTTACAAATATATAATTTAAAATAATGTAATATTCAAAATAAGATTGGATGAATTGTTAGAATGAAATAGAGATCTTACAAATGGAGAATAAAAATAAACCAAATAGAAAATGAGCAAAGCATATGAACAAGAAAAACAAGTAAAATACATGGGTAATAAACAGAAAGATGTTTCAGCTGTTAAGAAAATGCAAATAAGAAAAAGAAATGTTTCAATGCTGATTTTGTAAAAAAAAAAAAAAAGAAAAGAAAAGAAAAAGAAAAAAGAAAAAAATTTAAGATTAGAGAAATTTTAGAAAACTTGGACATTTTTCTATGTTGCTCATGAAAATATGAATTGCTTACTCTTTATGAGGATAAATTGTCAATACATATTAAAATTAAATTAGTTGATTTCGATTCCAAAGTGTTAGAATAATTGTTCTAGGACTGGACTTCCAATATAAACTATAAACTAACTAATGTATATTAAGCATTCATATGTAGACATAATAGCCTAGTATGTTGACCCTTGAAAGAGGTAAAATACATAGTATATGCCTATATTTCTGTTTAGAAACTGTTTTTTAAACCATGAAGAATGGAGGAGGAGCTTCAGACCACAAAAATCTCACTGAAGCAGACATCCTAATTCAGAGCTGCAGAGCAGCTGGAATTTTGAGGAAAGAAGAGAACAAATCTGCAAAGAGAAGAACTTCCTAATATCTCCCACATAAGTGTTGACTAATGAAACAGACATATGATAGAGGTTGGAATTAACAAAGGACATTTAAACAGCTATAAAAATATGCTTAAAAAGGTTAAAAGTGAAATATAATAAATGAAAATACCTCTAGCTTTAAAATTATATTTATTTTTCCTTAAAAAATAAATAATTATAAACCCACTCAAGTGACAACTATATATTTTTAAATAAGAACCTCATTTTAAAAATGTTACTTCAAGTTTTAAAATCATTTGATAATACATAGCTAAATTTATCTATAACTTTTAAAGAAAATTTCCCAATCTATTAAAATTATTGTATTATAGCATGACATTCTTTCACATTCTATAAATGTTCTAAAATATTGCCAACAAGTAAATTCACAGAAAGAAATACTTGAATAAGTTTCAAGAACCTCAAAATCATATATTCAAATGAATGAATTATGAATTCAACTGTCAGTTCTAGCTCTTTCAATTACTGCTTTTAGCCAGTTTGGGAGGGTGCTAACCATGCTGTTTATTTTCATATGAAGGGCAAGTTAAATATTCAAACTACTATCATTTCCCAGAAAAAATGAATATGAAATGATGAATAATGAATAAGAGTCTAAATGCAGTAAACCTTTGGACAGAAAGATTTGTGCTGCACAAATAAAGACAGTAAATGTGGAAAAATATGTATACATGGCACAACAGTTCTTTCAGTTTGCACAGGTCCCCTTCTACATCCATGAATAGCTCCATTCATTTCAGTGCCATCTGTCTGTATGTGTGCATGTGTGTGTGGGTTCTGGAAAACTAGTCTATGCTACCCAAGTCCAGCTGCATGTAGAAAATGTTTGGAGATGGCCTAAATTTGTATGATTCCATTCAGTACTTTGTATGAAATAATTTAGACCAACGTGTAGAAACAGGAATAGAATGAAAATATCCAAAAAATAAGTAAACCTTGAAAAGAATCCCATTAAAAGTAAAATATAAAACAACATAAAATAGCAAGTAACAGTCACTTCATGCTTAATACTTTATTCTCCTTGTAGTGAAAAATGCAAAATATTATACTTCAGTGCTATAGACAGGAGGTATCTGTGGTAAAGTGAGCAGACAGATTTCACAGATCAGGTATTTTTTCATGAGAATAAAGCTTGTGTTTAAACAAACTGATTTGTTTCATTTTTTAAACAGTGATGTATGATCCATCATTATTTAGATTTTAAATTATATTTTAATTTTATAAAAAGAAAAGCTGTATGAATAATAACAGAAGCAAATTAGATAAATATAGTGTTTAAGAATTAATAATATTTTTGTTATTTAAATTTTGGTATTTTATTAGATTTACATGAAAATAATCTTAAAAATTAAAATCTGTAAGCAAGAAATTTTAAAAAAATAGCATTAAAATTTTTGAAGCTTGAATGGATAGGACTAAAAATAAGATCCAAGGGCTGGGGGTGTAGCTCAGTGGTAGAGAACACAAGAGCCTGCAACACACACAGACAGAAAATTCACAAGGAACAACTGTGAAAATAGTGGATTTACATCATCCTTAATTGAAATAGAAAAGCTTACAAACCTTCTTTCTTCATCTCCCCTACCAAGCACTCTCATTTTAATAAGATTTCCAGGTTATTGTATAGAGAACACAGGTCCCTTTTTTCAGTTTCTCCATTCCGTACACAACTATCTATATCTCACCTATAATGTTTTACTTTCCAACGTCTTGCTGCCTCCTCACTAACTCTACTTTGGAATGCTTCTTTTCTATTATCATTTTGTCTCCTGTCTTGTTTAAGGAATGCTTTTTTTTCTTGAAGTAAATTCACCTTCATCTCAAACTCATATCCTGTAAGTCTAAAGCCATTGGCCTGAATTATTTGATGGGGTACTTGTTAGTCACATGTAGATTTTGAGCTCTTTGAAATGCACCTAACAGAAATTAAGATATGCTGTAAGTGAAAAATACACACCCAATTTCAAAGCTTAGGATTAAAAATATGAAATAGCTCGTTAACTTCTAAATAAGTCACTTAAAGTGGCATAATTATTGATCAATATGAAAGGATGATATTTTATATGTTTAAATTGCATTAAAATATTATTATAATCACCACTTGCTTTCACTGTGAAATGTGGTATCTATAAACAGATATATGCGAATTTATGTATGTATATACATAATTTTTAATTGGCAATTGAAAATTGTGTATATTTATGGGTACAATGGTGATGCTTTTATGTATGTGAACATTGTAAGAAGGTTCAAACTATTTCACATATCCATAACCTCACAAATTTATCAATTTTTTTTTATGGTGAGAACATTTAAATTACCTATATGGCTAGTATTCCATTACTTCTGGGTGGTGTCATCTTAAATGTTTGAGTCACAAATCAGAGAGGCTCAGTATCAGTATGTATCAATATGTATCAGTATGTATCATGTGTATCAGTATGTCTGGTTCTTCCCCTGAGTAAAATCAACAGGTTATAAACTATTAGGGAGAAAATAAAAAATAATAGTAGATTATCTCAAAATCATCATTCCCTTCTACTATGCACACATTGCTGCATATCCACTGATAACATTATACTATAAAAAAGCAGCAAGACTTGTGTACACAGTTTCCAAATAGAAACACACCCCTGCACACACACAAACATACAGAAATTTATACATAGTTGGACACTTGAGTCACAGGCTTGTGGATATGGGGCAGGGGCAACTGGGAGATTTTTGAAAGGTTATCCTAGAAGAGGTAATAAAAGTCATGGAAATGAGGAGCCTGCAAGGATGGGAAGTGGCAAGATGAGGACAAGAGAAAAGTCTTGGGGATGGATAGCTTCATGTAAAAGGGCAGAAAGAAAACCACACTTAATTTTTTTTCCAGTGGATGTTTTTCTCTTTCTTTTATTAAAATATTTTTTTTAGTTGTAAATGGACACAATATCTTTATTTATTTCTATGTGGTGCTGAGGATAGAACCCAGAATCTCACATGTATGAGGCAAGTGCTCTACCACTGAGCCCCAGCTCCAGCCCCTCCAGTAGCTGTTTCTAACATTTGACCTTGTTTCTAGTTAAGATTGTCCTTCACTCTCCCTAAAAATCCATTTTCACTTTTTTCTTTTTGCCTCTGGTTCTCTTGTGCCATTCAAGTCCTGCTCATTCTGATTCCTCTTTCCTCCATATGCTTTGTTTACTGTCCATGTCCACATTAATGGTCTGATCTGAAGCTGGGGGTAGATATAGTGGTTAAAACTCAGAAACTAGCCAGAGACCATTCTTTTCATCCCATATTGCTGTGACTTTGGCAAGTGGTTAAATCAGTGCCTTATTTTCATATTGGGAACAATAAGACCTCTCCAGCCTCCTTGATTATTGGGAGGAATGCATACTTAGTCCTTGACATAGTGTCTAATTATTATTATTATTTTGTGCAGTACTAAGGATTGACACCAGCGCCTCAAAAAACTAGACAAGTATTCTACTACTGAGCTATAAACCCAGTCCGTAGCCTTTAGTAATTGTTAGCATAGCTACTATTTTTCCTATACATCTAAATTAATACAATAAAATGCAATTTTTTCCAAAAAAAAAAAGACTTGTGTACAGAGATACACCCAAAGTAGAATAGTCCTGGAATCTTGTGGGGCAGAGTCTATATTCACTTATACTTGAAAAATTACTGCAAATTAGCAACCAACTGAAACAGGTAAATCAACAACTTGTGGACAAATGGATAAAGTCATAAAAGTGGTATAGGTCTTGGGAATTACCTGGATTCATTGTATGTAGGTGTCTAAAAATAAAATTGATATTAAAAGTTAACACATTTATAAAATAATTCTCATTCTAATGAAGTATTAATAAATGATTAATTCACAATATGATACTAAAGTTCTCTCTCCAGAATGTGTTGCAGACTATGGGAAGAGAGGTTCTAGGAATAAAGTGATACATATATAGTTCCTTCAGTGGAAAAGTTAATTTCATATTTTAGAGAAATAGTACCTGCAGGCCAGGAGTGGTGGTGCATGCCTGTAATTCTAGGCTTGGGAGGCTAAGGCAGGAGGACTGTGAGTTCAAAGCCAGCCTCATAAAGTAAGTAAGATCCTCAGCATCTTAGCTAGACTATATCTCTAAATAAAAAATATATTTAAAAAAGGGCTGGGGATGTGGCTCAGTGATTAAGTGCCCCTGAATTCAATGCCCAGTACAAAAGGGGAGGAGCAGGAGGGAGATGGGAAGGAAGAAGAGGAGGTGGAGGAGGAGGAGGAGGAGAAGGAGAGAGGGAGGAGGAGGGAGAAGAGAAGGGGGGAGAAGGAGGAGGAGGAGAGAGAAGGAGGGAGGGAGGAGGAGGAGGGGGAGGGGAGGGGGAGAAGGAAGGGAAAGAGGAGGAGAGGGGGGAGGGGAGAGATGGAGGGGGAAGAGGAGGAGAAGGGGGAGGGGGGAGATGGAGGGAGGGAGGAGGAGGAGGAGGAAGAGGAGAAGGGAGATGGAGGGGGAGGAGGAGAAGGAGGGGGAGGAAGAGGAGGAGAAGGAGGAGGAAGAAGGAGATGGAGAAGGGGGAGGAGTAGGAGGAGAAGGAGGAGGAGGGAGATGGAGTGGGGGGGGAGAAGAAATAATATCTGCAAAAACAGATACCTTAGAGATTTTTGGTGAATGATAGTATATCTTGATGTATATCTAGTGAATAGCAAGAAACCCACTCTGTGCAGGACAGACCCACAGTTAAGGTAATGGACTTAAAGTGGCTTAGTTTTTCCACTTTGTTATAATCAAGAAATATAATACAAGTGTTTAGAAAGAACTCAGTAGACCATAAGAGAGAGAACACTACAGATACACACATTCATTTGCAAAATCAGTGCCTTATTCCATGTTTTTTTAATCCTATGTTTAGTTGTGATAATTATTTTGTCACAAGTTTGATTTGTGGTGGGATCATTTTTTAGTGTACAAGGAAGTTCTTAAAGCTATTGACTTAGTAGCACTTTGTTTCTGTTGAAGGAATCCCTTCTACCATGATTTATTTTTCCATTTTCCATTTTTTAAAAAGCATCCTATAGAAACAGCAATATTTCTCCTTTCCTTAGCATTAAAATAGTAAATTAGTTGTTATAGTTTAGGTGAGGTCTCCCCCAAAGCTCCTTTGTTAATGAAGGAATGTTCAGAGATGAAATGATTAGATTATGAGTATTGTAAGGTAATCAGTAATCAGTGGATTGATCCATTTGATGGATTGATAGTTTGAATGAATTTACTGGGAGGTAACTGTAGGAAGGAGGGGCTTAGCTAGAGGAGCTAGATTGCTGGGGTTTATATGTTTGTCCCTGACACCTCACACTCTGTTTCCCCGATTCCAAGACCTGAGCAACTTCCCTACACCATACCTTTCTTCCATGGTTCTCTGCCTCATATAAGACCAAGATTAATGGAGCTGGTCAAACATAAACTGAAATGCTGAAACTATGGGCCCCAAACAAATTTTTCTTCCTCTAAGTTGTTCTTGTCAGTTAGTTCGTCGCAAATATGAAAATGTGAATAACATGAAAAATAGCCACATTATTGAATCAAAACAGTATATAATAAATCCAGATGAAAAGAGAGTATTTGGATAAAATCACAATCTGTTCTAATAATATTTTTATTTTAATGAAGATTTTCATATCTCTTGCTGTCTTTAATTTTCTTAGAAAATAACTTAAATATTTCTTCTTAAAATAAAACATTCTGTTTTATGATTCTTCAGAATGTAAAACTATATTCACACTCTAGAGAAAGAAATGCACTTAGAAAAGTTCAGCAAGTCAAGCAATAGAAACACTTCAGTATTTCTAACAGTACAGAAACAATTTTAATGTAAAGGTCATAAATCACAGTATGGTAATTGCTGACGCATACTTTTAAAATGTGAAAAGCTATTTAGCATATGATAAAATCTAGCATATACATATTGACACTGTTCTTCATTATTTAAATTAAATAGTTATTTCTCATGTTTTATTTTTGCACACAGAATTCTCATTTTTATATAGTTAAGGTCTTAACTCAAATTATATAGTGTCTTATAGCAAAAATGAGGAATATATGACTATTTTTTCTGAGCATTTTTCAACATGCATCATAAATGATGCCTTAACTTATGCTCTAATATATGAAAGATAGCCCCAAATTAAATTAAAACTTAGTAATTAGCTTTAAACCATCATTGAACTGAATATGGGAGGAGATTTAGTTTATTGCCTGAAAACTAATTTGTACAAATAACATTCTGAGCATAAAAATATTTGTAATTATTAGTAAATATAAAATTTCTGAATCTTCAGATTATAGTTTAACAGTTACTTAAGTTTACCACAATGAAATTATAATTAGAATGAAATTGTACATTGACATCTAAACTGATGAAAATGAAGGGAGAAGATTTGTTAATTTCATAATCCAGTTAAAGTATTATGCTATAGGAAAATTTAAATACAAGCATGACTAAGAATATAAAATAATTGTCCATTTAATAACTGAGTCTTTTTAAAATTCATTAATGTCATTTATATAACTGTTATTAAAGGCAATGCCAAAACTTTCCTGAAAGATTTTATTCTATCAAATGTCTACAGTGATGGAAATAATTTCTTCAATTGGCGTTTATTTTTTCCTCTATCATGAGACAGTTTTAACAATAAAAATGTAATTCTAGTTATTCTCGAATCAAAATTAAAATTATAAGGTGTATTATATAACATGCATATATGTTTTTAATGCATTATTCTCTCACAGTGTGGCTGACATAAGCCAGGAGAAATGATGCTAAAGAGACCAGCTCATTCTCTGACATTCTGGAATATAGTCAAATGTTTAATTTCTATATGGAAACAATGAACTTGCTTTAAAAGAAACTAAGAAAGCAATCCCATTTAAAATAAGTATGAAAGAATATTTAGGGATAAACTTAACTGAGGAAGTGCACGATCTCTACAATGAAAACTGTAAAATACTGATGAAAGGACTCATAGAGGATTAAAAAAAGAAATGAAAATATATCCCTTGTTCATGGATTGAAAGAGTCAATATTGCTAAAAATACCCATACTACCCAAAATGATGATTCAATGCAATACTTATCAAACACCAATGATTTTCTTTGCAGAAAACAAACAAAACAAAAAATATATAAATTTCCTATAAAACAAAAGACCCAGAAAAATCAAGGTGATTCTGAGCAAAAAGACAAAGACTGGAAGCCTCAAAATACCTGACATCAGAACATATTGCACATACAGTGAACTGATTTTTGACAAAGGTATGAAAAACACACAATAGAGAAAAGGCTGTTTCTTCACTAAATCTTACTGGCAAAATTGAATATGCAAATGCAAATACATTGAAAATAATCAAATGGATTAAAGACCTAAATTTTAAGCCTAAAACCATAAAATTTATTATTAGAAAATAGGGGAAAGACTTGGAGTAACAATCATTTTTTTTTAGATAGGACCCCAAACCATTTGCAACAAAAGTGGAAATAGACAAATGAGATAACTCTGAGCTAAGAAGCCTTTGTATAGGAAAGGAAATAATCAACAAGATTTAGAGAAAACCTGCAGAATGGGAGAAAATATTTGTAAATTGTACACTGTAAAGGAATTGGCATCCAAAATATGTAAGAAACTCAGAGCTAAACACCAAAGAAACAGTTTATTTTAGTCAGCTTTTTTACTTTTGTGACCAAAAGACCTAAGAAGAACATTTTTAAAGAATAAAAGTGTGTTTGGGGGGCACATGGTTTTCTGAGGTCTCCCAGACAGCTGATTCTATTCCTTGGGGCTTGAGGTGAGGCAGAACACCATGGTAGAAGAGTGTGGTGGAAGAAAGCAGCTCAGGACCATGGCACTAGGAAGCAGGAAGGGAGGGAGAGAGAGAAAGTCATCAGGAAAAAATGTAAACCTTAAAGGCACACCACCAATAATCTACCTCCTCCAACTACTACTCATTTAATCCCTAGCAGGGGATTAATGCACTGATTAGGTCAAGACTTTCATAATCCAATCCTTTCACCTCTAAATCCTCTTGCATTATCTTACACATGAGCTTTTGGGGGATATCAAATATTTAAGCCATAACACTGTGGATTTTTTAAAATGGGCTAAAGAAGTAAACAAATATTTCTCAAGAGAAGACATACAAATGTTCAAAAACTACATGAAAAAATGCTTAATTTTACTAATCACCAGAGAAATGAAAACCACCATGAGTTATTATCTCCCTGCAATTAGAGAGGCTATCATCAAAAATATAAGAAATAACAAATACTGGTGAGGGTGCAGAAAATAGGGAACACTTTGCACACTGTTGTTGGGAATATAAATTAGTACAGCTACTATGGAAAACAGTATGAAGAGTTCTCAAAAAACTAAAAATGGAACTACAATAGGATCCATCAATTCCACTACTGAGTATATACCCAAAGGAGATAAAAATCTTTATATCAAAAATATTTTTCCTCCATATTTATTGCAGCTCTATTTACAATAGTCAAAATATAGTATTTCCCTTCAGTGGATGAATGGATGAAGAAAATGTTTATATTTGCACAATGGAATATTATTCAGACATAAAAGAATAAAATCTCTTTAATTGCAGCAATGTGGATGGAACTAGAGATAAGTAAACTGACTGGAACAAGACAGACAGAAAGATAAATATTACATGCTTTTATTTATCTATGGAAAACAATAAGACGACCTGGTAGAAGTATAGAATTGAACAGTGGTTATTAGGCACAGGTAATCATAGGATGGAGGAGGGATAGAAATTAAGAAAGATTTCAGGGACTGTGAAGTGGGCTAGGGGAGAGGGAGACGGGGTTCTAAGGGTAGGAGAAGGATGGATGTACAGAATGCATGACATATGCATGCATAAAAATATCACAGTAAAATTTATTAATATACACAGTGTGTTAATAATAATTGTATAATAATGATAAAAGAAAAAATGTTTTAACAACTTATTTGTCCCTTATTACTTCATTCAATATCCTACAATATTTAATATTAATTTATTATATCAAATAGTTAGACATTAGGAATTAAAGATAATTATGCATAAGCTCTAAGATGTCAAAGACCCTCTACAGTCTCAAAATGAGCTCAATAATAATTTATTAAATTAATAGGGGAAGGAATAAAAATAAATGAATGCAAAAGTTTTGGAAGAATATTTGTAAAATGATGCTATGTTGAATGATACAATTTTCATAGAAGAGAGGCTTGTACATAGTACAAAGACATTATCCTTGTTTCTTCTTTGCAATGGCCTCTCTTCATGCTTTCCTCTGAGTAGCTTCCTTTTACTGTTTACCTTCTGTGTACTCATTTTAAGTTCTTTCCTGGCTTGCCATAATCCTTGCCCTCTAGACATTTTTTTCTTTTCTTTGAAAAAGAGTCTGAGTAAGTTGCTTAGGGCCTACTAAGGCTGACTTTGAACTTGTGATTCTCCTGCTTCAGCCTCTCCAAACCACCAGGAGTACAGGTATGCATCACCACACCTAGCTAGATTATTTTCAAATATTATTGATATACACATAACACACATATATATAAATATACAGACATCTGTTTAAATTACGATGATAAAATATCCTATGCCATCAATAACTCTATAAGTTTTCAATGACTCCTGTTGCAAAATGTAGATTTCCTTGTTCCATCCAAATTTAAATTTTCCTGAGATATATAAGCAATTTTAACTTGCTCTCCATATCCTGTTGTTCTTTCCTGCCATTGAGTTCTGCTGCTCTCAAAACTACTGAATAGGGTGCCTCATCAGTGCTGCTACTGACAATGTAATTAGAATGTCACTGAGCACGCCAAGAATGCTGCCTCCTGACACTTTGAAAAGGGCAAACAGTTAAAATGCCAAAGCAGAATTATGATCGAAGAATTCTGATAAATCAAAGCCTGTTTTCAACACAAAAACATGGAAAGATGATTATTTCTCCATGTTGTGCCTCATTTCTATCTTCATTTCTTGTCTTCGTAACAGAACCATATGAAACCAGCAAATGTAGCTTTTTCTTGCAGACTTTGTCTCCATAGGGCCCAGATAATAGTCCATGGTTGTATTATGGGATTAGCATTTAGACAGACCCATACTACATGTTTTTTTTTTCTTTTATTCTCTTTCCTGTTTAGCTCAAAAATTAGAGTAAAATAAAAATTCCAAATAAACAGATGAAATCTATTCTCATACTCAGTAGGTAACCACCCTTAGAAATTGATCCTTATGTTTGTTTCTAACAGTTCTGTGAAAATGCCCAGCATGCTAAATTAAAGCATATAGTCAAAGAGGAACCACTTCTATCTCCATAATTCCTGAGAAAAACCATAAAGAATGATTTTTGTTTGTTTGTTTCTTTGTAAAACTTGTATCCTCAGTGAAACTATAATGTCCTTGAAAGCAGATTTCATGTTAATGTTAAGGAAAAGATTAAAATGTAGAATTTATTCAATAAAAATGTAATGAATTAAATATAAAAAGATTCTAAGATATCATAATCTAGTAGATTTCATTCTGCCTTACATTTTTAGTTCTGACAATAGACAATTGTTATATGACTGAGATAATTAGGGAATAAAAATGACTATAAAATCAGATTCATTTTAGTCATCCATCATCTTCATGACCAAACCAGACTAATTGCTTTATTGTCAGACGCTTGTTCTGGGTAAAGAATAAATCATTAATTTAATAACAACCTAAATAATTTATATCTATTTGACCTACCACAAATAAGAGTGGATTGTAAGTTCTAATGCTTCTAACCTAGACATATCTGACATTTCATGGACCTTGCAGATTAATAGTTTAATCAATGAAAATACACTTGTTTTGTACTAAATATTATACTAATTTTCCAAAGATGTAAACCTTGGAAACCAGATGGATTTTGAAGCAAAAAGTATATAATTTTTGGTATTTGAAAAGTTTTAATTTTAATTTTAATTTTGACATAGTAAAATTGGCAGCTAAATTGCAGAAATATTACAAAGAACATCTTTTTTAAACAGAATCATTATTAGCATGTTATTGACACAATGCTATCACTATGATTGTCTAGTGTATGAACCTAAAAATAGGGTAATCTCTTATCTTCTCTTAGAAAATCAGCATGAGCATCAGTAAATTAACATTACTATAATGCAATTCACAAATCTTTTCCAAGTTTGTCAGCTTTTTCAATAACTCCATTATCCCTTCCACATCTATTAGCTGTCAGTCTACCATAACTAAAAGCTCCAAAGCTTTCCCTGCCCTCCATTCTGCCTCCTCCTTCTCTCTATGTACCATCTACCAACCAATCATCTACATTAGCATAGATGTTTATTTTTAATATATTATATCTTGTTATGATCACAATTTGTGTAGATCATTAAATAATATCAGATTTGGCCATTAGAACCTATGTCAAGGTGGCATTTATGTACTTTTGACATATCCCATCATTTTTAAGAACTTACTTCTTTCAGGACCAAAAAAAAATTTCAGGATTGTACTTAATGTGTTATAACTCTGGAACCTGGCACTTTTCAAGGAGCTTTGTTTACTTTAAATGAAGAATAGTATTTAAAAACATAGCTATGGTCACCTAGTATGCAACACATTATGGCTCTTAGTGATATACTGTATAAGAATGGGTCTTAGTCCATATAAGGCCAGCTCCATTCCTTAGGGCTTGAGGTGAAGCTGAACATCATGGTGGAGTGTGTGGCAGAGGGAAGCAGCTCACATCATGGTGATCAAAAGGAGAGGGGTGGGGTGGGGTGGGGGAAGACTGACTCCACTTGCCAGATACAAATATATACCCATACCCAAAGCCATGCCCCAATTCCCACCTCCTCCATCCATACTCTACCACTTCAGTTACCACTCAGTTAATCCCTATCAGGGGATTAAATCAGGGTATAGGGTTAAGACTCTTAAAACCCAATCATTTTTTCTCTAAACCTTCTTGCATTTTCTCACCCTTGAGCTTTTGGGGGACACTTCATGTATAAACAATAACATTCCGCCCCTGGTGCCCCAAAGCTCATAACGATCTCACAATGTAAAACACAGTTTTTTTTTTTCATTTCCAAGAGTCCCCACAGTTTCCAAGATTGCCCAAAGTTTAAGTTCAAAACCTTCCCTGAGGCTCAAGACAACCTCATATTGTGAGCTCCTATACAAGTAAAAGCAATTTACAAGCATCCAATATATAAAGACACAGAGTAAACATTTCCATTCACAAAATTAGGGGCATAGAAAAAAGGGATGGGACCAAGGCAAGACTGAAATCCAGCTGGGCAAACAAGTCCTATAGTTCTGTGTTCAGCAATTGGAGTAAATGCCATGATGTCCTTGCCAAAAGGCTTGTGTAGTTCTGCCCCTGTGGCCTTGTTGGTTGCAGTCCAAGGGGCCTCTCTTCTTGTCTCTGCTCCATTCCTGCAGCTTTCCTAGGGCAACATCCCATGTTACTGGCATTTCTTAATCTCAGGGGTCTCCGATGCAGCTTTGGCTTCTTCCTCAATTCTTCTGCACTTTGCCTGGTTTCCTTGGTGGAAGCCTCAGTGACATTCTAACTCTAGCATCCTGCATTCCTGCAGAACTAGCACCATATAGTTGATGCCAAGGTCAACTGCCATCGTGAGCAGTAGCCCAGCCTCCCAGGGACCCTTGCTGTAGCAGCCTCTGAGTGGCTGAGCATGTTGAAAAAACTTCCTAGGCCTCCTTGTGCAAGAAGGGTGCCCCACTGGTCTCTTCTCAAGAAAATTTTCACCTTTACTGCCTCAAGTGTGAGATAGGTGTGGTCTTGCCAGTTCCAGAGCTGCCCTCCAGTCATCTTTCTTATTGTCTCTAGGCAAAGTCTTTAGCATTTCTGTAGTGGTGGTAATGTCTTTAACAACTGCAACTTCCTCAGCCCTAGTTTTACTCCAGCGTTACAAGTCCATGTTTTTCAAATCTTTATGTTCTGCTTTCTACTCCTGAATATCACAATGATCTTGGCTAAAAGATGCAGGAACATCTATGCCACCTCCTGAATGCAATGCTGCCTAGACATTTCTTCCATGAGATAAG